>NC_046377.1:24603972-25203972 GCF_011125445.2 Fundulus heteroclitus | reverse complement strand
GATTTGAACTCAGAACCTTCAGTTTTAGTACCACCAACATCACCACTACACCATGAGACCAATCCATGCAGACTTTTTCTACTAGCGCATTTATTTTTTCAAATTTTTTCCCCCATCATTTTGATAACAAAAGAACAAGCAGGATTTGAACTCAGAACCTTCAGTTTTGGTACCACCAACATCACCACTACACCATAAGACCATTCACAAATTGAAAAGCTCTCTCCGTGCATTTATTTTTTCATTTCTTTCCATCATTCTGATAACAAAACATAGTAAGAATTAGCAGGATTTGAACTCAGAACCTTGAATCACCTCATTACCACCAGTATCACCACTACACCATGAGACTATTTGAAAAGCTCTCTCTGTGCATTTATTTTTTAATTTCTTTCCATCATTCTGATAACAAAACATAGTGAGAATTAGCAGGATTTGAACTCAGAACCTTGACTAGCCTTCACAGTACCACCAACATCACCACTACACCACAAGACTAATCCCTTTTGGACCTTTTCTACTAACATATTTATTTTTTCTATTTTTTCCCCCATCATTTTGATAACAAAAGAGTAAGCAGGATTTGAACTCAGGACCTTCAGTTTTAGAACCACCAGCATCACCACTACACAATAAAACCAACCCCTTTTGGCCCTTTTTGTACTAGCGCATTTATTTTTTCATTTCTTTCCATCATTCTGATAACAAAACATGGTGAGAATTAGCAGGATTTGAACTCAGAACCTTGACTAGCCTTCACAGTACCACCAACATCACCACTACACCATAAGACTGATCCCTTCTGGACATTTTCTACTAGCATATTTATTTTTTCAAAATTTTCCCCACATCATTCTGATAAAAGATTTATCAGGATTTGAACTCAGGACCTTCAGTTTTAGTACCACCAGCATCCCCACTACACCATGAGACCATTCACAATTTGAAAAGCTCTCTCCGTGCATTTATTTTTTAATTTCTTTCCATCATTCTGATAACAAAACATAGTGAGAATTAGCAGGATTTGAACTCAGAACCTTGAATCACCTCATTACCACCAGTATCACCACTACACCATGAGACTATTTGAAAAGCTCTCCCTGCGCATTTATTTTTTAATTTCTTTCCATCATTCTGATGACAAAACATAGTGAGAATTAGCAGGATTTGAACTCAGAACCTTGACTAGCCTTCACAGTACCACCAACATCACTACTACACCATAAGACTGATCCCTTTCGGACATTTTCTACTAGCATATTTATTTTTTCAAAAATTTTCCCCCATCATTCTGATAACAAAAGAATTATCAGGATTCAAACTCAGGACCTTCAGTTTTAGTACCACCAGCATCCCCACTACACCATGAGACCATTCACAATTTGAAAAGCTCTCTCCGTGCATTTATTTTTTAATTTCTTTCCATCATTCTGATAACAAAACATAGTGAGAATTAGCAGGATTTGAACTCAGAACCTTGAATCACCTCATTACCACCAGCAACAACACTTCACCATGAGACCATTGAAAATCTAAACTGTTCTCCTAGCGCATTTATTTAAAAAAAATTTCCTATCACTATGATAATAAAAAGAGCTAGCAGGATTTGAACTCAGGACCTTCAGTCTCAGTTCCAACAATGCCACTACACCATGAAACCATTCAAGCACTGAGCACTTCTCCTAGCACATTTATCCTTTTTTTTCTCTGAAGTGAAAACCTTGCAAGACTTAAGAAGATTTGAACTCAGGACCTTCAGAACTTTGAATTGCCTTCTCAGTACCACCAACATCACCACTACTCCATGAGCACCTTCCCTCTCTAACCTGTTCTCCCTGCACATTTTTTTTATTTCTTTCCAATTCTTTTTGATAACAAAACTTGTTAAGAACTAGAAGGACTTAAACCCAAGGTTCTTCAGAAGTTTGAATATCAGTCTCTGTACCATCAACAATACCACTACACCATGAGACCTTCCAAGAGCTCACCTGTTCTCCCAGCACACTTTTTCCTTTCTGATGTTAAAATCCTGGAAGACTAAGAAGATTTTAATGCAGGCCCTTCAGAAAATTTAATATCAGTCTCTGTACCATCAGTAACACCAGTACTACATGAGGTCGGAAACATTGAGACTGGGTGTACTACATCAGAATTTAAACTCTGGATCATTGGAACTGCCAGCTAGATTCTCTACCTGCTGACCTACCAAGGAAACTTGGTGGAGTGATGACCTAGTGGTTAGAGCATTGTGCTTTCATCCCTTAACCCCCAGTTACTCCCCAGGCACTGCACAGGGGCAGCCCATTCCTCCCCATGGGATTGGGTTAAATGGAGTTAACAAGTTTCATTGGGGTATAAGTTGCAATGACAATAAATATTATTATATTAACCTAATAATTTATCACATTTACCCTGAAAGAAACTTTTAAGTTTAAGTTCTGATAATATAACAGTTAAATTGGTCAAGTTTATTCAGTAAATAGAATCTTTATTGAACAGCAACTAAATTGTAACCAAATTGAATGAAGACGACCATTATCTTATGTAAAGTTACTTAATTGAGATTATGTTGTCAATATGTGTTTGCTAACATTGTTAGCTCAAGTAAGGCAATGTCAAACCCTATTTTAGCTCGTGTTACAGATTAAAAGTCATAGATTGATATCTAATTCAAGTGAAGGAACTGGCAAACAAAAAGTAAGTAAACTTTATTTATATATAGCTAAGGAGCAGAGGAGCAGAGCCAAAAAGCTGGATGTGCTGGTACGCAGACTGGCTTCGGTGGTTGAACTCAAAGGAGAGATGGGATAAAATCTGGAAGTGAATTGCAGAAAAGCCCAACTAATTTGGAATATTGGATTTGCCATTTGGAGCCAGCAAAGACTTAAAGATGACGGAAAAGTCAGTGCAGCTTGTCCTCATAACAAAGAAAGTATTTGGAATCTGCCTTCCCTATCTCTACTCCAGTGTTTCACATGGTTTGCTTTGTGGCATGGTAAAAGGGCGCTAGCCTAGCCTAGCTTTAGCCTAGCTAGCTTTAGCTCCATAATGGCTTCCCCCCTTACTCTCTCCTCCGCTTCTCCGTCTCTGACTACGTCTCCCCCTATCTCCTGCTCTCTGTGTCAGATGTTTAGTTATTCCTCTGCGTCCTTTAGTGATAATGGTACTTGTAATAAATGTAGTATTTCTGTAGCTTTGGAGGCGATGGTGTCAGAATTGGAGACCCGGCTCCGTGCTGTTGAAAAACCAGCTGAAAGCCGCCCCTTTGCTAGCACGGAGCCACATAGACCTAGCGTTACTTCACTTAGTGGTCTTCCAGAAGCAGCACCCGTGCAGCCGGGTAAGCAGGCCGGCTGGGTGACGGTTCGTAGGAAGCATAGCTCTAGATTCCAGCCCCCAGGTCACCACCAACCCGTCTGCGTTTCTAACAAATTTTCCCCACTCAGCGACACACCCGCTGAGCTCCCAATCTGGTGATTGGTGATTTTTTAATTTTTTTTAATTTTTCTACATTCTATCCCTACTTGCTTTTATTCCTATATTTTAATCATGTAAAGCACTTTGCATTGTCTCTGTACTGAATTGTGCTATATAAATAAATTTGCCTTGCCTTGCCTTGCCTTAATGAATTGATTTCTGATAATCAGATTGATTTATTTTGTCTCACAGAAACCTGGCTACAAGAGGACTACGTTAGTATAAATGAGTCAACTCCCTCCAATTATTCAAATTTCCACAATCCTAGATCTGTGGAAAGAGGAGGAGGAGTGGCAACCATCTTTCAGTCTGATTTATTCATTAGTCCCAGGCCAATTAATAACTACAGTTCTTTTGTACATTTACCCCTCAGTTTCCCTCATCCAAACTGCAAAGCAATAAAACCTCTTCTGTTTGTTGTTTTGTATCATCCACCAGGCCCTTACACTCAGTTTTTGGATCAGGTATCAGACTTCTTATCTGATTTGGTGTTAAATACTGACAAGGTTATTATAGTGGGTGATTTTAACATCCATGTTGACACTGAATGTGATAACCTTAGTGTAGCCTTTAAAACTATCCTAGATTCAATTGGTTTTGCTCAAAATGTGCATAAACCGACGCACTCTCGGCTCCATACTTTAGACCTTGTTCTGACATATGGCATTGATTGTGAAGAATTAACAGTATTCTCTCACAACCCTGTCCTATCTGATCATTTTTTAATAACATTTGAGTTTAATCTAACAGAGTTCTCCACCCCCAAAAGAGGGTTCCATTATAGTAGATCTTTATCGGATAATGCTGTCTCAAAACTTAAAGAGTCTGTCCCCTTTTTAATATCCTCCGTATTGCAGAAATGCCCTGTAGATGGCAGCAATGCTGTTTCTTCCCATTCACAAATCGATACCTTTTCTAACAATGTGACTTCCTCATTGTGTTCTGCATTAGACAATGTAGCTCCCTTGAAAAAGAAGGTGATTATTCACAGGAAGCTGGCTCCTTGGTTTAATTCAGAGCTGCGTTCCTTGAAGCACAATGTTAGGAAATTGGAGAGAAAATGGCGCTCTAGTAGGATTCCTCCAGATTAAGAGGAATCCTACTTAATCTGGAGGGACAGTCTATTGTTGTATAACAAGACCCTTCGCAGAGTTAGAGCAGCATATTTTTCATCATTAATTGAAGAGAATAAAAATAATCCTAGATTTCTATTTAGTACAGTTGCCAAACTTACCCAGAGTCATAGCTCTGTTGATCCATCCATTCCCTTAGCTCTTAGCAGTAATGATTTTATGGGATTCTTCATAAATAAAATTGATGCCATTAAAAATAAAATAATTGGCATCCTCCCAAACATGATTACCTCATCCTCAGTAAGTGAGGCAGCATTGGAGGAATCCTTAGAACCTGCACAGTGTCTGAACTGTTTAGAAGCAGTAGAGCTTTCTGAGCTATCTAAAATTTTAGCTTCATCTAAACCTTCTACCTGTATGTTAGACCCAATCCCAACCAAGTTGTTTAAGGAGGTATTCCCTCTGATCAGTGGTCCTATTTTAGACATGATTAATCTATCCTTAGTAAATGGATATGTACCACAGGTTTTTAAAGTAGCTGTTATTAAACCTTTACTTAAGAAACCTTCTCTTAATCAAGATGAGTTAGTAAACTACAGACCTATATCTAATCTTCTTTTCTTATCTAAAATTCTTGAGGAAGTAGTTGCTAATCAACTCTGTGAATATTTACAAAGTAATTACCTACTTGAAGAGTTTCAGTCAGGCTTCAGAGCTCATCATAGCACTGAAACAGCTCTGGTGAAGGTCACTAATGATATTCTCATGGCCTCAGATAATGGACTTGTGTCTGTACTTGTCCTGTTAGATCTCAGTGCTGCATTTGATACAGTTGGTCACAATATTCTTCTACAAAGACTTGAACATACTGTAGGGATAAAGGGGAAAGCATTAGGCTGGTTTAAATCTTATCTGTCGGACAGATTCCAGTTTGTTCATGTTAATAATAAATCTTCCTCAAACTCTAGGGTCACCTGTGGAGTACCACAGGGTTCAGTCCTTGGACCAATTCTATTTACTATATATATGCTTCCCATTGGCAAAATTATCAGACAGCATGGGATTAATTTCCACTGTTATGCTGATGATACTCAGCTATATTTATCCATAAATCCTGATGAATCCAATCAATTACTTCGACTGCAGTCATGTCTTGATGACATCAAAAGCTGGACGACTTTAAATTTCCTGCATTTAAATTCTGACAAGACAGAAGTTGTAATCTTTGGGCCAGAGTCCTCAAAAAATAAACTTCTTAACCAATCACTTAATCTGGGTGGCATTAACTTGGCCTCTGGTAATAAAGTAAAAAATCTTGGTGTTATTTTTGACCAAGACATGTCATTTAAATCCCATATTAAACAGGTTTCCAGAGTTTCCTTTTTTCACCTCAGGAATATCGCCAAAATTAGAAACATTCTGTCCAGGAGTGATGCTGAAAAACTAGTCCATGCATTTGTTACTTCAAGGCTGGACTATTGTAATTCTTTACTATCAGGAAGTCCACAAAATGCAGTTCAAAGCCTTCAGCTGATCCAAAATGCTGCAGCAAGAGTTCTGATGAAAATCAACCAGAGGGATCATATTTCTCCTATTTTAGCTTCCCTTCATTGGCTTCCTGTTAAATCAAGAATAGAATTTAAAATTCTTCTTCTAACGTATAAAGCCCTTAATAATCAAGCTCCATCATATATCAGAGCTCTGATTACCCCGTATGTTCCTAACAGAGCACTTCGCTCTCAGACTGCAGGTCTGCTGCTGGTTCCTAGAGTCTCTAAAAGTAGAATGGGAGGCAGATCCTTTAGCTATCAGGCTCCTCTCCTGTGGAATCAACTCCCAGTTTTGGTCCGTGAGGAAGACACCCCGTCTACTTTTAAGACTAATCTTAAAACTTTCCTTTGTGACAAAGCTTCTAGTCAGAGTGGCTCATGTTACCCTGAGCTACCTCTATAGTTCTGCTGCTATAGGCTTAGGCTGCTGGAGGACATCAGGGTCTATTTCTCTCTCTCTACTGATTTCTACTGTTCTCCCGTCTACTGTTCTCCAGTTTTGCATTGTCTTACATTGAAATGACTGTCGTCATTTCAGCTTTTAACTTTTTGCTCTCTCTCTTTTTCTTCATAGTAGGTACACCTGGTCTGGCGTTCTGTTAGCTGTGACATCATCCAGAGATGACGGCTCACCCGCTACTACCATCTAGTGTAGAACAGATTACTAGATCAATGTGTGCTTCTGTGCTTTTTTGTCTCTCTTGTTGTGTCTCTGCTCTGTCTTCTGTAACCCCCAGTCGGTCGAGGCAGATGACCGTTCATACTGAGCCCGGTTCTGCCGGAGGTTTTCCTTCCCGTTAATGGGTGGTTTTTCTTCCCACTGTCGCTTCATGCTTGCTCTGTATGAGGGATTGCTGCAAAGCCATGTACAATGCAGACGACTCTCCCTGTGGCTCTACGCTTCCCCAGGAGTGAATGCTGCTTGTCGGGACTTTGAAGCAATCAACTGGTTTCCTTATATAGGACATTTTTGACCAATCTGTATAATATGATTGATTTTGACTTTGTAAAGTGCCTCGAGATGACATGTTTCATGAATTGGCGCTATATAAATAAAATTTAATTGAATTGAATTAGGAAATTAAGAGAATGTTATACAATAAAGAAAGAGGAGGATATTATAACAAGAATGGGGTTTTGTCACACATATTTAAATAGTACACCTAAAATAATTAATAAACATAATTCAGGATTTTGTGTTTATTGTAGAGAAATGGAAACAACAGAGCATGTATTGTTAGATGGTAGTAGGTACTCAGGTCAGATGGACCTTGGTAGAAATAAAGTCAAATTAGAGGTTGAAGAGCTACTTAAGAAATCTTCAGGATATATTATTTTTGTAGATGTCTTTAAATTATTGGAAAGCTCAGATATTGTAAATATTTATTTATTTATTGTATTATTAAGGAACTTTTTTTTTTTTTTTTTTTTACAAATGCATAGAAAGAATGTAAAGTATGCCAGGCTTCTCCGATTTATTGGAGAAAAAGAACATAACGTAGGACTCCAATCCAGAAAGTGGCGGTAGAGCGCCTAAAGTTAAGTGCCAGCTGCCATAGAAGAAGAAGACGAAGAAGAAGAAGAAGAAGAAGAAGAAAATGACCATGAACATGTCTCGCAGTGTTTTTTCCAGAGGTGTTTCTCTGTTTCAGCTCGGCAGGAAAGCGCCGCTGCTGTCCGCTCCTCGGTGTTACTCGCAGTCGGAACCGGAACCAGAACCGCTGACTCTGAAGCAGCAGAACCACGGAATCAGGTGCTGACGTCATACACGTCGCTTCACCCACAGAGACCATGTAGAAATGTGGCGTTTAAGGATGAAATAGTGTTTCAGCAAAGCCAGCAGCTCGCTGAGGTCCACAGACCAGAGGAGAGCATCTCTCCGGGTCTCTGCGGAAATTCGGCTGCGGTGTCATTGCTGTCAACGTCGCCCTGTTGTAATAAATCAAGACATTTGCCTTTATTATTGGTGCAAACAGCCTAACACACATTTCCAGGCTGTCACTTACATGCATTGTTCAATAAGACAACCTTAAAATGCCCAAACACTGTCAGTACTACACCTCTTTGACTCAGACACAGTAAAATAAAAAATGTATTTTAATATTTCAATGGCTAAGGACCGTTTAACCTTAAATAAAATACTTTATTGTATATTGTGAGATCAACTTTATTGATCTCACAATTTTATTTATTGATCTCACAATGGAGAAATTCACTTCTGCATCTTAACACATCCCCTTGGGGAGCAGTGGGCTGCCATGTGCGGTGCAATTAGGGGTTAAGGGTCTTGCTCAGGGATCCAGAATGGCAGTTTGTGGGAGTTGAACTCAGAACCTCTAGGACCAAAGCTCTGTGCTCTAACCACTAGACTAATCCACCTGACCAAACATCAGTGCCTAAAACCTTTTAAATATAGTAACAATGCATTATTATTGTTAATAATATTATTATTAGAATGTACGCTCACAGGCCACTTTATTAGGTACACCTGTCCAACATTTCTATTCAGCCAATCACATGGCATCTTGTTCATTTACATATTGTTCCTCTTGGCCAGATAATGAGGCATCCCTGATGTATCTCATCATTTCTATGCTGATGACATTCAGCTCTGTTGTACTTCTAAGCTAACTGAATATTTGAAGTTGTCCTGCTGAATAAACTATGTTAATGATATTAAACAGTGGCTCTGTGAAAACTACTTGCAGGTAAACTTTGAACTTTGGTGTCAAAGGGTTAGAGATAATTATTCATGCTTTTATTTTCTCTCGTCTTGACTACAGTAACAACCTTTTTATATGTTTAAATAAGAAAGATCTGCAGTTAGTGCAGAATGCTGCTGCAAGACTTTTAACCAACATCTTAGAGTTAATTTTAACATTTTACTTTACTTTTAGAGCCCTGAGCTTATATCACCAACCTCAGATCCTGCAGCCAAAAGCTGTTAATGGTTCCAGGAACTAATTTCAGGACCAGAGGGTCTGTTAAGGCTGTGGAAGGCCTTCATCTTTGCTCATTCTTTTAAAAAGCAGTTGACGACCCGCTTATTCCGTCTGGCTTTTAACTAGTTTTATGTTATGATGTGCATTTATCGTGTTTTTATATTTTTATATTGTGTTGTTTTATGGTTGTTTTATTGTGAAGCACGTTGTGTTTTTTATCCTGTGAAAGGTGTCATATAAATAAAGTTTTCTTTCTAACTCAGCTGCCAGGGTCACATGTACATTCAGTGTTTTTGCTGCGAACAGAGAGGCGCTGGTTTGATGGTGTGAATGTAGATAATGTGTTAGTATTCAGAGTATAAACATGCTCAGTGTTTAGATGTTTATCATAGTTTCCAAATAAGTTTAGTATATAATAAATGTAAATTAAAACAATCTCAATGTCCATTTCAAACAACATTACCAATTTTTAAAAAAAGTTTTAGCTGGAATAAAATAACTTAAGGTTTTCACAATTTATTATGTACATGTAAGCCAGTCAGACGTGACGTTAAGACGGTCTGTTTTTATGTTAATTTAGTGAATTACCAAAGAAATGTGGATTTCTGAAAGTCTCAAAAGTTAATAATGGGATGTGAGGGTGTATTTTATTTGGGTTGACTAAATGTGCCGTTCACACATGGAGGTGTGTGTTTAACACAAACCAGTTTATGAGAACAATACGGTGGCAAACTTTCTCTAAAATATGTATTAATGTGTTAAAAGTGTAAATTATACCTCCTGATTTCCTCCAGGAGGATCATCTTAAACAACCCTAAGAAAAGGAACGCTCTGTCCTTATCCATGCTGGAAGCGCTCCGAGAGAACATCCTGACCGGCGTTGACGGCGAAGATCTGCGAGTCATCATCATTTCAGGTCCGCTTTTAATCCGTCCTGCGTGTGAGAGACGGGAAGCTTGTGGTCCGACGTCTGTGCCGTGTGTGTTTCAGCCAAAGGTCCGGTGTTCTCGTCAGGACACGACCTGAAGGAGCTGACGTCCGCCCGGGGCCGAGAGTACCACCAGAAGGTGTTCCAGACCTGCTCAGAGGTCAGTCTGGGTCCGCTTCCTGAAGCAGAGGAAGTTCTCATTGAGAGTCAGGATTAATGCTTAAGCCTTGCTAACGGGACCACCGACAGTTATACAGTTAGAGATGATGTCTGCAGATTGAGACTCACTGACTGGCTCTGGTGCTGCAGGTGATGACTCTGATACAGGACGTCCCGGTCCCAGTGATCGCCATGGTAGACGGCGTTGCCACCGCCGCCGGCTGCCAGCTGGTCGCCAGCTGTGACATCGCCGTTGCCACGGAGAAGTCCACCTTTGCCACGCCGGGCGTCAACGTGGGTCTGTTCTGCTCCACGCCGGCGGTGGCCATCGGCAGAGCGGTACCAAGAAAGGTGCGTAAAACTCTAAGTTCTTTAATGGGGGGGAAACTGTGTAAAGATAAAAGTGGCAGCAAACATGGAGCACCACGTCTTCCTGACTTTACACCGCACACGTTGCTGCTACCCTTTCCCTTCAGACTGCCTTCATGCTTCAACCAGCTGTCAGAAACCTTTGGTTCTCATTTATATCATAGCTTCACCCAGTGGGAGTAAATCAGTCAGCTGAACACCGTGATAATCTTTTGTTGGTCCTAAAGCTGCTCTGGTGACTATGGAGGCCGTTAAAAGACAGACAATCAAACCCTTTTATGCTCAGGAAACATCTGGAGATGAAGTGATCTTTGTGGATCCATCAGAAGATGGATCCACTGTGGGTATAAAGGGAGGAACTCGGCGGGTACTAAGGGTGCCAAGGAAGTATCTTCCACACAATACCATCACCAGCAGCAGGATGGATCCCTGCTCTCATGATGTTTCCACCAGATTCTGACCCGACTAAGAGGGTCAGACCAGCTGGTCTGGAACCAACAACCTGCTTAAATCTCCTTTCTTCATCACATATGTTTCCCGAAAGAATCCATTCCACGTGATTGATGGGAGAATAATAATGCTTCTAAAGGTCCACCCAACATGTCACCGCTCCGCTGAAAGGCAGCTGGAAATGGGGCACGGTGATGTCAGTCTCACTGAGAGCTTTTGGTAAAAAACTTTTTCAGTTGGCCTTTAAATGACTGCTGAACAAATAAACATTTTGGAGGAATCTGCTTAACTTTACTACTACATAGATTGTTTGTTTTAACATCTGATCCCCCCCCCAGACACAGTCAGAGGATTCCCACCAAAGAAGCCAAAAGTCAAGATTTGCCAACAGGACAGTTTTCTCCCAATGGGACAACTGTTCAGTTTGTTATATTCCTGTTTGATAATTACCAGACGTCTTGTGTTGCTCAGATTCTTTTATTAAAGTCTCCTTTCATGGATCTCCTCACAGGTGTGTCACAAAGACTCTCTGCTTCTGTCTTCTTCTTCTATTGTTTTATGGCGGTTGGCAAACAACTTTTGGTGCATTACCGCCACCAACTGAAATGGAGTGTGAATCGGGATGACCTACTCTAATATCCTACTACTATAAATAATAAAAAAAAATAAAATAAATAAATAACTAAATCCGTTTTATCAAATTAGTCTTTTTAAGATATCTTAATAATAAAGAATAACCCTCTGATTTGGTGTTCATATCTAAAAGATATTTTATGTTTAACTTTAATTTACTGTTTTGTAATCTATTTACCAATTCATTTCTCTCAATATGATATTTACTACAAAATAATATAACGTGCTCCACTGTTTCTTCAACAAAACAAAAATCACACTTTCCTGTATCATGAATCCCCATTTTAAATAATGTGCTATTTAACCCTGTATGTCCAAAACGTAATCTTGACATTACTGTTTCTTCCCTTCTATTCCTTGATGTCATCCTCATTAATCCTACTTTTCTTTGAATATTATAAAACCATCTTCCAGTTCTTTCTTCTTCCCACTGTTTCTGCCACCTTGCTCTAATCCTTTTCTTAATTACTGATTTTATTTCACCTTTACTAAATGGAATTATTATATCAATTAAACTGTATTTACTTGCTCTTTTTGCATATTTATCTGCCATCTCATTCCCTTTTATTCCTATATGAGAAGGAATCCATATAAAAGAAACAGTTAATCCCATTGCTTGAATTCTGAATAATAGTTGCTGAATTTCTACCAATAAATCCGGTCTGCTATCTGAATGATTGTTTTTAAATGAATATAATGTTGAACTAGAATCTGAACAAATTACACTTCTTAATGGTCTAATTTCTTCAATCCATTCTAATGCTAACATGATGCCAAACATTTCTCCTGTGTAAACTGAAACTTCATTACTAATTCTTTTACCTGATTTAAAATTAAATTCTGGAACTACAAACGAAACACCATTCCTATTATTTGAATCTTTTGAAGCATCTGTATAAATTTTTACATATCCATAATATTCTTTATCTATATATTGCTCAACCATATTTGAATCTAAAATATCCTGTTTATTTTTCCGTTTATACAACAATCTTAAATCTACATCAATTTCAGGTAGGATAGATGGATGAAGTATTGATCTAATAACTGTTCTACTGCCATTTATTTGAGATAATTCAAGATCTATTATATTAGAATCTGCTATCCACCCAAAAGAATTTAATTTCTTCTTCCCTTTTTCCCAACTTGGTTTTAAAATTTCTTGACATGGATGATTTTCACAATGATTTTTTAACTGAAACCAGTAAGTGGAAAGTAAGTGTAATCTCCTCAACTTTAGTGGCATTTCTCCCATTTCTACTTGTAATGCTGAAGTTGGTGTAGTTCTTATGGCCCCTGTGCATAATCTCAAAGCTTGATACTGAACAATATCCAATTTTTTAAGTAATGAAAATGATGCTGAACCAAAAGCTATACATCCATAATCAAAAACAGACCTAATTAATCCTATATAAATTGATTTCAATGCCTTCCTCTCAGCTCCCCATTCATTCCCAACCAAACATCTCATAACATTTATAACTCTTTTGCATTTATCGATCATCTTCTCAATATGAACTTTCCAAGTAAGCCTTTCATCCAACCATATACCCAAACATTTAAATTGTTTTACCCTTTCCAAATCATATTTATAAATTTGTAACTTTAATTCTTCAGAAACTTTTTTCCTTGTAAAAACAAAATCTTTGTTTTATCTACAGAAATCTTGAATCCCCATCTAAAAGACCAATCTTCTATTTTATTAATGGCTTCTTGAACTTTTTTAATGATGAAACTTATATTTTTACCCCTCTTCCAAATTGCTCCATCATCAGCAAATAATGAAACACCCATTTTATTTTCCACATCCTCAAACATATCATTAATCATAATAGAAAAAAATAATGGACTAACTATACTTCCTTGAGGAATACCATTTTCAACATAAAGATTTTCTGATAATTAATTTCCTATTCTTACTTGTATTGATCTATTATTGAGAAAATCATTTATCCAATTAAACATTGAACCCCCAATTCCCATCTTCTTTAATTTTATCAAAAATCCTTCGTTCCACATCATGTCGTAAGCTTTTTCAATGTCAAAGAATACAGCTATCACACTCTCTTTATTAACTTGTGCCTTTCTTATTTCATGTTCCAATAACAAAATAGAATCCATTGTATTTCTACCTTTCCTGAAACCACTTTGAAACTTAGATAAATACCCTATGTTTTCAACAAAATAAGTCATCCGTTCATTTATCATTCTTTCCATTACTTTACATAAATGCGATGTTAATGCAATTGGCCTATAACTCCCTGGATTTGATCTTTCTTTACCTGGTTTTAAAATAGGAACAATAATTGCCTCCTTCCAAACTTTAGGTAAATGACCCACTTCCCAAATCTTATTATAGAAATCCAATAAAATCCTTTTAGATGAATTACTTAACTGATTTATCATTATATATAAAATTTGATCTTTACCTGGAGAAGAATTTTTTGATTTCCCTAAAGCATTCTTAAGCTCTACAAAAGAAAATGGAAGATTTAATAAGTCATTACTATTTATATTTTTAATTAACAATTGCCTGTTATCATTAATTGTACCTTCTCTTGCTTTTATTTCTTTTTCAGTTAAATTATTTGAGCTATGAATTTTAGCAAACTTCTCCACTAACATATTTGCTTTCTCCTCCTCTGTCACAGCACATATATCCCCATCCTTCAGAACTGGATATCCATATTCTCTCTTAATTCCATTCATTCTTTTTATCATTCCCCAGATATTTGAAATTTTTGTTTCTCTACCAACCGACTCACAAAACGATTGCCAGTAAACCCTTTTTGCATATTTAACAGTTCTTTTGACTAGAGCTTGCAACCTTTTATATTCAATAAAATACTGAAAATTTTGATTTTTCTTTAACATTCGAAACGCTTTATTTCGAGATTTAACAGCAAAATCACCTCTCTGCTTCTGTTGTCCTATTCTTTACATTTATCTATTCACATAAACTCATGATCGCCATCTAGTGGACCTAAACATAATTCATTCAATCATTACACAGATAAATACAGAATCCTCTTTTATTTGATTGACGTTTTGAGGCATTACGGGACGATTTGTTCTGTATTTCTTCATAAATGTCAGCTATGCACGTCTGTCACACACACATTAACATTAAGTCTGATATGAAGAGAATAAAACCCAGGAAATAAGGCCAGCAAAATGACCGTGGCAGGATTTAACAGCTGCCTTTGTCTTTATTTTTTAAACAGCTTGCCATGGAGATGTTGCTGACAGGGACTCCCATCTCAGCCCATGATGCTTTGCTGCACGGCCTGATTAGTAAGGTGGTGCCAGAGGAGCGACTGGAGGAGGAGACGTTAGCCATCGCCCAACGAGTGTGCCAGTCCAGCCGACCTGTTGTGGCCCTCGGCAAGGCTACTTTCCAAAGGTAAGTTGTTCTTGTTGCTTTGCAGTCAATGCCCAACACACACAGTCACCTTTGCTTCCTCTCCACAGACAAATGGCTCAAGGCAGAGATGCAGCATATGCTACCGCCTCCAAGGTGATGGTGGACAACCTGGCTCTCAGAGACGGGCAGGAGGGGATCCGGGCCTTCCTGGAGAAACGCAAGCCTGTGTGGAGCCATAAACCCGAAAAGGTCCACAACTGACCAACTCTATTATTGTGGAGTGATTGGATCAAATCCTTTGTCACTAGCTGAACTAAACGGTGCTGCTAGTAAAGTAAATTGGAATAATTTGCTGCATGACAGAGAACTACGGTTGAAATAATTTCAGAATTTTACCCAAATGTTACCTCGGTTTGTTCAGACTAAGCTACAGAATCACTGAGTGCCTTCAGAGCTGCAGGAACAACCCACTGTGGGTGAATATGCTGTAGGCTCATCATGTTCTTAATCATGCTCATCCTGGTTTCTAAGTTTCCAGGGTTAGAGTTATTTGATTTAGGGATAAATTGAAAACAGCTAAAATATTAAAAAAGGTCTAGTCGCTGTAGAGTTCTGGTTAACTATACCTTAGATATCTGTAATATAATCTTCAGAATATTTCATTTTTTGTTATGATGTTGATGCAAATTTACGGCAGCAGGTACCAAAAACTGCTTTGATTTAATCTGAAATCTACTTTTGACACAGTTACACACCTTTTAATTGAGTAATTCTGCAGGAAATTATCCTGAAAAAAGAACATCTGTTTCTTTAGAGAGTCTTTCTTGATGCTGAGGGCTGATGGCAGGAAGGAGCTCTAGAACTGTGTTACAGCGGATTCCTCTTACTGAGGACACTGTCCTGGGAAGAAGATGCTCGGGATTCTCCGTTATGGTTTTCATTTTATGAAACATCCTTTGAGCTCTAGAGGTCTTAGAATAGAAGCAGTCAACGGTATAATTTTTTAAAGCGTCAAATGTTGCTGCAAACACTGAAGGACCTAAGGTTTGGTTCCTTGAGAAGTACAGTCTGCTCTGTCCCTTCTTGTAGACGGCATCATGGTAGCGTCTTCAGGCCAGTCTGTTGCATTCTTCCATTTCTTCCATCAAGAAGGATTTCATGCTCCTCCTAAAATCTACATTAATCTCCTTTGTTTGGTTCCTGTTAAAGACAATTCTCCCAACACCATGCCTTAAAGCGTTCTCCCTTTACTACTGAATCTGAATATCCAACATAAAACATATCTTGACCAAAGGAGGAACAAACATTTCTTTAGCAAGTGTTTGATGGGTCAATAGTCATTATGTATATTTTCAACTTTGAGTAAATTGGAGAAAACCCATGAATAGATTGGAAGGACGTGTAAAACACTCAAAACATAAACTGGAAGTTGTTTTGATGAGTTTATGATGCCTAGACCATTATTCAGTCTTGAGCTTTTTCTTTTATCTGAGCCACTAATATTAGAATAATACCAAAGGGTTATGATGGCTGTTGAGTGGTGTGATGGTAATCAGAGGCATAAGCAGAACAATATTTGATTTGACAGATATAACATGCTTCTTCTTTAAAAATGTTTAACATAATTGTAATATATATTTTTTTGATACAACTGTTCAGATTTGTAAATTGCACTGTAATCAGGAATAAAAATGTTGCAAAGATTATTTTCTTCCTGTCATTATTAAGATGGTTTGTTTTACTAAAGGAAATACCAGAAAAATAATGACTCTGATTTGTGTTTCTTGATTTTTAAAAAAAGAAGAAAAAAACCAGGTGTGGTCATTTTAGTCATAAAATACAAAATTTAATTGAAATAACCAGAAGGTGTAATATTATGGTCAAAACCTGATAAGCCAATGTATATATTTAGTTAGATTTGTTTTTGTTAATAATTATAATAAAATCCCCAGCAAGCACAAAAAGTCCTGATTTTCTTTTTTTATATATATTCCAAAGCTGTGCCTTTTGCAGTATGATGGTCCTAAAATTTGACTCTCTAGAAAACCAGTTATATGTTTCTTTCCTTTTACCTGCAAGCATATTTTGGTTTAAACCTTGAAAAGTTCGTCCGACCAACAGTAAATATGAGATTTGGCCCACTGGAAATTATGGTATTAATGCTTGATTTAATGCTTTTTGTGGTTTCTCCCATGACTACAACATAGCAGCCATTGTTTTAGTAGCTAAAATGGCATTTTAAATCATGAAATATATTTTTAAACATGCTTTACTGAAAACTAAAGGTTAACATTTATTCAGAAGACATTATCCACAACGTCATTAGAATCATAAACTGAAATAAAACTGAACGGAAAGAAATGGAAAACAGGATATGAATAATTATTGGTAAAAATAAACGCACGAACAAAAGTCTTAAGCAAGAAAAACAAACATGTAGGACTTACGTCACTTCCGGTTGCCATCTTGATTCAGACGAGTCGAGAACAAATTTTTTTTTTTCTGACTCGGCCGACCTTCGACTTTCGTTTTAAACTCTGATCCATCCACCGTCATCTAAAAGGTTGGTAAGTGTTTTATTAATTGTTCAGCGGTTTAAAGTTTTACAGTTTGGAGTTTATCTGTAAAACCGGTAGCGTTTGGCTACCGTTAGCATCTATGCTAACTGTTGCTTGTTTGACGTCAGAGATACGTTTTAGTTGTCAGTTGAATCTAACTTTTGACTTTTTAACGGGTTTCTGCTGGTAAATTTTGTTTTAGAAATTTAGTTCTAGTTTAGTGAGCTGGTATCCGTTGTTATGGAGCTAAATTTGTGTTTGACGAGACAGAAGCTAGCATCCGCTGCCTTTTCCGACTCTAGACATTTACAGCTTCTGACAATACAGATTATGAAAAAAACAGAAATGGTTGACTTTATGGCTTTTATGGTATCAGACGACCTTTCATGGCTTCCTGCTAAAAAGAAGCTACTACATGACCTAGACAACTCAATCCTGGACAGAATTGTATTTAAATTGAATTTAATATATATATTCTGTAATAATTGGGCCCTAATTAAAAAATAAAATCTTCCATCTGCATCAGCCACCTGTGCTGATGGTCCAGATCTTTCTTGAAATGCAGATGCACGCTTTGAATCTTAAGCCGCTGCATTAGGGCTACAAAGCCACACCAACACATTAGACCCTAAATTCAGACCCGTTAAACTAAACTACCTGCTTTGTGCAAAAGTTTATGATCAAGGTTTTTTGCTGCGGAATCACTGATTGATAACCAGCATTTATCCAACTGATAATAAAACAGATTTGTAATTTGATGAGATAAAGCTTTGAAAAACTTAAAATGTACTGTTGTAGTATTTCAAAAGCGGTAAAAGAAATCTCTCTCCAGCAAATAAAGCGTCGGTTCGGTACCTTTAGCAGGACTTTGTATCGGACTCAGGTGTGTTGGACCTGGAACTTATCTAAACACATTTTGGTCCTTGATAACTGAAGTTAGAGAATTACAGACATCTTCACTGTCAGCCCGTTTATTTCTCATTTTAATACATTTTTCATTCCAAAAGCAGACTTTAGCATCGTAACAGGTGGACTGTGCTGCCCCCTGGTGGCAATACAGTGAATTCAGCTGCCACACTCCGCAAAAACATGCCGTTTGTGTTTCAGTGACATAAAAACTAAAAAAAAAAAGTATAATTTACTGGTTTTGTGTTTAGAAAATATATAAGAAACAAAGGTGTCAAGTAACTAAGTACAAATACAATTTATTCTGTACTGGAGTCATTTGGTTTTAGCCTACTTTTTACTTCTACAGCTCGTTTTTGTTCTGGCCTGTAAAAAAAATACTAAAAACAAAAAATAAAAAATAAAAAAAAATAAAAAAATAGTCAGATAAATGGCGCTACCTGAACAGAGTGATTTTGATTGTGGTTAGAGGCAGAACGGCACCAAGTTGTTTGTCAAATGCCCCAAAAAAACTTAAGAAGAAAAAAACGTAGAAGAACAATTGCATTTTTAGGATTAATAGTTTTTAATTTTTTAATTAACCGCTTTGATTAATCATTAATTTTGACAACACTGTCTGCTGAATACAGACAACCATACAAGGGTAAAAGGTTATGGATAATATCACTCAGAAATGTGACTTACAGGCCTGAACCCCCTAAGCAAAATAAGTCTGGCAATACATTTCGTTTAGTTTTGTTAGGTTTTATAAATAAGTTTAATGTGTGAGAAAACCACAATTTTTGTTTATTCAGCCACAATTTAATACAGGTGGCTCAATAAACTGTTAAAATTCAGCATATTGTAAAAAAAAAAAAAAAAAAAATTAAGCCTTATGTTATGGAAAGATCCTCCTTATAAAAAAATAAAACCAGGGTATTTAAGGAAGTCAAGGCTTATCAATGAACCGTCAGTGGATGGATAGGATCCCTTCAGATGAGCTCATTAATCCCTACCCAAGTGTAACGTTCTCTATAGCCGATTCACCAGGATCCTTGGGTTTTGCCTAAAGTTCGGATCGCTACCCTGAACACCAGAGTCAAGTGTAATTTATGGCCACTGAATGCGGTTCTGACAGTCGTGGAACTGGACCGCTGATGTTCTGTAGCTGAATTGATCCTCTGGTTCCTTCACGTTTTACCAGCTTCTGCTTTCTGGTGTCAGATTTCCTTTGGTTTTGTGACGTTTCAACAGTTCCCAGTAGTTTAGACTTTAAAACCCATGTTGTCTGTTATCAGTTTCAGTTTCCTTACAGCTTGTAGAAATATCCCCACACTGTGAGCTTGTTGGGGATGAAATACCACCTCAGTGTAATACCACGCTAAATCTAGCTGGACGAACAGCAGCTGTTGAATCTGACTTCAGCAATGTAAATAAAATCTAAATGACGAATGTGGGACACAGCACAACCTTAGAGGATACCAACAGTGTGAAGGTCCCAATAGGCCATGTTAGGTTGGTGCTGTTTGGTCCAGCTCAACAGTGTTTCTGAGGGAACGTCCGTCTGTTGGTTGCTGATAACTCTAGATCTAACAGAAATAGAGTAAACGTTGGGATTCTGCATCAGTTCATGGTATTTCCTTCTGCTTTCTAGGTTTCACTGTTTGAAAATGGTCCTGAACGTCAGGTGAGGGCGACTGATACAGCCTTCCATCACCTGCGAGGATGAATTCAATTTTCCAACGGTGATAAAACTTCTCGACTACAGGTAAGGAGACCAGCACCTATAATCACCTCGCTTCAGTGACAAACTAACCCTTTAAGCAACAACATGTGAGTTAAACACTCACTAAATGTTGTCGTTTCAACTACCGTATTTTTCTGACTATAAGTCACTCTTAAAATCCTTAAATTCTCTCAAAAATTGATGGTGCGCCTTTATACATAATTACCTTTGTGCTTACTGACTGACTTTATGTGGTACAAAGTGTTCATAAATCTGTTAAAATGTGTAAGTATGACTTTGGTTAGCAATGAATCCGCTCTGCTCAATAAATATTAGGAACATTACGGTACTGATAGGACCCCTGAGCTGACTACAAGACTGCCTGACTGTAAATGCCTAAACTAGAAGTGCATTCATGTAAGGCAGCCCAGAGTATGCACTAGCACCAATAAAGCTAGTAAGTTAGTTCTATAAAAGTTTATTTTGTCCTTATGTTAGAAACAGGGCAGCCTTATACAGGACTGTGTCAGAAAATTAGAATATTGTAATAAAAGTTATTTATTTTCTGTAATGCAATTAAAAAACGTAAAATGTCATACATTCTGGATTCATTACAAATCAACTGAAATATCGCAAGCCTTTTATTGTTTTAATATCGCTGATTATGGCGTACAGCTGAAGAAAACTCAAAAAACCTATCTCAAAATATTAGAATATTTCCTTAGACCAAGTTAAAAAAAAATGATAACAGCAAAACAAAATCAAACATTTGAAAATGTCCATTAATGCACTCAGTACTTGGTTGCACAGATTAGTGCATCAATGCGGCGTGGCATGGAGGCAATCAGCCTGTGGCATTGCTGAGGTGTTATGGATGCCCAGGATGCTTCAATAGCGGCCTTTAGCTCATTTGCATTGTTGGCTCTGGTGTCTTTCAGCTTCTTCTTCACAATAGCCCACAAATTCTCTATGGGGTTCAGGTCAGGGGAATTGGCAGGCCAATCAAGGACAGTAATGCCATGGTCAGTACACCAGTTACTGTGAGAATCTGATGTCGTCTCTTAACCACTACCATACTTGTGATTTTCAAGGCTCAGGAAACCCTGCAGTGTTTCCAGTTAATTAGACGATTCAAGTGATTAGTTGAATAGCCTACTAGTATACTTTTTCACGATATTCTAATATTTTGAGATGAGATATTTGGGTTTCTTAAGCTGTAAGCCATAATCAGCGATATTAAAACAATAAAAGGCTTGCGATATTTCAGTTGATTTGTAATGAATCCAGAATGTATGACATTTCATGTTTTTTAATTGCATTACAGAAAATAAAGAACTTTATCACAATATTCTAATTTTCTGAGACAGTCCTGTAATCTGGTGCGCCTTCTGGTCAAAAAAAAAACGTCATAGGAAAAGACATATTAATCGCACCGGACTATACACATTTATTTAGACATTTATTTCCCATAAACCAAGACTAAAAATTGACATTTAATCTGGTAAACCAATTTATTAAATTCCACAGCTGCATCCACAACCTGCTGAATAACCTGGAACATACCTGGGAGGAGGAAATTAGTAAATTAGCAACTCCAACTAGCAAGGTTTGTTTTATTCAGCGCATTTCAGCGACTAAATTAGACCGTGAGCGTAGCGGTGCTACATGCTAAGCTAACGGATGTTTCAGAGCAACATAAAGCCGACGTGCATCGGCGAAGTTGTAACCCGCCCGGATAACAGAGCTGTAAGCTAGCGCTAGCTGCTATTATCTTCACAGACAGCCTAATAACAGGTTCTGTCTTAGTCTGGGTCCTTCATACTAAAAAAACAAGCAAACATGTGTTCAGTCTTTGTTGTCTACAAGTTAATTTTTCAATTAATTTAGTGGTACCGGAGGAGGATAGTTTTCACAAGCCTAGAGCGCCCTCTTGTGGCTACAGACGGCAATGTTTGCTCCTTGGTTCATGCTGGTCAATATGAATTATCATCTTAAATTAATATATAAGTTGCAGGGTCAGCCAAACTATTAAACAGTGTGCCTTATAGTCCAAAAAATACGGTAGTTGCTGTACAGATTTTTATACTTTTTCCCCTCCTCAAAAGCCTCAACATTTTAAAATTCAGTCTGTAATTAAAAATAGATAAAAATAAATCAGCATTTTGTAAAGAATGTGCTAATCTTAAACTATGTATTAACGAAAGTAGCAGGCCCCCCCAAATAATCATGATCTAAAGAACAAGAACATTCAAAGAGTTTTTCTTACCCACCTGGTTTTATTAAACAACATGTTAGAAGGAAATGCAGTTGAGCTGTTTAACAAAATGTAAATATAACTTAGATATTGCAATGAGCAGTAGTTTAATGCCGCTTGAAAGCAACTAAACCAGAGTATGAGCAATAAAACATGGAATGTGGTCAGTTGGTTTGAGAAAGGCTCGCCTTACATGTTGTATGTAGTGTGCGCTCCAGATCACGGTCAGTACAAGGTCCAGTAGTCAAACCATTCAGTTTTACAAACCAAACATTAAGTAGTAAATTATTCTGAAACATGTTGATCTATACGAGGTACAGCAACTAAAATGTACGACTAATGGCTACAAAACAATTTAGTTGACTTAATTAGGTGTTTCTCATAATATAGCCCTCATGTAATCTTGTATTTATGGTTTAAGTGTTAAATAGACCCTACTTTGGCCCTAATGTCTCAATTAGAAAGTACTTTACTCGTGTGAGAGAAATGCATTGCACATTAATTAGGAATGAAAATGAGCGCTGACCTGTAACACTCAGGTGGACGCAGCATGTCGTTGATTTTACCCGGTTCTGCTCTGCGACACGGGACGTCTATTTAATAGAACTTACGGTCAATAAATCTCCAAATGTAAAAACCTGAATGTAAGCAATAAAAAAATAAAGATGGGAAATAAATCGGTGTTTCTTTCCCAGGGGGGACCACTCCCTGCTGCCGACTTTAGATTAAAACAAAAATCCACTGTACATCATCGGACTCTAAAAGATACTCTGTTAATGATTTACATCCAAAAATAAAATAACATCTTCAGTCAGTTTGTTTTTAAAGCGATCAGTAGAAACCTCAGAGCGTCTCGATGCAGCTCTACAGCTCAGTACTTCACATGTGGATGGAGCGGAAGCACCTCCCGTCCTGCTCCTCTCTGCCAGCGCTGGTGACTAAAGTCATGCTGGCAGCATGGATGTGGAGCAGAAGCACCTCCGGTCCTGCTCCTCTCTGCCAGCGCTGGTGACTAAAGTCATGCTGGCAGCATGGATGGGGAGCAGAAGCACCTCCTGTCCTGCTCCTCTCTGCCAGCGCTGGTGACTAAAGTCATGCTGGCAGCATGGATGGGGAGCAGAAGCACCTCCTGTCCTGCTCCTCTCTGCCAGCGCTGGTGACTAAAGTCATGCTGGCAGCATGGATGGGGAGCAGAAGCACCTCCTGTCCTGCTCCTCTCTGCCAGTGCTGGTGACTAAAGTCATGCTGGCATCACAGCAGCATGGACTCCTGCATGGCAAACGCCTCCTGCGCGTGCCTGTAGTGTGGTCCACCGAACAGCTGGGGGAGCTGCTGCTGCTGCTGCTGGAGCTGTGTCCTGTAGTGAGGCAGAACGTCCGGGCTGGGGGGGAACGTGAACTGGTGAACCGGAGACATCTGGGCCTGCTGGAAGCTGGGCGAGCGTTGCATCCCCCCAGGGGACTGAAGGGAGCCGTCGTCGTCCAGCGCCCACGGGAAGCCATCCACGATGGGCTGAGGCCGGCCCCCCGGCGGGTGCGGGGGGTTCGCCTCCCCTCTCTGGTGGCCCTCGAATGCGTAGTCCAGGGTGGTTTGGATCTGCGTGGCTGAGGTTAGCTGTTGCAGGTAGATGGGGGTGGAGCTGCTGTGGGGTGTCAGCTGGTCTGGGGGAGGCCTGCTGCCCTGAAGGTGGCGGTTGGAGCCAGGCGGCGGCTGCCTGCGGTAGGTGGCGTACGAGTTACTCAGAGGCGCTTTCTCAGGGGAGGGGTTGGCGCGCTGCCGATGGGTGGTTGCATAAGACAGTTCCCTGTAGGAGGTGCCGGAGGGCGAGTTGAATCTGGGGTCCATGCTCACGCTGTAGTTTGGGTGGAGGATGGGGACCTCAGTTGTTCTCCCTGGAGAGTGCTGCTGGGGTGGGCTGCTGTACTGAGCCCGAGGGACAGAGTAGCTGCCGGCTAGGTCTGGTGGACTGTGGGGGAACTGAGGCGGCAGCAGATGCTTCGCCATCCTGGGCGCTAAGCCGGCAGCCTGGCTGGGGCCACGGCTGGGGCTGCCCTCATGTGGTGCTGGTAGGAAGGCCGTCTCGTTGTGAGGGATCCTCATCCTGGATGGAGGCTTCTCAAGCTCCAGAATCTCAAACTCCTGCTCCGGCATTCCTGGCACGTTGTCATACTGGGAGGCGTTGGAGCCTCGATCCGAGCCGGGGACGGGCCCCCTGGACCGAGGCCGGCGCTGGGTGAGAACGCCGTCGTTTGGGCTGAGAGGAGCCGGTGACGGCCCCCGGCTGTGCTGCGTCGCCCGCGCTGCAGCCGCCTTGGCAGCTTCCAGCTTTGTCTCGGAGGGTTTGACCCAGCGGGGACCAATAATCTGGCGGGAGCTGGAGGCTGCGTTGGAGTTGTGGTTAGCGATGGCGTGGTTCTGAGGAGTCCGGCTGTCCACTGCGGTGATCTGGGGTGCTGGGCCCGATGAAGGACTCGCTCCTCTCTCTGGTGTGATGGAAGCAGGCAGTCTTTGATGCTCACTCAGAATCTCATTAGATCTTCTGGGAATGGCGTCCAGCTTCTCCGTCCTGGGGTGGCGTGGCGGTCTCTCCACAGAGTCCCTGCGCGCCCGGCTCGGCGGCCGACTGTCCTGCTGGCGTTCTGGTGCCGTACTCGGCTCGGCGGGCGCCGTGTGGCTTTGCCCGTTGCCCACATGGTTCAGCACCGGCGCTGCGACTTCTGGAGGAAGCTGCCCCAACGGCTTCTTGGGAAACTCTTCATCGTTCCCTGCAACATAAGAACAAGGGATGAACAAAACGTCTCCATCAGGAATCAAATGGAACAGCCGAGGTTGAACAGACTGATTCACATCAGATGGGTCACAACAGGGTCATGAGTTCATGCAACGGCACATTCAAGATGACACTTAAATCCACAGAACATCAGGCATTATTCACTGAGCTCAATGCTGCTGCCACCAGGCAGGAGGAGTAAGCAATACTGACACCTAGTGGCTCACACCGGAACAACGGCCTGCCACTGACAAGCTAACACGCCGTTTCTAAGCGGTCCGTTGCTGCTGTGAAACCCCACAGAACAGGTCCATGATGTGTTCTGTTCTGGTTCTGGTCCGGGCTTCCATGTCTGCAGGCTGCTGCTCTTTTACCAACATAAAATAACATAAAATACTAAACTATCACGTGATTGGTTAAGGAACCAGGAAGTAAACGGGCTACACTCTGAACCATAGCTCTGGGTCTGAAAGGAGAAACCGTGACTAAGACGAAGTTGATGGAAAGGAACGATTGTTACTAACATCCCAGGTAATAGATAATGTCAAACTCCACGATACGCAGACAAATACTCAATATCGATTCCATGCTCTATGAAGCGCCAACACTATTTTAAGACATAGGACCCTTTCTGGTTAAAAGCAAAAAGAAATTATAAAACCTTTGGTAAAGTAAACAAATGCAATATTTGAAACAAAGACATGAAATAATGTCTATTTATTTTAAATTGGTAAATTTTAAGAGTATCGGTTCCTGTAGAAACATGTTTTGTAAAAGTGGAGCGCAGCGTTAGCTCCTCTGAACACCCATGTTGTTACGGCTGAACTCGGCGTGTTAGCAGGAGCGAAACCTTCAGCAGCCAATCATCACTGCAGGCTGGAGGGGCGGAGCCTCTGTTGCTGCTACGGTATATAGTGATCAACTTTTGTTGCATCTTTTGTTGTTATTGTGAAAGTTTGCTGTACGCTTCTGCTCCAACATGACGGCGAGAAATTCCAACTAACGACGGTCGAACATCTGCTGGAATTGTAATTTTCTCCACCGAGGGTTTTATGAGCGCATCAATACATTTGATAAAAGGATTTAATGCAATTATTGTGCAGCTTAGTGAGAAGATTCACGCTTCTTTATGCAGCAGGTGTCCTGAAAAACACGTTTCTAAACGCTAATTTCTCTCGTGTTCGCTCACGTGGCCGACGGTTAAACCGCGCCTTATGGGGCGACGTGTAAATCCCTCACAGCTTTAGTGGCGATATTGTTTTTGACTGCTGTAACACCCGTTTCTGTTGACACTTTAGGTTTTATCACAATATCAGAATTAAACTACCCAACAAAGAAACCTTTGACTAATAATGGTTTCTGTTCAGAACTTTGATTAAAATCCATCGATACTTTAGCAGATGAAGGTACAATGCGAGTATAAACGGTATAAATGACGCAACTTCTCGACACTTTTACCCTCACTGGAAGCTCCATGGTTTTGCAATAACAAAGTTAGCATCTTCCGGCTGGACTGGGTTACATTTAGCGGATCAGCCGGGTCACGGTCCGGGCCACAACAGAACCTTTACGGC
The DNA here is from genome assembly GCF_011125445.2 of Fundulus heteroclitus. Lineage (NCBI taxonomy): Eukaryota > Metazoa > Chordata > Actinopteri > Cyprinodontiformes > Fundulidae > Fundulus > Fundulus heteroclitus. Next base: position 25,177,260 of record NC_046377.1, on the reverse strand, counting down.
TTTAAAGCTGTTTGTTAATCATCAAACCGTCAACAGGCGGTCTTTAAGTAAGGAGAGGCTATATTTCTGATTTATACTTCAGCAGGAATAAATCAGAGCTAGTGTCGTGTTAACACAGGAACGCTCAGACCAACGAACTTCAGCTACAACTGTGGAGCCTAAGATGTTTCTGGTTGCAGTACCTTCATTTATCCACCAGGGGGAGGCGTATTACAGACGCTGCTGCCATACGGCAGCCAGTGGGAGTTAAATGGACCAAATAAGAGCGGGCTTCCACCTGAGCAGCACGACAGTACAGCTAAGCCGAGGAAAAGACACAATGTTGAAGGGAGAAAGGTTTGTGAGGGGGGGGCCAGACAGACAGGACTGAGTGGGACGGATGGAAGGAGACACGGACAAGAAAGACCAGTCAGGATAGCCCACCGGTTACTGTTGTAGGAGGGAATATGGCCGCCGCGCACAGCCACACTTTTGTTGTTGTTGGCTAACATTGTTTAGGAGGAGAGGAGGAGAAGGTAGATTAATGAGAAGATAAGCGCTGCTCTGACGGCTCGCTGCGGCTACGGCTAACGCGCGGCTGTACCTGGCGCCGGCAGCTCCAGCTTGGCCCGCCGCAGCTCCGTCATGGACGCCTGAAGCTGCTCGATCACAAAGTCGTCCTCGTAGAAGAAGTCTTTGGCCAGCGTGGCCTGCAGGAACTCCACCAGCTCCTCCATGGACAGCTTCATCAGGTGCTCTGCAGGCCAGACACAAACGTCAGCGGCGAGTCCACCCAGCAGCCGGACGGCGCCACGGTCCACTCCCCACGGCCCACAGCCCACAGCGCCGGGCCCACAGCCCACGGTCCACTCCCCACTCCCCACGGTCCACTCCCCACTCACTACTCACTCTTGTGCAGCTTGAGGATGGTGTAGGACATGGCAGGCAGCACGCGCTCCCCCTCCAAGATGTAGATGTCCCAGATCCTGAGGGTCAGGGTGAAGGGCGTCTGGACACAGACAGCAGGAAGTTAGAGGACAACTTCCTGTCTGACGGCTGGCTTACACCCCCCCCCCCATATAAAACCATCAGAACCGTCTTCTTTTGCTTTATGCCGCCACAGATCAAACATCGGGTCTATCTGCTGCTGAGATTTTTTATTTTTTTTTCCAGTATCTCTTAAAACAGATTTTTTAAAGAACGGTTTTTATACATGTTTATTTATTTATTATCATCATTATTATAATGGAATTTTTATAGTAGTGTTATGTGTGAATGCAGTGTGACACACAGTTTGGACTATGTAGCAGCCAGAGTCTGTAACCCAAATCAAATTTCCCTTTGGGACAATAAAGTTAATCTATCTATCTATCTAGTCTGACGTCGGTGATAATTAATAATTAATCGTTCGTCTGTTCCTGTTAAAGAAAATCTATTAAAAACTGTCTTTAGCAACGTGTTAATAACTATACAGATAAACATTTATACCAAGCTATGATTAAAACGGCATCAGAAGAGCCTCTGTGAGCTGAAAACAAGTTAAATATTTAGCAGGGATGAAGCCAGGGAACCGATAAACTACGTTAAAGCAGTTAAACGCAGTCATCTCTAGGCGATTATTCCCCATAATGCATCATTTATGATTTAGTATAAGTTAATAAATGTTAAAAACAAAGAAACCTGTAGATTTAATGTATCTGAAGACTTCTATCCTAATCTTAAAGTTTCTCTTTTCTACGTTGTACAAACTATGAAGCAAAGGTTTATAGAATTATACAGCAAACACAAAAAATGTAAAATAAACCAAATGTTTTAAATGTTTGTTTTTTTTCTCCAAAATAGCGATGCTTTGTATCCAGAAACGGCTCTTTGACAGCGAAGGAGTTCAGGTAAGGGTACCATTAAAACACACTATTGAATTTAATTTATGCATGATAAAAATTAGTTTTTGCTGTCAAACAGAAATAAATATTATAATAATAAAGAAATCTAAATGCAGGTTTTTAGTATGGAAGTCAGCACAATGAGGTATAATTGGCCGTAGGTGATTAAAAAAAGGACTGCTAACGTGATCTTCGTTTTTCCAAGATGTTTGTTTATGACAGGAAATCATAATAAAAGATTTATATATATTGAATCATGTTGGTAATAATTTGTGCCGTCAGCGGAGCAGCTGGTTCTGTTTCTGTGCTTCATCTCCAGGGTTCAGGAGAAGTTCTGATCATTTACTCCCGTTTCCTGCTGCAACATCTGTGGCACCAAGCGGTCCCGGTCCATGTGGGCGGGGCCTGTAGACGATTGGATGTGATTGGCCAGATTCTTAGAACCACTTCCTGAGTCACGGCTACAGGTTGGTAGCGGGAAGGTTGACCAATGTTAACAGTAATTTATTTACACTTTGCTTTTTAGATTAAGGAGAAAAAAGGGCTTTATTTATTATTTCTGACCAGCTCAAACATAAACCCCCCGTTACGTCGCTGTAACTAAAAAGTTAATCTTTAATCATTTCTCACACACTTTTGTAGAAATCAGTGGTGGGAGGATGACTCCTCCACACATTTATCATCCTTTGGGCCAAACGGGTTAATGTTTTACCACAGGCTGCAGCTAACGACTATTTTAGTAATTAAGTATTCTGTCGAAAAATTTACACATTCTGCAAATACTTAATCCAACTACTTACAGTATCCTAGGACTATAAGTCGCACTTAAAATCCTTAAATCTTCTCAAAAATGTATGCGCCTTATCTATGATCACTGTGATTACTGACTGATTTTATGTGGTACAAAGTGCTCAGAAAGCTGTTAAAATGTGTAAATACGCTCCACTCAACGGATATTAAGAGTATTAGGGTACACTGTGTCACTACCTGAGGACCCCTGAGCTGTCTACCAGACTGCCTGACTGTAATGTCTAAACTAAAGTTCATTCATGTGAGGCAGCCTGGAGTACACGCTAGCAACAATAAATCTAGTAAGTTAATTAAATATAAAGTTTATTTTGTCATTGTTAGAAACAGGGGAGTGTAGTCCAGCTACTCTGTCCTCCCACAGAGACAGATGTGGAGGTGGAGGAGAGATATTACACACTTGGGGAGAAGATTTAGTGCGCTTTATAATCCGATAAATGTTTTTTTTTATTTTTAAATGTAATAACAGCATGTTTAGAGAACGTTTGCAGCGAAGGATGCTTTAAAATCATTGCAGTGTTAGCTGTAAATAGACTCACTAACTATATATATATATAAAATCTGTTTGTGATTTATAAACCCTAAAAAATATGAGTAACGCAATGGTTCCCCCCCTCTGTTCCTCAGGGACTCCTGGTCTCAGCATTTCTTGATTCTAACACAGACTTAAATCCACTTGGTGATTTTCTAACGTTGCTGACAGACATAAATGCCTTTAAGTTTAAAGGAAAACGGCCACTAGGTGGTGCTGTGGTTCTTTGCCGTCTTTTTAGCCAGCGGAGCCAAAGTTTTGCAACGTTGTGACAGACAAACTTCTTGTAACAAACAAATCAAACTCCCCAGACTCCGTCCCCACAGAGCTGAGTCTAGGGGACCAGCAGAGGTTTTTAGTCATGGAGGCTGTGTTTCCACATGGATGCAGAGTTTTGGGAGACGGTCAACTGTGGTTTCTGAAGCCTGGTCCCAGTGGGGGTAGAGGTGAGCTGCTCGCCTCTACTCAGACCCAAACAGACCCAAAGACATCGTCAACTCAGGAAGATTTCCTCCAAACACACCGTTGCAGTAAAATTCAAACTTAATAACTGTCAGGCAGAACCGGGTTCCTCCCAAAGACAGAACAGCCAGACCTCAGCTGAGCGACGTTGTGTCTCAGACATTCATCAGTCCCTGAGGTCCAGGTCATGCTGTGTGAAACGGGTCTGGGTGCTGACCTTCACCGTTCCTCCAGCCGTATACTCACTCTGTCCAGGAAGCACTGGAAGAACCACTTCATGGTGTACAGGCTGGTGAACACCTCCTGGTTGTCCTGCAGCAGCAACAAAGAAACAGTTCAGAGCATCTCCTGCTGATGGATGGATGGATGATGGATGGATGGATGGATGCTGTGGCTCTCACCAGATGCTGCTTCAGTTTGGGCATCGTCTTCTTCAGGATGCGGTCGTGGTGTTCCTGGAAACGCATCAACTTTGGGAACCCGGGCACGAAAAACCCTGAAGGCAGACAGATCAGGCCATCAGCTGCTCCTGTGCGTCCAATCAGGACGCAGTTTACCAGGAGCATCTCTGCAGTCTGCATGTGATGACTCCCTCTCTTCTGAACATTTTAAGCCTCCTTAGCTCCTGCAGGTTCCCCAGACAGACGAGGTTAGGCTTGTTACCGTGCATGGCGTGCTTCTGGCCCGACAGCAGCTTGACCAGAGCCCAGAAGGCGTCCTCCTCGTTCATGTAGATGAGCAGCAGAGCCGTGATCTGACTCATGCCCTGACAGTATCCCACCTCCTGCAGACAACCAGCGCTGACATCAGAGCTTCTCTAAGTGCCACAACATCGTCGTTCAGTGATTTAGACAGATTACACTCTCAGTCTAAAGGAAAAGCTGAGAGTACAGAGCTTCTTAAGTCAGTTTGCTGAATTTAAACATTTAGAAATTATTTGTTGCGACAGTAACTGTGAAAATGGTTAGCAGGAGACGCCTTTTCTCTTTAAAATGTCTCTAAAATATATTTAAAGCAAAAAAACAACAACAGAGGTGAGTTTCCCCCACCAATATATTCAGAAATGAAGTTTCAGAGCAACTGGTTGAACTTTGTTTAAAGTTGTTCTGACTTCAGACCTTTAGTCCTGGATAGAAAGTAGAAATGCAGCTTTTTAGACTCACCGTGTTGTACATGGAGTAAGCTGTGAGGACATGGAAGAGTGCCTGCTGCCTGAAAACCCAAACACACCGTCATCAGGTCAGACTGCATTTATGTGGTCAATGTATTAAGAAATTAATACAATTAATAAAATGATTTTATTATTATTTTATTAACAAAACTGTTAATTTGGTCAAATCTGCACATCTTAAATGAGATAAGATAAGAGATAAGATAGTCTTTATTGATCTCACAATGGAGAAATTCACTCGTCACAACGGCTCATACAAGTAGAAGTTATATAACCTGGAGGGATTCTCCAGGAAGATGACAGAATTACCCTGTTTATGAAAATTACGCTGGGATATGAATGATGATGGGAGCTGCTCAGTATATTAAATAATAAATTTATTATACATTAATCTGTGGCAGCTGACAGAGCGACAGCTATCAGCCATTAATGCTCACCGCATCAGTCACAGCAGGTAAGTCTGTTTCTCCTGGTGCAGCTAAGGAACATTTTAAATAAAGCTGCAGTGGTAACGTGATGATGGAGCTTACTTGACATCGTAGCGATGCATGAACATGATGTGGTCCCTGTAGGTTCTGTTCACGTCCAGGTCGATCTGACGCACGTCGGGGGACACAGATTTGGCTCGGGCTTTCAGCTTCTGCACGGCACAGCAATAAAAATGTGTGAAAGTGGAGCTGACGTCCTACAAAGCCCCGGCTGAGGAGGCCTTCCTGCTGCACCATGCGCTGCAAAGACCTTCAGCTGTTACCAGAGGAGCAGATGATTAAGAAGCCAGAGTCTGGTCTGGTTAAAAGCTGCTTCACGCCCTAAAAATGTTCTGAAAGACGAACTTTGTGTCCGCCGCAGTGGACGGGCGCGACACATAAGGAGTTTATTACTCATTATGTCCCTGAAATCAGAGACATAATGAGTTTATTATTCATGTCTCTGATTTCAGACGAAAGGAAACTGATGGCGGGTTGAACAGTCAGAGTCTCTTAACGTTTACAAAGCCTTCAGCAATTACTGCTGTTCTACCATCAAGATTTTCTTAATGTAGCTTATAAACATTTAAAATTAAAGTATTAACTAGATGTTAGACACATTTGTCTTTTATATTACAACAATAAAAGTGTAATAAATAAGAGGTGAAATTTTAAAACGTTCTGGGCAGAACATGGACCTTAAACGGCCTGGAAACACTTCTTGTCAGATTCTTCCACCTGAGCTGCTGATTCCTGCAGCTCCTCCAGAGTCACCGTGGACGTCCATGTCCTGGTCGGTCTGTCCTCCTGTTTCAGAACCTAACCTGCTTTAAACCTCTGCAGAACCACCTGGATCTGCTGGGTTCCTCGCTGTTTTTTGTTCTCCAACGAGTTAGAACCAGATCGCCTGCAGGTGGATTCAGGTTAATGACTGAAGGCCGCTGGTGGGGACGGATCTTTGCACACAAATACCTGCCATACGTTTAAAATGCGTGAAAACCAACTTGACCGTCGTGTTCTATGCTGTGGTTGTGTTAGGAAGGACTCCTTTCTGCAGACCAGAGGAAACTAAACTGCTGCTCCCCGCCAGTCATTTCTCACAGTTTGCTTTATGTGGCCAAACTCATCAGATCTCCAGTCAGGCTGAACTTTCTGATGAGTCTGAACATTCTGGAAGCAATGCCTCGTACCTCGTAGAAGTCTTTCTTCTCCTCCTTTATTTTGGGGATGTCGAGCAGCAAGCACCACACCTCCCCTCGGAGCTGCAGAGGAACGCCCTTATAGATCCTCCGGACCAGCTGGAAGGAAACAAGAGAGTCCAGATTCACAGCAGGTCAGAGCTTTCACAGCGTTTAAACGCCACAAACACTCCACATTATATTAAAATATTATTAATATTAATTATTAACATGTACGACATCTAGAAAACCACCAGTGAGTGGCGCAGGTTTGGTTCTGAAACTCAAATCCGATCCTTCCAGTACAAACCATCTTCATAATGTTCTTTGTTCATTTGAATATTAAAAAAATCATTCAGATATAACAAAGTCTTGCAAGAAAAAAAAAAACAAAAAACTTAATTTTAAAAGTCGCGCTTTTCTAATAGTTTTGCTGATCCTGCGACTTAGTCAGGTGAGATAAAATATATCACATGTTTAAATGGTTAATTCATTGTGACCAGCATGAACCACGGAGTAAACATTACCGTCTATAGCCACACGAGGGCGCTCTAGACTTGTGAAAACTATATGCTGCTCCTCTAACAGTTAAAAATGTATTGAAATATTAACTTATAGACAACAAAGACCGAACACGTTTGGCGGTTTCAGTGAATTCAGGCAGCGCAGCGACAGAACCCCGTCACCAGGCCGTCCATGAAGCTAACAGCTAGCGTTAGCTTTAACAACGTCGCTGATGCACGTTCAAGAGCTTTACAGACGTTCTATGTTGCTCTGAAACATCCGTGTGGTACTGTTAGCTTAGCACGTAGCACCGCTACGCTCACGGTCTAATTTAGGCGTAATTTTGACAACTTTCAGCGTAACAGCCCGGTAAAACGCGCTAGCGAGAAGTTTGTGGCTTGTTGTGCTAATTTACCCCATTCATCCTCCCAGGTGTTATTCACCTGGCTGTGGATGCAGCTGTGCAGTTGAATAAGTTGCCTTACCAGATTAAATGTCAGTTTTTGGATTGTGTGAAATAAATGTGTAAATACATGTTTTTTCCTCTTTATGAACATTTTTATTTAATAGGTTCAAAAGTCTATTGCAGCAGCTCTGCAGAGCCCCACATATTTATTCTCCATTTCCTCTGATAAGTGACATAATTAAGCTGCTCCAGACCAGGCCTGCTGACTCAGCAGCTGCCGCCCACTCTGTGACGTGGCGCCGTGTTAATTGATCTGATCTAATCGCTCAGGCTGGATGTTAACACGGCTGTGAGCAGATAAACACTAGTATGGCATCTGGCAGCTGTCAGGAAGGATAATGGAACCCAGAGAGCCTCCCTCAGCGTGGCAGAGATACAAGGCAGGCTCTGAAGGTGAACCTCCACCGTCTGGCTGGATGGAGCCGCCTTAGACCCTGAACTGCTGCTGGTTAATGATAAACTGCTGCTGGTTAATGATAAACTGCAGCTGGCCGGACCCACCATACAGCAGCTATGGGAGGAGTTCAGACTGAACGACAGGGAGAAAGAGACGCGAGGCTGAGAGCAGCCGACCAATTAAGGCGGCGTGGCAGCCATCGCTACGTTGCTCTAATTAAGTCAGACAACGTCTTTTAGAGAAGTGCCGAGTCATCATTTCTGTTCTGTAAACAACTCCACACAGTTTGATCAGCTTCTCCTCAGACATGATGCGTCTCCACGATCGGTTTTCAGCTGCTGCTGAGTTCAACCCCTGGAAGCTGCTTAATGAAACCCATGAATGAGGCGGAGACGCTTGGTTTCTGCTCTGAAAGCCGCCAGAGACCAAGTTTTGAGACGACCTCAGGTATTTCACAGCTGCAGAGTTACGCTGCGCTCAGCTTTTATTTGATTTCTAAGCTCAGGCAGCTGAACCGAGCAGCAGCGGCACCGTGAGGACCAGAATTAACGAGTCATTAATCAGGTTAGCCACCTCCAGGCCGTTTTCCTGCTACAAAAACTAAACAACCCATACAGGATGGTTCAGGTAAGCTCACCTGTTGCTGCTGTAATTAGGCCCTGACGAGCCGGCCAATCACAGCAGCTGTTTATCAACGTTTACGTCACATCTGGCCTCTTTTAGCTGTTTGGTAGGATTTAGTCCAAGTCTTTAAAAACTGCAACTAACGACACAGAACTTATTAAAATGGAGTCTGGAAAGGATTCTCAGATGTGTTTGGATGGTAGAACCTAAAGAAGCAAAGTGAGCGGCGCACCTTGTCGCTGTTCTTGTATTTGTCCCAGCTCCGGATCATCTTCAGCCACTTGCCGGTCCGCTCCACCTCCAGGTGCTTTTGCTGAGGGAAAGAAGAGCGGCGTGAAAAAGAAAGAGCGTTTGTGTGAAGAGCAGCTTTATTCTTCAGCCTTTAATAAGACATTCTGAGAAGCACCTCTGTCCACCAACATGAGGCCAAAGCGTCTCTTTTTAAACCCGTTACCTTTATTTAGGTGCAAACTGTTTACTTTCATTATGAATCAGCCATCTCTGTTCCCACGGCCACGAGGAAAACACGTACTACTGATAAGTTAGCCAGATAAATTGTTGCTTTATGTGAAATGAAAAGCTTTAAAAGGTGGCGTGTTTAATATTTAATGTTTTTTTTCTAGTTCTAATAAGAACAGATTGTGTCTGTGTAGCAGGATCATCAGAGACAGAAGGCGTCACCAACCTTGGCCTCCAGCGAGTCGTATGAAGGCAGCTCGTCCTCACTGAGGGGAAACAGAGCGGCGTTAATGTCCGGCAGAAATCCTTCAGGCTGACCGCACCTTTAATCTGGACCCGGTCATCTGGGCTCAGTCCACATGCTCAATAACATTTAAGGTTCTAAGATGACAGCTGGAGAACGATCTCATCAACTCCTGTAATGAATATATTGATTCATCGCACCTCTAGGGACATATTTTTAGACTTTGGTTCTCCTTCTTTTTGGTATTATGACTAAGAGAAGAAAACCTGCAGTGTTTGTATATTTCTATCTACTCAGTGGTCCGTCTGGGCTCCATTTACAGGACCAGGAACCTTTGCCAGTGGGTCGGTATCAAGTGCTGGTGGAGGTTTTCCTTCCACTCAACTTTCTGTGAACCAGAACTCTGAACTAGCAGTGACGTTCTGAGGCGTCGCCTCCTGGTGGAGGGAGTCAGAGACGTCTTCCCCATGATGGTGTCGCCTACCGACCCAGACTGAGACCATGTAGGGGTTCAGGAAGCCTCTGCAGCTGTTTAGAGTTAATTAGCCAATCAATATTTCACTATATTCTGGTTTGTTTAACCGCATCATACACATGCATGTGTAGTTCAACAAACATTGGGTTATTCCGTCCATCCTCTAAACCTGCTAGTCTGTGCCGGGTCGGGTGCTGCTGCCAGAGGCGGGTCCACCTGGACACGTCGCCATCCCACAATATTGTTATGGAGTAATGTCATTTGTTTCTAAACCCCATTCAAAAATTGTCCCTCATTATGTAGATTTATCACAGACTTGGTTTTGTTTTTCAGGTTTTCATACAGCTAATGGAAAGCTAACCTTCAGCTTTTTCATTAATTACGTCTCATGAGAGGATTTCTACTACAGAACCGTAAATGGACTCAATGCTCGGTCTGCGTAGATTTAAGGCATCGCTGCAGTTTTTCTCTCTAATTTCATGGCAGTTCCACATCCCCTCCAAACCAGGAACTGATCCTGAACATCTGACCTACTGAGAGGACCTTCCAGACGCATCCACAGTTCTAATCCCATGTTTTCAATATTTCTATGCATTTGTCACTAGAGGACACGTTGTGAAGTCTTCAGCCTGACACTGAGCACCAACCCGCCTGTCCTCTGAGGCCCTTTCTGTTCTCCACGTCTGTCATAGAAGCCACAGGTCTGTCCTTTAACCAGCCTCTCATGTCCGTGTCCATCTTCCAGCGCCTCCGGTCAGACTCGCATCGCAGCCCTCCGTCCTGACACTGATGCACTATGATTATGGCTAACCAGAATATTTCCTGCCTGCATGCACCAGCCTCTATATATAACCGTGACACTGGGCTGTTTACGAAGAGCCGAAGCCACAGACACGCTCTCCTCTCAGCTGCGTCTGGACTCAAACAGCGACTCAAACAGCGTGGGGAGCTTACTGGACGAATCCAAAGCGGTCGATGACTTTGTACAGGCGGAAGTTGGTGTCCTCCCAGGGCTCCACCGTGGCCTCTTTCCCCTGGAAAACAGCAGAGAGGAAAACATAACATCAGACACTAGTTTTAACCACACATTCAACTTAAAACGTGTGATTCACTGAACCCGACCCAAACTATCACGGTGAACATTTGGTTTTACCATCTTGATTTCTATAGAGTGGTTTGAGGAAATATTTAACACCTCAAAGTTCTAATCAAAGCCCTTAAAAATGGTAAATGTAACTAGTTTGACGACCCCAAAGCGTCGTTCACACCCCGACAGTGGTGAGCTATGCTAGCAGAGGCACCACCGGACCCTCTGACCACCACCAGCAGGGTGAAGGACAACGACTGAGATGCTAGCAGGAGGGGATCAAACTGGCAACCCACCAATCGCAGGACGGACTCCCCAACTCCTGCGCCAGTGTAGCCCATAATAATCAAGCTCCATCATATATCAGAGCTCTGATTACCCCGTATGTTCCTAACAGAGCACTTCGCTCTCAGACTGCAGGTCTGCTGGTGGTTCCTAGAGTCTCTAAAAGTAGAATGGGAGGCAGATCCTTTAGCTATCAGGCTCCTCTCCTGTGGAACCAACTCCCAGTTTTGGTCCGTGAGGCAGACACCCCGTCTACTTTTAAGACTAATCTTAAAACTTTCCTTTGTGACAAAGCTTCTAGTCAGAGTGGCTCATGTTACCCTGAGCTATCTCTATAGTTCTGCTGCTATAGGCTTAGGCTGCTGGAGGACATCAAGGTCTATTTCTCTCACTCTGCTGAGTTCTCCTACTGCTCTCCGATGATCCATTACCTGCTATTAACTTCATGTTCTCTCTGTTTTAGATTTAGTTTTAGACGTGGCTTCTTCCTGCAGTTGGCTGAACTGCTACCATCAGCCTCTTCATGTCCTCAGTGAGCCGATGCATCCAGCCGGGTTTTCTTAGTATAAAAGCTTTTTTCTAATTGTAATAATAAACTGAACCTGACTGCTTTGTTTTATGATGAGGGTTTTATTGGAATGGATGTAACCTGTCTGTGAAATGGAACTGGAATTAATATGCATTACATTATTTTTCTTAAGTACTTTGATGTATTTGTTGTTATACGTAATAAATTAAACGACACAGAGGAAACGCACTGCAGACATGAAGATAGGGAGGTGCAGAATGACATGAAACCATTCCATAAGAGCAACTATCCCCCAACTTTGAGGTGAACTGTTCTCAAACACACCTGTGGATCTGTTGTGGAAAGAGTTCAGACCCTGAAGGTCCCGCTTTGTTTACTATTGTTTGTCGTTCAGCAGGGGGAAGTTCTTCTGTGTTTTTTTTAGGGGTATTTGATAACTGCGCATGTCAGAGCGGTTCTATTCTGAATAAAGTCAGGTGCGTATACATGCACATTTTTATCGGATCAATTGATTGTGTACCTATATAAATGGTACAATCTGAATATTTAATCCGAATACATTTTAATCCCATCGTGAAATTTTGTGCGTGTAACATAGCTACTGTCATTATGAACACTCCACACACAATGTTGCTCCTTATGGACTGAAAGAGAAAACTAAAAATTAAGCTACAGCTTAAATGAATAAACAGCCCTGCTCCATCTTAAAAACATAATAATCACATTTTGATCCGAGCATCGAACTCATCTGATGCAGGTTTAGGACCGCTGAATCGGGCTCTGAGGTAGTCGTGCTTTGATTGACTGAGGGCAGCCTGGACTTTAATGCCCTTGGGGAAAACGTGTCGGCGTTAGAGTGTAGACACGCAGAAAACAGTGTGAAGGAGTCAAGTTAACAGGTGTGAAATTAAACAGCCAGACAATCATCTTCATCACTGTCTGAGCCTCGAGTCTGAAAGGAGTGGTAGGTTAATTCACTCGTGGAGCAGGAAATGGAAAACCTAGAGTTTTATAGAGATGATGTAACAAAGAGCATAAAGATTAAATGATAAAAATTATAAATACACAAACACTTCATTAATATCTGTTTAATTTGAGTCTTTGTAGACTTAAAATGTCTGCTGTACTGAGGTGTGAGACACAGCACAAAATAAGACTACAATGTTAAGAATGCTAATTTTTGGTGATTGAGCCCATTATACCTTATTTCTAATGTAATGGCCCGTCCAAAGCTCCAATACTGAATCTGTATTTGAATTCAAGCTCAGATGAAAGGGTTAAGTTATCTTTGGTTAACAAAAATACAGGAAATAATAGTTTTCTGTATTGGAATATGCTGCATTTCCAACAGCGTGATCTTTATTTATGAGATTAGTCACCAAGATAGATACATTTTTCAATCTTGTATATGTATGGAGGACCAATCCTGCCATAATTCACAATACATTCAGAGATTAAAAAAATAAAACACTCAAAATATTTACAGGGCTAAAAAGTGGCTAAAATGTAAAATCGTGTGCCAATAAATGCAACAAAATCTATATTTCTACATCAATGTTGAAGCAAACAGTGGGGCGTGAAGTAATGATGGGCGCGGGGGGGTGGTTGGTGGGGGGCTGTTTGGTCTGAAGCTGCAGTCTGATAGCAGCGATTCTCAGTAATCCTCAGATCAACGCGTAGGATTCTCTCCATTCAGGGCACTAGAGAGCTTTACGATTTGTTAAATTATATTTATTTAGACCGACGGACAGAAACCGGAATCTGTTCTGCTAAAACAGGAAGTGACCATTCTACCAATAAAAGCCACTAGAAATCTAACTAAATCCATCAGAATATTTCTCACTTACATTTCCAGACATTGCCCAGCATGGTGAGCTGGTTTAGAACATTAACAGCTGGAAACATTCTGTGGTTTCCTGGTTATTCTGTACGTTAGCAGCTAGTTAGCTCTATGCTAGCTGCGTTAGCAGTGTGGTTGGAGACTGATGTTATATACTAAAGCAAAAAGTAGTATACTAGAAGCTCATTTTATGAAGTATACATAAGTATAAGCTGAAGTCTTAGTAATAATGTACTTAGTCTTAGACTTTTGTTTGTATTTTTCAGTACAAGTCAAGCATACTCCACTATAATTTTAAGTATATGAAATATAGTTTATAAAAAGTAAACCTCATGTACACTGCCTCATTTTAAGTATGAATTAAGTATACTATACTATTAACTATTTTTTGCTAAGGGCTGTATTCAATAAATAAACCATTTGTGGTTAAAATGTCAGATTTAACGTCAGTATCACTTTGTTCATGTGATTAATGTAAAGGTCTAGATCTGTGGTTTAAATTTGTGTTTATTGAGGATTATCAAATACTAAAGATTGATGACGTGTGAAATCACTGGGCAATAAACAACCAGAACTGGTTAATATTATTCAGAGAACAGCTTCACTGCATAACGTAGCTGTGAAAATTTGTTGATGAATAATAATAAACTTCTGAACGAGTATAAAACTCAATGTAGCATTAATTTGTCTTTAATATTATTGGCTTCATATTAGTTTTGGCATATTTTCAGCTTCTCTATTTTCTGTGTATTTTATTGATAAGGTTCATGTCCAGCTAAAACCACCGTGTCGTCTTTCCAGAGATAGAAGCTGCCGTCTTTAATCTATTTGGTCTGACTGCTGGCTAAACATCCTTTAGACTGTTAATATCATATAGTTTATTTAAAATGTGGCGATGCTGAAAAGTTCTAGTTGTTAGAAGTCGGTGTTATAGAACGTCTTTAACTGTTATAAAATGTAAAAGTGATTCTGGGTAATCTTAAGAGTGACTGTTTAGATGCATTAAGAGAGAAAAACTATAAAAGTTTAGTTTCTGACCCGTTTTGTTGGGCTGGAGGGCCTGAAATGTTTTCATTCTTCAAACTACATAACTATTGTATTTTTCTCTTTGCTTTAATACATTTCTTTTGTTTAAACCACTTAATTTCAATAATGCATTTTACTTGAACTCCATTTTTCTCTCAAAAATCCACTTTTCCGTCACCAAGCTTCCTGCATGAGCAGCGGAGCTAAAGAGTTTTGACACTCCTGTTGGAATGTATGGTTTTAATTAAATAAAAACGGATTTCAAACTTCTCCCCAGCTTTAAAGTGAGAACCAATAACCTGCTAGCATAACAGCATAGTCTTGATGAGTACTCTTTCTATATTTACCTCTACCAAGCCTCTATTTTTTTTAACTGGTACTAATACAGAAATTGGAGACTAACGTGAATAACGCTCTGGTTCTGCACCGTCTGCAGGAATTAAATGCCAAACAGGAAGGGCAGGTTGTGGCTCCGCGCCTCAGTCCGACCACCAGATGTTGAGGTGAAATATCTAAAAGCTCATCTTGTCTCAGTTTGCCCACCCAGCTTTTGCACTGCTGCCTCAGCACAAACTCACTATTTTAAATAAATAACTCGCTCATGGAAGCATATTTACACCGCAGGAACATTTCAGGAGAAGAAAACATTTACCTAAGAGCAATCGCTTATGTTAGTAAAGTTAGGGCAGGGTGACTCAGTCCTCGTTTTAGTGCTCTTCACTCAACATATTCTGTTTTTTTCTTAAAAATGAAGTTGGGATTTTAACACAAATGAAGCCCCACTAGTCTAAAATGTCAAAAAGCGCTCAGAACCAGCTAATGCGCTTTGATTGTGGCTCCTTGTGCTCGCCACTCGAACACACGCCTCCATCCCCCTTCACTGCTAAGGAGGCCGCCTGAGAACAAGAACTTAGTGAAGAGCTCCTCCTCAGGTTTACTGTCCACCAGGGCAGCGCCATCCTATAATACTAATATCTGCTCTGGACGTATGGCACAGCTTTCTATAGGTCAGGCTTTACACTGCAAAAACGGATCTAAAAATAAGTGAAATGTTCTTAAAGTTAGTGTTTTAATCCTTGATTTGAGCAGGTAAATAAGATTATCTGCCAACGATATGAGTATTTTGAGCCCTAAAATAAGATAATTAGACATCCTGCACTTAAAATAAGATGATGGAGATGAGTTGTTCCTATTTTAAGTGCAAACATCTTATTCCATTGGCAAATTATCTTATTTACCTGCTTAAATCAAGGACAAAAACACTCATTTTAAAGAATATTTTACCTATTTCCAGTTCCGTTTTTGCAGTGTACAAATGGAAGCTGAAGAAAGTGTTAGGATGATGCATGCATGGATGGAAATATATCATTAAATATTAATATGTTTCTATACTTATCTGGAAAATATTAAACTAAATTCAATATTCTTCCATATTGAGTAATAACCTACTGTATGATAAAAAATCAAAATGCTATTTTTATTTAATTTTTTAGCAGCAGTGGTAATATGAGTTTATATAAAAGAAAAATATTTGAATACAGTTAACGATTTTCCAACACAAGAATAAGAATTTACCATAAAAAAAATTGGCTGGACGATATAGAAAAAGAGCATAATGATATAATAGAAATCAGATTGATCGATAATTATCATAAAATTCAAAACATACATTTTAAGTGCAGCCCTGGACATTTTCTGCTGTTGCCTAATTACCTGTTTTTAAATAAATATAACGCTGAATTGAAACACAGCCCTTGTCAGTAAGTCTTAAAATAAGAACTTTTGAAGCTTGGTGACGGAGCGTTCCTCCGTCGGCGTTTGTGATTGGCTGGGAGGATGTAGTCACTAGTATTAATCTACCAGATAGGCTGCAATGCAAAAGGAAGGAAAACTTTTTCTATTGAACTTTTTATTGAATCCCACGTCTTTAAATCGATATATATCGTTATTGAATCATCAACCACCCCTAATATATAAATCATTGTGCAATAATTTGGTAGCATGCTCCTTTAAATGAATTAATGTATTTAGACCTTGCTAAGCCATCCTGTCGACACTCCTTCACTTTTAGTAATCACTCTATGCCGATGAAGTCACAGTACCCAATTTCTTCTCCTCTGATTAAACCAAGTGGAAAAAAATACCGTTTTCTATAGTGATGCAACATTTTCTTTAAAGGCACAGGGGTTATATCTGGTTAAGGCAAAAAATATGAAGATTTTAACAAGACTTAATTAGGACAAAATCAATAAGTAGGCATGTTTTTACAGAACCCCTGTCACTGGGCCGCCTGTGAAGCTAACAGTTAGCGTTAGCTTATTTTGTCCGGGCGGTTTACGTCGTTGATGTACAATCAAGAGCTTTACGGACTTTCTATGTTCCTCTGAAACATCCGTGTGGTACTGTTAGCTTAGCATGTAGCATCGCTACGCTCACGGTCTAATTTCAGCGTAATTTTAAAAACATTCAGCGTAACGTCCCGTGAAAATGTGCTAGCGAGAACCTTGTTAGTTGGAGTTTCTGGCGTAAACAAGTGGCTATTTAAGAATCTCAGCATTTTTGGAGGATCAAATTTACGTATTTTTGTGCTAATTTACCTCATTCGGGCTGTCTGTGTCCGTGCAGCTAATATTTTAACCGATAACATCAGCTTATTTCGTCTGGGAGGTTTATTACTTCACTTTTGCCGATACAGGAGTTTTACCGATCTACTCAAGTCAATAACAAACTTCAGCATCGCAGAGTTAGCTTGTAGCGTTAGCTTAGCATGTGGCATCGTACGCATTTGCTTCTGCCTTTTAGAGAAAGTTCCTCTGAAGGCTTTGTGTTTCTTAGCAGAGTTTAAACTTCCAGCAGCAGATCGTTGTTGAGATACACGACTACATCGATTTAGATGCAAATAAGCATCTTTTAATAATTCATTTTTTAGTTTCTATTATATCTAAACGGATTATTCTGACTAGCCAGCACCGAGCTTCATCCTCAGTGTTGATTTTACAGCCTTGTGAATCGCTGCAGATTCTGTGGTTATTAAAATGTGTTCCAGGCAATAAGGAGGAGATTTATGGAGGCACTGACCACAGCGTTATTAGGAAGTTAGTGAGAGGAATGCAGCTGTGGAAACTAACAAGTGAAGGAGCTAATGAGCAGGTTTAGTCTCTACCTTGTCATATTTGGCGACGATGTCAGCCCGCTCCTGGTCCAGTTTCACCGCCGCATCCTGCTCCGTATCAGAAGCTGCAGAGAAAAAGAGAAAAAGACGGAAACGGATAAGAAAAACATTCCTTATACACAATGGAAGGGTTCAGATCTTAAAGGTTTCATGTCTGTGCAGCTTTTTGCTCATATATTCACTGATTTCCAACCAGAACCTGGCTCTGGGCATCAGGGTGGGCTCTAGACTTCATTTCTATAGATGAAATGGTTGCTGAGGCAGTTTCACTCTTTAATTAGATTATTTAGATTCTCTGTATTTTATCTACATAACAGTAACAGCTAGGAGCACCGGGTCTCTGGACCGGTTACTCTTTGGCCAGACAGCAAAATAAAACTAATATTTAGATGATCAACTTCTGCATTCAAATCCTTTTTATTGATCTGATGTAACGCTCTAATGCTCCGAGGAACATAATTTCAATCATCTGAAACCAGAATTATCAAAAGTAATAGATGGATATGACGCTGTGTGTGACAGACGGATACAAGTTTGACTTTTTGGACTGAATTCCTTCTGATCCATCGTCCAGTTTCTAAAGATGCAGCAGTAAAGAACGGTCCAGCCCTCATCTCGCTATATTAGAGCTGCTTTTAATTTGTATTTCTCCAGACTTTCTAAGAGTCTTTCAGAGATTTTTTTATTGGACTTTTGGCTAATGTTAATTAACATTATAAATATCAATTAATGTAATCAATTATTTAGATCTATTTAGTTGAAGCTTCAGAAATTACCACAGAGCAAGTATTATTTTAGACACATATTACCTAAAACCTGGAATACAGCAGATGATAAACTGGTCAGCTGTGAGGACAGCGAGGAAAATAAGTGAGAAAGCAGCAAATTTACAAAGATTACTATATGCAGAAGAAGAAGTTTCAAATTGTCGTGTTACTGTAAAGTGCTTTATAAATTAACTTGCCTTGTCTTGGCTAAAGCTGCCCAGAAGCTTTAGAGACGGGGACGGTTTAAAACTTTACCGTTTACTACTGAAAACGGCCTTTTTGATGTTTAGCTGCTGAAGGCTGAGCTTCTGACTGGGAGCCAGGCTCCTGCCTCTGATTCCTCTCAGCCTTTGTTTTTCTGTCACCGCAGGCTTGCTGTGGTGTTCCAGCCAGGAACGCTCCCTCCTCCTCCTGAGAGGAGTCAGCCTGACCTCAGCCTGGGAGACGGACTCCTTTCAAGAGCAACAGCGACGTCACCCATGGCATCCAAACACGGCCAAGCTCTCACAGCTTCTCTGGGCTGGAAACCAGCGGCTTTAAAACACACACTTCCCCAGTCAGACTGGCAGTTCCTGAATCAGTTCCTGAATCAGTTCCTGAATCAGTTCCTGAATCAGTTCCTGATGCACTGAATCCGTTTCCAAGTCAGTGCCCAAGTCAGTTTCTGTACCAGTTCCTGGATCACTTTCTGAGTCAGTTCCTGGTGCACTGAGTCAGTTCTTGAGTCAGTTCCTGAATCACTTTCTGAGTCACTTTCTGAGTCACTTTCTGAGTCAGTGCACAGTGGGCAGCTGCAAACACGGTACTGTGACATGTTCGCATGTTGCATTTATGTTGAACCTGTGCAATAATGCAGGCATTTAATAAATCACAGCTTCCTGCAGGGAGACAGCTGCAACTAAACACACAGCTGAAAGATTTTAATTCCCAAAACACACCCCTTCATCTTTAAGTCTGTTAATGTGCAAAAGCGATGAAATGATGTTTTCATATTGCAAAGATCAGACATGCAGAAATAAATGTGACTGGCTCTTTAGACAATTTAGCCAACTGCTAAGGGCGCTCTAGGGATGTACTGTAGTGTTTATTCCTGTTGATTTACATTTTTCTGGCTCACAGGAAATAAAACCCCAAATCTCACCTCACAAAATTTGATTACAATTTCTCTTTGTTTCAGAAATGTGGATCTAATGGAAAGTATTTCCATCTGTGGGGTTGACGGACCCTCTCACTGAGCAGAACCGTCTGGCTCCCAGAACTGGAGCACCTCAAACCGTCACTGCCAGCAGCGACCAACTTTAATCCTAAAGTCTCCTTCAACTGTCGGGTTAAAGCGCTGATTCTGTTCCTCCGGCCCGTTTCTCAGCCTTTTATCCAGTCAGTCTCTGACTTCCTGTCCGGGTCTCTGGGGTCCAGAGGAGGAAAGGCTGCGCTCGCATTCCCCAGACGCCACCAACAAACACGCTGCTTATTGAGCCGGCTGCAGTTTTATGACGGGATGGTTGCTGAGGGGGGGGGGGGGGGGGGGCTCTGGATGCCTGCTGGTTCCCATGGAGAGCTGAGAGGATTCAGTCCTTCCTTCATCGACACGTTCCTGATGGATCAAGGTTCTGAGCTTTATGGCGACGTTAGAAATGCTTTTCAGGCTGTTTGACGTGACGAAGGAGATTAAAGCGTTCTCCAGACCACAGGAGGGTAATAGCTGTGGACATTTAATCTGAGGTCTGATTGCTGCGGTTTGGCTAATCTAATCTGTGGTGAACTAAATTAATAACCCGCCTACAGGAACATGGCAGGCCTGCTGCTAAATCAGCCACCAAAGCTTAAACCGCGTTGCGGTTTCCTCGTTTTGGTAGAACCGGTCTGAACTCTGCAGCTAAAACTAACAGGAGCTGGAAAAGGAAACGGCAGCGTGTGAAATCGTTTCACAGCTTTCCTTCACCTGTAATCTCTCCTAAGAAAGGAGCAGACCTGCTGGGAGGAAATGTAAAACACAACAAGCTGAAATAAGCCGTGTGCAGCAGCCAGTTTAATGCTACAGTCCAGCATGGTGGTGGTGGCATCATGCTGTGGGCCGTTTGCCTCCAGCTGCAGCGGCCTTTGGTCCAGGAGGACGGAGTTATGACCGCTTCCAAAACAAAACCTGCTCAGAATGTATTAGAACTTCCTTCTTTCAGCACGACGGCGACCCAAAGCGTAGATCTAGAGCAGCCAAACTATAACCAGGACAAGATGGCCGCTATGGAAGGCCCGGCCTGAGCCATGACAGGAAGTCTCTGGGGTTATATGAGGAGACGTCCTCGTACTCAGACTCCACATCCAGTCAACATGTGGACACATGGACATTTTAAATGGTGCAACCAGATTCTTCCTGTTTCCAATGGAGCTGCAGGGATTAGAGTTCACATCGCAGGTGGAGAACGTTGAGAAACGTTCATCTGGACCATCACCAGAACATTTGTGTTGACGTTTATACCCACATGGATCAGCTGCAGGAATGTGTGGATCAGCAGTTCTGCAGCGTGTCAGTTCCTCCTCATGGTTAGCCACCAAAGAGCTGAAGTGAAAACTGTCCTCAGGGAGGAAGCTCTCAAAGGTTCCTCTCAAACATCAGCAGCTAAACATTAACTAAAGGAGCAGCTCCAGAACCTCCCAGGGCTCATCAGAGACTCCTTAGACCCAAAAGTCACAGGATTTAAACACCTGGGATTTTTTACCTGGGTAATTTGTGTTTTCTTAAAAGGACTGAGGACATTGAAATGAGCCTAGAACCCGCAGTAGACCTCCAGTCCAGCAGGTGGCAGTAACAGAAAGCCTAAATATGAAGCTCAGTGCTAATCGTCCCCTCCCTGTCCAGCTGCTGTGATAATGAGCCGTCTTCCTCCCTGGAGGCAGCAGTAATAACAGGAGCTCGTGTTTTCTGGCCACAATAATTCAACCGCAGCTCAGCAGCAGCTTCATTGCTTCAATGATTAAAACTAGAAACTGGGCCCAGATGATGTTAACCTGCAAACTGGAGACATTTAAACTGAAGCTTTTCACTTTCATCCTGTTTCCAGCCTGCTTGGAACGTCCAGCTTTCTTTAACTAATAATAATAATTAAAAAACTGCTTAAATGTGAAGCATTTCTCTTTCTCACCGGCTGCTAATTAAAGTCAGACTGAAGCACCTTTAAGGAACACAGCAGCCAATGAGACGATGAGATGTTTTATTACCGCTCTGGGCTGCGTAACAGAATCTAAACGCGTTTCTAAGCCGTTGGGACGGGTTCTTCTTCTCCAGGGTCACATTTCCTGGTTTATACTTTGTTTCTAAACCCAGGGTTATAGTTCTGCTGAGTTCTGCAGAGGAAGCATGGGTCCAGCTACCAGGGCTGGATGTGAAGGAGAGCAGTGGGTCCATCTCATAATTTGCATTCTGCCATCAGAGCTTCACATCTGCAGGTGAAGCGTGAGCTGCTCATGGTTCTCTGTGGGGGTCTGCAGCGGTCAGCGTGACGTCAGCAGCCTCTGCACAGCAGCAGGAAGTAAGGAGGCATTTAAAGCCATCGTGTAGCAGAATCTGCCGACGCGTCTAAAACGCAGAGCTTCACACGGCAGTGAGAGATTCTGCAGGTCGGTTCCACGTCAGGAATCACCACAGAGGTTCTGTGTCCAGCGTCCAAAGATCAACCCCCCCCCCCCCCCAGGCTTTACCTCCTCTAAGGTGATCCAGCAGCTCCTGCGGGCGCGCCTCGGTCCGCATCGGTCACGGTTCCGCCTGATCCCAGACGTCAGGAACGCCGGCGGCCTCACGCCGTGGCGCTCAGCGCCGCTCCGACACAAAGAGGCGGAGAGACGCGGCATCACAATGCCGCCGTTTGTGGCAGGAATGGGCCTACGGACTCTGGCAGAGAGTCGCTCCCACTCACAGCATTCCCCCCCCCCACCCAGCAGCACAACGGGCCGCTTTCAGAACCTCCCAGAGGGAACCGGGCCTTCCAGACCATCAGGAACATACAGACACTTTTCTCTCTCTGCGTCTCTGAGGGAAGCGAGCAGCTTGAGACGTGATGATGGAGAACAGGAAGGAGTTCTGCTCTAATCGCAGTTTTATCTGCTGCATCAGGGCAGGAAAATCTCTGAGGAGCTCCAGGATCACAGAGATGAAGGGCGGGGGGGGGGGGGGGCAGATGTTTCTGTTCCTGCTGGTAAAAACGTGACAGTTTCTGATCTATGGGAGGAAAACGTTCTCTGAGCTGCTGCAGGTCCATCATTTGCTGGTTTTACCCTGCAAGGTTAAGCTTACAGTCAATAAGCTGCTAAGTTTATTAAAAGCCATCCTAAACATGATATATAAACATTTATATGTAACTTATAGAAATTATAATCTGACTTTATTCATTTTTTTGACTTCAAAACAACATAAGCCATCAGTTTTTTGAAACGACTCCAGATTAATGGACGTTTTGACGCCTTTAAAGCCAAAGTAGCGGCAGGAAGAGGAGCGGCCAGGATTAACAGACATCAGAGGCAAACGGTTGATTTGAACGTGATTTAACACTCGGTAGCGAATAACCCAGAACTTTGCTTTATTTTATCAGTTTGGAATTTTAAACGGTGAACCATGGAGAAGATTTATAATCTGGAAGCTACACCGAGGGCTGCTGTTAGCG
Organism: Fundulus heteroclitus; assembly: GCF_011125445.2. Lineage (NCBI taxonomy): Eukaryota > Metazoa > Chordata > Actinopteri > Cyprinodontiformes > Fundulidae > Fundulus > Fundulus heteroclitus. The sequence goes on along the minus strand of NC_046377.1, from coordinate 25,154,251 downwards.
TTAGCCATGCTAACTGCTAAACAAAAGTGTTACTGGTTTAAAAATTGCTAAATTGCAGAATGTCATCATTTCCTATTTGCATCATCACTAAACTACAAGTCAAAGTTCTGCAAAAAACACAGACTTTCTCCCCAAAATGGGATCCCATCCATGGCAGAACCAGAAGAACGCGGCGTTTAACTCTGTAGAACCGCCATTATCGGGCCGAGCAGACGAGTTATCTCGAGTTAGATCTGGATCTGGACCCGGACTGGTGCTGGTCGGGTCTGATGGTTCTGATGGGTCGTGGCTACATGGTGAAGGTAAAACTTTTAAAGCAGAACAGAAACTTATTTAAAGAAAAGACCATTGGTCAGATTTTCCTCTTTTTTCCTGAGTCTGTGTCGCTATAAATCTGAGAAAATCTCCACGTTGTTCATAAGATGCCGTTTTATTAAAGCGTGAGACGAGGTGCTTGAAATTATAATGTTAAATAAATATGTAAAATAAATAAGCTTTAAAAGGCATTAAAACATCTTGATATTTTACACTTAAAACACGTTTACTAAATTTAAACAGTTTTAAATGATTTACTTAGTGTATCACAGGGACTGATACCTGCATAAATGTATTTTTTTCTACTTTATTAATTAATATTTATTCGTCTGAACGCACTTGTTTAAATTTATTTATCTTCCAGATTTAAACATGGAAGCAGATTTTTCTGATTCCTGTACTCAGGTTTGAAAACGTGTTCATTTTTTTACATTTATGTGTTTAACTACCAGATTTATCTTCTTTAGTGTTTTCTATAATTTATTTCATTTTTAAGTAACATTTTTCTTAATTAGCTTAAAAGGCTTTTTAGGAACCAAAAGTAATCAGTTTTCTGCTGATTGTGTGCGTGTATATTAAAGGTTTTTGCATTAACTTCTATTTCCATAAAAAATATATTTTTACTATTTTAAATCATTTGTACTTAACTGCTTTGAGTTTTTAAAATAAATGCTTGTGTTTATTTATTTATTCAAAATGTGTCTCAACAATTTCTGGAATCTAAAATGTCCTAAAAGGAGGAAAATGTAGAAAATAGAGTTTTACAGAGTAATCTGTTGTTAAAGAAGCAAAAAGAAGAGAAATTGTCCACTTTGATAATTTAAAGCAATAAATTCAGCCTTTAGGAGAAAACTTCTGCTCTGAATGTTTTTTAACTCTTTGTTTAGTGGAAATGACTCTCAGCTCGGTTTAATACGACGTTTATCAGACGTTCCCTGAAAGTGCAGCAGGTTCCTGGTTCCTCTGCAGCAAACAGATCAACTTCCTCTCATTTAAGCTTTAAAGCTACAACCTTTTGCTCCAGATTTATTCCGCTTTATGGCGTCTAAACACCGATTTAAAGCTGCATCCGGACCCGGTTAGCGGTCCTGGTGCTCCGCTCAGAACCTGCAGAACTTTCATGCTCCTGATGGTTTCTTTCCTGAAGCTTCACAGGAAACAGGAAGTTAAAGCAGCAACTAAACAACAAACACAAGTTTCACTGGTGCAGAATGAAACCAAACAGTTTTCATCGCTTCCTGCTGAAACCAGAGCACCACGGCTCTGATTGGCTCGTTAACTGCATTTATTAAACTTAAACATTATGGTGAGCAGCAACACATTTGTTATTACAGAAAAAGCTGAATTTGTTGCGTTTTCCATTTTAGAACAACTCGCAGGTCAATAAATGTTATTAATAAGAGGATAAAATAATGCAGATATGGATCCTCACTGTTACGTCTTTATTTGTCCTGTCTCAGCATTTCAGTCTTTGGTGGACGTGTCACTGTGGGTCAATATTTTTTTATTCTCTTTCTGAAACAGCAAACCTTGCAGCTTTTACTCCCTCAGGTACGGTTGGTTGATTCTGGAGCTGCTCAGACAAACTGAGTCTCCAAAGATAATGAGGGGAAACTCTTTTAGGACCAGAGATGGAAAAGGGAAAACATGTCTTGGATTTGGCTCTGGGCTTTGACTAGGCCATCCTTTAACCTAAACCATCCCATAATGTGTGCTCAGAACGGTCAAGCCGTCATTCTGTCACCATTTCCAGCTGATCTTCCTCCTGAAGCAACAACAGGCTGCTCTCCATGCCTCATCAGGCTCTGGATCCACGGGAGGCTTCAGCGTCTGCCGCCCCCGCTGCCAGAGGCCTAAAGGTCACGTAAACCCCCCCCCCCCCACCCACCCCTCACATGGTTGTTTTGTTGCTTTGAGCGGAGAAGCAGAATATCGATGCAGGCTGTATGTAATGTCTGATGATCGGATCCATAATTAAGTCAGGATTTTTTCTGAAGTTTGAGGACGTTTCACTTTCCATCCAGAAATCTTTCTCAGTTCAAATGTCTGGAGTAGAAAGAGTTACAAGCGTTAGGGTCATAAATGTGATAAATGTCGTATTTATCACCAGTTTCGGGTTAATTTGCATGTTATCTAAGCCATAACACTGTCTTTTTGGGCAATAATATAAAGCTTGGAGCTCCACATTACTCCAGACATTTGAACTGAGAACGCTTTCTGGATGGGAAGCGAAACGTCTTCAAACTTCAGAAAAAAGTCCAGTTTTGTTTTTTATTTACCTTTTTTTGGAATTATCATTTCAATTCAATTCAATTTTATTTATATAGCGCCAGTCCATGAAACATGTTATCTCGAGGCACTTTACAAAGTCAAATTCAATCATTATACTGAGCAGTATAATTCTATATCAATTATACAGGTTGGTAAAAAATGTCCTATATAAGGGAACCCAGCAGGTTGCATCAAGTCTCTCCAAGCAGCATTCACTCCTCCTGAAAGAGCGTAGAGCCACAGTGGACAGTCGTCTGCATTGTTGATGGCTTTGCAGCAATCCCTCATACTGAGCATGCATGAAGCCACAGTGGAGAGGAAAACTCCCCTTTAACAGGGAGGAGAACCTCCAGCAGAACCAGAACCAGGCTCAGTGTGACTATAAATCACACTCTTTTTCATATGTTGGCTAATCCTGCAACTTATATTCAGCTAGCTCAATTTTAAATGGTAATTCATATTGACCAGCATGAACCAAGGAGCAAACATTACCGTCTGTAGCCACCAGAGGGCGATCTAGGCTTGTGAAAACTACATGCTGCTTTTTTACCACATAAAAATTAATTGAAACATTAACTTATAGACAACAAAGACTGAACACATGTTTGTTTGTTGTTTCACAGTTTCAGTCTGAAGGACTCAGACAGAGACAGAACTCTGTTATTGGGCTGTTCATGAAGCTAACAGCAGCTAGCGCTAGCTACAGCTCTGTTGTCCAGGTGCTTCATACCTGCGCTGATGGACGTGAGCTTCATGTTGCTCTGAAACATCCGTGTTGTACTGTTAGCTTAGCACGTAGCATCGTTACGCTAACGGTCTAATTTAGGCGTAAATTTAACAACTTTCATCGTTAGGTGGGATAAAACCTGCTGGTTGGAGCTGCTAATTTACTCCATTCATCCTCACAGGTATGTTCCAGGTTATTTAGCAGGTTGTGGATGCAGCTGTGGAATTTAATAAATTGGTTTACCAGATTAAATGTCAGTTATTAGTGTTGGGTTGTGTGAAATAAATGTCTAAATAAATGCGTATAGTCCGGTGTGATTTATATGTTTTTGTCTTATTTATGACGCATGACGTATGAGCAGGACTAACTGTTCACTCAAAGGCAGAAAAATGAGACATAAACATCCCTAAAGGACTCCCTCAACAATGTAAAACGCTCAGAAGAAATAAAAAGGATCAAATATCTAACAGCTGTTTTGACTCTGAAGAGAAATGATAGAAACGTATAGAATAAACGCTCTTAGAAGTAAAATATGCAGCAAGAAGTATTTCCATAACATGCAGCTTGTGCTGAAACAATGAAATGGGCTGGAGGTTTATTTAATTATCAGAAATGATGTTTCTGCTCTGGTTTCATCCTTATGTCCATTTATTATCATTATAGGTTCAACAGACTCCAGTTCCACAGCTCGGCTTCTGCTCAGTTAAATCTCTGATCATGCTGACAACTTTGACTATTAACAGTCTAGTCAACATAAACTTCTTTATTTGAAGCCAAATTATTGCCTAATATTATTGTAACACAACACCTAAGCAGTCAGTCCAGATGTTTTGTTTGGGAAAAAAGAGATGGAGATAAGATTGTGTGATTATTACAGGGTTCCTACAGCATAAGGCAAGTTAAATTCAAGACTTTTTAAGACTTTTTAATGCCACTTGAAATAAAAAGTTAAGACCAAATTCACGATAAACAAGAAAAACCTGGTTGTGACAACTTTACCCAAATGTTTATTTTAACATAAATCATTACTTTCTGGCCCAGTAGACATGTTTACATTTTTGAAAAACATTTCATATAGGAAGAAAGCTAAAAAACACAAATTACAGATATATTTTTAACAACTACTGAACTGAATTCACAAACTTTGTTTTGTTCCCTACTAAAATAAACTATAAATCAGTTTTAAAAACCACAACATAACTCTTTTTCCCAGTTATGGTCCGGTTTTTATTGGTTCCGCTATTGGGACGGAACCAATAATTGTTACATTGAGCCGTTCAGTATATTTAAAAAAATATAATTGTGTCAATTATTTTACTGTTTGGTAAGGATTACAAAAATAAAATCCTATTTATGACCTGGCAACAATTTTAAGACCTAAGAAAAACTGATTTAAGACATTTTAATGCCAATTAAGGCCTTAGTTTTAAGTTACAGAATTCAATGCCTTTTAAGACTTTAAGGATCCGCGGGAACCCTGTATTAATATAACGGTTATCTGCAGCCCTACTGAGCCCTGAAGAGGACGCTGCTGCAGGTCAGAGGATTAAAGTGATGTTAAAGATCAGAACGCCTGGATGGCAGCAGGATCCAGCAGATCTCAGCTTTAGGGGCTAATTACTGAGCGTCAGCGCTGAAGAGCCTCCTAACCTCCACCTCTGCACGTTGTCACGTAGAAAAACAGCAAATGCTGCTAACATGCAGCAGGCTGAGCTGGACTTAAAGAGAAAAGCGACACACCTCCAAAGCGAGCGGCCGCCCGGCGCCTGGACGGAGACACCAGCTCCCTGACGATCTGCAGGACCTGCATGCTGAGGGGGGGCGGCGGCTCCCACGCCCCTCAGCCTCACCCCCCCGCGGCTCCAGCTCAGGACCGGGTCCCCAGCGTGACCTGCGCTTTCAGGTGGAAGGCAGCGATTCTGGTTCAGGAGGCATCAGCAGACCGCCGCTCCACAACGATCCACAACGCGTCCGCCGGCAGCGCGGGCTCTGCAAACTGAGCGCGCTCATGTCGCTGTGATGTGCGGCTCAGCTGGATCACCCCCCCCCCCCTCCCCCTGCAGCTCAGCGGATAAAAAGCCACCCGGCTGCTGCACATCAGGAGAACCCAGCGGTGAAACTTCTTCCTGCTGCAGCCGCCTTCCTCACATCCTCCACGGTCACATTAATGAGCGCCTCCACTCACCACAGCACCGCCCCCCCCTGTTTCTCATGGACATCCACTGTGAAGCTGAGACACGAGCAGAGCGCAGATCCCCCCCCCCCCAGCATCACTACTTCAGCCGGAACGCCTCCTCTCTCCGTCCAACAGGCTGCCTCCTCCTCTGATGCTTTCATCTAATAAGCAGCAGATTAAAGCCGCTGTTTGCTGCGTTCTCGCTGGAATGAGCCTCAGTCAACGCCGCCGTTCACCTCTCATCACAGCAACAGTTTATTCTAAAGAAATCACGACTTTTGTCTCCTTCTTCTTGCACAAATCACAGATTAATCAGAGATTTCTCACACAGCTGAATCCAGACATCTTCACAGTCCTGGATTAAATCTGGTAACTGAATTTATCTCATAAATGTCAGAATAATCTGATTTTTTACCTACTTTGTGTTAGGTCAGAAGTTTACATACACCCGTGTTACTATGACTTTAACTAGGAAAGCTCAGATGATGATGACGAAGCTTTAGAAGCTTCAGGTTAATTTACAACATCCCAGTTAAACGGAGACACACCTGTAGATTTATTTTAAGGAAATTCCTTAAACAGCATTTATGTGTGTTATAATATAAGCAAATAACCCAACAGTCACATTTTTAGAACGCACGCAAGCAGAAACACGCCGGCCGGGATTCAAACCCAGGACCTTCCTGCTGTTTAAAAATGACCCTGGGTTCAAATGTTAGTTTGGTGCAAAGAAAATGTAAATATAAACATTTAACATGAATAAACTCACCTAACAGCTTCCTCATAATTTCAAATAAGAAAATATTTTACCGTATTTTTCAGACCATAAGGCTCAACATGAATTTTTGAGAAAATTTAAGGATTCTTCTTCCTTATAGTCCAAACAATATGGTTCTATAAAATATGAAAGGTTCATAAAGAAAAAGATAAAGATAATAAAAGCTCACCCTAAATAATCTTCAGGTATTGTTAAAGCAGGACACTTTAAGGCAGAGCTCCTTTAAGTGGAATTGGCGTCACATGTCAGCGCTCACCTTGACTTCATGTAATATAAACATAGTTTTAATGCATTTATCATTTTAAATCTATCTAAATAGAAGTATGATTAAAGAGGAAGAGCAACTAAATAAAATAACCCTTTAGATGCATCTGACTGGAGGTTGTAGTAGTTGTAGGACACCAGGAGGCCCACATGTGGTCCGTGGGGGCGGCCATGTTGGTGCCCCCTGCTTTAAAGCTTTATGTGTGTAAAAATAATAAAAACCCAACAGGATTGTGACCCGAACACGGATCATTTCCTCACAGAATGTGCAGAAAGCAGAGGCAGCAGCACAACCAGGATTTCTGGTTCTATCAGACCCAATAGAGCCAAACGAGGAGAACGGGCTGGTTTTCAGCCTGGAGACACGCAGCCCTGTGATAAAGCGCGTCTGTATATTTGTCTCCTCAGGCAGTGAGACAGAACGGCCAATTACTGCATAGCTGGACTGGCTGTGCAGCTGCTGTTGCTACGGTTCAGACCCGCCGTTGCCAGGCTCTGACCCACTCAGCGCCGCCAACATCTTTACAAACGCAGCAGGAAACCAATAACCAGAAAAACAACGACTGTGTACCAACACAACTACAAAGACCGGAGCGGCTCAGTTTCTACCGGCTTCATAACATCTGAAGGTGGTCTTAAGCTCCAGTCTCCAGCGTTCCTCTCCTAGTTTCCAGCTTTTTATCAGCAGAGCGTCACTAAACGGTCGTCTATTATTATATAGCCTGATTAGCAGCAGATCTGTGGAATCAAAGACTGAAATAAACAGAACCCGTCTGGCAACACGAAGTAGGCCGCATATCTTCTCAGCTTCAGGTCCAGGACAGTAAGGGAGGATTCTGCACAGGTTGGATGGGATATTTATCCCCAGATAAATCACAGCATTACCTAAAAGCTCAACATCTGCAGATTTAGGTGATTTAGGGGGTAAATAATCAGAGCCAGAGTCTGGATGTTTGAGTTTACACCTATTTTTATCCTCCCCTTTCAGGCTTCAACAAGACAGAACCTTTCCCAGAATCAATACATGTTCAGAAAGAGCATCAGCGGCTTCACAATCTGCATCTGAAGATGTGCCGGAAGCTGAGAAACAAAAGCAGAGCGAGCCGCGAGCCGCCTGAGGGGAGATGGATCGAAGCGGGAAGCGGGCCGACCCTGGAGGAAGGAGCCTTCCAACAATCAGCCGATCGATGAGCTCTCATCACATCTGCCTGATTGGAAACGCAGAGCAGCTGCCGTCTGTCAGCCGTCTCTGCTTTAGTCTGCAGGCCGGACCCGAACCGGGTCAGAACCGGGTCAGAACCGGGCCAGAACCGGGCCGGAGCCCTCAGAGAGGCGAGTGGAACCGCCGGGTTTAATGCAACAAAGACGACATTTCATTTGTTCACAACGATTTGATCTGATTAAGACTTTAGTTTCTCTCGGATTAAACTCTAAACATCTTTATTCTCCATTAAAATAAATGATCAATCTATTTTTCTGCCATCATTTATTGGTTCAGTTGCTTTGGCTTATTTCTAACTCGGCGTTTAGAAACACAAGTTGGTTCTGATGGATCAGGACTCATCCATACCTCCTCATGTGATTCTAAAAGGTAACAACAGGGCGTTTCATCAACTGATGGATAAAAATGGTTCTCCTGCTGCTCCCCCACACACCTGGACCCGTCTGTGAGGGTTCTGGTTCTGGTTCTGGTCACATAAACCAATGCTGCCGACAGTAAACAGCGCTGGTGTCCTAATGGCAGCTGATGGCTCGGCGCATTGATTGATGCTGCCTGCTGCGCTTCAGTCCTTCAGCTGAACACCAGCGAGACAAAAACCTGGAAACACGAACAACCCGGCAATCCCTCCTCCTCCTCCTCCGTCCTTCATGCTTCCTTTCCTTCCCGTCTTCCTCTCAGCCTTGGCGTCGTGCCGCCAGGAAGGAACCACAGCCAGGCACACTTCCTGTTCGTCTGCCCGTGTCACTTCCTGCTCCAAGCATGCAGCTTCCCGACCAATCACAGTGCAGCCTGTGCGCCGGTGTCCTTGATCCAGCAGCACCTGACCAGCTTTAGGTCACATCCGTGGGTTCCTCAGCGCCAGGCTTTCTATTCTCTGTCAACGGTCGATGAAAGGTGTGAAAAAATAAATATACGTTTCATTTTGGATGGAAGGATGAAATAAATCTAAGCCCCAGTGGGTCGAGGCAGATCATCCTCTATTACCATCTAACATAGAAAGTACTCCTGGGTCAATGTGAGGTTCTGTGCTTTCTGTGTCTCTGCTCTGTCTTCTCTAACATAGAAAGTACTCCTGGGTCAATGTGAGCTTCTGAGCTTTCTGTGTCTCTGCTCTGTCTTCTCTAACATAGAAAGTACTCCTGGGTCAATGTGAGCTTCTGAGCTTTCTGTGTCTCTGCTCTGTCTTCTCTAACATAGAAAGTACTCCTGGGTCAATGTGAGCTTCTGTGCTTTCTGTGTCTCTGCTCTGTCTTCTCTAAGCCCCAGTGGGTGGAGGCAGATGAGCGTTCACACTGAGCCTGGTTCTGGTTCTGCTGGAGGTTCTCCTCCCTGTTAAAGGGGAGTTTTCCTCTCCACTGTGGCTTCATGCATGCTCAGTATGAGGGATTGCTGCAAAGCCATCAACAATGCAGACGACTGTCCACTGTGGCTCTACGCTCTTTCAGGAGGAGTGAATGCTGCTTGGAGAGACTTGATGCAACCTGCATCAAGTCGGTATGCTGACAGAGCTTTGTGCAAACGGTTCATCGGCAGTAGCCTGATGTAGCGGGATGGCTAACAGCTAATGGCTAATAGCTAATGGCTAATAGAGACCTTAGACCTTAGACTTAGACCTTAGACTTTCTTTATTGTCATTTTGTATACACAGAGTGCATACAGAACGAAATTTCGTTTTTCACACAGCTCAGAAATATTGCAGTAACTCTACAGGATACCTTGCAGTGAATTACAGTACAGGATAAAGTGCAGTGATCAATCGCAGTCCCTTACAGGATAAATTTCAATTTACTTCCGGATAAAGTGCAGCAGTGAACAGTAGGCAGTTGAAATGTAAACAATGTAAACCAAATGTAGACAAATATGCAGTAGGGTGCAGCAGCGATTTAAGTAGACAGTTGCATTGTACACAGTTTTGCAGTACGTTTCCGGTTAAGGTGCAGCATCAATTTTGCAGGATACAATACAATGTGCAAATGTGCAAATCAGCGAATCTAGTGTGGTAGCTAGGCTAATAGCTAGGCTAACGAGCAGAAGCGTCTGGTGAGCTGTTGGTGCAGTTTGTTCAGTCAAACTTTCCATCATTAAGCCAAAATTGTAAAGTCAGAAATACACGAGGGCCACAAAATATAGATGCTGTACATTGGAAAAAATAAAATTACCAAAAAGTTTATTGTGATTTTTTAACCTGCTCCACAAAATATGTGCATGAAGTATTTTAATTAGTCAGATTTTCTGTCCAAAACTTAAAATAGTTTTGCCAAGTTAAAATTTGGTCATCCAGGTTTAAAATTCTCTTGGAAGTTGATTGACTTTTTATTTATTTATTTGTCTATTCTCAGTAACAAGAACAGCATTTGGGTTGGTATTTCTCTGAAAACCAATTTTAATAAACAAATAAAAGCAGAATTTGTGCACCAAAGTCTGCATTTAAGCCATCGGACAGTTGTGGTTCCATTTGCTAAGAAATTAAAGAGAATATAAAAAGTGTAGTTATTAAAAGATAAATGCTTTGTGTCGTTCTTAGTATTTTCAATTGAAAGAAAGTTTTAACTTAAAATAAATATTCTATTCATATTATAAAAGTGTGTATTTTAGACTTTTGTAGCGCATTAGCTAATGCTAGTTGGTGGCTGTGCAGCAGTTCTTTGGGAGGAGGGAAGAAACTAAGAAAGTCTGACAGTCATAGCTTCTTCAAACCACCTAATTAGTTTCAATCAATTTATAGGACGGAATATTTATTAATAACAGGTTGTAATTATTTAATTTTGAAAGAAACAGAGAGTTTGTTCAATCCAGGCACCGATATTATGGACCAGTCTACTTCCTGCTAGTGAAAAGCCTTTGATTAGTGCTTTTAGTTATCTGAAAATTTCAGATAACTTTGAATTTTATTTTCATTGTTTTTACTTTTGTTTTCATTGTTTGTACATTTGTTAGTTTTATGCTTTGTTTTCACTAATTCAGTTCAATTTGTAAGTTTGTTAAACAAGTTTTAATCTCTTATGTCAAACCTGTATTGTTTTCTCCTAACCTTGATTTCCTGTTTGCTCGTTTAGTTGCATTTAGTTGAGTTTGACCAGTTTAATAAAATTATTATTTCTCATTATCTGACTGCATTTCTCTCACCAGTCTGAGTTTGGTTCACTACAGTTTTATGAAATCTGACATTTGTTCCCTTTTTCTCTGCTTTTAAACGGTCTGAACAACAGGGAACTTTAAGGTTTTTCTGTTTCTTTGACCCATATCGTGCTCAATAATAATCTGGATTAGTCCACAGTGACGTCTCAGGAGATTCGTTTGTGCAGTAAAATTTATTTAACTTCTGGTGAATTATTAATGCGCAGGGACATTTTCTGAATTTCAAACTACAAATTTCCTTTAACCAGAGTCCTTGGCTTCCATCCAATGTCAATGTTTTAAATTTCAAAATAAATCTGCAACAGAAACCATTAAAACCTTAATGAAATACTATTTGAAAGCAGCAAAAATAAAAATTTGTCTTTGAAAGCTTTAAATTCTGTCTATTTAAGTGCAACATAATGAATAGAGAGAATTGGCTTTGCACTTTGTGTTGGAAAATAAACAGTTTTAAGGAATAAACTACATATTTCCTTCTCAGGATGACAAAAAAAGGAGTTCCATTGAAATCTAAACACGACTTCAGGCTAGAGTATCAGTAAACCGGGTCTGGTTCTGGTTCTGGCTCCATTCAGGGTCAGATCCCTCCAGAGATGACCTCTCCCAGGCCTGCGTGGCCCCAGGCGTTCCACACAACATGAACGCATAAATCTTAATGTGCTGTTCGCAGAGATAAGAAGAAAAATAAACAGGAAATCAGCAGAAGATCGAAGCCCAACAGAAAATGTTCCCACAATGCTCCTCTGTCGTCTCCCTGCCTCCGTCGAGTGCCATACATCATGCAGGGGATGAGGTGCGCCCCGCTTAGCGTTGGTCGATAGGATGGAAGTCGTTTGTCACGACTGTGGGAGGTTTGCTGCTGACTGGAGGGACGCCGTCTGTGTCAGAGCAGCGTTCCTCTGGGTTTGCTGCTCCCAACCAGGCTGGAGGTTCACGTCTGGTAACGAGCTTCACCAAAGTCTGGTAACGAGCTCCACCAACGTCTGGTAACGAGCTTCACCAACGTCTGGTAACGAGCTTCACCAACGTCCGGTAACGAGCTCCACCAGCGTCCGGTAACGAGCTCCACCAACGTCCGGTAACGAGCTCCACGCACGTCTGGTAACGAGCTTCACCAACGTCTGGTAACGAGCTTTATGAACGTCTGGTAACGAGCTCCACCAGCGTCCGGTAACGAGCTCCACCAACGTCCGGTAACGAGCTCCACGCACGTCTGGTAACGAGCTCCACCAACGTCTGGTAACGAGCTTCACCAACGTCTGGTAACGAGCTTTACGTACGTCTGGTAACGAGCTTCACCAACGTCTGGTAACGAGCTTCACGTACGTCTGGTAACGAGCTTCACCAACGTCTGGTAACGAGCTTTATGAACGTCTGGTAACGAGCTCCACCAGCGTCTGGTAACGAGCTTCACGCACGTCTGGTTTTATTTCGCTTTTAGCAACCCCCATTTAGCCAATAGGAGAACACTATTGCTGTAAACCCTCCATAGGTTGGAGAACAATCCTCTAAGCCATCTAGATCCTCCTGGTTCAGCTTTTCAGCTCTCTCCAGATCTCCACGTGTGAAGCCTGGTTCTCTGTGTGCTGAACCCTTTTTGTGTGAATTTTTGTGTTTTGGATCCTCATCCTGATGATGACGCGTTTTCAGTTATCTAGCCCCACATTTTTATTTAAAATGTGACCAAAAGTGTTGATGACAAGGTTCCTTCGGGCCCACAGCATCCAGCACATGTTTTCCTTCCACCAAACTTTCCATTAATATGGTTAAATTCTGCTCTCTGTGAGCCTCCAGATCCTTTAGGAATCCGATGGAATTAGATCATTAGAGCATTTTTAAATTAAAAATACTTTTTTTATCGGTCCAGTTGTCTCAGAAACTAATTTCCTAAAACACTTGAAATACACGACTTTCTGTTTTAATCTCTACAGGTTCATCCTTTGACTTAAGTTACCTGAATAAATTTATTTTTCAATGATGTTCAGCTCTATTAGGATTCATCAGCAGTTATGTTTGAGCTGACAGGCATCAGTTTTTCTTTAGGATTTCCCAAATAAAAATAAAATATATATTTTTACTTACAGAAACCACCTCTTTAAACTTAGCGAACACTTCTTAGGATGTTTTTTTTTTAACTCTTATGACCTGAAAGGAAGGACCTTGGTGCTTCGTCTCTAAATTCACTCGTCCTTGTTAAAAGTGGACGGATGAAACTTTGTGGGTGACGGCTGGTCAGAGCGGCAGGACCATTAGGGTCACCACGGCAACTAATTCTGGTGAGACCATTAACGGCTCGAGGTGTGGAAACACGTTTTCTGCCTGTGAGGAGGAGACGTTTGTGTCTAATCCTCATCATGTCACTTAATATTTACAGCAAAGTTTCAGCTGCTTCTTCGCAGCAAATTTACCTTCAGTTCAGTTTGAGTTTAAAACCAATAAACAGTTTAACAACTTTTATTTCCAGGCTCAGCAACTAAATGTGAGCTCTGCTGAAGCTGCAGGGAGTTGCAGCCTTAGAAATAAGTGCAATCTTCTCCTTTTATGGCCCGATAATGTGTTTGTTCTCTGCCTCTCCTATCTACGCCTGCCAGTCCGCTGAAATTGAGACCAACACTCAAGGTCTGCTAAAAATGTCGACAACATCAAGATTAAAGAGCGAATTCAGGCCACAGAAACCATTTAAACGTTGCTGGAAAACTTCAGAAAAGTTAAAAAATAAAGAAATAAACATCTATATAATAGATCCTCTGCTTCCAAAAGCTCAGCATCGCTGTAAACGTCTATTAAACGTCTGAATCAGTAAATCAGGCGTCTTCAGATCCTTTTTAAAAATGGCACTAAGCAATAAAAATGATTTGCTGTCGATGCCGTTTAATTAATTTGGGTCAGAAGCTGTTTTTACATCGTTTTTATCAGCAAAGTTCCCAATCTTCATCACAGAGATGAAGCAACACAAGGTCAGATAAGAAGAGTCTGTTTGAGGCGCAGGATAAAACATTAGCAGTGTTTTATCAAAGCTAAAAAAAAACAAGCAGGATGTTAATTTAACAGTAAATGGGATTCTTGTGTATAGTTTACAGTGACGGTGCATATAATAAAAGCTTTTCATATTAATGCCTCTTTGCACCATAAACATGGCTGAACATTGTTCTGCAAACTGTTTTGCAGTTTTCTCCTGCATTGTTACATTCTCATCACTTTATATTCTAATGTTATCTTATTCCTACTGCAGTATCGTTACACTGTCTGTAACTGTATCGTCATTCTGTTTGCACTCTGTACATACAAAATGATAAGTTGTCTGAGTCTAAGTCATCTGTGCGTCCTGCAGACCAATAACAGCCGTTTATGACGACTAGTGCAGCTAAATGGTGTTTTTGCTGCAGATAAGATTGTTTTTGCAGATTACTGATGGGCAACACGTTTATTCCATCTCTGCTTTCTGGTGCAACACCAGCGCTCAGCAGCGTTTGTCTTCTTTGCCTCCGGCGCCAACAGGAATTAAACTAATGTCTATAAGGACCTGCAGCCAGGCCTTCCTCCCGTGTTCTGCACCACATGCGGGTTTGGGTAATACGAAGCGGGTCCAGTGACCCTCGCTGGACCCGCTTCCTCCTGCTGCCCCAAAGCTTCCTCCTGCTGCCCCAAAGCTTCCTTCCTGCCCTAACACACCCTTATCACAGCTCATGACATCTGAGCACCACTCATCACCGTCACAGGAAGAGGACAGCGAGGGAGGGAGGGAGGAAAAAGTGCATTCCCACACTCGGCTGGCATCCCATCATGCACTGGGCCAGAACCAGCAGCATCCCCCCCCACAGACATTTAAAGAGAAGCAGGAGAGGCGGCAGGGAGGACAGTCAAAGGAAGGCTTGGCGATAATAGAAAGTGTCGTCACGGCGATAATTTGGATACAGTATTTTTCTGACTATAAGTCACACTTAAAATCCTTAAATCTTCTCAATAATTGATGGTGTGCCTTAAATCTGATTAAAGTTCTGATTATCGACTGATTTTATGTGGTAAAATGGATATTAAGAGCATTACAGTAAACTGTGTCTCTACCTGAGGACCCCTGAGCTGTCTACAGACTGCCTGACTGTAATGTCTGAACTAGAAGTGCATTCATGTAAGGCAGCCTGGAGTACGCGCTAGCAGCAATAAACCTTTAAGTTAATTCACTATAAAGTTTATTCTGGCCTTATGTTAGAAACAGAGCAGTGTAGTCCAGCTACTCTGTCCTCCACAGAGACGATAGAGAGCTGTGGACGTGGAGGAGAGATATTACCCAGTTAGAATATTTAGTGCGCCTTATGGTCTGATAAATACGGTAGATGTTACTGGATATATGCTTGAAGAAGTTTGCATATTTTCTGTGATCAAGATAAGACTTTAAACTCACTCATTTATCGTTTTACTAAGGCTACGTTCACACTGCAGCTCTTGATGCTTAATTCAGATTTTTTTGCTGAAATCAGATTTTTTTGGGGTGGCCGTTCATATTATTGGTAATAAATGCGACCGCCATCAGAGTTCTGTCAGAACGGTTCTGGACTGCAAAGCGAGCCGCAGATATTAGAGGGAGACGTCACAGAGCAGCTGATTATGGAAGTAATGGTGAATGTAATGGTTTCTAGAAGTGTTTAATAAAGTTTTGTTAAAAAAAAGCCGCCATCTCTCCTCGATATTATTAGAAAGCTGCTGAGCAACAAGAGTCGACAATTTTAGGAGCAGATTATAGTAAGATGGAGTAAAATGAGAAGAAAGCAGCTCAGCTGGTAACGATGTTTATGGAGCTGCTGCTGCTGGACGTGTAAGATAAGATAAAGATAAGATAAGATAAGATAAAGATAAGATAAGATAAGATAAGACAGACTTTATTGATCTCAGTGGAGAAATTCACGTGTCACATCGGCTCAATAATCAAAAGGAGGAAAAGGTGCATAAGATCTATACAGTGTGTCCACATTTATACAGTGGATCGAAAAAAATAAAAAAAGGAAATACAGCAGAGATTTAAGATGATTAATGTACATTTAAGGTGACTTATGTACATATGGATTTGACGTTGTACATTAAAGTGGTACCGGGTAAAGAACAGCAGCAGTCACTTATTTAACAGGATTATTGCACAGGGTATTAAATAAGTATTAAATAGTAATTGGACATTAGTTATTGCAGTTATAGTTACAGTTATAGTGCAGCATTGTAAAGTGACCGCTCAGACTGCAGACGCTGAAAAAACCCGATACGTATCAGAATCAGAACCACAGGTGGAAGCGGCGCAGATCAGAGTTATTTAGGCTAAAAAGATCAGAAGATTCTTATAAGATTCTGCCGTGAGAACGACGGATCACATTTCCCTGCAGTGTGAACGTAGTGAAGCTCTGCTTGAGTCTTCTTCCTGTTAAAGGGGGGTTTTCCTGTCCACTGTCGCCACATGCTTGTTCAGGATTGCTGTAATCAGCCTGGCTTCCTCTAGGAGCTACCTTTTTAGCTGACTGTGGTTAACTATTGAGGTGAATTTGTTGCTTCATGGCTAAAGTTAAGATAAATGAAAAAGCTTTGGCCAAACATGAACAAGAAGTCCTTCAACATGAGAACTTCAGAGATGTTGAACCGCAGCAGTTCACAGAGGAGGAGCTGAGGCACAGATTCCTGTCAGATTGCTGCCATTTGCAGCCGAGTCATGTGGCTTTGAAGAAGAATGGGAGGAAACTCTCCGAGGAGAGATAATCAATCTGGTGGTTTATGCTCTGCGGAAAGTGAATTACATCTCAGCAGCTTCTGCTTCAGTGGAATCTGTGTGACGCTGATAAAACGGCCAGCAGCACCAGGCGGTCTGTGGAAGCGCTCAGACCGGAGGATTGTTACGCCGCTGCTAGGAAAACACCAAAAACCTGCCGCTGATTTCCTCACATCTGGTGGCAAATCTGCGCTAACCTTTACCGCTAATCCTCAAATTCTCAGCAGGGAATGCTGCGGGGGATAAATCCTGGAGGACGCCCAGCGGGCCTCCAAACCTGCCCGGCCTGTGCCGCAGCAGCAGAGCCCTCCGTCCTCAGGTGCTTCCCCAGCAGACGCATACCGACCCTTCCAGCAACCAGCCGGCAGTCGATCCAAGGCTGGATGTGTCGAGGCGTGTCAGAGGACGCCTTGAAGCGCAGCCGAAACAAACAACAACAAGGCAGGAATAGCTGGAAACCACCGAGGAGCAATTTGGAAATGAAGAGGCAACCACAACAACCACCGTCGCTCCTGTTGCATTACGAGGCTATTAAACATGTTCTGGCTGAGAATAACGAGGATCAGCTGGATGGGAGTGAAGTGAACAGAACGGGAGACGTTAGGGCCGTGGGCACCACACGCCCCCCCCTAAAAAGACCTGAAACCTAATTATTTGGGGCATTAAGGGAAGCTTCTCCAGCAGAACGTCTCTATGCGGCGCCTGTTGCTCCAGATGTTTGCACACGAGACAACGAGCTTCTAACGGGGACGGTGGCTCTGGCTGGACGACAGAGAGTTAACGAGGAGAAGATCATCACAGTCCACCCAGAGACGCTGAGTTTCAGACGTCATGTGACAGTTAGGGTGATCATGTTGACCATTGAACCCGCCTCCAAACGACTTTTCCTCTTCTAAAGACGACATTCCCGGCCCTTCGCCGTTAAGAGTGAGAGTAGAAAGTAGTCCTGGCTCAGTGCTCCAGCTGCGTCTCTTTCCTGGACAAAGCAATTAGCAGAACTAGGACAACCAAACCCTTGGTGGTGCACTCTCTGTGTTCCCTTTCTAATAGAAACTACTCCATTCTGAAATGATCTGCACTAAGCTTTGGCTGTTTGCTGTCTTCATTTCCTACCTACAGCCTTAAAACGTCCAGCCGGTCGTTACATCTCACCTGAAACAAATACTCACCTCACCAGCAGTTTTCCTCCAGGTATTTAAACCACTGATAAAAAAAAGAGCAATCTGGACAAAGCACATATGAAGAACTACAGACCAACCCCAAGCTGAAGTTACTGAAAAAGACGTTTCTGAGGTTTTCCAGTCAGGTTTCCTCACCACAGCACAGAGACCGTCCTGTCAGAGAGTTCAATGACGTCTAAATACAGACTGTGGAAGGTTCTGGTTCTGGTGGACCTGATGCTGTTGACCATGATATATTATTAAAGTAACTGGAGAACTGGGTCAGACTCTCTGGTACAGAACTCAGTTGGTCCAAATCCTCCCTAAAGATCAGGGACTTCTTTGTGCCAGCAGGTAAGTTCTCATCAGAGAGGACAAAAGTCACATGTGGGGTTCCCCAGGGTTCAGTTCTGGGACTCCTTCTGTTCTATATCTAGATGCTCCCACCAGCTGAGGTTATAACGAGAAACAATATTAGCTACCGTCACTATGCAGATGATACTCAGCTCTACGTCACGATACCACCAGGTGACTCTGAACCATCCATGACCTGAACAGGTGCTTAGAACACATCAATCCATGGAGGAGCCTAAACGTTCTCCAGCTGAACAGAAACAAAACTGAAGTTATCGTCTTTGGACCTAAAGATGAACAAACTAGAGTCAGCAGCAGCTTCAGTTCTTACAGCTACAAACTAGAGATCAGGCCTGGAATCTGGATGTAGTGATGGACTCAGACCTGAACCTTAGAGGACATGAAGAACGTCACAAAGTGGACCTTCTACCACCTGGAGAACATTTCCAGGATTAAAGGACTGATGTTCCAACTAGATCTAGACAAACTTCTCTGCTCCACAAATCTGGAACAAACTTCCAGAAAACTGTAAATCAGACTGAAAACCTGTTCAGAGCAGCTTTCAGCCATAATAACAGGAACTCTGACCAACATATTGATGTTTATTGATGTTTTCACCTCATAATGTTTGTTCTGGTCTCACAACCAGGGACAGTTTCAATGCCTTCATGATGTTTTCATGACATAAACCACTTTGAGCTGCCTTGCTGCTGAAATGAGCTACAAATAAAGTGGACTTGGAGCTTTTCCTGTCATTAACTTCAGATACTGTTTAGCTTTCCTTTCCATTAGAAAGTTCCCCTGACTACGTTCCTCTGTGTTTAGCAGCTCTTTCTACCAGGAACTGTTTTCTTTCCTTTTCCAGACAAACTACTTTGCTCTGCTTGGTCCTCCTCACAGCTAATGCTGCCATAAACCAACTGGCTTTTATAGACACTTTTGTTGTCGGTAACTTTGTTCAAGCTGTTTTTTTATAGAAAGTAGTCCTTGAAGTGAGTACTTCACATTTCCCTCTTAAAGTACTCCTGGCTCAATAATTCAGTGTTTAGCTGAGTTTTTGTTTTTTTTCAGGCTAACCTTTTACTTTTCTCACAAAAAATGCTCTTAAATCTTCTGCTTTTTGCTTTTCAGTAATGAACAACAAACAATCCCTCAAGTTCAGAAAATCTTGACAGTTTAGTATTTTTCAGAAACGTCTTCTACTCAACAGCATAAAAATGTAAAAAAAAAAAAAAAAAAAAAAAATGTTGCTTAATCCTTTAATTAGGACTGAAACGAACACAGAAGCACCAACTTACTCACGTGATTTTACTTAACTAATGACATTAAAGCATGATGATGCATTTCTGAAGCGTAGCCTAAACGGTTATAATATTTTTGAAAAACATGTGAACTGCCATGGGTTGCATTAAAATAGTAAAACTGCCTGGAAACTATTTTTCTGTGGAAGCGTTCTGCTCTTCAGAAAGACCGTGACTTTGTTCTGGACAGATAATCACCAACAGCTAATTGGCCAGTTTCCAATTAAGAGACCAGCGTGGAGAAGCAGCTTTATTTACGCCAGGATTGCACGGCCGCATACCGATTCATTCAAACTGAACACAACCATAATAAAAAAGATCTCATCTCAAACCCAACACTGCAGCCTGACGGTGTTTGGAGTCAATTTATCTCAATAAATCCCATTTTTTAAATATCAAGCTGTGATTAAAATCAATCAATAAGAAGTTTTACAACATCTTCAGCTCCAGCCGACTCACCTTCAGTCACCATTTAAACGTCTAAATAAACTGCTGAGCCATCGATCACTTCCAGTTTAACGAGATTCTCAGAACGAGGATGTAATTCAGCTAAAAACAGGACAGTTCTGCAAACGTTACAACAAATAAGCATCACGCCTCATCCATCAATGCTACGAGGATCCACAGCGGAGTTCCTCAAGGCTCCATTCTTAGGCCACTTTGATTCAATGACAGTTAGACCGTATACTCCTTTACCTGGTACGTCCAGAACCAGAACCAAACCAGAACCAGAACCAGAACCAGACAAAGGACGGCAGACGTCGCTGTTATTTGGTGCCAGTTTAGTCAATCTAAAAACTTCTGTTAACGGTTTTTGTTCTTTCATAAATCCCAAATTAACTCCTGTCCTTAAAGTGAAAGCAGAACCAGCTCTGAGACGGACCTCTAATCTTTTTCTGTTTCTCCTTGCTGATAAAAATAAAAACGGAGGTATGGACCATCCAGAGAGTCACCTGTGCTCGTTAAGAGCAGAGCATGCAGGGCAGCGTCTCTTTGTGTGTGCTGCAGGCGGGTAATTAAGGTAATTAGCTCAGGATATCAACGCCGTCAAGCATCTCCAGGCGAGGGAGTGAGCCTATCAAAGGTTGGGATAAATAATGGAAGGCAGAAAAGACCTTTTCACAGAGCTGCCGCTGCTCACTGAGCACCATCAGGTCACATTAACGCTGCAGAGACAGCTTCCCTCCTTCACCGCTCCATCCTTTCCTTCAGGGTTTAGTCTGCAGCCTCAACATGTGTGGAAGCTTTGTTTAAAACAAAGTGATGGAGGTTAGGAAACTAAGCTCATCCCTCCATTTTCATCTATAAACACACTTTCACCTGCTGGAGAGCGCAGAGAGCAGCGCATGGACAAGTGTTGCAAACAAACGTCACTTTATTTTATCTGGATCTACTGAGACGGAGCCGCACTCAGTGAAGCATAACTGGAAAGTGATGATTTTTATTTTAACAGAAATATCTGGATACAACAGCACTGCTGTAGCAATGCTTTCTCTTTACTTTGAATTATTATTTAGGTTATTTAGCAGATTTATTCTGTAGGCTACATATTATTTAGTTAGCCAGGAGGAGCTGTGAAGAACCAGCATGCACTGGGGCGGCCTTTGATTGGTTTTAATAGAGCAGGAAACAGCATAAATGTGTTTATTGCTTAGTTTATTGAAGCTGGATAAACCGCAGAAGGCAATGTTTGAGCTTTGAACAGCAGACGTCTGTGATGTGATGAGATTTTTATGGAGGGGAGATGTTTCTGCAGCAGGGAGAGGAAGGCTCATTAGATGGAGGTAAATCCAGAAGTATTCAGGACTGCTGCAGGAGATCTGAGACTGGCTGGATGTTCTTCTTCCAGCAGGAGAACCTCCCTGAACCTGCAGCCTGAGACACTATGGGATGGTTTAGATCAGATTAGAACGGCCTAGTCAAAGTCCAGATGAGGGAAGCCTTGAGGTTCAGAGATGCTTTAGTCTGTAGCTGGTCAGGAAAACATGGCAGCAGATCAGAAACGCTCCTTTCTTAGGTTTGTTCTTGTAAAACATTTTAACCTTCTTCCTTCCACTTCACAGTTTTTCATCACGTTTCCAAATTAAATCTCAATAAAATCCATAAAGGTTTCCAGTTTCAATGTGAATGAATATTGATGGCCGGTCCTCTACAGGACGACTGACTGACCGTGTTACGCTCCCAGTCTAAGTAACGTTTACGTAAATTCTCCATCTTCAATGCAGACTGCAGACTGCAGGCCGTCATCTAAATGCAGGAATGCACCGTTTGCTGCATCGGTCAGCGTGTGCATGCTCAGCAGGACGCTGCGCCGTGCTGCAGGGACGGTGTGTGGAGGAATAAACGGGACCTTTGCAGCGCTGGCCGCCTCACGCTGAGCCCAGACGGCGGCGCAGGAAGCTGACGGACGCCGTAGCGTTCCCATCAGGCTGTGCAGCGTGATTGATGAGGGCTGCAGCGCCTCACAGACCTTCTCAGCATATGCTCCTACCACCGGGGATGAAGCTGCTACCCAGCACCAAGCCCCCCCCGCAGCAGCGCCACATTAAGCCAGGATGTGAGCTCAGGAAAGTGTTTTTTACACGGCAGGGCAGAAAATGAAGAGAACCGCAGCAAAGAGGACGGATGCAGCGGCGGGTCCAGCTGCTTCTGAGCTGGAAGCAGGAGAAACTGAGTTCTGGCTCTGCAAAAAGGAAACTAAAATTAAGTAACATTTTTCTTGATTTGAGCAGGTAAATAAGATGATTTGCCAATAGAATGAGATTTTTGCACTTAACGTAGGAACATTTCATCTCCATCATCATTTTTCAAGTGCAGAATATCTAATTATCTTATTTTAGGGGTAGAACTACTAATCCCATTGGCAAATAGTCTTATTTACCTGCTCAACTCAATGAAAAATAGACTCATTTCTAGAAAATGTTACTTTTGGTTCCCTTTTTGCAGTGGACACATTGGGAGACTGAAGCTCCGCCTCTTTTTTTAACGGGCTCACCAGAGGAAGCTTCAATGTTTTTTCACAGATACTTTTGGTTTTGCAGCTATTTAAACAAACCAACACGACATAAAACACGTCAGCCGGCTCAAAGCGCCGCCGCAGCAGTCACAGGAAGCTAAACGTGTTGGCCAGACTACTTCATCTACATAATAAACTTTTATCTAACCTGATTCACTTTTATAAAAAGGTGAACAACACATTTGGCTACTTCCTCCATGTCTTCACGAAGCTTTTCATGGTGTTTATAACATTTCATCATAAATCTGTTTATTCATGAATTAATCAGGCATCAGCTGCAACAGTGGTTCCTCTGGGAAAATATTATTTCATGTCCTAATGTTACACAGGTAATAGTTTGTCATTACACTGAAGTAGAGAAACGTAATGATGACTTAGCGCTTGTTTTTAGGACAATTTTTCCAGCAGAAATAAACTTTGATGTAAATTTATGGCATAAAGTTATAAAAGAGCAGCTTGTTAGCAGAAAGGATGGACAGAGGGACGGATTTTACTCAAAGAACCGAGCAGAACCAACAAACATCCAGAACCGGACCTTTAGCACACATCCCACTTACTCATGGTGGGCGTGTCGGCGTGAGGCCCGTGGGGGGCGGGGCTTAGGACAGGTGAGGCTAATCTCCGCTGGGTCTTCCTGAGGGGCAGTCATGACCTGAGGAGGAGAGGAGAAGAAAGCAGAGTCACGTCTCCAGATCACAGTAATTCAGGTTTAGTTGAGCAGGTTAATAATCGTCTGGTTCTCCTGATCACAACCAGCCACAGATGGTCTGCTGCTCAAAGACCGCCGAGCGTCAAGCTTTTTATCTGCAGGATCGTTGTGGATGAAACAAAAAAAACGACAGAGGGGAAACAAAAACCCTCTGCAGACGTTTAGAGACGAGATAATTAAAGTCTGCATCGCCATGGAGACGGCAGCGGCTAAATTAGCCTCCCCACCGACCCGACCCGGCCGGACCAAATGACAGTAATCTGATGATGGCGGGTAATCTGATGCCTGTGGGGGGGGGGGGGGACATAAGACACCAGGACAGAGGAGAATTCATTAATGACCAGCTGGACGCCACATAGTGAAACATTCTGGAGCCGTTTTATTCATGCATTGATCTGCTTATTACACATTTATGTCCATAATACACATTTATGTCATGATGAAATATTTGGTTTGGGTTGAATGAAGCTCTCTTTGCTTCTGTGCCGCACCGCGCTGCATTTCAGGCTTTTATTTCTGTTTATTCTGATGGAAACATTAGAAAAATCCCTGATTAAAGGCCGATAAGAACCAGGGAAGACTGAACCCAGACACATGCCTGGAAAGTTAAGTGGAAGGAGGAAGTTCTCCGTGGAGAACTGAGCGCAGACGCTGCTGGGGAACGTTTAGTTACTGAGATAAACCGTAGTTATCAGCATGGAGCTGTACTTTCCACAGCTCCAGTCACGGTTTGGTGTTACCTCCAAAGGTCACGTCTCACTTCTTCATCCCCCCCCCCCCCCCCCCCCACACAGGGTTCTGACTGCATTCCTCTCCTTTAGCCGCCCAGTCTCTGCAGAGGAAGTGAGAACTCAGAGGTCTGACTGAGGCGGGGTTCTCCGCTGCCAGGCCGGACCGCAGCAGTCCGGCTGACCAGAGATCAGTTCCAGCTGGAGCTTCAAAACGATGTTTAGATGCTAAATGATGCCGATCATTTATCCTATGAGGAAAGATGCAGTAAATGCAGAGTCTGGTCTTCAGGTCTTTGTCTGCAGCTGCTGTCTTTATTTCCTAAAGCTCACAGCTGGACAGGAAGCCACCGCTTGTTTGTGAACGCTGCAGGTTCTGCAGGCTGATGTTCTGTTGCTGCTCTGCAGAACCGGGTCTCCACCTGCAAACTGAAACGTCTCCTCGTTCTTCTCCGCTAAACAGCTCAGGTCCAGCCAGGCTGGATGGAGAACATCTGGAAACATCAGTTTTAGTGTCCTGCCAGAAGCCTGGACTTTGACTAGGCCATTCTAACACCTGTTTAATGGTTTTGGTCTGAACCATTTGTTGCCCTGCTGGACCCTGAACCTCCACCATCATGATCCTGCTGGTGGGTCTGCAGGAGAACAAGTTTTCAGCTCGCCTGGTTAAAACGTGCAGAGAAACAAAACTGAGAAAGGAGAACCGGACTTTTAGCGAAGTACCTGAATGACGACACACTTCCCCACTTTGTCTCAGAACAAGCTGGACTTTTAGGAGGAAGTGCTGGAAACCTCTGGTTCTTCAGTCCCAACGGTTAAAAGCCCTGCGGTGAATTAAATCCCGTCTACAGAGGAGCGCTCTGAACCAGAACGCCGTTTCCTGGGCGGCTCTCAGGCGGCTCTCAGCCTGTAGCGACACGTTTCTGTTGCGTGAGCGACGCCCAACTGCTGTTTGCCGCCGTCAGGGCAACCGTGCAGGTTAGACCGCTCAGGTGTGATGAAACCACCTGAAACCGGTCCAGAGTGACGCTGGCTGCAGTTTCCCTCCACCGCTGTCAGCATCCGCCGCTCAGCGGACCTCAGGTCCAGCAGGACCGGCGCTGTTCTGTCAGACCGTCCGTCTGGATTAAATACTTTAGATTTACTCCTCATGCATCATCTCTGTAGCCTGGTGAGACCATCCTGATCTCGCGAGCTTTCAAGGTTTCACTCGCAGATCAGTCTGGCTACTCTCCGTTAAAGAAAATTTGGAGCCGTTCACCAAACGAACGTCCAATCAGCGTTGGCTTTGAGGCGGGTTGAGGTGTGACGCAACGGGAAGCGCGACAGTTCAGTCTAAAGAACATGGCGGCTTCAGCCGATGAAACTAGCGTTAGCGCGGCTATCGAGCAAGTTTTATCGGAATTACAGAGTATTTCTCTGCTGAGCTAACGAGCCTTTACTTGCAGCAGCAAGAGTAGCTCGGCTTGTGGTTGTGTTTTCGTCGTCGCTCGTAACAGAGCAACGACGAAGCATGTTGACGAGTACGTCATATGCTTCGTTGATCTGATTGGTTTATTTGGCCCGTCTATCACCAACATAGGCCAATCAGCTAACCAGTATTCAGCTAACCCTTCCCAAAATGACTTCAACGGAAGGTTTCCAGATGGATATGCGGAGCAAATCTATCTGGCGGCGTCAGGTTATCATCTCTGAGCATTCTTAGCACCGCTCCCTCTGACGCTAAATAAAAACCCGACCCACACACAGAGGTCCAGATCTCTCAGCCAGACGAGCCGAGCTTCACCTGCAGGCTTCAGCTGAACACCTGAGCTGAGCACAAACAGTCTGAAGCAATGTGAGGATGATGGAGGAACCGACTTCCTCCGCTGTCCCTGTCAGCGCCTGCTGCTCAGCTTCAGGTCTGCTGGGTCTGCTGGAGGATCCACAGCCGAGATCAGGAGGCCTTTCCCCACAACGATGATCCAGAACACCGGCACCACACCGGCTTCTGCTCGCTCCCAGACCTGAAGCCAGTGAACTAACGAGTGAGCCAATTCAGGATCTTTGTTCTCAGACGGCCTTAAAAAGTGGCTCCTGGTCAGGAGAACAGAGAACAGTTCATGGCAGCCGTTAAAACCAGAGACAACAGCTGAAAGAGTCTCTTTAACACAGAGTCACTTTAATCAAAGGAAAAACTGCAACTGGTGCCAAGATGGCAGCTTAAGGTTCATCAGCAACCTTCTGGCCAGAGGAAACCCTACAGGGCAAAGATTGGTTCCCCACAGCACAGCCTGAGACGCTGCTGGAGGTTCACCGTCCGTTTAGGTCACAGCAGGTTAGAACGGCCTAGTCAAAGTCCAGACCCAAACAAAGTTAGCATGCACAACCAAAAATCATCCAATCTGACCGAGCTTCAAAACGATCAGAGCCCCAAAAGACCTGCAGCCAAAGTTCAGGCGGGGCGAGTCCAGGATGAGGAGGTTCTGGATCATTTATATCTGCATCATCTGCACGCATGATGTAATTATCTAAATGTTAGAGCTCTAAGAATACATCCAGCTGACTATAATTAGCAGATGGTGCATTGTCTGAAAGTCAGCAGGAGTTTTACGTGGAAAGGTCAGACGTGAGTCTCAGAGGTCCGGCTACTGCAGCGAGGAACGCCTACAGAACATCAGAGAACCGAGCTGAGGAGTTTAAGGCCCTCCATCATCTCCGTTAACGAGAGCCGGACCTTTGACGTGTTTAACAAACCGACTAATCTGCTTAGTTTCATCAAACTAAGCAGATTATTGGAAGAAAAGTTAGAATTTAACTCAGTCTTGAAATTATGCAGGCCTGAAAGTTTCATGTAAGGCCTGGAGGTTTAGGAAACGTTCAGGTGGGAAGGTTTTAGGAACCTCACTGCCCCTGGTTCTCCTGCCTCTGGTTCTCCTGCCTGGTTCTCCTGCCTGGTTCTCCTGCCTGGTTCTACTCAGAGGAAGATCTGGATCCCTGCAGGGAGACGCAGGGCAACGCCACAGAGGAGCCAAATAAAAGCTGATAAAGCAGAAAGTCACCCAGGAACCTTTCTTTCTACATTTTCTCTGCCAACTGAAAGATGTTTGAGCCGACCTCCAACACACACCTTGTGTTTATTGTAAATCTGCCTTAAGCCGCATTATCCTGAAGTAGGGGAGGACAGAGTCAAGCTGGCAGCAATCAGCTGGTTTTTATTACCGCTGATTCCGCAATAAAGTCATCATTCACAATAAAAGAATAATAATCTGCCTTTAATCATTTCCCATAGTAACAAATTAACTTTATTAAGTATTTTCCACGCATACCCAACATAGAAAATAAAGTTTGCCTCCAATAAATCCTACTTCCCGGATGTAGATTAGGCTCTGCGTTTTATTTTGAAAGAACACACATCCACGTTTGTTAACATTTCCGCTGCTTGACGTACCTTGCTGCCAAAGGTAACTATCCCGTTTCGTGAAGCAGAAAACATCCCATAAGGATCAACTTCAGACGAAAAAGTCCCGTCAAAAGCCGCATCCGGAAGCCGCAGTTTAGATCCGGGTGAATTTAGCCTTAAAGCCCAGAAACTCCTGCAGTCCCGCTTTCATTAAAAAACGCTGAAAAGCAGGAGCTGCTCCGAGCTCAGCAGCGTGACCGGCAGCCCGCCGCAGCCAATCAGAGGCCGGGAGGCGGGCCGGGGAGAGCGAGCGGTGGCGCTGATTGGTCGAGCAGTCCCGTCCAGAGTCCGCAGCAGGAGGCCGAGCGAAAGTCACAACAATGGGCCCAGTCAGGACCGGAAGTAGGCTTTTATGGTCCTGGACGGCACAACCCCCGCCTGGCTGTTGGCTCATACCACTGATTACACACAAGACACTTTATAAGTAACTAACAGTAATTATCATTTTGGCTGCTAAATATTTAATAGTTATTTTTTACACTTGAAAATAAATCAGGAAACCCATAGAGAAAAACTTCACCTCAAGTATACTAGATTATCTAATTTTTCTTATGATACACTTTTGCTTCAGTTTTCCCCATACATTATTTTATTATATACATTCTACGTATTGACTATTAATGAGTTTTACTCACGTTTCACTTCCTACCTTTCCATAAAAAGCTCTTTGTGCTCAGTTTAAACTGCACAGCCATGTCTACTAACCAAAACATTCAGCTTTCTCAAATCCCCCCATCACTAGTGTCTTCAAGGACTTCTGGAACAGCCTCAGTCAGCTTTGAGGCATGTTTCGGGTCATTTTCTTGTCCGATGACTAAAGACTGCGTTACATTTTTCCGTCTCGCCGTGCAGGCTGCAGGTTTCCCGTACCGTAAAGCAAAGCAGCTGCAGAGCATCCCTGATCCATGACTTAGAGTCTGGAAAGTTTCCAAAAACTGATTTGCAAATGTGTGTTATATAGACTTTAGAGAGAGACAGACTTAATATGGAGAATTATGTTCTGAAGGCTGACAAACTGCTGCGGTATTCAATGAAAGTAGGATTTAGAGTTGGATCAAATTTGTGTAATGACCCCATGCATGAAGCTGCTGCATCGTAGGTGCATAAAGGAGCGTTGCTGCAGATCCTTCTTCCCACCTGCTGCCAGACTGAGAACCATCACTAAGTGTTCACCTCCCTGCTCTTCCTGCAGACCTTTTCACATACTCGCGTTTTTTATGGATAAATATACATATGTTTTACCCATTTTTTTACATCACCCTTCTCGCTTTTTTAATTTTTAGACCAGTATTTCATATAGCTGTGCAGCATTTTTCTTATAATGTAAATATGGCCTTACTGTACAGTAATTTTCTTGTTTTTTTTTTTTTACTTTCTAGCTTGTTTTCCCTTTGCTGCTACACTGTGGGACAGGAACTTCTATCCCAATACTAGTTTTAATATATAAGCGTTTTAACGTTCCTTTTATAAAAAGGTTAATTTTGTTGTTGAAGCCAGATTGGCAGCTGTAGCGGGAACCAAACGTGCTTTTATTTTGTAGGCTGAACCCGGAAGTGGAGCCGCTCCTCTCCGCCGGCTTGACGGTAGCAGTGGGGGTTGGCTAGGTAGGCCTCGGTGAATACAAATAAGCACAAAGTTTAAACAATAAACCCAAAATTAACCATTTCTCCGCGGTAACTAAGCGAGCGGAACCGGGGAAGCGCAGAAAAGCCCCGGCCCGGTGTCCCGCTTCGCCCCCGGCACCGCCGTCATTCAGCCCCGCAGCGGCGCCTCCGTCTCCCCGCGTTTCCTTCCAGGAATCCGGGCAAGTTTGCTCCTCCGCCCCGACACCAGCTCTCCCCCCGGAGCCGCTCACCTTGCTCTCAGCTCGGAGACCCCTCTTGCGTCACGCCGCCGGCGGGTGAAAGCCCCTCGTCTCCCCGCAGCGTCAGCGGCGAGTATCCATGGTCCCGCACCAGGAAGTCCGGAGCACTTCTCTAACTCTGTGCGGGGAGGGAAGCCGCCCAGGATCCCCGCCAGGTAGCAGGATGCGCCGCCCCGCCGAGCCGAGCCGACCCCAGCGGCCGCTGCCCCACCTGCAGCAAACACACCTGTTTACACCTGTTTGTTTACACCTGTTTACAGCTGCTTACCTGGTCACCTTCCTCACGCGCCACTTTCTCCTCTTTTCCCCTCACTCCAGTCTGATTGCCACCCAACGAACATCTGGAGTCAGTTAAAGTGAAAAAGAAGCACACGAACAATGCACATTAATGTTTAAATGGGCCTTATATTAGACAATACTATTATTTCAGATCATATTAAATAAAAAACAAACTAATTTACATCTAGATTAGATTTAAACTGATTAGAAGTTCCCAGTGTTTGAGATCCATCTGCATGCAGCAAGCAGCAGATTAATACATAAAGCTATAAAAAGGCCTGAATGACGTTAAATTTATTAGCTATGCACTGGAAGTAGATACAGATCCACCTCAGAATGGAGATCGGCAGGTCAGACACGAGTAAATCTCCTGTTTTTAATAAACAAATCCAACTAAAAACTCCCAGCAGATGCACCAAAAATCAGACGAACGCTGCAAAAATAAGGGAATAATTTATAATTCCTTCACTTCCTGTTGGATTCAAAGCTACGGCTTCTATCATGTTTTAAAGTTCTGAGAAGAAAAAACAGTTTTTCTCTAAGTTTTCTAATTCAGACGAGCTTTTGGACCCAGGATGCAACTCTCTGGCGCTGATCCGGTCTCCAGAACCGATGATAGGAACGTTGTTACTGCAATAAACTGGCCAAAGGGGGATGCAGGAGAAAAAGGCTGATCCAGAACGCTGCAGTGAAGCCTGAACGGCGTGATTTTAGCTTCCTGTGACCCGCGGCACGCCTCAGGCGCCATGAGCCTCTCTTATCTGGACATCTGAGAGGAACCGGGCCGGTTCTGATGCCCGCATGCTGATGTTGACATGTCAACAGCCTGCAGCTGCTACAGCTGCTCTCCAGTGTCACTGACATGCAGCCTGCGTGGCTCATCTGCTGCAGATTACCTTCAGAACATCACCAGGTCCACACACCTTCTGCAAAGGTTCTGCAGGAGGTACCAGGACCGGACTGGAGAGGCCTCTTCAGACCGGGCCAGCAGAGGCGACCCATTCCTGCATCTCCTCCAAGCAGGAAGGCTGAGATGAAGACGTCCTCCTGACAGAACCCAGGGCTGCGAGGTACCAGTGAGAGCCGGGCGGGTCCGGTACCAAACCGGTACCAAGAGTTCTGGTCAGGAGTTCTGGTCAGGAGTTCTGGTCCAGAGTTCTGGTCAGGAGTCCTGGTCCAGAGTTCTGGTCCAGAGATCTCTGGACCACTTTAGTCTCCAAATGTGTCTGCAGGCTTCCTAAACATTTTCAATTTCAGAACTGCAGATTTCTTAATGAACATCTCTGAATTTCTGCAGTACTTTTTAAACTGAAGGTAGAAAAATGAATTTAGCTTTGGTTCTGATTTTTAAGCCCGTTAAGATGTGAAGAAGCAGCTACTCAGAAAGGTGAACATCACCTGAGCCAAAGCCACCAACCAGAGACCTGGACAGCACCGAGTACAACAACAGCAGGTCGATTCTATTAAACTTTGTCAGATTTTGTCATGAAACTGGAAAAACTCTCCATCCATTATATTTGTTTTATGCTAGAGAAACTCAGAGTAGTAAATAATGTTGAAGTGGAAGGTAGAGGATGGTTTTCATTTGATTTATGAAAAAATATATGGAGAAAACTGTATGAAGCTGATATTTTCAGTCATAGGAGTTTATTAGTTGCACAAAAAATGACGTCACTAATAGACCAATCCCAGGGCCAAATTATAATAGATAACGACACCTTGAATTGAATTCTATAGCAATTGTTTTATCATTTCAGTTTACACACACACACTATATATATATATATATATATATATATATATATATATATATATATATATATATAGTGGACATATGTAAACATACTGTTAACCAATTAATTGCTTGTAGAGAGTATGATACAATCATTTTAAGTAAATTATAATGTGAAAATTACATTTAAGCAGGTATTAAACATACTTTATTAATATTTTTAACACTTTTTAGTGCTCTGATGTAATTCTAATCCTGAATGTCGCGTTTTTGTTGGCTGTAAGAAAAAAACAATCATTACTAATAGAAATAAAGGCTTCAAAACAGTGTGTAATTAATCTATATAATGTTTCACTTAGTGAGTAGCTACTGAAATAAATTAATATTATTTTAGTGTATTGGATATAAATGTTTGCCATTTAACGGCTGAAGGACTTTAGATCCAGTTGATGCATTAAACTGCTTTAATATTTACTCAAACACAAACTGCTACTCACCGTGATGGAGCCACACCTGATACCTGTTAGCTCAGGTCTTCTTCTTCCTCCTCCATCTGTGGCGGAGCCGCAGCGCCACCTGCTGTTGCTCCACTGTAAGTGCAGCCGCAGCTTTCAGTTCTCCTGTTCTACACGTTCTCAGCACTTGATGCTGAAAACTGTAAAGTGTTTCCTGATGTGTTTTTACTGCTGACCCATAAACAATACTGCTATAATCTATATTTAACCTGATCAATCATTTCAAAGCTCACTTCCAGCTAAACATCTCATAATGGGTAAAACTTTGTCTTCCTGTATCTGTATGTTCCTAAATATTTGTTATATGCTTCACTTCCTATAATTATTGAGTATATAATGTCATTTTTATATTCTATCTCTGTTATTTTCTGTGTAAATATTATAATCTTTATTTTTTTTTCAACAGAGAATTTAAATCCACATGTAAATGCTTATTTCTCCATCATAACATCCTGGATCTTTTTATTTCATCAGTTCCCCTTTTCATTTATCATCATTTATCATCATAGAAAACAGTGTTGGACTTATAATACTTCCTGGTGGTTCCATTTTCCACTACATATTTTTTAGAAAATTGCTGACCTATTCTGACTTGTACATTTCTATTTGATAAGAAGTCCTTAATTCAGTCAAACATTTTACCATTAATACTAAATTTATATATTTTAATCAATAATCCTTCTACCCACAACATATCATACACTTTATGGTAAAAATGCTGCAATTACACTTTATTTATTTACTTGTGCTCTCCTAATTTCATGTTCGAAACATATTATTGAATCATAAGTATTACACCCTTTTCAAAAACCACTCTGACGTTTTATAATATATCCTTTAATATTTAAATAATATGTTAATCTATCCCCAATAATTTTTCATTATTTGAAGTCTATAATTTTCTGTTTTTCGCGGTCTTTACTGGTTTAGCTAGTGGAACAATGACTGATTCCTCCCAGGTTTTATTAGACATTTCTAATATAACGTCTTTGGCTGTTTCACTGAGGTGTTCTATCTTTGTGCACCAAACTTTATATTTACCGGGTTCTGTTTTCCTGGTTTTCTGTGGCACAGGTTTAGTTCTGCTATTGTAAAAAATGAGTTAAATAGATTCATTATTCTGCAGTAAAGCTTTATATTTTGATTTTATGGCAGCCCTGCCTCTCCTTCCCTCATCACTAACATTATACTATGAATTTAGCTATTGTTGTGTTACCAGTTTATCCATATTCCTTTTTAATACCATTCATTCTTTTAATTACTCTCCAAATGTTTTTAATTTTTCTCTCTCCCAGTTATATCAGAAAAGTTCCTCTAATATTTTCTCTTAGCTTCCTTAATTATCTTTCTAACCATTGCTTGTTTTCTTTTGTATTCAGTGAGGCTTCAGTCACTTTTAGTCCTTTAAAGGTTTTATTTCTTGATTTTCTGACTTTACTACAGTCACTTCTCCACCGTGGTACACTCTTCTTTTTGTCTTCCTCCTTTTTGGATTTATTGTTCAAATGTTAAATCTATTGCTGACTCTGCTCCTGTTCTCACAATAATCCCCTCCCACCATTAAGACAAGTTTATTTTTTCTATAAACTTTTCAATAACTTGTCCATTTTATCATTACATTTACCCCATAATGTGCTATTTGCATTAAAATCACAAAAACATATATTTCCCTTACAGATATTCCATCAATTCTTCCATAATTTTAAGTGACAATAATTTGCACGGATTATAAAAATGATCTTACATTTTACCTTTTTGTCCCCTCTTATGCGATCGTACTCTTTTATAATAAAATCTAGGTTTGATTTTAGCCATGTTTCCTTAAATATAGTCTCGGGTTTTTTTCAATCCTTCTATTTATACTTTTAATTCCTGTCCATTTACAATTAAACTTCTTGCTGCAATCTGATCACATGTTTTATTGGATCCCAAGAACACGTTTCAGCTCCTATTACTATTATTTTAATCTTTTCTGTTTAGTTTGATCAGTTGATGGTATATGCTATAAATAATAGTTTCTCCTCTGAATCTCTATTATTTTTGCTGTAGTCTTTGTTTTCCCACTGTGCCTAACTTTAAATCTTTAATTTACAGTTAGGTTTCCTCAGATCAGATAGTTCTATCAATATTGTTTTATCAATACCAACATATTAATCAGAACTGCATGATGGGTGTTAGACCGTCTTCAGCTCTCTGTGGCTCCCATTGAAATTTAACTCATTCCTATGTAATCAAAAGGAGGCGATAAGAATATACAGATGGAATAGAAAATAAAAATCTCTCATAGGATAAATTTAGACACCAAAGTGATGAACAGCTCTAACCCAGTCTAGGTGTTCTAGCATCGTTCCCTTTAGCTGTTCTCCCTTATGGAAGGCGTCCGTCGGCTGCCAATCACATCCCAGTGATCTCAGGAGACCATACATTTAGAATATATTTATTTAAACGTATTTCTAGACAGGTCAGGCTTCAGATAACTAACCTAGAAAAGCAAAGGAACAAAGGAAGAAAGGGCTTCTATTTCAAATCATGTGCCTTCATTCTTCCAGGTGTATTTCACCTGTTCAGATTCAATCCTAATAATCTGATCCTTTTATAATTCTTCCTCAGTCGTCCAGCAGCGAAAGCACCAGAGCAGAGAGTTTTAAATGCACCTCCTCATAAATCTGGACTGTAAATAATGACCAGGGATACTAAAAGGGGACCACAAGCTCACCAAGGCGCAATACCACAACGCCGCCACTAGATGGCAGCATTGTATAGTTAGTCCCACAGCTCTGCCTTCATCTAACAGTTTTAAATGAGTATTTACTGAGCTGAAGCATTACAGGAACAGCAATCAGCGAATATGAGGTCCAGCAAAGCCAGTGAGTCACTGCAGCTCTTCAAAGGGACGCAGAAGCAAACAGAGAAGGAAGTCTGTGCATAAAAGAGGAAAAGAAAGGCTCCCTTTGATCACTGCTGTAATTTAATTACCTGCATACCAAGCAGTGGCTTTATTTGGAGTCTTCAGTCTTATTTCCAGCATGGCACGCTGGATTCAAAGAGCAGCTTTTAAATGGGACAGAAAACACGCTCTTTGTTGCTTCTGCCAGCAGAAATAGATGTTAATGATGATGTAATCAGCGCCACACAGCCCAGAAAACAAGAATACTCTTAGAATAAACGTGCTTTAATCAAATTCCTCTGATATAGACAGACTTAAAACATTGATGTCAATGGGACTATTCTAGAATAATGATTCACTCCAGGAAAAAAAATGTTTTAGAGGAAGAACTGTTTTAATTTCTAAAAACACAAATTTAGATGTTAGGATGGCATTTCAATCTTTACGCCAATAACCCACCGAAACAAAGTCTTGGCAACGTTACTTTAACACAGGGGCGTCAAACTCATTTCTATACAGGGCCACTTTGGCATCATGGAGTCATTAAAATGTACCTGATGACATTTTTGATTTCATAATTTTATTACAGTTCACATAAAAATGTAAAAACTTTCACAGCAACATAAAAGTAGCACCGTAGGCCCAGTTTATACAGTTTATCTGCAAAAAAAGTTGATATTGGGGTGAGTTATACTTTAAGATCATCATTCTGCATCACTTCTTCGCTTTCTGGACATTTCTAGGTTGTGAGAAAACTGACATCTAGTGGCAGGAAGCTGTTACTACACATTTTAGCAACATTCGCTACAGGAGGCTCAGTTTTAGCCACTTTATACACTTTAAAAGGATATATGCCTTTACTTTATAACATGATCAGCCTTTTTGGCTCTGGGGGGCCGGATAAATGGCCTTGATGGGCCAGATTCGTTCCACAGGCCTTGAGTTTTACACACGCTTTAACAGAAACTGAACTATTTATTTTTATTATCTGGTGTTGCCCTAATTCATGCAGGGTTTCTATAAGATTCCCATTTCAAAACTCCAGACTTTTCCAATTTCAAGCAACCTTTGAGTAGCTGCTAATATCTGGTTGATAAAGAAAAGGGTTTTAAATCTAACGGTTGACATTTATATTTATGCTACGACTGCAGAGATTTCCCAACACTTTCTAATAGGTTAGGGTTCTGGAGCTTTATCTTTATCTGAACCCTTTGTTTTGGTAATCCAGATTTATGAACACTTTAAGAGTCTGTGAAAATGTTTTTGCAATGGAAAAACAATTGTCCAACAATAAATGATCAAAAACCTTAAAAGTGTGTACACCCTAAAGCTAAAGGCTAGCTGGAGCGCCCCCTGGTCCAGTCTGAGCGTCCAGTCGTCTAAAACTCCAGCGGGCCTAGAAGGTTGTCCAGAACCTTCAGGATGAGGAGGGCCTTCATCTTCTTGGCCAGAAGAATATCCACGTTCTGGATAACTGAGCCAGGTCCAGAACTTAAGGAGATCTGCAGAACTTTAACAAAGTGGAGCGGGTCAACGGCGTGAGATCACGATGCAGGATGTGGAGCAGCGAAGTGGAAAGATGCTTCAACATCTTTCAGTTTCAGGAACGTCCAGCGGGTCATTTTTGATGCCTGAACAGATTTTTCAGCTTAATTATGCAGGAAGTCGTCCGTCTCTTTAAAGTTTTGAAGGTTTTATGAAGAAGGTCGACTAAAGATCCACAACAGTTGCAGTTGAAGCTGTGTGACGGATCTGTTTGTGTTTCTGATGTCTTGTAAAACCCTTTAGAATGATATTTATTCTGAGAGCAACAGAGACTGAGGCAGCCGAGGGTCTGACGGTTATTATTTCTCCACCCAGTGGGGCTCATTCTGGAGGAACCTCCTCCTTCTGCTCGGTTGCTTCTGCACCAAATGAAACCCTTGAAATTGTTTCAGGTTTTTCTTCAGTGTAGAAAATGAAAAAGTCTCAGAAACATAAATTTTTCCTTTAACTACCAGCTTTTCTTCTGCTTGTTTTTACCCACTACATTCTGCTGATGTCCAGATTTAATCATTTGCAGCATCAGCTGCATCTGTTCAGTTTGCAGAGTGAACATAATTAAAAGACAGTAAAGGTCATATTAATTAAAGCTCTAATTATTTTTCTCTTACTTTTACTCTTAGAAGTTTAATGCATATAAATCTGCTACTAAACATGGATATTTTCTCTATATTCAGTATTTTCTGTTCACCTGCAGGTGCCTTATTTATTAAGCTGAAAGTTAAATTTGAAGCCTTGCATGATAGATTCACAGACATTTGTTGACAGATCTCATCTACAGTGGCATTTTGTGTTTTCGGACCGCTACAAATTAAATTCTTGTTGTGTGGAACCTCCTGGCTTACACTGAAAACTGGTTTCCATTTCTGAATGAGCACAACCTCCGAAATGAAGAAAATGCTCCGCTTCGGCCTTGGTTGTCCTCAGTTGCTGCTGCAGGAGAAAAAGAGAGAATACATTTTCCTACAAAACCTTGTTTTCAAACACCCAGAGTGTGGAGAGAAAAGCTTTGACCTCTGACCCTCCATCAGAAATAATCGGGCCTCCTGTCGGGTTTCTGTGGCGCAGCGTCGGCCTCTGCTGGCACTTAACCTCCATTAGCTCAAATCAAACGGGATTTTCTCTCATCCCGGCGCTCCGGCTCTCTTCCTCTGCTTTACTGCTGAGGGCAGAGCCTCTTTCAGCTGTTGGTAACTAATCCTTTTCTCATCAGATGAATTTGCATTAGTGCGTTGTGTCTTACCTGCAGAAAGCCGACCTGCGCTGCCGTCAGAGAACTCCCGTAGTTTCATTTGCAAACAGTTTCTTTGTGTTTGGTGCATCGGTTCAGCTCCACCGCCTTCTACTCACCATCAATGGTCTGGCATTGATTGGCAGAATTATTCATGTGTTGTTCATTGAATGCAGCTTTATGATGGCTGCTTTAAAAAGGCTTTTGGGGAAGCAGGAACGGTCAGTCATGCATAAAAGATAAGTTTCAATCAGAAATAAAGCATTCGGATGTTTCACTGATGTACAGAGCGTTGCAGTATTCATCTTTAACTTTTTCCACATTTTGTAGAGTTACAGCCACAAAATGTTTTGTATTTTATGTGGCAGACCAACACAAAGTAGTGAATAATGTAAAGTGGAAGATCAAAAGATCTTCTAACTAAAAACTGGAAATGTGGGACATGAATTTATTCTCAGCCCTGAGTCAGTACTTTGCAGAACCATCTGTCACTGCAGGTCTTCAGGGCTTCGTCTCCACGCGGAAATATTCCATAATTTCTTTGTAAAACAGTTTAAGCTCAGTCAGAATGGATGAAGAACATCTGTGAACCTCCATCTTCAAGTAATTTCCACAGACTCTCAGTTGGATTTATGTGTGGACTTTGACTAGGCCGTTCTAACCCATGAATCTGATCTAAACGCTCCCATATCACCTCTGGCTGCAGGTTCAGGCTGGTTCTCCTGCTGGAAGGAGAACCTCCACCTCAGTCTCAGGTCTCCTGTTTAATTTAAACTGTTGTAGTTTTAAGTCCAACTTTGTTTGATTCCACTGCACTTTCCTCTGTAAGGAGGAATTAATACAAACGTGCAACGCTTTTCACACAACTTTGTGTTGGTCTGTCACAGAAAATCCCTTTAAAATATTCTGATGTTTGAGGCTGCAATGCGATAAAATGTGAAAAAGTTTATGCCCTTCTCAGACCTGTGTTTCACTTTTGTATTGTCCGCGGTGTTTATTTATTCAAATAGTTGTTTTCTCAGGAAGTAGAGCTGATGGTCTGAAGTTGGAATTTAAATGCAAACATAATTAAAACGTGGTGGATATTAAGGATGGATGGATGTAATCTTGAAACATGGATGCTTACAGAACCTTTTGTTTCTGACTGCGCTGAACCCACCGTAAATCTTCAGGCATCCTGAAGGCAGGCAGCAGATACTCACCTTCCCGCCTATATATGTGAACACAGTTGCATTTACGTATGGAAAACACTCCCAGCTGGGCAGCTTTTTAAATTTTTACCTAAATAAGGAAGAAAAACCAAAGATTCCTGTCTGCAGATATTGTCTCACATTAAAAGTCGTGTAACAGATGAGCACATTGCTCGTATCCACAGACTGGGGGCAACCTAATGTTTGTCTGCTGAAATACACAATATTTAATAAAAGACTAACTAGACTGGTGCAGATGTGGAAGTTCTGCACTAAAAGTAGTTTTAGTGCAAAGCAGCCGAGTCTTCCCACATTGGAGGACTTCAGCAGGAGAGTCGTCCGTCTGAGGTCCGTAAACCCAGCAACAGCAACGGCTTTTGTTTCATCACACGTCAGCGAGGGGAAAACCTTTGACTTCTCTTTCCTCTTTCCTGTCTACGGGGGATGCAGTTGTGACAGTGAGACAGCACGAGTGAGCTGGACACAGAGTGGACAGACAGTGAACAGGTCTCGCCCAGCACAGCGGACAGCACAGGAAGGTGTGGGTCTCATCAGGCGATACGCATTAACCAGTAAATAGCCAGACCCTCTCCTTTGCTGCATAATCTGGAGTAAAGCAGATAAATATCAGTCCTCAACTGGATGGAAGTACAAATGCTTCATTCATTTTGGAAGTTGAACTATTTTAAGGTATACTTTAAGTTTGGGAAATACACTAGCTTTTGTTATCTACCATTAAATGTGCATTTCATATATTTAATAAATGTGAAAATGACAAAAATAGTATTAAGAAGCATTATGACCAGTAACCTTTTTAAACATTTTGTAACATTATCTTTGGTTTGAAATGTGTAAACTACAAGTCTTTAACAATATTAAAAACAACTGGAAAAATTATTTTCTACCGACAATGAAAACGTATTGAAATCTGCTTCTAATCCCATGTTTGTCTACGGATGCAGAGCTGCAGTGCAGCAGAGAGGGATCAATCTGCCCTAAAATTGTAGATTTAGCATTTAAACGCAGCAAATGCTTTAACATAATTAAAATAAATAAATAAATGGAGACAAAAAACAAAACATGCAATTATCTGCAGATAAATGTTTTATGAGTAATGAATCTGTGTAGAGTTTAATTCAGTTTAATTCAAAGTTCACATTGTCATGTAAAAATAAACTAACCAACAGAAAATCTACAATGAAGCTTTATCTACAGAATGTGTATAAACAATTAATTTAAGCGCAAAGGCTTAAATTAATTGTGAAGCGCTATTAAGGGCTACATTTACTTCTGATCAGAGTAGGCTAAAATAAATCTGTTCTCACATGGAATATGGATAAAATGGCTTGAAAATAGCTCTCCCTAAAGCAGTGGATGTATTGGTGGTTGTTTCATTGCTGGGGTTTATACAGAGGCTGTGAAGGATTAGAATGTTAGCTAGAGTTAGCTATGAGAACATTTAAACATTTTTTGAAGATGAATAAAAAATTATTTTTGACAAATGCAGAATTTTGGGATTTAAAACAAACTGTCCCTAAACAATGTTAGTGAATTTCTGGTGGCTACATCATAGTGGCTGATAAACAATCCCCCAGTGGTGCTAGCCCCTCTTAGCTATCATAGACACGTTAGATGTCTGGCTAGATCATGATAATTTATTAAAAAATACTGATTCAAATCTTTTTTCTGTCAACTGCAGAATTTATAGGTTTAAAATAATATCCCTATAGCAGTGATTGGGTTTTTGGTTGTTAAACAATGGTTAAATAATAAAGATTCCCCAGTCGTGTGGAGTTAAGCCATGTTGGATTAGCACCTTAGCTACTTGGCTAAACTAAATTCAACAATTTATAAAATAATGACTGAATTTTCTTCTGTTAAAAGTAGAACTGGTAGCTTTAGGATAACTTTCCCTTTCTGCTTGTTACAACCTGGTGTATTTTTAAAGAATCTCAGTTTAATATGGACTTAACTGACCCGTTTTAGCTAACGCTAGCATGTTGGTGCTAACAGCAGCCTTGTAACTCAGGTTAGCTAATGCTCAATGAAAAACATTCAACAACTTCTCCATTTAGACGTTTTTAAAGGGTTTTAGTGATTTAGTGTTTAAGACTTTAGTGTATTTCCCAAAATAGAGTATACCTTTATGCTAAGAAAAACATTTGTTTTTAGCCACACCCAGCTTAAGTATTTTTTTTCAATCGAGATATTAATTTATGTTTTTCTTTCTGTCACGCAGCAGCTTGGGCTCCACAGTAATATACATACAAACGGTTCGATGTATATTTACCATGTTTAGTGAGAACAGCATAGTGAGTTGTCATTGAGGAATGGAGTCAACTTTACTATGTGGTCCAGACAGAAAACACAAAAACGAGTGGGAGGAAGGACAGAATGAGCGCGAGGAAGGACGAGAGAGAACGAAACGGAAGATGGCAAGGAGAGGTCGTGAAACGGTACAACATCAGACGGCCACTGGAACATAACAACACAGAGAGAGACAAGTATTAGGAAAAATGGTTTAATATAGGAGACAGAAGCAAAAAACTGCATCACACAAGAACATACGTTTACAAAAATAATTCTGACTGCTTCAGCTACACAGTTAGTTCACAGAGAAGGACAGAGAAACCGGAAAAACTCTAAACAGCTAAAAGCAAAAAGTTTCTAATTAGTTGATCTCTTTATTAAACTAATACATTAATCCACTGAAGGTGACTAAATACTTCTATTCTTTCTTTTTCTATAATTGTCTTATCGTGTAGACGACACAATACAGAAGTCAAATGAAACTTACCGCTGTTGTATAGACAAACTTGCTAGAACTATAAGTAAAAATGAAAGGTCTGACACTCACCTACCCTCCTTTTTTTGAAAATAAAACAAAGAAAAACAAAGAAAAATAAAAACATTAAAGAGAGGAAAAAGAAGTGAAAGAAATAAAGCCAAAGATCTTTTAGAAAATCTTATATCAAAAGCCAACTTTCTTGGTGCCAGCTAGAAATCAAACTCGGGGACCAGTCGGGGTCAGGCCACATCACCAGGCCAGACAGCGTTTTTTTCTAAGATTTTTTTTGTTGTATCCTTTAATCTCCAGTATAAAAAATTCCACTGGTACAAAATGCATAAGTACAATCAGTTGTAGAAATAGGAAAGCCTGCATTTTTTGTACTTTTTAAATCCCATCCAGTGACAGATTTCCAAGTGTTGTCAAACAAACATACATCACGCTTACAGGATCCACTGAAATGCATTGACTTTGGCTTCTCTCAAGACAATAACTCTGAAACTACTGAAAACCATTTTGAGAGTCAAAATTAACAAAAGCAACAACAGCAACAACAAAAAAATCAGATTTTTTGGGTGTTTTTTTGTACTTTTTTTTCCTTTTACAGACAACAAGCTCTTTTTTACGCCACGGAAAGAGAACACACAAAACATTTTTCTCCTCAAAAAACTTGACATAAGCCATAATGCAAAGAAACAACAAGTTAGATTTTTTTTTTTGTCCTTTCAGATTTCAGTATTTGATAAATAGCACTTAAGATAATTAAGAAAGAAGGAGAACAGAGAAGTGAACAGTGACAAGATAGAAAGATTACAACGAGCATCGGCGATGACAGCCCCTGAGGTGAGCCGCTCCACAGAAACTCTGCTTCCTACGACCCTCTTGTGCTTCGACACTGAGACAAAGGCGAGATGCTTCATGCTGAGACTGCGCGACATCGGGCTGTGTGCAAGTTGCTGCGATTTGGCAGAGCAAAATACCGTTTTTTTTGGACTTTCAAAAG
Organism: Fundulus heteroclitus; assembly: GCF_011125445.2. NCBI lineage: Eukaryota > Metazoa > Chordata > Actinopteri > Cyprinodontiformes > Fundulidae > Fundulus > Fundulus heteroclitus. The sequence goes on along the minus strand of NC_046377.1, from coordinate 25,111,873 downwards.
GTCTCAAAGAGTGCGGAGCGTCTAGCCTCCACATTTAAACGAAAATACTGCGCAGGAGAGAAGTGAGGGTGTGAAATATGCGGTCGTACCGTGGATGAATAAAAGGTGTGCACACCACCCTGATAAAGTTTTCTGATTACGACAATCAGACAGATCCTTTTAAAACGTCTTCCACCTACATCACATACAACTCAACTGAAAAACAACCTAAAATCTCAAAGGCTTTAGTCTTGCAGCATTTAAGCTTTTTTGGGTTGCCATGTCTTGACTTGGCAACGTCTACGCCACTTTTCTTTGCAAAGACGATCCAAATCTGTCTGTGAAGGCTTCAGATTCAGGTCTGGGGTTGATCTGGGCCATCCTAAAACGATAATCTTCCTTTGGTGAAGACGTTATCTGTTAATTCAGACGTTTCTGGGGTTGTTGTCACGCGTTAGGACAAAGGTTCTTCATCTTTTCTAGCAGAGGACTGGATGTTTTGTGCCCATGGTGAATGGTATTTGGCACGGCTCCACCTCGGCCACCCAGCTTCAGCTGGAGAAAAGTCACATCATGATACTGCCACTGCCATGCTTTATGGTGGGGTTGGTGTTCTTTTGGTGACGTTTTCTGTTGTTTTTGAGTTGTTTTCTACATTTGTTTGTGTTTTTTATCATCTTTAGCCAGGCTGAGCTATAGGAACAGCCTTCCATCTTGAATTTCCACTTGTACACAGTCAGGATACTTTTGAACCACGGCTTTGGCTGAGCGATGAGAAAAATAAGATGCAAGTAAAAGACTGAAAAGGCATCTTAAACAATGCCAAAAAAAGATGTTATTTTATTTATTTATTTACTTTCCTCCATACAGTTTAGTTTTCAGTTGAGCTGTACGTTTAATGTCTCTTTAAAGCTCCAAAACGTTCACACTGCAAAAACAGAACTAAAAATAAGTAAAATGTTCTTAATGTTAGTGTATTTGTCCTTGATTTGAGCAGGTAAATAAGATGATTTACCAATGGAATAAGATTTTTGCACTTAAAATAGGGACAATTCATCTCCGTCATCTTATTTCAAGTGCAGGATGTCTAATTATCTTATTTTAGGGGTCAAAATACTCATTCCATTGGCAGATAATCTTATTTACCTGCTCAAATCAAGGACAAATACACTAACTTTAAAAACATTTGACTTATTTTTAGAGCCATTTTTGCAGTGCAGAAATGATTTATCCTGATGCATTTGTTTTACAGCCTGCATTTAATGAGGGGTGTGCAGACCTTTTAGGCTCCGCTGTACGCACAGGTTCCCCTGTGTTGGTTCTTTAACTGGACTGACGTTCTGTCAGATGCGTAGTTCTGGCTGTGTGTGTGTCTCCGGCGCCGACGTGCGCAGCATTAAGAAGAGATTCTGCACAGTTACTTCCCCACCATCAGGAAAATAACGGCGGTTTGCTCTTCCAGAGGACCTGATGAAAGCTGCGCCGCCTTCATCTCAGCTCCGGCTGTTGTTTTTTCCCGGCGTGGACCTGCAGACGTGACCCTCCTCCTCTCCAGCCAACAAGCTCTTTATTTCCCCTGTCGCTATTCCAATAAGACGCTTCTCCACGCGGCGCTGTTTCTAATAACCTCGGTTAGCCTGAGAGACAACAATCCGGAGCATCCCTCAAACCTCGGATTTTATCCTGCGTCCTCCTGCTCTGGCCGAGTGGGCGAAATGGAGGAAGAGTGAAAGCCGAACAGACGGCGGCTTAACGGCACAAAGAACTGAACCTGGACTTGGCACATATCACTGACTGACAACATGGTCTACTCTCATAATACTGGAACAACTCTCCCTGGTTAAGGCGACTGGTGAGCTTCTGTAGAAAATAATGCTGCCTTTTTTTGTCTTTTTTGCAGACCGTAAACTAGGCTTTCAGGGAGGGGGAGCGGGGGGCAGTTGAATAGACTGACAACGCTGTGCCATGTAAACGGCTCGACTATGTGAATGTCAATAACAAACTTTGGCATCTATACACGGTTTTGGCCCATCACACGACAAGACTCACAACTACTTATCTGAAAAAAGGAAAGAGGAGAATGAAGGGAACGAGTTGAGCAGCAAATGCGGAGCGTCCCGCCTCCATCCTGCCCGGCGGACGGCGACGTGTGCTTTTTCCTAAACAGACCGTCTTGCCCTGTGCTTACATCATGAAAGCGTTCGCTCCTCAGAGGTGATAAACAGTAACGATCCTCGCCATCAGATACAAACGACCCAGAAAAGTTTTTTTTTTTAACGTAACAATAAGAGATCAGATGAGGGATTTGAAGAAATAAGGCTTTGCATACGACTCGCGCGTCAATATTCTCAGCCGGGTCGGCGTCCGAGAAGCTAAAAGATGCTGAAGCCTGACGTTTGCGTCTGAGCGTGCGAGACGCTTAAAAAAAGAGAGAGAACAGGAGTGCAAAGATTGGTGGTAAGGCTTTGATGATTGGAACGGCTGTACAGTGGCTAGAAATATTAAAGTGATTGTTGTGAGTGTGCACGCTGGCGGGGGGGCGGCAGCGGTTTGCTGAAGAGGCTTTCACGCTCAGGGGCTCTCATGCACATTTAAAAAGTAAACTGTGAGGTCTGCACGAGAGTGTTTGTGTGTCCATGTGTGCATATGTGTGTATAGATATAGTTATATATATATATATATATTTATATGACACATGGGCACTTCTTTACATCTTTACAAAGAAAAAAGCAAACATGACATTGTCAGGCAACAAGACCACAGAATAGCAAGTTAACAAACTCTTTTTTTAAATCTATACTTTAAATATGAGGGATCAATTCAAAACACTTATAATAAAATACCCATGTTATCAAATTATTTCACAAGAAATACACTGACGCGCTAGGCAGGAAGTACCTTCAGAATTTGGCACTAAACTCCACTGATCTTGTCTTTTTTTCCTTATAAGACATTTTGCTGAACAACAAAACACACCTAAATATTGTTTCCCACGAGAGAAATAAAATAAATGACATTGATGCTTTACGAGCTGACGTTTTATATATATATATATATTTATAGATATATTTATATTTATATATATTTTTAGGAATTTTATATAGCTAATTAACCAACGAGAGATTTAGCAAATAGGGACTCCTTAGAAATAAAATAAAAAAGAAAGTAACTAATATAGTAATATGAAAGGCTTTGTCTATTGTTCAAGTAAACTGAATTTTTTAGTCTTCTCTTGAGAAAACATGAGACATTTAAGACCGTTAGACTTGTGATGAAAACACAACTAAACTCACAAGAAGCACCGACGTTAACGTGGGTTACAGGTATCGTAGTTTTTTTTTCCTCTATACATTTAAACAGTAGAAAATATAGGTAATTTCATCATGTGCATTTAAAACCACGGATTGTCTATCTGTGAGTCAGTTCAGCAAAAGGTGACACAAGTAGGTAGCATTTCTCCCCCCCAAACAGGGCAAATGTCCTTTTTTATTTTATTTTTTTTACCTTTAAACTACTCTAGAAAAAAGTGGTTCTATATATAGACTTTGAATGAGAAACTGAGCCACTTAAAATGGCCTTATCAAAAAACTTTACACTGCCTGAAAAATGTAAAAACCATTATAGAGCTCTGACAGAGAGTCTAATATTGATCAGACAGTTTTTGTTCAAAACTGTGGAAGTAGTCTTATTTCTTAGAGAAACTGGCGGCAACTGCTTCTGGCGCGGTTTTCTCGCGGCGACCAGAAGCAAGATGGCGCGCCAATTCCTGTAGTGAACTTTCAAGTTTACGTTAAAATGAAGAAAAGAAAAATAAAAATCACACAAAGAAGGAAAAAAAATGCAGGAAAAGAAACTGAATGAAAATCACTTCACCACAGGTTGTCTTTTGTTTACTCCAAAAAAGAACATTTGTTCAATAAAAATCTCAGTCTTTTTTAGTTAAATTTCATATGAATGCAGCTTTATATCTTTTTCACATTGATTTAATTTCTTACCCACAACTCCCTCATCGGCTCCCTCCCTGAAACCCTCCCAGAAAACAGATCCAAATGACGTCACATGCAAACAAACAACAAAAACAATAAAAAAACAAGGAAAAAGAAACACAAAACTGAAAAAATGACTCATATTTAAAAGTCCAAAAAGCTTAAAAGATCAGTAGGCAGCGGTGGAGGAGAAGGAGAACCAGGTTATGATCAGGTGAGCTCGGAAAAGACATCAGAGAAAACAATGACGGGGTAGGAGGAAGAGGACGATGATGCTTTTTTTTACTCGGAGGGTTTTTGTTTTTTTTTCTGTTTAAAGTTTTTTTTTTGTTTGTTTGATTTTTTTTTTGGACACCACGAAGACATGCTAGGCAAACGATGAACTAACAGGCATGGAGATGGGTTGTTCTAAAAGGGGGAAAGAAAAAACGGGAGAGGAGATAGTTACACACAGAGAGCCAGAGCAACACACCACAACAGCATCATCTTAAAAAAATGAGAAACAAAATCAGAACAACAACGAACATCAAACAAACCGGCAGAACGGCAACACAACACGCTGGTTTCATTAGCATTATTTAGCATCGACTTTACACTTCTTTATATACCAGAAAACTGACATTAATGTTATAGATCTATAGTTACGAGCAACAACGCACATTCACTCGTTCACGTGTACACAGAAAACACAGAGCGCCCAAAGCCTTATCCATCAGCTCCCAGATGGATGTCGCCCTTTGGGGAGCCAGTTTTGTTTTGGGGAGGGGGGCGGGGGGGATTTTTTAGAATTTCCTTCTGTTTTAAAAATGTATTTTCAAATTTCACAAACAGGACGTGTTGGTGGGGGGAGGACAAGCAAACAGAAACACACAGAAACCTAAAGGTTTAAAAGGACAGCGACAGAATCGAAGGCAGAAATCTGGACAGATGAAGAGGCGGATGGACAAAGTCAGGATCACAGAGAACGACACGGCTGGGGGGGGAATGGCGGCACAATTTGTTGAGATGTGGTTTCTGCGCAAAAAACAAAAACAACAACGAAAAAAAAAAAAAAACACACATCCGGATGAAAGGATTAAAAAAGAAACTGAGGAAAAAACACGGGAGAACCTGATTCCACGAGGTTTCTCCACAGGGGTCTAGTTGAGCGATGCCGTTTACTTTATAGGAGTCCAATAACTTAACGATAGGCAATAAATAAAATCATTTTTTTTCTTCATCTGAGGCAGTAAAAATGTTGTATAAAAATAGAACTGCTTTTTTTACAAATAAAATTTACAGGCCTGTGGCTTTACTGTACTTTGAATTATTTTTTTTTAAATCTGTCAACAAACCTCAAGTATTTTCAGTTACCCACCCTTTTAACCCATAAACTCATTTTTTAAGTACTATTATTTCCTTCCACAAATTCTGGATTTTGTTTTTTTTTATTCTTTTCAAATCTACATGCTGTTATATCCTTTTCACTTAAAAGACCAATGTGATCTGACCCAGAAAAGTAAGAAAAACTGTTATTTTTACATAAATGATAATGTTTTGCTGAAATTTGTGTGTTTTTGTCTTCTTGTGGAGGTGGAGAGAAACTGTACGGCAGGCAAACTTTACAGTTAAGAGGCCACGAATGTTTTGCAGCCTTTGCTCCCGGGTTGCCAGCAGGCATCGAGGGTTTTTTTCTGAGAAGCAGCGGCGGCCTGCAACCAACACCGTGGAGGTCAAAAGGCGAATGTGCATATTGGCGAGCGCAATTAAAAAAAGAGAAAATCTGAAAAGCGAACCCATCATCAGCCTTCGGGTTCAAAATAAGACAAAAGAAAACAGAAAAAAAAAAGACGGTACCATGGCTCCTTTGTCTACATCTCGACTTCGACTCTAACTAGTCTTTAGAAATGTGGAAATAATCACTGTAAAAGAAACTATTCTTTAAAAAAAGCAACTTCTTTCCATTTGAAAAAAGAAAGAAAAGTAGATTGCACAAAGTAATGGTGGAAATGGAAGTGTTCATGTGTGTGCTGTAATAAATAATAATATTTGAAGGCTTACATAAAATTTTTTTCCAAAAAATGAGAAAAAAAGTGCGTCTCCCTCAGGTGGTTGTAGGTCATCTCCCCCTACCTCCCACCACCCAGCCCTCCCCCATTCCCCACGTGAAGAGGCCATGGCTCGACTTAATTTAAACATTTCTTTTAAACCATCACTTTTGTTCTTTTTTAAATGGGGGCAGGGGGACTTACCCTAGCAGTGCTAACTGGGGGAGCAGATAGACCTAGAGCTAAGATCAGTAAGGTTTGCTGTCGTTCTTGGAGCGCTTCAGCTGCACCTTCAGCCGCTTCATGCCGATCTGGAAGCCGTTCATGGCCTGAATGGCTGCCTGCGCTGACACTGGATTGTCGTAGCTGACGAAGCCTGCGGGGAAAAAAGGCGACACTTGATGGACGGGCCGACACCACGTCAACGTGAAAAAGAGAGCAACGAATACCGATGTTTAAAGCAAAGCCCTTAACTCTGCAAGAAAAGCTACATTTTCTCCAAGGATGATCAATAAATCTCTAAAAACATCTTTATCAGTTTATTTATGCAGAATGCTTCATTGCAATGAAAGCAAATTACCTTTAAAGAGTGCAGATTTTAGATTTTCATTCTGTCATCCTACTAAAAGGCTTTTCTAGAGCAAACTGCTCTCTGGAAGTGAGTAAATTCTTAAAATTTTGCAAAAAAGAAAATGCGAATCACGTAGGTTTCCATCTGCTGGTTTGTAGATGTAGTGTCGTTAGATTTTGACGTTACACCTGCCCGTAATAAACGTGAATGTTGTTTTGTCAACTAGTGTTGACGATGTAACGTGCTGTCCGGAGACGTAGGGAAAGAAATGCAACTCTATGCTGGTTATGGGAATGTCAGAGAAGACGACGACAGGCAAATGTGAGGCAAATGTTCGCTACATCAGAGCTTATTGGGTGTATAGCGTAGCAACCCTTCTTCAAAAAAACCAAAAACCACCTCAAGCGAGCATAGAAACTTTTGTGAAATTGAGGAAATTATATCCAATTTTGCCGTTTCCCTCAATATTGTCTAATGTGATGCTGCGAAATGCGCATTAAAAACATTGATGGAAACACTGATGGTATAGCAATAACATGTGTTTTTCAGCTGTAGGCCCACTTAAGAACTTTGTTCTGAGGTTGTGCCAAAAGCAAAGCGAAATCATTAATATAATGTTGAAAGTCTCGTAGCCGATAGCAGTAGAAGGGATCTTGTTGGGGTAACAGCAGCAAAGATTTGCATGAATAATTAAGAAAATAAAGGTTACAGTAGTTTTTTTTTAGATAAACCAGGACATCTTACATCCTGCAGGTAAAAGTTCATTGTTCAAATTTTATCAATCAGGAGGACCGGAGAGATTTGTTGGTTGTTTTGCTAGCTAACTGATATCAGCGGAACAAATTGCTTATATCAAATTTTTTAACAATGAAACACTAAAACAAGTTCCTGAACACATTTTGTACAGTAATGTACATATTACTGATTAAATGGGTACAGTTTATTACTGCAGCTATCATTATGCGTCACGCTCATGCTATCGCTATATGCTATCGCTATATGCTATCGCTATATGCTGCCGCTATCGCTATTTTTGAAAGTTGGAGCGAAACCTTTGGGCTTCTAAACTGCAATCTCGACTTTCCAAAAATAAAACACACCATAACGCTACACTAGTAGCTTAAAAACTAAATGTAGAAAGCAGGATTTTTAAACTGTAAAATGTGTTAAATTGACTAGCTAGCATAGCTGGTTTGAATAGCTAAGACTACACAGGCTGCTAGCTTGTTGGTATACAGTTAACTAGCGGATCTGTAGCATATCACGCTATGACAGAAAGGGTAAACAAATGAGATATTTATTGATTAGTGCTGGCAATTAAATCACATTATGGTGGAAAACAATGTTGTTTAGATCCTTGATCAAGAAACAGAGGAATAACAATAAAAACAACTTTACTGATCGTCAATAATTGATTTTCTTTCTGGCTAGCCTTAACAGCTACAATGCAATGGTGCACTAAAAGAATCAATAATTAACACTAGCATGGAAGCACTAGTATTGAAAAGTAACCTTATTTAACAATAAGTTGTGTTTTCTTTGTTAAACTTATTTAGGATGAATTATCTAATTTTAATTGTCTAGCTTGTTTAACACACCCATAGTCAGAATCTATTTTCTGACAAGCGGCAGGCTGGCTTGTGTGCTCCTCCTCACTGGGCTTATTTCTGTTACTAATAGCTGTAACATATCAAACTGATAAGCATGATATTTGAATTTTTCATATGTGAAAAGGTTATCTAGGTTTCTAAAGTGATCAGACATTCAAAGACTTTTTGCTCCACTTTATTACCAAATTAAGATCGTGTAATGTGCCAGAAACACGTTTAGTTGAACAGTGGACAGTTTATCTATATAAAGCCTTCCAAAAGCCTTCACTCCCATTGGCTTTTTACCTATTTGGTTACATTCCTACCTGTAACCTAAATGTTTTATAATCTTATGTGAAGGATCTGCACAAAATAGTCCAAGTTGGTGAAGTGAAATGAGAAAAATTATACATAAAAGATTATTTAAAAGAAATTTAAATTGCTATGAGGCCCAGAAACAGTTCTTTGGAACCAATTATCATTTATTATTAGAGAAATGAAGCCCACTTGTGTGTCTATGGCTACGTTCACACTGCAGGTCTCAATTCAGATTTTTTGCCGAAATCAGATTTTTTTTGAGGTGGCCGTTCATATTATTACTAATAAATGCGACCGCCATCAGAGTTCTGTCAGAACGGTTCTGGATCGCAGAGCGACCCGCATATAACGGAGGGAGACATCACAGAGCAGCTGATTATGGAAGTAATGGTGAATGTAATGGTTTCTAGAATAGTGCTATAAAGTTAATAAAATAAAAAAATTTCTCCTGCTCAATGGGAGCCGATAATATCAAGAGCAGATCATAGTGAGCCGACGGTAAGAAGAAAGCAGCTCAGCTGTTAACGATCTTTATGGAGCTGCTGCTGCTGCGGACGTGTAGCGAGAGACAGGAGAGAGAACGACGGATAAAATGTGACACGACCGTTCAGACTGCGGACGCTTTAAAAAAAAAAATACAATACATATCTGCATCAGTACCACATGTGGAAGTGGCATGAATCGGATTTTATGGGGTGTGAAAAGATCGGAATTGGGCCGTTCACACTGACGTGAAAACGACACCTGCTCTGAAAGGCTCCAGAGGTGGAGCACCACTAATCAAGAGGCATCATTTCAATTCAATGTTATTTATAAATAATTCCAAAGTCAGACTCCATCAGATCCTCCAGGTTGGTGAGAAAGTTTCCTCTCTAAGGAAACCCAGCAGGTTGCATCAAGTCTCTCCAAGCAGCATTCACTCCTCCTGAAAGAGCGTAGAGCCACAGTGGACAGTCGTCTGCATTGTTGATGGCTTTGCAGAAATCCCTCATACTGAGCATGCATGAAGCGACAGTGGAGAGGAAAACTCCCCTTTAACAGGGAGGAGAACCTCCAGCAGAACCAGAACCAGGCTCAGTGTGAACGCTCATCTGCCTCCACCCACTGGGGCTTAGAGAAGACAGAGCAGAGACACAGAAAGCTCAGAAGCTCACATTGACCCAGGAGTACTTTCTATGTTAGAGAAGACAGAGCAGAGACACAGAAAGCTCAGAAGCTCACATTGACCCAGGAGTACTTTCTATGTTAGAGAAGACAGAGCAGAGACACAGAAAGCACAGAAGCTCACATTGACCCAGGAGTACTTTCTATGTTAGAGAAGACAGAGCAGAGACACAGAAAGCACAGAAGCTCACATTGACCCAGGAGTACTTTCTATGTTAGAGAAGACAGAGCAGAGACACAGAAAGCACAGAAGCTCACATTGACCCAGGAGTACTATCTATGTTAGAGAAGACAGAGCAGATACACAGAAAGCTCAGAAGCTCACATTGACCCAGGAGTACTTTCTATGTTAGAGAAGACAGAGCAGAGACACAGAAAGCTCAGAAGCTCACATTGACCTAGGAGTACTTTCTATGTTAGAGAAGACAGAGCAGAGACACAGAAAGCTCAGAAGCTCACATTGACCCAGGAGTACTTTCTATGGTAGAGAAGACAGAGCAGAGACACAGAAAGCACAGAAGCTCACATTGACCCAGGAGTACTTTCTATGTTAGAGAAGACAGAGCAGAGACACAGAAAGCACAGAAGCTCACATTGACCCAGGAGTACTTTCTATGTTAGAGAAGACAGAGCAGGATCTCTGTTAATGAGAGAAAACCCTCCATCATGGAGGATCTGCAGCAGTTCAGTCTGGAGGAACGAGCAGAACCCCAGAGTCCAGATGAGGCGAGCTCCCAGAGACGATCCAGAGAGTCTAGAAATACTGACTGTAGGGGGTGAACAGTTCTGCACGCTGACGTTTGCTGCTATTTACTCCTATTTGTTGTTTATTTCACGATAGGAAATAATACCTGTGCAAATTCTCTGTTAGAAAAAATACAAAATAATCTTCAAAGTTGTCGTCAGATTCTGTAAATAGAAAAGGTGCAAAGTCTGCAACAATCCAGCTTAATACCAGGCTGTGAAGCAACAAACCATGAAAAATACTCAGGGGGACACTTTTGTAAGACCACTGTGTGTGTATATCATATATATATATATATATATATATATATATATATATATATATAGATATATAGATAGATAGATAGATAGATAGATAGATAGATAGATAGATAGATAGATAGATAGATATAGATATAGATATATATAGATATATAGTGTGTGTGTACAGAGAGCAACAGATATGAGCACGGTCGGCTGGCAGCTAATAAAAGCATAAAAATAAAGTAAATGTACCGAAGCACTTGCTAAGGTTTGTCTGTTTGTCGATGAAGACTTTGGCCGAGACCACGTTCCCAAAAGGCATGAACATCTGCAGCAAGTCCTGGTCTCCGAACTCCTGGGGCAGGTGGTAGATGAAGAGGTTGGCGCCTTCAGGACCTGATGGGGAGGAAGGCACAACACACGGTCAGGGCGGGTTTCACGCCGGCCGCCTGCGCCGTCGTTATAGGAACGGAGCGCGCCGCTTAGCACAATGTCTGCCGGCCTTGGGTCTGCTGCCGCTCCCAAACAACACGCACACGCACAAATGTTGAAAGCTTTTGGTTTTTTTAATAATTGTATTCTGCCTGGCCACAAACAAAGGACGGGGCTTTTAATTTGTTCTTTCAGCTGCATGTTGTCTCTCTTAAGAGGGGTCACAGGTTCCCCTCCAGCCTCTCAGTCTGCGCCATCCTATTAATTGTAGTAGGTCAGATCTCTCTGCAGCGTTTCATACGCGCTCCTCAGCTGGATGAAGCAGCGAGGGAGCGGCTTTGTTTCCCTGGAGGGTTTTGAACTCCAGGATGGACTGGTAAATACAAACGGCTTCTTTACAAATTTATTTTCATAGTGAAAGAAGAGGAGTGGGCCGCTCAACAAACGGTGGGTTTGTTTTTACCAGACGTTTCATCATCTCATTCGTATTCAGCCCTGTTGTCTTTTCGCTAAAAGCAATTCCAGGAGCCAGGTTGTGTTTACAGGTGGAACATCACAGCAGCACAATTTCAGCTTTTCCTGTTTCACTTTAGAGACGAGTCCAATGGTATATTTAAACACGTATATCACAAAGTACCAATTAGGAGTGACTGGTTGTACTGAAAAAAAAAGGTTTAATCCATAAACTTGTGATGAAATAGAATTTAGGTAAATTAAAGTGTATTAAATGTAAGCAAAAATACTGTGTTGAGAGAAATCCTGGCATACAATCACTTAAAAATAAATATATTTATGTGAAAAAAATAAAAAATATTGCTCAATGTTAGATTTTTTTCACAGCTTGTTACTTTTTCTTGGAAACATTTTTATCATTGTCATATGGATTTAAATCCAAACGCTCTAAAGAGGAAAGTTTACCACATGATAAGAGCCAGAAAACCTGAAAATCAAGAAAAAATGAAGCATAAGTAACTGAAAATCTGCCTTTCCCTTCCTTATAAAAAGGCTTCATAAGAGCTTCACATGGATGATAATGCGTCTGAAACTACAGCCGCTTATTCAACCACAGATTGCATCAATAAGTTAATAAATAATCGTGCTCTTCCTGGGTGATTAGCCCCAATAATTATTTTCTTCTTTGGTGTCTGAGCCAAATGAATGGCAGGTTGTAGCTTTAGCTTAAGGTTACTTTTACAACAATGACATGTCTGAAGGTTTTCAGTCATCAATTATAATCTCTTCATAATGTTTTTTTTACGTGTTTAACTCTCGACATAGAATCTAAACTAATTTCTGGATAAGGATGAAGGTCTGAAAGGAGTTCATTGAATCCCATTGGGTTAAATTTGCTGAAAATCAAAACTAACGGTGCTTCAGGCGAGTCTAATCTGCTCTATTAATGCAATGATTAATCTGAATTTATGAGAAATCTGAACTTAAATTGACTAATTTAATGACTTTTCAGCCTGAAAAAATAAAACCACCTTCCGTTACACACCAGAATAATAGACATAACAGAATAAACTGAAGTATATAATACTTAGTATACCAAAAAATAAACTTATTAAACAAATGTAGAGAATTTGCTCAAAAAGTTTCTTTTAAATTCTGTTTAAATGTCTAATAAGTTCATGTATAACAAAGCATGAAAAATAAACACATTTTTTGGGGAAATTTGATGTTATCAAATAAAAGACCTCTCAGTTATTAAATGTGTTTGAACGCAGGATGCTTTTTAAACCTTAAATATTGTGTGTGTAAATATATATATATATATATATATATATATATATATATATATATATATATATATATATATATATATATATATATATATATACACATATACATACATATATACACTGTATATATATAAAATTAAATTGACACCAGTGCAAATCTCAAGGCACTTTACAAAGTCCAATCAAATCATACAGCCATATACATATATATAATATACATATATATATAATATACAGCTCAAACTGCTGTTCCTCTCCATGTGTGGACAGCATTCTTGGCGCCAACAAAGGGTTTTCTTGTTTTTATAAAGATCCGCTTTAAGCTTCAGATGAAACTTTGAGCGAAGCCCTCGCAGCTTCATGGTTTATTTCTAAATCTGGACCTGACTCGGCTAAAAACGGTCCATGAGGCCCGGACGCCTCTGCTGTGGGAGGAACTTACAGCACCTGCAGGCTAACGCTAGCTGGTCTCCTCTCTGATTACAGGCTGATGTGCAGACGTGCAACCCCAGACTACTGACCCTCCTTCTGGCTGCCGGCGGCGCCCTGCTGCTGCAGCAGGGACTGGCTGTAGAGGGTGGGCAGCGCTGCGGCGGCGTACTGCTGGATCCCTGAGTAGGCCTGCGTCAGCGCGTCCATGGTGCCCGCCGTGCCGTTGGTCAGCCCCGCGCCGCCCAAGCCTCCGTTTAGAGCCGCCATACCTGAGAGCATTTGAGCAACTTTACATAAAACCCAACAATAAAGAAAGAAGAATGCACTTACTCATTAGCGCTCCCACTGAAGGTTGTGTTTTAACCACACACACACACACAAGGACACGCCGACAGGTACGCACTGCACAGGTCACACCAGGTAAAGACACACCCATACTGGACGGAGACACGTCAGAGCACGGGACAAACAGACGTTTAACGTTTGCAGAATTTAGTATGAGTGCAGCTGATGAGAGCCGGAGCTGCACAGGTATCAGCATAGACAGCGTGCAGCGTTGCATGCGCACCAGCGCAGACTCAGAGGCAGCATCAGCGTCTACGAGACGGCAAAACACAGAGAGCTGCGGTGACGGGACACAAGCTACGAAACACCCAGATATCAACGTTTTCACTGCTGATTAAAGACAAAACAACAGAAAAATAGAGACAGCTATGCAACGTCCTTTACAGCTATATTTATTTAGTCTTTTATAGTCTCTACATCCATAAAAAGACTAAACAGTGCTAAAATAAATGTAGAAAAACTTACATTTATTTTACGTAATAAAAAAAAATGAAATCTGTTGCCTCCAATAAACTGAACAAAAAATGACTAAATGGTGCAAATACCCAATTTTTTGACTTATTCATCTATAATCTGTGTTTTATTGTCATAATTATTGAGGTATTGGATTAATATTGACTAATTCAGTGCATACCTTGGTTTTAAAGTCAAGGCACTCTTGCGCCTGAAGAGAAAAATTATGTTCTATTTGTGAAAATAGTATAATATTATTGTGTTTGATAATAGAAAGGCTAGTAACGTGGTGACTGTATATACATACAGGTATACATGCACACACACACACATATATATATATATGTATATGTATGTATGTGCCTTATATACCTGCATATACATACAGGTATATAAGGCACACATATACATATATACACACATATATACACACACACATATATATATATATGTATATGTATGTGTGTGCCTTATATACCTGCATATACATACAGGTATATAAGGCACACATATACATATATACACACATATATACACACACACACATATATACACACACACACACACACACACAATATATATATATATATATATATATATATATATATATATATATATATATATATATATACACACACACACACACACATACACACATATATATATGAGATTTTGTTTATTGTAATTTTGTTTATTGTAATTTTGTTTATTGTAATCTATTGAATATTGAATTAAATGACATTCCATAAACGATGGAAGTTTGAAATACAGACAGGAACATAAAAAAAACCGAATTAGTCAAATGTGTTGAAAAATACTGATAAATATTTTAGTAATTACAACAGCTTATTTATCTATCTGATCATAAAAAGACTAAATAAAAAAAAATATCCGGGTTAATTTTAGGAGATTTTTTACTTTGTTTAAAATTGCTGCATTTTTAACCACTTGTCTGATTTTTTTTAACAATTATAATATTTTGGGTACTTTAATCAACATATTTTTGACATTAAAATGGCTTTCCGTGGAAAAATAAAAAAATCTAAATGCATATTTATGCATGTAATTCTATTTCATTTTAAACTGGCCAGAAGTATGGAATTAGACCCCTCTCAATATTTAATAATCATCATGTGTCCATAAAGGGGGTTTAAAACAAAAAACCTGGAAAACAGAACAATAAAGTTTACTTTGATAAATGTTTTCAAGCTAAAACATCCCAAAAATATTTAATCCTTCACATTAGGGCACTTAATGTTGGTAATTATAAAAACACTTTGAGCTAAAGACGGATTTGCTTTTAGCAACAAGGCCGCCGGTGTAAAGGAAATCTGGGCTTCCAGCGCCGGTCGTCAGGTTTTCCAGGCTGTGACGTCTTACTGTGGGAGGAAGGCAGGCGTGCAGGGAGCGGGGGGGGGGCGACTTTAAAAAGCGAAGGAACGCAGTGGTAACACTCATTAGCTGCTTGTAACGGCTTAATATCACGGCGGAGGGCAACTTGTCTGAGGAGGTCTGACACCGGCTCGGCGTCCTGTCGCCTCGCCGTCAGACGCAGTGAAATAAATTATCACCGCCGCGCTCTGGATTATAGGTCACTCATTTATTCAGGAATAATTGCACCGCTGACCTTTGCAATTCAATTAAGGCCTAGATGTGTTTAAATGAGGGCAGTTGGTGGGTGGATGTGGGGGGGGGGGGGCACCTAGCGGGGACAGAACGGGAAGCAAAATGGAAGGGACCCGTTGGGTGTGAAAGGACAGGCGCGTGTGATTTACACAGCGGATACAGCTACTCCAGCCAGGAGCAGCAAAGGTCAGAGGAGAATAATGTGGTGGAAGAGGCCGGCAGAGCGGGATCTCTGCTGTCATAACGGCTCTGATTAAGATCCCAGCGCCGTCTCCTCACAGGTCCAAGGCAGGACTCCGCTCAACGGGAGCCGACCGACCGCAGACTCCATCACACGGCTACCTGCTCCACGTTTAGCCGCACCTTCGTTAAACTTCAGCATCAGACGAGCTACTCTGGACGTTTAGAACAGAAACAACTGCTGGTGTCTGCCGTAGATTACCGCCATCATCCTGCAGAGAGGAGAACATCTCAGCAGCAGGATGGACGTCCAGCAGCTTCAGAGCAGGAAGCTCAGAGAAATGAGCAGAAACCAGGAGCTCCACCTCAGAGTCTGCAGGTCTCAGCAGGTTTGGTTTGAGCACCTGGCAGCCATCGAGTGGACCATGAACTCCTCTGTGGAGTTTGGACCTAACCGGGTCACCAGCAGAACCCAAACAAGGCGGCAGATCCACCACAGAACAGCTGACAGGGGAAGAATCCAGGTTCAGACGTCAGCCTGATCTCATTGGTGAGGTGGAGAAACATCTGCAAACATCAAACTGTTGTGAAGCAGCAGCAACGCCTGCAGGTTACGTGCAATAAATGCAGTTTATCGTTCCGATTTAACACCAAAAGGTGGATTTAAGTTCACTTTTAAAGGGTTTACGGTGTTTGACGTCAAACTGCTAACAAATCGGATCCTTTTTTACAGTTTTTTACGTTTTTTAAATCGACTTTTACAGAAAAACGCACACAACACACAGACGGAGACACAGCGCCACCTTGTGACGGACACACAACACGGTCCCACACAGCGACGAGCAGAAGCTGGTTCTGCCGGGACGGCACCGGCCCGCTCACAGGAAGCACAACCCAGGAAGCAGATGGAGCCGTGGAGGAATGGATGGGTTAATGAGTGAAATGGATGAAGGGATGAAGGAGGAGCTTCAGGTTCTAACTAAACCAGAGAGACGGCAGGAGGAACCAAACGTCTTCTTCTAACGAGCTACAAGCTGCAAGTTTGGCTCAAATGTGGCGTCGCCTCAAATTCTTCCCACGATCAATGCGTCTGTTGGGTTTTCTTTTTTCAATAGAGCGTCTAGACCAGGGGTGTCAAACTGATTTTTGTTGAGGGGCCGCATTCAGCTTAATCTGATCTCAAGTGGGCCACACGAGTAAACTCATTACAAGATTAAATAGAACTAATAAATGTGGACTTTTTGTTGATTTTTATATTAAATTAATTTCACTTTTACACAATATATTATGAATAACCTCAGCGTTTTTAAGAAAGGTATGTGCAATTTCAACAATACTTTTACTCAGTAAAACATTTACTTGTGCATTATGCATAAGAACTGATCACAGTGATTATACAATGTTGAAAAACATTTATTCACATTTTTGGAACTTAAAAACACTGTCCGCAGTGTTTTGACAAAATACATCAAACAGATAAAAATTAAGAAATGATTTAAATGTTTCCACACCTGAAGCTTAATCTGCTAATTAAAACACAGCGCCCCTCGTGGACAATATAGGAACTGCATATTTTCAATTAAACGATGTACATGGTTTTTTTTCAATAATTGTTTTATCATTCTCTTCCTTTTATCTCCTCTTTCTTTCACCTTTTCTTTTTTTCTTCGTGTTCTTCCTTTCCTCTCCTACTTTCCCATTGTAGTGTCCATATCATTTGAGATATTCCCCGCATGAATCATAATAAAACTATTCACATTCATAAATCAAGCGGAGCACTATGGCAAAAGCAGTACTGCTCCACTTGTGAAAGTCAAATCTGATGAGCTCTTTTTGGCATTAAGACAACAATCCTTATTCCCACATTGCCAGACAGGACACTGGGAAAAAGTGTCCTGTTGTTAATAATGATAATGCATTTAGCCACAGGGCCGGACTAAATTGTTCGGCGGGCCGGATCCGGCCCACGGGCCGTATGTTTGACACCCCTGGTCTAGAACCAGATTTTTCTCGTCAAAGTGGAGAAATAAGGTGGTGCGGGTGGAGCCGCGTCTCTCTGCTCAGAGGTGCGGATGGTTGGGGGTGGCGTGGCTGATGGCAGGGTGAATACTCACTGTTGATGCTACCTGCTAGTGCATTGATGTTGTTCAGGCCCACGGTGGCGCCCGCCAGGCCCTGCAGGGTCCCCAGAGAGGTCAGAGAGTTCATGGCACCGGCGTTGGAGCTGGCTGTTGTGCCTGCTGCTGGGAAAAAGTGACGAAGACGAGGAGGGAGAGAGGAGACGGAGACAAGGAGGAAGGAGGAGGAGGACAGGGAGACAGAGAAGTGGATGTTATACGTCTAAGACTGGGCAGTTCCCGGCTGGCGCAGACAGATGCTTTCATGCAGCGTTGAGGGTTTTCAGGCGCTACCTGTGGCAGTTTAGCATCAGTAACCTCGCACTGAAACTTTTACGCCGTTCAGAGCGGTCTTCATCCAAACAACTGGACTTTTCCTCCGTGTTCCTCCTCAGACAGTCCTGGTCCTGGAGGTCCGCGGTCCTGGAGCTTCTAGACTCTGCTCCAACACGCCTGAGCCAAACAATCAGCTCATCAGCAGGAGAACCTGACCGCATAATGTGGAGGTAATTCAGCCAGGAAGACGTCTAAAAGCTGCAGGACCAGGACCTCCAGGACCTGGACCTCCAGGACCAGGACCTCCAGGACCAGGACCTCCAGGACCAGGACCTCCAGGACCAGGACCTCCAGGACCAGGACTGTCCTGAGAGATGCTGCATGTGTGGTGGTAACGGACCTGAGTGGCTGCGTCTGCTCTGGTAGCCCTCTTTGCAGCAGCATGCCGATGGAAACACCCAGAAACTGATCCCATCGCCTGTTCTTGGTGAATTTTGGGCTCATTTCTGACAGACCTGGTGAGTGACGTCAGACTTGGACCATCTGCTGCGTTATTCATGTTTTAAACTGCGTGAGGGAGCGTCCACCCTTACAGCTTTAAATGTAACGTAAGCATAAATCAGTAAAAATGTTGCACTTCTCCATCCCATACGACGTGTTTGTTCAACGTAAAGCTTGGAGAATCTTCGTGGCCTAATTATTATGGTGCATTTATTTTATTTGCTGATAATTAAAAATGTAGGAGAGCGTTTCAGAAACAGAACCAAAAGGGAAATTATTCTTCTGAGTTTAGAAACCCAACAAAGAGTCCAGACCGCGGTCCAGAAATGGGTCTGAAGCGTCACCGTTTATGAGATTAAGCAACGGTTAAAGGGAAGATTCTGCAGGTTCTGATTGGGTTGAAGACGATCGCTGAGGTCAGCAGTCACTGCGGCGGTTATTTTGTGGATCAGGAGCAGAAACGATCAGCTGGTGCAGAAGTTAGCTGATGCTAAAAACGTGCTACAAGTGGCACCTTTGCTTTTAACAGAATACTGAAGCTCAACTTAACAACCTTACTCCAAACGTTAGATGAAGATAAAAGCAGACATTCATTCATGGTAAAAACAAAGTGCACCCCAGAATTTTACGTAAGGATTTGATCTTTTGCAAATTTGAAAACTACTTAAAACCAAAACAGAGACCCTGCATGTGAAAAACTAAGCACACCCCGTGATACAGCGGCTTGTTCCTGCACAGGTTGAGGCGTGGACTTTGACTAGGCCGTTACATGCCATCAGCCCTCCACCACCGTGCTTCACACTGATACTCGCTGTCTCCTCTTAATTAGGCACTTTAATTGGAGTGCACTTAGTTTTTCCACATGCAGCTTTTCTATTCAGGCTCCTGGTAAAGGGGTGTGCTTTCCTTTTCCTGTTATTGGATCTGGGCGTTTCATTGGCTAATAACTTCTACTGAGATATTTCCTCAGACATATTTAAATTTAAATGAGTTGGTGTATGAAAAAAAACGGACCACCGGGACGAATGGAGTCAACACAGGAGGAGGCACACACACGCACACCTGAGGAGAAGGAACACCTTGGCTGTAACCACGTCAGCGGTGGGTGGGGGGGGGTGAAATGGAGGGAAATGTGGCGCACAAAGCTCGCAAACCGCGTGGCTTTTCACACAGAAACAAAACAGAGATTTAATCTATTCATTTACCCTTCATCTCATCAAAGCGTGGCCAACAAAGCAGGATTGCCGCTGAATACATTAGGAGGTGTCGTGGCAGAGGGAGCATTATGTCAGCACACGTTGCAGAACTAAGACGCTGGCCTGTCTCCATGCAGAACGGTCTAAATTTATCAAGCTAGAGTGACGTTTTCAGTCTCATTGACACATGCAGTACGGCGCCACTCGTTCACACCGAGGAGCTCAACCTGAGTGTGTAATCTGCAAGGTTGGAGTGACATTTGGCACCAGAGAGAGAGAGAAAGCATGGAGAGAAGGAGCAATGCAAGGAGGAGGAGAGCGTTTGCAGCAGGATGGAGCGTTGAGGAAGAGGAAGAGTGGCGGCTGTGGGGGGGGCGGGGGGAGGGGGGGGGGGGCGGGTTTTCATATTCATGCTCTGCTGAGAGGGTGCTGCCGGAGCGAGGCCGAGCCGACATGAGAGGGGGGGGGGGTGATGGAGCAGAAACGGGGAGCTTGTCAGGAGCAGGAGATGAGGGCAACAAGGAGAGACGGAGGAGGAAGGAGATCTGAAGAAGGCGGAGCTTAACCCCCCCCCCCCCCAGACATCAACCTGCAGCTTTCACACCCACATCTACAAGGAGGACGTGACCAAGACGCACAGAGGTGCCGGCCAGCCCCGATGGCTGAGAAAATAAAAGACAACATGGAAGTGGAAGCACCTGAACCCGACACACATTTAACAGTCATGCAGCCGAATGACGGGGTGACGCACGCCACACGGTGACAGCAGGACGCAGGGAGGCGGAGGACATGAAGGAGGCGTCCACGGCACGATGAAGGTGGACACACACACCACGGATGGAGGCGACGTGTGGAGCCGACGGGGGGGGGGGGGCGTGACGTGACAACACTGGAAATGGTTAGGGTGGAGAGCGGAGGCCCCGCCCGAGCCCAGCGGTGGTGGCGTTACCTGGGCTGGCCAACGCTCCCAGGGAGGCGGCGCTGGAGGACAGGGGGTTGGCGGTGGAGGGGCTGGCTGAGTTTTGGGCCGCCGCCGCCGCCGCCGCTAAAGTGGCCAGGTTCTGCAACTGCAGAGCGCTCATACCTGGAGAGAGGAGCCAGAGAGGGTGGTGTCAAAGCCGGGGGGGGGGTCGCCTGGGCCGGACCGGGACAGAACCGCCGCAGGTGAACAGGAGAACCGGCGCACGGCATGTATTCCCCTTACAAATCCACCTGGAAATAAGCCTTCAGACCGCGTTCCGCCTTTTCCTTCAAACAAACTGGAAAATCTTTGCTTCAGTGCGAAGGTAAACACTCCGGCAGCCGAGTTCACTAATAAGTCCCAAATGGGCCTGAATCAGTAAAAGCAGCTGCTGCAGTGCTTAGTCCTGGTGTGTTTCTCCCAGGCAGAGCTGCTCTGGAGGCAGAAATAATCAGAGTGATTTAGTTCAACTTATGTTCCTCTCTTTCAACAGCACTCCAATAAAACCCAGCGGAGGGGCCTCGGAAACCAACCTTTTCTCAAGCACTTCTGCAGCCTTTAGCTTATTATATCGCCTTAAAAATTCAGCTTGTTTTTGCTCTAATGTTTACTGCTGAAAGCCATTCACCATGCACAAAAACACGCGTTTGGGTCCGGCTCTGCCGTCTGAGCGACATTGACAAGCATCAACCTTTCTGCTCACAACTAACTCAGCTCCACCAACTCAATACGCTCTTTAAAAATTAGTTAAAATTCACGGCTGCTCAAAACATGCTTTTATTCAAATATATGAGAGCTATTCACAACAAAAGAGAACATAAGCATACGGCATCGTGTGCTGCATGAGTCCAGGGGGTTCTGGTCCTTTTGTTGGAGTTGCAATCTACAGATCAGCCACTAGATGGCAGTAAAACCTTCAAAGATGCTTCAAAAGGACAAAAAGCAGCTGATTTACAGAACTGCATGACTATAAATTAAAGTAAAAAGGGTAAAAAGGAATTTAACCTTTTAGTTGCAATGGTTAAGGTGTAGCGACATCTAGAGGCAAAGTTGTGAACTGCAGGAAACAAAAAAGGTCCAGGTTGGGTTCTCCATCGTAGGCTAATTAATTTGTTGGCCTGATCTATCATCAATTAGTTTGTCCTTTTCTTTTTCTCCAACAATTAAACCCCAGCATATTCTTATCAAATAAGTTATAACTTTAATAGAATGTGTGTAATTATCTTTATCGCCCTCATATGATCAATTTATATAAGTTAAAGTCAGAAGTCGTGCAGTGGCGTGTTTCTACGGTAGCCCAGATAGTACTGGCGCTTTGCTTTTAGTTGCAATCTACAAAACAACCACTAGATGGCACTAAAACCTTTCATCCAGCTTCTTTACAGCTTAGAGAAATCCTCTGAACATTTTCAGAAGACAAGGGGAATTGATTTAAAGGGAAGTATCATCATTAATAACAGTAAAACATTAAATAAGACATTAAAATGTTCGCCATCATGTTTATGATTTCAGTGACACCTAGAGGCTAAGCTGTTAACTGCATAAAAAGTAAATAAAAGTCTCAGCTGGCTTCTCAATTCCATGCTTAAAACTATATTGTTAAAAATGTCTGGTTTTGTCTTCAGATCATGTTTTTTATTATATTTAACAAAGTTTATAGAGCAACTTGCCACTGCCCTGTGTAAAGTACGGAGGATAAAATCCTCCTTATTCAATGTAGAATAAAAGACTAAATGAATGAAATACGCTCACTGACAAAATAAGAGGAAATAATAGGTATTTAGGTGCAAATGTATGTCAGTATTTTCTGATTCTAAGACGAAGATTCAGGACAAACTAAAACATTCATTTATCCCTACAGTGAGTTTTTTTAAAAATATAGTGTGATTCTGGTGCATAAAGTGTGATTAATTGCTCCCAGAGGATAATAATAAAGATTCTTCAGCTGTAGAACCGGCACCACTGGGCCTAAGTTAAGGCAACAGGAGTGGAGCCATGCAGGCAGTATCAGGAGCATCTGACGGACCGAGGCTCCGTGTCCGGTCGCCATGATGGGTGCTGTCTGAATATTGTAGGATAGGAAGCAGGAAAGGGAGCCTGAATGCTTCCTACCACGGCTAGTTTAGCCTAGGAAGCTCTAACAGGCGCTAAGAAGCCTTTAGGTATCCCACAGCACACGGGCCAGAGTACGGGCCGACTCTTAATCATAATTAATGACAACATGCCAACACCTAGATGACACTGACATCTCTTCCCTCTCTGCACATCTTCAGTCCTGCAGAACCTTCTGCAACACCTGAGCTGGTTAGCGTTAGCTAAGGGTGGCAGGGATGAGGTGTGTGTGCCGTATATACAGCCTGGGCGTATATACAGTCCTGTGGGAGAACGCACATGTAGAGAGACACACAGAAACAAGACGCCACCACCAGGATCCATCCTGTTACACAGAGAAATCCTTCACCCAGACACCCAGACGCAACGATCACAACACATGGCTGGATTCAACACTTCTGATTGGTGGATCAAACGGGTTAAAAAGAGAGAGAAAGAGAGAGAGAGGCCGCCGGCTTTAGGAGTCCTGATTGTTTTCCACTCCAAGTCGCCGCGGCCGAGCGCGAGAGCTGCGGCTTTGGCCGATGTCACGTGTTAGCAGCCGCCGCCGCCGCTGCAGCCGCCGCCGCCGCAGCCAAAACCAATTGTGTTTTCAGGGCGATTTTCTCCAATTTTCTGTCATACACCCAAAGCTGAAATGGATTTCTATTTTCAGGGAGAGGCAGGAACAAAAACAGCCGTCACTCAATCTATCAAACTCAGAGAGAAACAGAGAGCGCTCGCGGCCGTGCTAATTCTGGCCGTGTCGCAGCCGTCGCAGGCAGACAATGGAGCAAATGAGCCAGAAGACGTGCAACCGGAGCGCAGCTGGAACCAACCGCATCCATCTTGTTTTTCAAAGTGCCACACAGACCTGATTTGCCTGGAAAATGCAGCGTGGAGGATTACGGCTCCCTTTCCCTCTCTGCATCTCTTCCACCAACCTTTTATTATCCAATCTGCTACTTTCTCTTCCTTTCTGCTGTCGTTACTCTTCTTGCTTTAGTGTTGACCTTTTCACTTATCTCACACCAATTATTCAGACTTTCTTAAGCGCAGCTCAGACGCTCGTCACACTATCCGTGTTTTCTGACACAGAATCCAGTGCCTGGAGCCCCGTGGTGCTGTCCTCCACATCCAGGCCCTTCCCTCCAAACACCGGCTGTCTGCTGAAATCTCTGGAAGGCCTTACGCTGATTTTTGTCCTCTTTAGGCACGGAGATGGGAGATTTCACAGCATCGGCGTCAGGATGTGGCCCAAAGAAAAGAAGCGCAGAACTGGTTGGTGCGGCGGCGGAGACGCTGAGACCGGCTGCGTTTTTATCTCATCTAGGCTTCATTTAGTTTTGTCTGAAATTGTCTTGGTTTGAAAGAAAATAATAGAAAAGTTAATACTAAAAAGGAAATTTATTATCTAAAGTTTTTAAAGTCCATTTTCTGGTGTAGCCCCTTTTCACTGTTTCCTGTCTACTGAGCATGCTCAGTCTTCTCCAGTCCGTCAGTTGCTCACACTGGTTCTGGTGGAGGTGTTTTCCTCTCCACTGTCGCCACGTGCTGAGAGAAACGTCTGCGTTGAGATGTTGGCCATCGTCGCCACGTTATGAGCTCGTCTTTTCTAACTTCAGTTTAAGATCATATCTAGATATCGACTTGTCTTCTTTGAGAAAATGGTGAATTTTAATTCATTTTGTTTTATTTAGATGACTATGTTTTTTATATCTGTGCGGATGACACTTGGGTTTAATCACAGCTAAAACTCGTATTTTTCTCTCTTACTGCTGCAGGATTTAATATTTGATGGACGTAAATGTTCTCCGTTTTATTGATGCTAAATAAAATATTGGTTTTTGGACCTGGTGGTTCCTGCAGAGCTTTCTAGGAGTTGTTTTAACTTTTAGAGTTATTGTTCTTATTAATGAATGTCTCTAAGGTGAAAGCCTTTTATTATAATTTAAATGATTTAACTTTGCTCTACGTTTCATTAAGTTTAAATAACAACTTGACTACTGCAGCACTTTCTGTTGGTATTAACCGCATGTTTCCTTTCAGATTTAAATCCCTGTTCTTCCCTTAGCTTCTTGCATCTTCCGCATGTTTTTATCTTTATTTATCCCTCCCAGACGCTATTTTCTCCTTTTCTCTGGCTTGATGCATGACAGCAGCAACAACAAAGCATCTCCTCTTCTGATTCTCTCCTTTTTTTTTCTTTCCTGCAACCTTTTCTCCCGTCGGTTCTCCACAGAAGCTCTACACTCGTTCCTACTTGCATGTGTCAAAGGCGATCTCCCTGACTGAGCAGACGTTTCTGAGACAGTTATGAGGAGAAGAGAGGCAGGCGACCCTGCTGGAGAGGAATAAAGACGGCAGAGAGGAGCCTCAGAGACAAACGGATCAGAGTCGGAGGATCTGGGCCGTGCAGATGGTGCGTGAGCGGCTCCGTTGTGCGCGGCTGCATATGTGTGGAAGGATGCGAGCGCTCCTCGCTGCTCCAGCCCGCCGTTGGCTGCGTCTAATTGAAAGCTCATTGGTGTAATTGAAGCCTCTCAGCTCTGCAGCTCCTCATGTTAAAGACTGGGACCAGATGTCATTCAGCTGTCTCTCATCTCCTGCCAATCACTAACGCTCCCCGTCTCCTCCTCCCCAGCG
This sequence comes from Fundulus heteroclitus, assembly GCF_011125445.2. Classification (NCBI taxonomy): domain Eukaryota; kingdom Metazoa; phylum Chordata; class Actinopteri; order Cyprinodontiformes; family Fundulidae; genus Fundulus; species Fundulus heteroclitus. The sequence continues at coordinate 25,086,254 of NC_046377.1, read as the reverse complement.
CAGATGGAGCGCCGGCAGATCTCCCGGACGAGACGCGCCGCTCTTCCAAATCCTCCCAGAGCCGATTTGTCAGCGCGATTTTAAGGAATACGAGATGCTGAAACGGGGGAAAAACCTTCTGGAGAACACGACAGAGAAGCGGAGGTTAGAATCAGCCGGGCCAGAAGCTCAGACCTGGCTGAGACGGGCAGGGGATGGAGGTGGGATGGAGGAAGCACAGACTCAACTTCCCAGAGTCCCTTATGGTCATTTTAACACATTCAGCACCAGCGTTAGATATAAATGTACGTGTTTAGGGCTGGCAGCTTTTACGTCTGGTTCAGGAAACACCCGGGAGGAAGGAAGGAGCGGAGGACGCAGGAAGGAGGAAAGAAGAGGAGGAATTAATGCAAGTAGGACTTAGGAAAGGATTGATAGGGGGAAGGAATCTAAGAAGGAAAGGAAATAACTAAAAGAGTAAAAAAAGGACACTAGAAAGGATGCAAGGAAGAGACATGGAAGGACACGAGGGAGAGAGACAGGAGAGAAGTCCAGACGATGAATATAAAGTTTCCATAATTCTCGTTAACCAGACGTGGAAAACACGGAAATCAAATCCACGTTCTTCCCGAGATTTCCAGGAAAATGTTCTAAAGAGGCTTTGAAGCTAAAGAGGAGATGAAGAGGAGAGCGGGAGATGAAGAGCGCGAGTCGCTACGACTATCTCAAAGTCTCAAGTAACCTAAATTCAAAGCTTAAAAAATTAGACTCTCAAAGGTTCTGATTTGATCTTTAGGATTATTACAATATGCATTTTCTGCCTTCTGAACTTCCTCTGCCTAAATTCACAGCCAAACATTTTGCTGCTTTGTTCGCCTCTTTGAATCGCCAATCATGGAGTCCTAAAGCGTAAGACTTCATCCTGGCTTTGAACCTGCGGCGGGTCAGCCGTCCTCCAGCAGAGGGCGCCAGCCTGCAGCGCTGCAGAAGCCACCTTTAAGCATCCTTCTGCGCTCTCCTTTCCTTCCCTCCTTCCCTCCTTCCCTGTGATTCATCTATCCCCGACAAAGCCGCTGCCGCTGCTCGCCCTGGGCACAACTCCTCGCCTGGCCTCATTAAAAGATCAAGACAAATCTTAGCAACAGTTAATAAATCTTCAGGGCAACGAGCTCTCTTTACTCCGCCACGCGAGTTCATCTGTTATGCTCTTTGGTCCTCTGTAAGACGTCTGTGGAAATAAATATATCAGAGCAAAGGGTTGTGCTTCCACAGCAGCGCGGTGGCGGAGGAGGACTCACCGGCCATCTGCTGGATCCCGCTGAAGGCTCCCAGGTTGCCGGAGGAGGCGGCCTGCTGCAGCAGCTGCGGGAGAGACGGAGGAGCAGAGTTAGCTGGGAGCCGGCTGGAAGCGAAGCAAGCATCCAGCGCCGGGGAGCTGAGAAGTGGTTAAGCTTCTCGGCTCAGCGCTCGATGAGCAAATGAGCTGCTAATATAGTCTGATCTCTCCTCAAAGCCAGCGCCGTTTGCATTCCTGCACGCTTCTCTCAGACAACTTGTGCATGAAAGCCCTAATCTCGCCGACTAATTAGATTCCAAAACAAATCAGGAATACTGATGCCGTCAAAAACTCAGCCTTCGAAGACTCAAATTAACGGCAAATTAACATCTTGTTTCTATTGTGGGAATTTCTCTTCGACAACGACTGGGAGAGAGGATTCAAAGAGCAGAAAAAAAGCTCCTCGATAAATCAATATACCAGTCAGGGAGTTGCTGCTCTCCCTCCAGCAAATCCAGAAAGTGGAGGTGGTTAATTTAAAAACTGAAGCAGAATGGGTTAGGGCCCAAATCTGGCTAAAAATATAAGAAGAAGTGGAGAAAGAGGAAAAGAATGAGGTGCGAGAAGAGAAGAGACGTCCCAATCAGATGAGGCGCCGGCGCTGAGCTCAGATTCGACTCAAATTGGGGATCAGGGGAAACTCCAGGGGCTCAGAAGCATCCTGGAGCCTTTTTTCTGCATTGATTTGACAGAAGCCTCAAAAAGTTGCCTACAGTGCTGTAAAAACTACTTTCTCTAACAGTTTCACATCAAAAACATGAGCTAATAAATATAAAAAGCAGTTTTCAGATGATTTATGAATTTCATAAGGAAGAATGGCTCTCCACCTGGGCCTATGTTAAAAAGCCTGACGTTAAATCATTATAATAACCACATTTTTTAGAACATTGAGATCGGTTTAACAAGCCAAACCTGCAGAATCAACAAACAGCTTAAACAGGACCTGTCTGACAGCACGAAGTAGGCTAAAAGGTCCCGATGTAAAGAAATTTAGGAATAAACGAGAAACAAAGTCTTTGAGAGGCTCCCAAAAACATTTCTAAGGCTTTTGGGCCTCACTGCCTAAGTCAAGGTCAGAGGTGGCCTAGTCAAAGGCCCCATGGTGGCCTAGTCAAAGTCTGGTCTTTAATCCAGTCAAGATGCTGCGACGTGACCTTAAACAGGCAGAGGGAGCTGGAGATGATGACTTATTCTCATGCAGACTGCTCACTGCTTCTCTCTATTCTCCTTCCCTGTCCCACAGCGCCACCGCTGGTCTGGAGGAGTAACTGCAACCACTGAAGCGCGCTCACATTATCTAAACTTCGTAAACGAGTCGTCCTCCACAGCGACGTTAAAGACCATCTGAAAACTGCTTTTTGCGTTTCCTCGTCTGGTTTTAAGATGGGTTTAATGATCTTATATGTAAGGAAAGCTGTAAACACATTGGATTGGTACAGTTTGATTAGGTTAAGAGTTTAGGGCTTTTCTTTTGCGATATATTAATCCTAATAATCAGCTTCCCAGCAGGAAGCTTAAAAGTCCACAATAACCGGCTGAAGTCTTTAGTTCCAGCGACGGATAACAACGCCGGTCCAAAAGAGAAAGAAATCTCCAGTTATTAAGTTACACAAATGATTTATCATCTTTCCATTATTTTTTATTTTTAATGTTTCAAACACCGAAGCTGAATCTTAACCTCTAATTCAGATTTAATGATTTTAGGGATCTGCTCATTTTTCTTCCACACAGATAAATATATTTCCACGTTTTAAAGGCCAAAAACTGAGTAATAACGACCAAATCTGCACACAATCCAAGGGGTTAGATGTATTTTTTGTTTTTGCACGTAATATATATGTAAATAAAACATGTTCTAATCCATTAAGCTACTTTTAAACAGAGGAGTTTTGCAGAAGAAGAGCAGCCATCAGATCTCCAACAAGCGTTAACACGCTTCTGTGGCGTTTATGAAGGAGCTCTTAATATTTCAAGTACTAATTAAAAACTGCAGTTTTAATTGATGTCATTGCACTTAATAGTTGACCTCTCCGGATCATCGTGGCTATTCACACAGCAGCTGTGCAACAAACTGGGTTTGGACTCGGTCTGAGGCACTGGGTCATGCTGGGAATGCAGACTTTGCACATTTGGTGTGCGCGCATGTTTTTTTTTTTTGGGGGGGGGGGGGGGGGGGGAGTGGCGTTTGTTCGACCCACCTCCAGTAAACGAGCATAAAGATCACATGACCTGCAGGAGACCGGCTTTAAAGGGCTCAGCTTCATGTGTTTGATGGAAAGAAGCCCTTTTCCACCGCTGTCCGACATTAAGTCAGACCAAACATTATTATTATTAGAATTATTATTACTTTGTAATCAGGGTAGTCCTGAGTATGATGTCACGGCCTTATAAGCATCACAGCATTTGTGGATTTTAAAGCTTTAACGCCTCCTTGTGTGACATCATGGAAAAATCCTGAGAAATGAGCCAAGAACAGTCCAGGTTCTAAGTACCTGAAGTTATAACAATTAGAAAACATCCTGGGAAAATCAGGAATGAGACGGGTTCTGGTGAATGAATCCACAGTGAAACACGTCCTGAAGGGCCACTCAGAGAGGAAGAAGCCACTGACCCGTAAAAAGCCAGATTACAGCTTACAGATGCCCTCAGGAACAAATAACCGTGTTTTGGCTGCATGAAGCCAATTTGAATAGTTTGGGCGTAATGATGTGACCCAGAGAAATGGACCAACAAACCATTGACATTAAATATTTGATGCAGCAGGAAACATTTCAGTCTGATTCAGTTTTAGACAGCGAGGAAAAGAACGTCGTTAACACATTATTATCCTTTGATTCCACTTTTCCTTCCTGTTATACTCTGTAAAACCTTTCCTGGCAGACCTGCTTCATGCTAACAGCTCGTGTCTTAATTGGCTGCGTTCTGATTGGTTAGCTCGCCCAGTCCTGCTTCTGCTCCAGGAGGCGGCTGGCCTCTACAGGCCCACATTCACAGAGGAAGAGGATGAAGGTGAGGAAGAGCTCCAGGAAACCAGAGGACACAGAGGACAGCAGAGGACAAAGGAGGCGGGGAGCATTGTGGGAGGACGGCTGTGGTCGGGGCACTGACTGTGGCTGCGCCGGCCACGGGGCTGCAGTAGGGGGTGGAGGCGGGCGACGCGGCGGCAGCGACTCTTACAGCCAGATACTGCGGAGTGAGGCCGCCCAGGCCCGTCAGGCTCCCCCAGGTGGTGGCGCTGTTGAGCTGCTGCATCTGCTGCGCCAGCTGCTGCTGCAGACGCCGCTGCTCCTTGTCCTTCTGCGTGTCGGCGAACTTCACCACGATGGGAGACGAGCAGCCCTGAAGGAGGAGGAGGAGCAGACAGACGGGGAGGAAGGGGGACAGACAGATTATCACACAGCACAGGTTCAGATCTGCAGCAGCATCTTAGAGACGGCGGCTCCTGCTCGCTGAAACGCGCTCAGCGACACAGGACACGAACGCCGGCGCTCAGGAAGCGGCGCTCTAAAGCCACGGGGGCTTTCTGCTTCCCCCCCCGCACCGGCGCTCGCTTATCTCTGAGTCCAAAACGCTTTCAGCAGACACCGATTTCCCCACTTCTCCAACTATTTCATCATCTTTTATGAAGTGAGACTTGACGCGCGCGTGTCTGCGTGTGAAGAGAGTGAGAGTGATTGGGTTAGCCAGCAGGAGAGGCCGACGGGGCGGCGGGCGGATTCAGAAATGTCCACCATCACGTGTAATTGTCTGCGTCTCCGGCGCACAAAGGGACCGCCGCTCGGACACGAAACCCGCCGCGCCTCCTGATGAAAGTTACAGTAAAGCGTCTGTTGCAACACGCCGTTCCTCGCGCGACGCAATCAAAGCTTAACTGGGGGGCAAATCCGACGGAAAACAAAGGCGATCCGCCACCGGAGGACGGAAAGCTTTTGATTGAAACATTTAGTTTGAGGCGGGGAGCCGCGCTCGGCAGAGGAGGGAAGGGATTTGGCTGCTTTGCTCATTCAGAGGCTCGTTTCTGGGATTTCTCCCTTTTTGACCCTAAACGCACACCGTAGACGCAGCAGTGGGTTCAGAACAGGAAAGCCAGAGTCTCGCTCCTCATTTTTTCTCTTTTTATGAAGTTAGCTGGTGTTCCACCTCTGAGTTATTATGGGATGTCAGGCCTGGTATTTGGTCATCAATCCAAACGCAGCGGCGTCGTTTCTACATCGACCCACTTTGGCATCAGGAAGTCATTAAAACGGCCGCCTGATCGTCTATAGATGATACTTTTGATTTCATCATTTCATGTAATTAAATTAATTAACAGTAACATAAAAGTAGCACCTTAGGCCCAGTTTATACAGTTTATCTGCAAAAAACATTATCGGAGTAATTTACACGTTAAACTGCGTCACATTTCTGGGTTGTTTTAATGTGTGGTGGGAAAACTGACACCTAGTGGCAGGATGCTGTTACTACACTGATAAAAAAAATCAACATTCGCTACAGGAGGCACACTTTTAGCCACTTTATACACTTTAAAATCATATATGCCTTTAGTTTATGACATGATCGCCTTTTTTGGCTCTTTTTTGGCCGGATAAATTGTCTCGACGGGCCGGATTTGGCCCGCGGACCTTGAGTTTGACACCTGTGATCTAATGCCTCCTCCGTCTCACAAAGGTGACTTGCTTACGTTTAACTCAATGTCCCTTATGGTTCTGCAAAGCCAGCTTCATAATGAAGCGTCACGTGTGAGACGTGGCCAAGGCGATTAGTGAGCTTTAGTGACAGCCACAGGATTTTAAAACTTGACCGTTCTTTTGTCCTCCACTTTTCAGCTTTCATCATTTTCTTGAAGCCTGGACTGAAGACGAGGGGAAAACTGTCCAAATAAATGTCCAGGAACCGACTTCAAAGACGTCTCAGGAAGTCTGAGGAAGTTTTGATCAACACTTTTTCAAAGATAGACAAGAAACTCTGGTTCATGGCAGGAAAATCTGCGTAAATGAGGCCTAGTTTATTTAAAATGTTTCTAAAATATAGACTGAATAAGAACCGAACACTACAGCAGCAAACAAATGATAAAACATCTAATTTTAAGGGTTTTATGGATAGAATGATCTTAGACTAACATAAATACCGATGGAATCTGAGCATTTTATGCTGTCATTAACTGGTTTAGATTAAAATATGGAATAGGAGAAAAATGCAACTTTATCTGGAAGTTGCTGCAGTTTGCTGCTAATTAATGAGGTGGAAGCTGACACAGCAGCAGATCCCTCATCTTCACAGACAAAGAGTCACTCATGAAACTCAACAGGAAGAAGAAAAAAGAAGCATAATTACACAGCAAAGCTGGCTATCATCACTTTCCAACATGACATCAAAACTGCAGGCTGCCGTCGTTGTGAGCCAAAGAAATGGCACCTTTCTTCTCGGTGCAAAACGAGAATGATAATTAACATGGCAGGATGCTGCAGAGAAATCTGCCAACATTTAGCTGCTGTAACCTGCATCATGAGATGACTTTTTAAAAGTTGATTTTAAAAGCAGAGTACAGAGAAACCATGATTTTTACACAAGGCAACCAGAGAGGATGGCCTGGTTTGGACGTAGCAGAAAACTAAGACAATTAGTCCCTAATTTACTGTTTTCACCCATAAACTGAACTTTAAAGAAGCTGAAACCAGTGAAGAATCGTTATTCCAGGTTGGTCTTCAATAAATCGCTCAGGTTTTCAAAAAGTTAAGTAAAATCCCAATTTTTATGTGTTTTTGCTAACAGATAAAAGCTTTTATAGATCTCAAACTGTCTTTTTATAAATCTGTCCAACATACAATTATCCAGTTCAGCTTTTATTGGTCTCAATATTTAGTCAGTGTTGATTCATGAAAAAAACTGAATCTGCTTGTTTGGTGCTGGACGTGGGAATGATTTACTTAAATAGACATAAAAAAAAATCACTTTTCTTTGTTTTAGAAATAGACCAAAAGTTTAAGAAACGACCAGCAGTGTAGAATAACTGAGTCCAGGCTCAACGTCTCAAAGGATGTTAGCTTTCACACAGGACTCCTGTTCTGTCAGTTCATTAATTTTTGTCTTTTCACTTGGAGAAATCAAAGGTTTGACAGATCTCAGATTTTTTATAAAACTGCAGTGATCACAGATTAATCCAGGAAGTAGTGGGTTGGTTAAAATGTGGAAGATTTCAAACTCAAGATGATGAAGAGACGACGGCGTCCAGATCTTTTTCCTTTAATAAATGCAGTCTTTATGTTAAAAATGTGTTTTTTAGTTTCTCAGGTTGTCTGTGTATGATACCAGATTCAGTTTGATAAAAAAAAAATGTTATGAATTAGTAACGATTCGCATCGATCTGGACGCTCTGGGTCGAATGTGTCCAAATCAGAACCAAAGGAAGCTGTTTGGATTGCTGTGGAGCAGATAAAGCAGATAAAGCAGATAAAGCAGATAAAGCGACAGATGAAGAAGAAGAGGCGACGGGAGGAATCGAGCTCAGGTTGAGGGTTAGTCTGCTTCTCTTGAGGCGTGGATCTTTCCCTCCGCCGACTAAACTTCTCATTACATCAGCCTGATGGAGCGTCGGGGGGGCCGTGGAACCCGGAGTTACCATCCTGCTCTGGTGGGAAGGTGGCGGCGGCTGCGGCTGCCTGAGGCGGCGGCTGCTTTCGCTTTATAAGCAGCTGCTTATAAAGTTTCACTTTAAGAAGCCATAATCTGTTCAAACTATGTTAAACTTTCAATTTATGACCGTTTAGCCTTGATGGGCGGGGAAAGCTTCACCCCCTGTTCAATTACATGGTTTTTATTTTTTTATTTATCAGAGAAATGTGAAGATTATGTGTGCAGCACGAGACTAAATTACGCAATTCAGTTGAAACTATAAGCAGTTATTGTTATTTCCAGGTCTACATGTGGAATCCCACAGCATTAAGCTGTTTTTATTTCTTTTATATCTTACTTTATAGCCAGGATTGGGTGTGAAGAACAGGATCAGGCTGTTGATGGGGGGGGGGGGGGGGGGGCGCTGCCTGGTAATGGAAGTGGCCCTCATGGGGGCATTAGCCATCAAACTAAAGCGCCTCTGAAGGGAAAACGCTGCAGGGACAGAAAGGATTCTCAAAGTTTAAGGCTTTCATTAGCAGGAAACCTAAAACAGAGAAGTGGTTCCAGACACTTTCTGCCTGTTATAAATAATAACTTATGCTGTGAAACAGGCACCATATTGATTTAGTTTCTGAATAATAAACCTGTGGTTTGACTTTGTGACGGCGCGTTGTTAATCGGCGATACAGAAATAAAATAAAACCATCATGCTTCTTTTTGTCTGATGAGGAAGTTGCTGCTGGATAGGAAGCTTACATGTCATGTTGAGCATTTAAGCAAAACAAGCTGACGTGTTTTAAATGAACCGCTGCAGCCGTCCTCTGGTGTACAGCGCCCTGCATAGGGTCAGTAAAACGTCATTCCTCCTTTAGAAATATTCCTAAACGGTTAAACGGGTCAAAATGCTGATGCTGGTACCACCGAGTCCAAAATGAACGGGTCTTCCCCTGAGATGTTTCTACAGCGCAGGAAAACATCTTTCTGCTTGCTGAGTTCAGTCTTTACCGAGCTCTTCAGTGCACAGCTCTACTTTTAGCCGGATGTATTCATTATGTCAGAGGTTTCATTTAAAAGGCCTTAAACAGACACCTGACACGCTTAATAACGCAGCTCTGCAGTGACTGACAGGACATCTTCCTGCAGCCGCAGAAATAAGCACCTTCACAATTATAGCATCCAGGTTTAGATTTACCAAACGCAGGCATGTCCAAAGTGGCCCCTGCACTGCAGAAAAGTTTAAATCCTACCACTGAAAATGTTAAGTGCAACAAAAAGTATTCATCTGTTAATGAACGTACTTTTGACATCATCTTTAATTTCATAGTAACATCTATCCAATGACATTTAATTACTTAAACGCAGACTTTGCTGCATTAGAATCTGCTTTGAATCCAATTTTTAAAATTGGCTCATTACAGCAAGTGTTTTCAAAGAAGAAGCAGTTATTATATTGCTAGACCAAAAAAAGAGTTCAGTTTAATATCGTTAGAGTCCAATTAAATTATTCAAAAATAATTTGCAAACTGGATGACCATCTTTTAATACGACAAATGAGCAAAACTCTTTTTTAAAATATTTTGGATCTACAATAATTTACACATTGATTCCGACAATAAAATCTGACTAATTTATTTAAAATCACCATATTTTGTAGAGCAGGTAATAAATTAACATAATGCTTCTGGTTTAAAGAAATTGTGCTGATGTTTTGGCCCATTTAACAAAAAGTTTGGACACCCCTGACCTAACGGCTCCATGATGCAAACCTTTAAACCCAGAAAAAAAACATTAGGTAGACATTTGTGGATTTTTCAGATGGAGAACCAAAGCTAACGGAGAAATTATCTATTCCTGACTCTGGAGGAAATGCTTGATCAGATTCACCAGTTTTAGATCAGATGGCAGTAACCACTAATAATTAATATTACTATTAACGTCAATATTAAATACATTCGGCTGCACCATTTCAATTAAATGTTATTTTATTGTTGTAGCGCCAATTCACAACAGTCATTTCAAGGCTGTTAACAAAGTCAACAGGTTAATTACCAATTATTCAGCATGCTGCATATTTACCTTTGGAGCCCCTGACGTATAAAAATGCTCCTGAGAAATCAGTTTCTCCAGTTCTGCCTCCAGACCAGCGGCGCTGCTATCCTGAAACTTTGTCCAACACACCAGAACCAGAACCAGAACCAGAGGCCCCTGGTTCAGCCCTGCAGGGCCCGGTAACGAGGCATCGGTAATGAAGCCCGGTAACGAGGCCCGATAACGAGGCATCGGTAACGAGGCCCGGTAACGAGGCATCGGTAACGAGGCCCGGTAACGGGGCCAGGTAACGAGGCCCGGTAACGAGGCCAGGTAACGAGGCCCAGTAACGAGGCCCGGTAACGAGGCATCGGTAATGAAGCCCGGTAACGAGGCCCGGTAACGAGGCCCGGTAACGAGGCCCGGTAATGAGGCATCGGTAACGAGGCCCAGTAACGAGGCATCGGTAACGAAGCCCAGTAACGAGGCCCGGTAACGAGGCCCGGTAACGAGGCCCGGTAACGACGCCCGGTAACGAGGCATCGGTAACGAAGCCAGGTAACGAGGCCCGGTAACGAAGCCCGGTAACGAGGCATCGGTAACGAGGCATCGGTAACGAGGCCCGGTAATGAGGCCCGGTAACGGGGCCCGGTAACGAGGCCCAGTAACGAGGCCAGGTAACGAGGCCTGGTAACGAGGCATCGGTAACGAAGCCCGGTAACGAGGCCTATTAACGAGGCCCGGTAACGAGGCCCGGTAACGAGGCATCTGCTGGGGAAGGGATGCAGCCAGCGGCAGCAGGGAACTGTAGATGTGTCTCCTCACCTCTCAGGAGCTCATTTAGCTCAGATAATAAATACAGACAGTTGGAAATTTCCGCCAGCACTGGCTGCTGACATAAATCTCCCCTCAGTGTGTTTTTTACCTCATCGTGGCTTTGACTGCGTTGGTTAAAGCCTCGCACACACTGATTAATCTAATCCCGTATTTTCCTTCTGCCGTCAGCCGCTCTCTACATCCGTCGCCTCCTCGCTCCAGTCGTCACGTTTGTTCGCCGTTTAAACCCACGCCGACGTGCTTCCTCTGGTGCTCTGCTTAAGCCCCGCTTCAAATGCACTTCTACATTTCTGCAGATTTCTTTTTTTCTTTTTTTTGTCACGCTTAAATGTTTCAGATCATCAAACTAAAGCTTTATGTCCAACAAAGGTAACCTGCGTAAATACAAGCATTTAGAAAATGGTTTTATTCACTAATTGATCCAAACCAACGTGCAGCATGTGAAAAAGTATTTACCTCCTAACCTAAAAAGCTTTTTTTTTTTTGCAACCTTTACATCTGTGAGAATTATTAATAAGAGTTTTGACCCACTCTGCTGTGCAGATTTTTCATAATTCACACACAGAGTGTCTTCAAGGTCACGGCTCACTATTTCAACCAGATTTAGGTCCACGCTGGGATTAGATCACTGGAGAAACTTTATTCTGATCTTCTATGACAGCGAGGTGCTGCTGTGTTCTGGATCACTGACCCGCTGCAGAACATCCCATAACCTCAGTCTGCTCTTTAATTTCTTTAAGTCATGTGGCCTTTTGAAATACTTTAGCCTACTTCATGTCGTCAGGCGGGTCCGATTCTTTCTGTCCTGATTCTGCAGGCCTGAAAATGATTTTTCTGGATCCGGCTCATAAATTACAGCTCCTGGTTAACATAAAGGTTATTTATCGTTTCTCACAGTTCCAGGTTGGTTTGAATCATCCACTAAACATCTACTGAAGTTATCAGTGTCTGACACCATCTGAAACATTTAAGCGACAAAGACATTAAAAGCAGAAGTCATGTGCACGAAGGAAAACACCTTTTTGCAGCACGGCAGCGAGAGTGAATGATGCAAATCAAGAGAAACACGATGAAGTCGAGCCTCCGCTCCGTTTCTTTACACGCGACTCAGTGAATTAGCCGCCTCGGTCATATCCACTTTCATTACCGCCTGACATTTAGTGCGTGCGTCCCGGTGTACCTGAATGTCACATGGTAATGAGGATGGATATGACAGTGACACAGCCCCCCCCCCCCCCTCCAATAAGGCGTGACACGCGGCACGTACGTGTTGGCAAACATCACGATCCGGCTCCATGCAGACACGGCGGGGCTGCAGCAGAGCCAAGACAATAACCAAACTCTATTTACCAGACCTCATTCCCTCATTCGGACCCCAAGTAATTACTTTTAAATTGCAAAAACTGGGGAACATTAACAAACGGATGCGGCAATTTAGCTGCGCCTGAGGCTAGACAGCTTGTTTTCAAATGGAAATGAAGGTATTTTGCTATTGTCCACTGCAATATTGTCGCGTTATGGTTTGAGGCTTCATTTTTTTCTCCCTCTTCCCCCCCGTGTGCACGATAAAAGCGGCGGTGTTTACCAGGCCCATTGTTGCGGACGACTGCTCAGAGCGAGGATAATTCTGGCTTAATACTAACGCCGTCGGAGGAGAGTGTCACTCCTCCTGCTCAGAAAGGCAGACGCGTCGTCGCTGCAAACACTCCGGTGATATCTGAGGTGTGACGGCGCAGACACAGCAAAGAAACAACACAAAAACAGCTCCTGTGCTCACAGCCGAAGACGGCAGCGTCCCCCCCCCCCCCATGTCAGGGTCACAACACTTCAATAGCAGCCGTGATTATCATGATCAGCTCTAATGAGGGGGCTTCAGGGGTGAACGCCGCTCGCTCCTTTTCCTTTAACACAGCCTGTTATTACCACTTTTTGTTCCTTCTCTCTGACTCACACTCCAGGCCCGTCTCGTACCGTGTAATTCTCTCCCCAATAGCGGGCCTGTCATCCTGCCCCTGTCACCGACCTGACAAGGCTGACGCAGGCGCCCCCAAATCGCGCGGAGCACAAAGGAGCGGCGGCTGGGTCTCCATTATGGCCTCGCTGGGGTCGCTGCGCGGCTGATGAGGTCTGGAACAATCGCCGCCGCCCTGTCAGGAGCTCATTGTCGCAGCGGGGTTTGGTCGGGCTCAAAGAGGTTTTTTTGGCCCGAAAAAAAAATAATAGGAAGAAATATGGAGTCGATATTTGATCAAGGTTCTCCTGATGGAGCCTGAACATGCGACGGTTCAAACTTTGACAAAACGTGAAACCATTAAATAACAAACATCACAACAAAGTTTAAGAGTTCAGAAGAAAAACATGAAGCCTCAGAATGTTACAGATGAATTAGGACTATGAAGATGTTTTCCTTCCACTAAACTTCCCAATACTACAACAACCTTCTGAAGCATGGGATTATCAGTTAATGTCTTCAGTCCTCTAATATTTCTGTATTCAAAATCCCTAGTGGTTTAGTGGTTTATTCAATATATATATATATATATATATATATATATATATATATATATATATATATATATATATATATATATATATATATATATGTCAGACTCCATAAAAAATGGAGTCTGACTTTGGAAAGAGCCTTGATAATGATGTGTGATGGGAATTGGAGCTTTAAATAAAATTTAAATAAAACTGAATTGAACTGAACAATTCTGCAAAGCAGAGTGGGTCTATATATATATATATATATATATATATATATATATATATATATATATATATATATATATATATATATATATATATATATATATATAATAATTTTTTTAGAACAATATTTGTGGGTTATCGTTACATGGATGTCAGAATCAACACTTGAAATGAGCCGACATATTGTACAAGTTTCCCCTTTTCAGTTGAATTAATTAAATAAAACACTGATCTAGTTTTTAATCAAGGCCTGTAGATAAAAAGAGGATTAGATATTATTCTTTGCATTTAACATTGGATATGAAAGAGATGCAGCTGCTCAGCAACAAGTTAAAAAGTAAAACCCAGACTTCCCATCAGGAGAATTCTGCGTTGAGCTGCAACAAGTTGAACTTTAACTCATCCAGTCTGTCATTTTCTTCTGCTCATGAGCACAGAAGCTATTTTTATTCATGTATTTTGTCCCAAAACGTCAGAAGAATATCGTTGTTACTGCCTGAAACGAGACTGAAGACGTTTTTCTACCTCAGCTGGTGTGAGAGAAAAGTAAATCTTCAGCATCATTTGCTGGTTTTAAGCGTCAGATTCAGTTCAAGTTTTATTTATTTCATGTTGGATCATTCCTCATTGCTTTCAGGAAATGATGAATTCACATTTTATCCTCTTGCTGTTAATTTTAATAACATCCTTCATGTAAAGAATGTAGGTAAAAGCGACGCGTAGAGCTACGTTCACAACCTCTGATTGTTTCTATCAACAGCATGTTTGAATTTCATAAGTCCGTGTTTATTTGTTCTGCTTTAAACTGTCTCTAAATACTGTCTGCAACACATTTACAGACGTATTTTAAACAGTTTTAACAAGCAGGTGAAATTAATAAAATCAGTTTGCAGGAATACTGCAACAAATACTGTAGACTCTGACTTTTTAAATAAAATTCAAAAAATTCAGCAACAGCATAAGACAGTACCAGGGAGAAAATGGTGTTCAGATCAGAAATTAGTTTTAATGCACAGCTGCAGATTATAAATAAGCATGGAGTGATTTATCCAACTCTGTTAAAGATGAAGAGAATTTTAAGATGAATCAAATTGTAAAGATATCACCTCTGTAGGAATATCTGCTCTACAGATTGGTGACACATTGTCAGAATAGGGCTGGACGATAATTCAATAACAATATATATCAATGGATAGACGTATACCGATGAAGGTTCAATAAAAAGTTTAAATCCTTTTGCATTTTAGCCATGTAGGTTAATATTACATCATTACGTCCTCCCAACCAATCACAACGCAGGCCCAGGAATCAAGCTCCGCCCCCTTCAAAGAGTTCATAGAGCAGTTTTTTTTCTTTCATTTTTAAAACTTGCAGTTTTGGTAAAAGTTGGTTGAACAAACGGTTGAGTTTGAATTCAGTGTTTGTGTGTTCTGTATATAAATATAGGTCACTAAGTAACAGCATAAAATAGACAGGGCTGTACTTAAAATATAAGAGACATGTTTTGAATTTGTTGATAATTATTGATATCGATCAAAACGATTTCTGTTTTATCGATATATCTTTTTTTCCTATATCGTCCAGCCCTACGTCAGAATAAGGAAGATGCGTCAGATTTTTGGTTTTATTGCTTAAAAACATCCAGCACTGTGTGAGTGCTGGGAGTACATCCCTGGTTTTGCACGTGGAACCTGTTAAGCTGCGTATGGTCAGCATAAAGCGTTTGTCTGCAGACGGAAATGATGCATGCTGAGCAGAAGACAGAGAGCTGAAGAAGAGTAGCGTACCTCCATGGTCTGAGACTGGTGCATGGCTTTGATTGCATTCTGTGCCATGGCTCTGGTGGAAAACGTGACAAACGCACAACCTGTAAGGAGGGGGGGGGGGGGGGGGGGGGAGAAGGACAGCGGGAGGGAGGAGGGGCAGGAGGAAGAGGAGGAGGAGGAAGACAAGAAAGAACAAAAACAAGACAAAAGGGTTGGACACGTCGTTGTTATAAAAAGAAAAACAGATCGATACAGAGAACATCTCACAGGTGGACAACATCGTTTTCAGCAGCTGGAAAAACGAGCATCATGACATCACATCCTGCCCCCATCAGCCCACCGCCTCGCCGACCACGAGACGCAGGCCGGCTTCACGGCGCCCGCCTCACCTCCGCGGCGCCGTCTGCCGCCGGCCCAATTAGTCCCACCTGAATCCTCTGCGCTCTCAGCAATAAGAAGCAGTGAACATTTGCATTAAAGCCATTTGAATTCATTCGGGCCATTGTGCGTCTGATTGGGCGCCGCGTTCTGGCTTTTGTTAGATGTCGGAGCGGCGGGGGCGCAGACGACACGGCTGCAGGGAATCAGAAGGAGAATCGTATTAATTCAATCCCCACAGAGACGGGAAGGAGGCGTGGCCGGCCGGCCTCCGTGATCGTCGCAGATTTTAACCAATCAAGACGGCCGATTTTAGGGCGGCGTGGTAAGAAGGGAAGCGCGGCGGTGTTTGTCTGGCTGGTTAGGGAGCGATTAAAGGAGATAATGTGAGAAGTGCTTCAGCAACACCCCAGGCTAATAATATGCTAACAGCCTGAGCGCGCCACGTTAGCGCAGCCTGAACGCATCACACACACACAGGAAACAGCCGCGGCCATCAGATAGACTCAGCGGCTGCTCGGCTGGAGGGAAAGGCCGACAGCGGAGGAAACGTGAGGACGGATAAGGCAGCGGAGGAAACGTGAGGACGGATAAGGCAGCGGAGGAAACGTGAGGACGGATAAGGCAGCGGAGGAAACGTGAGGACGGATAAGGCAGCGGAGGAAACGTGAGGACGGATAAGGCAGCGGAGGAAACGTGAGGACGGATAAGGCAGCGGAGGAAACGTGAGGACGGATAAGGCAGCGGAGAGGCCCAGCAGACAGGAAGTAGAAGAGATGCAATCATCCTCCACCTACATCAGAACCGGCGCTGCGACACGACGCTTCCTGCCGGCAACATGAAGACGATGTTTTCCCCTAACCGTCCTTTGATCTCGTGCCACGTCCCAAAATCCCCCCCCCCCCCTCTTTGCGTCCTTCACAACTGGACTGTCAGAGTTTATCACGTTTCTGCCGAGCGCCTTTAAACGTCAGAGTGCAACAAAAGTAAAGACGAGAGGAACGAAGGTTATTTGATCCTGCAGGACTGACCCAGTAAATTCTCTTGTGCTGAAAGGTTGTTTGAAAAGGGGGTCATTCCATCAAATGATTCAGAGGGCTGCCTATTTTAGACAAGCATCATTTAACCGCTTCTTCTCCAAGAGGAAACTGCAGAAGTAGATCAGCTCTGGAGATCTGGGTTAGGTCTCTAGACTGGTCCTGAGGGGTCGCAGCAGGATCAGAAGCTGTCATCGAACTACAGCGCCGTGAAAAAAAACGTCTCCCCTGCTTTTACTCATCTGTCCCACTTTAAAGTTTCAGATCGTTAAACTCATTTTAATGTCAGACACGGAGAACCTGAGCTTTTATTACAAAAAGCAGTTTTTGCATTCTATGAAAAGATGGGTTTACGCTTCCTCGTCTGTAGAACTTTAATAGAACCTGTCTGACAACATGAATAAGTCAGAAGATCACAAAAGGCAAATAAGAAACATTGATGTCTATCAAACTGGAACGGATCACAGAGCCATTTCTAAGGCTTTGAGACTCCAGAGAACCAGAACCATGGAGAACCTTCCAGTTAGAGGCCGACCTGCCAGAATCCAGGAGGTCCAAGAGGAGCTCAGAACAACATGCAGAGCTCTGCAGACATCACTGTTTTCCTCCCCACTATCGCTTCATGCATGCTCAGTATGAGGGATTGCTGCAAAGCCATCAACAATGCAGACGACTGTCCACTGTGTCTCTGCTCTGTCTTCTCTAACATAGAAAGTACTCCTGGGTCAATGTGAGCTTCTGAGCTTTCTGTGTCTCTGCTCTGTCTTCTCTAACATAGAAAGTACTCCTGGGTCAATGTGAGCTTCTGTGCTTTCTGTGTCTCTGCTCTGTCTTCTCTAACATAGAAAGTACTCCTGGGTCAATGTGAGCATCTGAGCTTTCTGTGTCTCTACTCTGTCTTCTCTAACATAGAAAGTACTCCTGGGTCAATGTGAGCTTCTGAGCTTTCTGTGTCTCTGCTCTGTCTTCTCTAACATAGAAAGTACTCCTGGGTCAATGTGAGCTTCTGAGCTTTCTGTGTCTCTGCTCTGTCTTCTCTAACATAGAAAGTACTCCTGGGTCAATGTGAGCTTCTGAGCTTTCTGTGTCTCTGCTCTGTCTTCTCTAAGCCCCAGTGGGTGGAGGCAGA
This sequence comes from Fundulus heteroclitus, assembly GCF_011125445.2. Classification (NCBI taxonomy): domain Eukaryota; kingdom Metazoa; phylum Chordata; class Actinopteri; order Cyprinodontiformes; family Fundulidae; genus Fundulus; species Fundulus heteroclitus. The sequence goes on along the minus strand of NC_046377.1, from coordinate 25,068,434 downwards.
TGAGCGTTCACACTGAGCCTGGTTCTGGTTCTGCTGGAGGTTCTCCTCCCTGTTAAAGGGGAGTTTTCCTCTCCACTGTCGCTTCATGCATGCTCAGTATGAGGGATTGCTGCAAAGCCATCAACAATGCAGACGACTGTCCACTGTGGCTCTACGCTCTTTCAGGAGGAGTGAATGCTGCTTGGAGAGACTTGATGCAACCTGCTGGGTTTCCTTAGAGAGGAAACTTTCTCACCAACCTGGAGGATCTGATGGAGTCTGACTTTGGAAAGAACCTTGATGATGAAGTGTATTAATTGGAGCTATATGAATAAAACTGAATTGAACTGAACAATTCTGCAAAGCAGAGTGGGTGAAAACTAGCTGCTGTTATTGAGTGAAGGGGACAGATTGGATGGATTCTCCCTCGTTGACAGAAACTAATGTTGACATCATTAGTTTGGTGATCTGAAACATTTAAGTGGATTTTATTTTATTTATTTTTTAAAAGGGGGACATTTGGGCTGATTGGAGCGAGCGGTTCTGTTTCTACAACAGGAACATCTCATCTCCTGAAGCCGGTTATGTAAAAACCGTCCTGACCGGTCGGGTTGGTGCGCGTCTTGTTTTTCAGAGATGGGACGTTGCTTGATCGCTAAAAATACCTCGTGGGCCGCATTCTGTCGTCAGCGGAGAGCCGCGCAGTCCTTTAATGAAAGTAGGGTAGCTCCCCAGGCCCAGCCATCCACTGGTGGTGTGATCCATATTTTATTAATAGCGGAGCGCTCGTCTGATTGATACTGTGGGTTTAAAGTGAGTTCTGCAGCGCAGCTAGGTGGGACCGGGGGCCGCTGAGAGTTGCCAGCACACAAATCCTTCAAGACCTATTTATTTAAAACCTGATTAGACGTGTTTATCGGCCGGCCAAGCCGGGCTGCGAGCATTTCGTCTTTGACTCGTTTCTGCTGCTAACTGGCTTATGTCGGCTCTACAGAAACCAGGATTTGGCCATCAGGTTTGAAATATTCATGAGGACAAAAGAGAGGAGCTGAAAAGGGATGGAAGACAGAAACAAGTAAAGGGAGGGAAGGAAGCCAATGAGGGATGTCTGAGGAAAAGAGGACAAATTGAATCCAGAGTGAATTCTGGGACAGCGGGGGTGAATTTATCGGCAGGCGAGGTGGCGCCGTTTGATCAACATAGTGTCGTTTCAGCCAGAAACTGTTTGGTGGATTAAAACAACCTTGGGGAGACAAAGAAAACCCACATTCAGGAAAAAAAGGACTCAAGTCGACGATAAAACACTCGTTACGTTTAAACAAGCACAGAAGAAGAGATGTGACCAACAGACCGACATGGATCCTGCGTGACGGCGACAGCGACAGCTGGTTGGACGAGAGGAGGAGAGACAGGAGGAGAGACAGGAGGAGAGACAGGAGGAGAGACAGGAGGAGAGACAGGAGGAGGTCTCCTCAGCACACAGAAACCACAGAGGGAGGATGGAGGAGGTCGGGGGGGGGCAGGTGTGTGTGCTGGTGGGATGGAGGGATCAGGTCACTACAGCTGAACTGGAAGGCCCTTTACTCGCCTTAAAACTGCCTCGTCATCACTGACGGAGAACCTCATGCAGAGACATGTTGAGCTGAGATTCTGCAACTTAACCACCCCCCCCCCCCCCCCCCCCGATGCATCTTCAATCCAGTGAACGGTACCAATCAGGGTCGACAGCAGAATAAGCTGCTTGCCACTGGCACAAAGGATCTGGTGGTTTTTTTAATGGGTGCAGCTAACATTCTCCACCGATTAACAGGACAATAAACAGCTTTCCATCAGATTTGTGGCCGAGAAGCTTTGTTACAGTAAATAATTAATCCACCAGACACTAATTATAAAGTTCTGGTAAAACTCTTACCCAGCATTACTTTAAACTGATTTCCAAGGGTGGACTGATAACGCAGAAAAAGCCTTTTAGAAACAAAGCGCTGGATGCACAGGTTTGAGTTTCTAGTGGATTTTCTCTAATTTGCACAGAGACAGCTTCACAGGTTGAAATCTACACAACCCCCCCCCCCCCCCCCCCCCCATTGGTTTAATCGCTCCTTAATAAACTTTACAGCCATCAACAGGTTTCAGGTACAGCTGCTTCAAACCAAGAGAACCAGCAGCCTGTTAAACTGGAAGCTGCTGGAGGACCAGCAGCCTCTGCCCATCAGGCATAACATTATGACCACCACCTTTCACCATTTACCATTTACCATTCACTTATACCCAATCCCCCCCGACCCGTGGATGTGTGGACCTGAAGGTGTGCTGCGGTATCTGGTACCGAGATGTTAGCAGCAGATGCTTTAATCCCCTGAAAGGGTGGACATCATCTGGATGCAGGTTCCCTGCAGAACTTTGCATTCCTCCACTGGCTTGGGCTCTTCCCATAATGCACTCTGATGCTATGTGTTCCCCAGGTAAGGAAAATGCGCACCCCAAAAACTAAATAAATGTGTTTAATCAGACCAGACCGCCTACATCAAATACAGCATTAGGACTGGGCATGAAAATCGATACAAAGATTTGGCGCTATATAAATAAAATTGAATTGAATTGAATTAATATAGATTTTTTTTAAACGATTTAATAATTGATATTCTGGCTTTCGGTATCGATATACCTCCCAACCCCTAGGGGGCGTTATTACAGCGCACCATTACTGTTCACAGTGAGGAAGAGCAAGTTTGAGGAATGGCCAACAGGATTTTAGAAGCACCTTCGTCCCTAAAATCAGACGTTTGACACATTTTTGGTTTCTGTGATAAATTGAACCAAATGCACTTTATGTTCCTGTTATTATATCAGCTTTCAATAAATTTAACATAAATATAGGATTTGGCTGGTTTTGTTGATTGAATAACTTTGAGCATTATTTGAAAGCTATAAATATTGATGTTGGAGTCAAATCAAATCAAAGTGAGCTACATGGAGAATCGTATCATGTCGTGAGCGATGTATCGAGAATCGTATCGTGAGCGATGTATGGAGAATCGTATCGTATCGTGAGCGATGTATCGAGAACCGTATCGTGAGCGATGTATGGAGAATCGTATCGTATCGTGAGCGATGTATCGAGAACCGTATCGTGAGCGATGTATCGAGAATCGTATCGTGAGCTACTGTATGTATTGAGAATCGTATCGGCTCCTCCTAGATGACACAGTGGTTCAGTTCCGATGCTCAGGTGCGTATCGTTGGTGCCATCAGCCGCTCATCAGCTTCATGCACAACGGACTCCCCCATGTGCATCAGTGACTTTTACCCTGGTCCTCCACCCTTCCCCTGCAGTTTCTGAGATGCTCTGGTCCAGTAACCGTCCCAGTTAATCAAACTCACTCAGAACCTCATGCTGCCCATTATTTTCTGCTTCCAACACCAACTTTAAGCTCATAGTGTTATCAAACTTGATGAGTTTTTAACCACTAATTGTTAAAAAGAATAAAGGGAGTCCTTAAGTTCACCTGAAGCCAGAAGCTCGATGGTTGAACCTTGGACCCAGTTGGGTTTTTCCACCATAAATTCATACAGCGTTGGAAATCACATCAAGTTTCCAGACCTGAACCTTGTTTAAGAAGTCAGCTCAGCGGTCAGTAAAGCATTTAAACTAACTCAATTCTGTGAAGCTGAATGTTTAAATATCCAGACGTAGCGATACCAGAACCTGTTGATGGCTACAAAAACATCTGCTTCATCTGCGATATGAAGCTAGACTTTAAACCCTTTACTGGGTTTGTCTGTTCATATCTGAGCCTTTATGCATTACAGAAAATCCACAATAATGCAAACTTGGTCATTGTCATTGATTGTCGTGCTTTTTAAAAATTATTGTAAATGCCTGCTGTGTTTTTAGTACACCGAAACAAGAGAACACTTTAAATCAATTATTTAAAGCCCCGAATGATTACATGATGCCCGTGGTGAGTGAATGCAAACGGTAGATGGTTGGACTTATCCGAGATCAACTGATTTGACAGCTTGTTAATGAGACAGTTGGTGCTTTTAAATCCACCCTGAAGCACTTTTTTTTAAAGCACCACATGTTCCAATTAAAGGAACGGAGTAATTTAGGCATTTTTCGGGGCTCGCTGCAGAGACGGCTCACATTACAGTTTGAGACGCCGCCACACTGGAAGTTTTCATCTGATTTCCTTTAGCAGTCAAATCGTTTGGTTTTATTCAACTGCAGCGTTAGAAAGAAAAAACTCCTGCCAAGCTGCAGAACGGCCAAATCAGATCTTACCTTCCTTACAAATGGCAAGTCTTTAGGTTTGGTTACAAAACTGAACACTAACTGAAAGCCCTGAACTGATAAACCAACATGGGATCACAACAGGACCATGTTATTTAATCATATATGTTTTAATTATTCCAAACAAATTTAACTTTTTTTTTTATTTCTTTCATGTCAGATGCAAAAACTATCCTAGACGTTATTTTGACACCAAAATATGTGCAATGATTTGATTCTCGCCAAGTTCAACGGTTGACTTTTGTTTGGTGTTTCAAACTTCATAGCTTACATCAGTATGTCGCTTTCTGCTGACTTTTCTACTTATAAAAACCCTGAAAACTACCAAAAAAAATCTGTTTCCCTTGAATAAACAACAAATGTATGTGACACATTCATGAACAACTCAACGATGATTCAGACAGTTACACTGAAGGTGTCTGGAGATGGAAGTGAAGAGCTTGGTTCTGGTTTCCAGCGGACTAAACTGGAAGGGGAAGGATGTGAATGGCAGCGGGAAGGTCAGAGGAGGAGGAGGAGGGGAGGAAGGGGTGAGCAGGAGGGACGAGGCAAAGAAAGCAAGGAGAGAAAAAAAGAAAGTGGTGGGGAAAAGAGATATAAAGCGAAAAAAGGAAGCATGTATTCACAGCGACCAGAAGAGCCTCGAGACGCTGCTGCAGTTCTGCTGATTAGGCTTAAAAACAGGACCTGAGACAATGTGCGTGTAAATCAGCCGTATCACCTCACTGGATACCTCAGTCATCGATAACAGCTGTTTGAAGAGATTATTCTGTTTAAAAAAAGAAATTAGCCCAGAAAATAACGAGCGTTTCTGTCAAACTGTAATAACCACGTCTCACCAGTAGGCGGCAGCAACGCTAACGTTAATAAAACACAAGAAGATCGGAGGGAAATCGGGAAAAAGCCGAAAACAGCGAAGACGTTGTTTCTGCTGTGCGTTAAATCAAACACAGCAGGTCCGTTTAACGGCGCTGTAGCTAAATTTACCAGCAGCTACATTTTTAATCAGTACTCTGGATTAATTGGCCCAGAAATTGCTTTGTTGCGCGTATTTGTCGTATGTACTGTAATATTTTAAGTAATGCAGCATTAACATTTCTGTTCAGGTACAGTTTCAGATACGGGAAATTCAAACAAGTTGAACTTTTCACATTTCTTTCCTGTTCCTTCCACACAAAAAATAAAATAAAATTATGTTTTTGTTGGGATGTTGAGCAACACAAAGTGAAAACGATGCAGAATTTTCAACTTTTCTCTGAATAAAAGTCTGAGCAGTGTGAAGTCGTTTGTATTCAGCTTTAATACGTTTCATACAAAACAGCCAATTGGGAATTTTAAAGAGCGGTTAAGGTATTCCGATTAAACGGGTGGAGTTTGTTCTCTCCGTCAGTAAACATGCAGTCTGGTTTAGAAAAAGACAAAGTTGATATATTCTCTCCTTAGGGAGTCCAGAAAGCAGAGCAGTTCGTCTCTGCGAGGTAATAAAATCATGCAGCAGCGTCTCTGAGTTTACTTGAGAGGAAAGCAATCTCACAATGTTCTTCAGATGATGAAACACATTCATCTAAAGATTTCTAGCGTTTCACGCAGAATAAAATGACATCTGACTCGAAGAATGACTCCAAGGTTTTTAAGACACTGTGCAGACTCACAGCGACTAAAACTTCATTTTTATCACGACTGAGCTGCATCCATGTGCAGCAGAGCTGAAGCAAAGCACCGCATAAAGCCAACTAAAAGCAAGTCCGACTTTCTTAAAATGAGTGTATTTGTCCTCGATTCAAGCTAATTTAAATGATCTGCTAATGGAATAAGATTTTTGCACTTAAAAACTCATCTCCATCATCTTATTTCAAGCGCAGTATATCTAATTATGTTATTTTAGGGGTACAAATACTCAGATAATCTTGTTTAAATGCTCAAATTAAGGACAAATGCTCTCATTTCATGAAAATGTTACTTTTAGTTCCCTTTTAGCAGTAAACGCCTTCTAGCTCTGCTGGTCCTTCACTGCCATTGATGAGTATTTAAAGGCCAGTGATATGAATAAATCAGGGTAGTGGAGATAAGAGTTTGGTAAAGCACAAGAAGATTGATAAGAATATGGTAATGTTCAACATTAATCTTAACTTTGCATGTTTTTCTAACTGCATGAAGTTCCAAAGCTGAATGGGGAACAGATTCTGGATCAATCAGGATAAATCTGAGTGAACAGTCTGACCAAGAGCTTCAGTTAAAAATGTTTCTGTCAGACACGAGACAAAAGGCCAATTTAACATTTCTGGGATCAGAACGCTTTAAATCTAATATCACCTGAGATGCAAGGCTGAGGCTTTTACAGCTGAATAAAGCAGCGACACTGAAGGAAAACTTCTCAGAGTGCTTAGATATTTAAATAAGATCTAATCTGGTGAAAGTTGTTTTTGTTGTTTAAAGCCAGTATCGTGCAGAATTCTAATAAAGCGTCATGTTTTAGTCATATAAAGTCCTGTCAGACCTTTAAAGCGTGTTTCTGATATGCCGCCTCTGATAACGCTGCTGCGCTGAATAGTGGGACGCATACGGAGATCATTTGGGGGAAATTCACAGTGTTCTGCTGCCTCCTGACCCGGTGTGGGGCTTTTCTGCGATGTCAGCGTCTCATTTTATCCGTCATCTAATACAGAACCAATTAGACGCCTGGGATCAGAATCCCGGTGCCGTTTATCCGGTAATTAGCCTAATTAATTAGACGGTAAGCAATGCCTTCACTTTTACCTTTAGCTTGAGGAATCTGGTGAACAAGTCTGGGTTATTCACTTTAAAGTGATGTCAGCTTAGAAAATGTTTGTTTATGACATGTGGAGCATGTAAATTATGCTTAAATGATGATTAATACGGCTGCCAGGCAGCTTTGGTAGTTGGCGCTGCTGCTTTTCCGGCTCTACTTGTGGTTTCTGTGCATCCTCATTCTGTGCATCCTCAGGTGTTATTTAGTCTTATTTAGTGTCTATGAATGGTTTTCAGATACGACCTTGAGTTTCGTCTGCAGGGACGAAACTCAAGATACTTGAATGGATGCAGGAGGTAGAGAGAAGGATTATTTCCATGCATTCAGAGGATGATTGGATCTGATTCTATTTTATCACCCTAGATATGAACCGCCGGTTGTTCCTGATTTATGTCAACCAATGAAATCTTTAGATTGCATGAAGCCATTGTCTCAGGCCCTGTTTTACGTTTCCTCCACATCGAATGAGCTGCAGCTGCTGGAGGCCATGCTGGCAGCTTCTGTCGGCACGGCGAGCTTTAAGTGTGGATGGAAGCGAGTCGAAGCGACGAGTACCTCTGCTGAGCCCGTCGGGCCCCCGCAGGATCCGGCACTCCTCGATCTGTCCGAAAGCGGAGAACATGACCCGGATGTCGTTCTCGTTGCACTTCTTCGACACCATGCCGATGAACAGCTTCCTGTCTTCAACAGCTGGAAGGAGAGGACACAGAAAGTCAGGACCGAGACATCATCTGGTTTAATTATTGACTTTTTAATAAGAAGTTGGTGTCAGGGTTGGAACACCTACACCCTGTAAGATCCAGTCTTAACCAGCTCATAAACTCGTCCAGTTCTCTCATTAACGGTCTAAAAACATGCCGTCATTATTCATTAAACAAAGACGAAACCAAAATGGAAACCCGGTGAACAAAAAACGATCCTCCAGCCCGTAGAACCATCTTCTGGTCCTCTCTGGTTTCTCTGGAGGTTCCACGGCATCATTTCAGTCTGGACTGGATTTGTTCTTTTCCTCAGACGTTCTGAGGTCTACTAGCTGCTGTGTTGGGGATCTCTGTCCTGGTGACCACCTGTTTGGACCACACTTCAGCTGTTGGACAGCTGGACTCAGATTTCCTTCTACAGGAAGGATTAAATCAGAATAAAACTAATAAAACGATGACCTGAGGCCTGTGGAGTCTGAGGTGGAGCTTCCCACTCTGACTTTGGGCTGAAGCTGCTGGACGTCCATCCTGGAAGCTGCTGAGATGTTCTCTCTCTGCAGGATGATGGACTTCAGGTAGGAAACGTCCTTACAACCTTTCCTAGATGGATGGAGAGCAGCAGCTGCCATAATCTCCACCTCGGTGTTGTGCTTCAGCAAACGTCTGTTCTGTAGCGCAGCAAACTGAGAAAACTGCTGATTTTACAGAAAGTGCTTTAATTAGCAGCTCCTGGTAAAATAACTCAGGGGCAGTTAGTTGTCTGTTGTGGTTAAATCTAAAATAGCAACTTGTTTGTTCTCTGACAGTAAACCATTAGAAACAGTGTTGCTGACAACACAGAGCGAGAACATGCATGCTCAGAGGGATTGCTGCAAAGCCATCGAGGTTTTTCCTTCTCGTTAAAGGGGAGTTTTCCTCTCCACTGTCGCTTCATGCATGCTCAGTATGAGGGATTGCTGCAAAGCCATCAACAATGCAGACGACTGTCCACTGTGGCTCTACGCTCTTTCAGGAGGAGTGAATGCTGCTTGGAGAGACTTGATGCAACCTGCTGGGTTTCCTTAGAGAGGAAACTTTCTCACCAATCTGGAGGATCTGATGGAGGCTGACTTTGGAAAGAGCCTTGATGATGATATGATGTGAACTGGAGCTATATGAATAAAATTTAACTGAAACAACAAGTTACCAATCAGAAAGGAGACTTCATGTATTTCCTCATGCTGTCTGCAAAGCTCTGATTATCACTAAGACTCTCCACCTCCTCCTCCGCTGACAGTCCCTCTCTTTCCAGTGCATGGGTGGGGGGGTGCATGGGGGGGGGGGGGGGGGGCCCTGCTGCCGAGAGCGTCCAAGCCTTCACACCACGCTCAGCGTAAGGTTAATCCAATTCATTTTTAATGAGGAAACTGTCAGCTCTTTCCACCAGGCCAAGCAGATAAGCGCTCGGTTGCTCTCTGGGAAATCAATAGTGCACTTGTTTATTTTGCTGTTTGAATCGTTTGTGTGTTTAAGGAAAAAAAAAAAAAAAAAAAAAAGAGAAGAAGAAACAACAAACCGACGGGATTCGCTGTCGAGATAAGAGCCGCTTCAAAAAGCTTTAACTGCTTTGTAGGCAGCGTGTTGGTGTGTGTGCTCATCACTCCAGAGGTGATTAGCACGAGTCTAACAGCAATGTAATTAATTTACTCTGCGTCGATGGAGAGCAAGGAGAGCAGATATCGTTACAATTGACTGTTTCTGTTTTCTGTAGGAGGCGTGCCGGCAGGCGGCGAGGCGATAAGGACTCCTGAAGACGGAGTCAGCGTTGCATTGTGGGATAAAGCTCAGTTTTAACACATCAGAGTCCCAAAGCAGAAGCAGGAAACCTTCAGGGGAGGAAAAGGAAACACGCACCTCTCCGTCTTTATCCGTCCTTCCAGCTCCTCTGCTGACTAAACTGATAAAGCTCGTCTCAGCCGTTCGTCTCTGTTAAAGCAGATCTAACAGCCAGTTTATTAAAGGTCGTTACTGTTAAATGGATGGATATGTATCCCTCGTCAGGCTCCATATTTCACCCTTCCAGCTGTGAGCTGAAGCCTCTTTATTGAGTTCCACCATCCTCGCCCCGACAGTTATGTCTTATAAAGTCACATTTCGCCATATTTCAGTGGAGCAGATGATGGCTTTTCTAAGGACTCCTCTTTTTTGGGGTCCTTCCTGCAGCACCGGGCTCCTGATGTGTCTCCGCTGCCCGTGTGCAGCCGGGAGAAAACCTCAGCCATGCTGAAACGTCTCAGGATTAAAATGACCCCCTTTATTTCCAGTTATGGCTTTTACAGCAGCCATTATGACGTTCTGCTCAATTACCTAGCTTTAAGGGTCATTTCAGCAAAATTGCAAAAACTCACATTTACTCCACTTAGCCATGCAAATAAATTAGCTTTAATTTGCCAAAATTTCTGCTGTCACTTCTATCTATATTTTTACCCAATAAGTTAATAGACGTCGAAATTACGGTCTGCTGTTTACCCAACCAAAGTAATTATACATCTGTTCTTGTAAAGTCACTGATACTGTTTTTTTTAACCTTTTGAAACATTAAAATGAAATATTTTCTGTAAGTTCTGAGCAGCAGGATGTTCAGCAGAACAGGAAGTGAAGCTACATCCTCCATCTACAGCAGCTCGTACCATTTATATGCCGACGACACACGACTTTATAACTTTGTCTCCCTGCAGGGCTCTGGTCCCCTCGGCTCACTGAACCTCCATCATATCACTGGATGGTATGAAATCACAGCATTTCTTCCAACATCATGCAGATAAGACAGAAACCATCATTTCTGGTCCTAAAATGTGAGAACTGAGATCAGCGTTTAACTAGAGCATGCCAGAGACCTTGCTGTTGTTCTGGACTTTTAACAACTACATAAAGTCTGTTAATAAATCAGCTTCCTATCACCAGAATAAAGAGTTTCCCGCCTGGTAGGTTAGATTACAGAAACAGTGTCTCTGTAATAAATCACCAGAAAAACTGATCTTATCAGAACCGTTGTTAAATCATTGCATCTTATTAAGATTCTGCTATTGATCTAAAAAGTACTAAATGTTCTAGAGTCATGTTACATCTCTAGTTGCTGTTCAGGTAGGAAGCACAAACCTTCATGTCTTCAGAGACCTGCTCACCCTGCACAAGGTGAGGCAGCATTTATTTCCTACGCTTTCTAGATCTAGAACATCTGTCAGAACATCTGGGATGTGCAGAAATTATTGGTTCCTTTAAATCAGGACTGAAAACGTTCTTGTTTACAGCAGCTTTTAATCAAAGCTTTTCATTTTGAAACATCTTCCGCTGATGATATTCTAGTTTATTATTCAGTGAAGTCAGCTAAATACTACAGGATGTCATCTTTTAGGTTTAGCTCCAGTTTAGAACTAGAGACGGGGAAAACATGGGCTTCAAATACTAAAACACCAAAAAATGTGTTTATTTCTCTCTTTGCAAATAACAGCTGCAGTGGAAATTTTAGATTTTAGATTTATTTGAACTTTGGCTGCACATAAATGCAAATGTACATTTTTAAAATGTTCCTACTCAGGTGCACAATTCTTTGAATCTGAGTATGAGATTTTTTTATTTATTATGCTGCAAACTTGCCCTTACTGTACAGCTTATGCTTACTTGCTGTTTTTATATATTTTTTATTTCTGTGTGAATCTGCATGCTTCAACTTAACTGTCACTTTGCTGCTGGTAAACGTAAATGTCCTCACTTAGGAACAATAAAGCACATTTCTATTCTATTCTCATCAGTAGAATATCTGTGTGCGACCATGGAATCAAACTGGACATCTTTTATCAGAAACTAGGTGCAGAAATGATTAGAAGAAAAGTCTTCCCCTGCAGAATATCTGGCTCTGGACCAAAATCATTATAATGAAGCCTAAAAACATCTTGCTACTAGGATTAAAATTGCTCCTTTTTCCAGTTATGGTTTTGTAGCATCCATTATCAAGTTCTGCTCAATTACTCCATTTTAAGGGTCATTTCATCCAAATTACTGAAACTCACATTTACTCCACTTAGCCATGCAAATAAAATTAGATTTAATTTGCCAAAATTTCTGCTATCTGCCAAATATATCTATTTTTTTTTTTTGCCAAATAGGTTTATGAGAGTTTAGGTTGAAGTCTGCTTTAACCAAAGGAAACGTGGAGCTGTTCCTGTAAAGATCGCCATTAATTTTCTGTTTTTTAACGCATCACCTGATTTAAATCATTTGTTCTTTCAGCAGCAGCAGGATGATCATCTCCATATGTTAAAAATGGGGAAAATTATCTTTAGTTTTTTCTGAAATAAGAAGTTCTATGAAGATAACTTGTAGGTTTAGCTAATTGTATTAAAGCCAGTCGTGAATTTCTCATCCGCAGAGATAAAATAAAATACTGAGACAATTGTGGGTTTGTTTTTTATTTGCAACTGTGCAGAGTTTTTAATCATACAGCTACAAAAAGTTTTAAACATCCCTTAATTACTTTATATTTTCCTTCTAAGCAGCCAAACTTTCTTTAAATTATTTTGAAGGTTCTTTTGGATTTCCAAAGGCCTTTTCTGTAGACTTACAAGCAGCTTTTTCACTTCTCTTCACATTTTGTGTGACCGTGACACAATATTGAGGCTCATTTGTTAAAGGATTGTGTAATTTTAAAGTCCACAATTGATCACATGACATCGTGGCTTCACTCTCAGCCTTCTGGGAGAAGCTGCAGTGGCTTCACCAACAACAAAAGGCTGAATCTTTACCTGTGGGGTACCACAGGGCTCAGTTCTGGGATTCCTTTTATATCAGAGTTTCTGCCAATAAAACGTCCAATAAAATATTAACATACATTTCTTACCATCCTTATGGTGATGCTATTTAGAATCTTCACTTATTTTAAGTCAACTAAATACTATGAGATGTAATGTTTGATGAAATGTCTACAACAAACAGTGGCCATGTAACAATTACCTACAGTAAAGACACACCTTTAACCTGCGTGTGAAAACTACGAACAATCAAGCTACTCTGCGCATTAAGATCAACTTTAAACCGAGCTTTAGAGGCAGCTAGAGCGATTTCAGACAGTAAAGAACTGCTCCTTCAAACTAAGGACCGCCTGGAAGCGTTCAGACGATTATTATTATAACAGCGTTTGTCTATAGAAGAAGGAGCTCAACTAACTCCAGTCAGCTCAGGTTGTTGCAGCAAAGCTAGATAAAAACATTTCATTATTTTACATTAGACACTCTTAAATTTTAGAATACAATTTAAAGTATTCTAAAGATAATTGCCCTGCCCGGGCATTTATCTCGATATAGCTCTATTTTTCTCTCGTCTCAGATCATCTGGTCAGAACTTAGTGGAGGAGCTATCTAGGTCAATGTAACCACATGTATGGACAACTTCTGTATTTAATTAGCCTCTGATGTTCAAAGCAAATAGGTGAAGAAAAACAAAACCGTCACAAACATCCTCTGAGATCTTGTTTCTGGAGACGTTTAAAGCAGGTTCAGCTTCTACAGCAACATCCCAGCTTTCAATGTCTCTGGAGAGAGGATGGAAGTCCTACCAGGACATGGAGGTCCATCCAGACTAGGCTGGACCAGGAGAGCATTGATCAGAGAAGCAGGAGCACCAAGGTGGCTCTGGAGGAGCTGCAGAGATCCACAGCTCAGGTGAAGAATTTGTCCCCAGGACAACTATTGGCAATAATCCAGCAGCTGGATGGAGCTAAATCCAGGAAGAACGCCTGTTAGAGGCTGCAGGAGGCCTGAGACTGAGGTGGAGCTTCAAAGTCTGAACCAAAATCCAACTCAGAAAAAAATAATGTTCACATATAATCTCCATCCTGTCTGACTGAGCTTGAGCTGCTTTGCAAAGAAGTGTGAAGATGTTCAAAGCTGGAGCTCCAAGGAGCAATGGTTGGGTGAATACTTTGGGTGAAAGCCTAATTTACCAATTAGGCGACTTCTAATGAAAATTGTTTGCACATGATTGTATTTAGAAGCATCATGTAAAGATGACTAAAAGCAGAATAGTGACTGCAGCTGCACAGACACCATTTGCGTCGCTGAATTAATATAATTTCCTCCAACATTTTGACAGTAAAAGCCATGAAATCCAGCAGTAAAGCAGTCCCCCAGCGCCTCAGCTGCAGGATAAAAGAGTTAAAATACTTACAAACACATTAACCCTTCCTCACTGTCCATGAATGCAGGATCTGGAGAAAATGATTCTCAGAGGAAGCTCAGATACTTTGTGTGGAGCTGCCCATCCCATTACCGCCTCCTCAGAATAAGGAGGAATGGAGGGAGACGCTCCGCTGAGGAAATCAGCTCTGAACGAGAGCTGCAATATGTAGTTGTGGGAATGGGGTGATGTGAGCTGCTTGTGTTTGTCCAAAATAGACACATTAAGGTGTGAGAGTGAGATTGCAGGCAGCAGGCTTGTATGCAGGAGCTGCCACAGGGGAGCGACACCGCTTCATCACAAGACTGAAGCCATTCAACTTTCACTGACCTCCTTCCAAAACGCCTCCATTATTTATTACACGTATGAGAGAAACATATATAGATATACGGTCAGAAATATCTGCTCATATTCTCTGCTTCAATCTTTTCTCTTTCCCCGTCCTCTCTGCAAGTCAAATGAAGCAGCTATTACCAAGCAAATTCAAAAACAGCTACTGATGCACGTGTGTGTGTGTGTGGCGCTGGTGTCCTTGTGGCCACTCACCGTTAGATTTCTCACTGTCTGCAGGTTTCATCTGAATAGGGTGATGCATCTGCAGGAAACAAAAGAGGGGCAGACAGAAGAAAAAAACATTAAATATCACCTTGACACGTGCATAAATACGGAGCTGCAGAATGCTTTAGCTCCCTCATGTGCAAATTAAATCTGAATATCATTCAGAGGCAAATGTCAATGCAAGCAAACGCTTTGGTTTCTCGTAAACACTTCAGTCCGGAGGGCAGAAGGCAGGGAATCAAACGGGGTCTGTTAAGAAATCATAAAAGCTGCTAAGAGACGGTAAGATGACAGCAGAAGAAGGAGGACGAGATGACGGTCAAGGACGAGGAGGACAAAAGGCAACAACAAAGCAGAAACAATACGCATGCAGAGGACAAACACGTATAGCCGGCTTAGAAATAACAGAATAATGGAGCAAAAAGGGTTACAGTGACACTTTGGTACTGCATTTATAAAATTAACCTAATAATGTCCAGAACCTTCAGGAACACCTAGAGTTCATCTAAACTGGAACAAAATGTTTTCCTGGGCTGGAGTAAATTCAGCTGATGGTTTATTCTTTGAATAAATCCCCCCCATCTGAAGTTTTCCTCAATACAAACAGCTTTTCTCATGAAACAGTGACGTTTCAGTCAGTGGCTGAGAAGAAACTGTGCAGAATCGTCCTTGTACCAAGGACAGAACATCGAATTTAACCATTTTAAAACTGGATCTGGACCCCGTTCTCTTGGAAAGTGGAAATTCTGGTTTGATCGTTATGGAAAAAATGTGTTTTGGTCCATTTTGTTTTAGGTGCACAGCCATGGCATTTAACTTTTTAAAATGTATTTATTTATACGTCAGTAACTCACTCCGGTTGCATATAAAGTTTTTATGAAAGATTATCATTATTTAGGTGTTTTATGCTTTGTTTTTGGTCAATTCGTTAATAATTAAGGCCTTACATGTTTATTTTTACTAACAAAGGAAGTAGATACGGCACGTTTAAACACACAGCAGGGGTTAAAACATGGAAGCGGCTAGCGGCTATTAGCATCTCCCAGTGAAACAATGAAGAAAGGTCCAATATTCAGTGAAAAAAACACAAACAAATGTGATTCCAAAAGGGGAAAGTCTGGAATCCAGTCTAAACGTTGGTGTTCACAAAACCTGCTGAGGCTCAGATGTGATGCAGAGTTGACTGACGTGAGTAAATGTTCTGATATGAGGCTCTTAAAGCTGCTGTAGATTGTTTTATTTAATTATTAACATTGGTCTTCATCACGCCGAGCTGCTGCTTTACTGTGAGGCGTTACAGATGGTCAGAATCAGTCTGACATTATTTATAATTGAATTATTAATTAGGCAAACCGGCATTATGATAGTTCTGCGATACTGTCACTAGATGGCGCCACATCTGTTTATATATGCTAATCGCACCCGTGAGGGTTAATTTTTCTTCTCATAAAGGACCATAAAACACTATTAAGATGGAGGCTTGGTGTATACAACCTTATGTGATCATGACCCAACAGTTTTTATTTGTAATTATCACCACTCGTCTGAGCTGAATTATTTCTGACATTTACGTTTCTGACCACAAAGAGGAAAAGGAGAAACCTTTTGTACTGATTGGACTTCAAGAATCCAATCATAGTTTCAGTATAAAACCTGAAACCTGTTTACATTTTACTACTCAGTAACCAAACTGTCTAATAACTGCATGAAGTGGTTTCAGTTTCAGCTCTTATAGGCCCAGAAGCTTAGACAACTTAGAACTTAGACAACTTTATTTGTCATTTTGTATGTACAGAGTGCATACAGAAAGAAATTTTGTTGCATACAGCTTATAGGAGTATAGTCAGATTCCAGGTGGAATAAGGCAACATTACAATATAAAGTGCAGGATGTGCCTCCCCTGATAGACCGGCGCCCTGGGCAGTGTGCCATCTCTGGCCTCCAGTTGCTGTCAGGTGTATAAAGCTACAGCGAAGCAGTAGGAGAGCATCGTTCAGCAGAAGACAGCAGGGTTCTCATTGCCGAACACATAAATATGCTTTAAAACCACAGTTTCCAACATTATTTAGCTTATCTGACAGAAGTGATCAGGATAAACCCAGTGGTGTCTAATGTACAGTCAGACTCCCATTTATCTCTCTGATGTGCACAAAGAAGCAGTTCAACAGCTCTATATGATGGATGTGTTTTCAGCCTGTGGATCATCCTTTATGAAAAAAAACAAGAAAACACTTTAGCGACGAGAAGGCTTTGTCACCTCTCTCACCCTCCTGAACCCTCTCCTCTTATGTCCCCTTTTTTATTCCCTCCATCTCTCTTTCCTTTATGGGAGATTATGTGGCTGTTTGATCTGCGCAGAGACGAATGACAGTGATTCTCCAAATCTAGCCCGGTATCAATCACACTCAGAGTCAAATACCAGCCGTGAGTGAGTGTGTCTGCAGGAGTGTGCGTTTTTAGGAGTGTGTGCGCGCCCCGTCTCACCCATTACGCCCCTGGGCTCAGTCACGCTGTGACAGAGGGCTTTGATCTTCCAATTCTATCACACACCTTTATCCCAACTCTCCCCCGTCTTGCTCTCGTCCTTATCATCCTCCCTCTGACATTTTTTTTTTGCTTCTCACTGGCCTGCTTCACACACACCGACACACGCACGTCAGACGCCAGGATCAGTTCCAGCCGCCGCCTCATGGGGGCGCTCAACAGAGAAACCCACCAGTGGGAGAACAAAGAAAACTGGAATTACAGAAAATATGAAACTGCAGGCGTGAGGAGGGGAAATAAGCACGGTGCTGTGAGAAAGTGAGATTTCCTCTTTTTTTGCTTTCAGATCAAAGAAGTTTGATGATGAAATAAATCAGATTTTCATTTATTAAGAATAACGAGCACTCCAACCCAAAGGAACCGCCCCCCTTGGTTCATTTATAGAGACAAGAGTTACATAGTAACAAATGCTAATTTACAATATCTGCCCCTAGCTGGGCATTTTGTTACCCAAAAAACCCCCCAATATAAATGATCCAAAGATTCAAATATAAATATAGAACAAATAAAAGTCAATCAGAACAATAAAAACCCACAGCTGAGTTCAATTTTACAGCTTCATCCAGGCCTGAGCTGCAAAATCAAGAAAATGATGCATGACTAGTTGAACATGTTGGCCCAAATATGTTGTAATTTTCCTGTTAATTTAGAAATAGCCGTTTGTGAAAACTCATAATTACTTTAAAATATCAATATTCTTTGTTAGACTTTTCCCCCATGGAGGTCGCCATTTTTTCACCTGAGCAATGCATGCTGGGTTGTTGACGGCGTTAAGTCCTACTGGACAGGAAGCTACAGAGTTAAACTCAGGCAGGTTAACATTACACAAGTTTTTTATCGTATTGTGTTTGACTGGTGTAAATTTTGACTGTAATTTCAAAAAAACAAACAAAAGAAGAGCACTGCTGGAAGAACAACTTCCAGCAGTGCAAAAACCCATGTTTGGGTTCTCCACGCCTCTCTCCTAAAGACTTTGAGTCATTTTTACCAACAAAATTGATGACAACAGACGGGCGTTACCCTCACAAACTAAAAACAGCTGCCCTGCCGGCTATTTTATCCATAAAGCGCTTAAACCCGCCGCCTAGCGAGAGAAACACGCAAGGAGAAACATCAGAGACATCAACACAGTAAGCCTTTTTAAATGTGAAACGGAGCCGACATCGGACCGAAGACGAGACCCTAAACACCTAAACAGGTTTTAACGAACCGAAGATCGAACCAATCAGATCCTAAGTGTCATTGGACCTGACTCAGGAAACAGAGCACTACGTGCTGCATCCCACAGTTCTGCAAGCATTCATCGTTTTATTATTATTATTATTATTATTATTATTATTATTACTACTACTACTACTACTACTACTACTTTGTCATCAATCTCTCTGGTTCAAACTGCAAAGGTTTAACGTTGCTCATTGCTGTTTTGGCTGGACGGAGCTAGCGCTAGGACCTTGTATACATCATTTACCCAGAATGCATTGCAGAGTAAAAAAATATGATGACGTTAGTGTAACAATGTTACATTAAAATGAATAAAAACTGAACAGCTTACAGTATTTTTACTGTATTGTTTTTAAATCTAAAATAGATATTTCTCCAATAAAGTCCATTGTTACAGCTAAAAGCAGATCCCTTTAGGTACCATCTGTCGACACGAAGCAGGCACGCCACAGAAATTCTAGAATAGATGAGAAACTAAGGCTTTAGGGACTCCAGAGAACCACAATGAGAACAATTACCCACAAACGGAGGAAATGCAGCACAGTGGAGAACCTTCCCAGGTTCATCGACTCATCCAGGAGGTCCCAGAAGAACCCAGAGCAGTTCTCGCGGTATTTGTGCGTTCACAAATAAACGAGAATCCATCTTGTGTTCGGGACGGAACCAAAAACGGTTCGTTTGCAAGAGCTGCCAAGCCAAACCAAAGTCACCATGGCAGGGTTAGGGTTAGGACGGGCGTTTAGCTGCTGTTTGGTCCAAATCCACGATTTATTCTTTGAAAGAAGAGCAAGAAGCGCCTTGACCAGCGTGACTTGTTGTTTCTAATGGAGCCTGCAGCTTACATTTTTATTTTATACCGTGATTGGCTAAAACTCACCTTTGGTAGGCGGGCACTAGGCGTCGCTTGGCCCAATCAGCTCAGAGAGTTCTGCTCCTTTCCCCAAACGGATTCGATGGGCGCAGAAGCACCTTGATAACGTGCAGAACGTTAACGAGCAGAACGTTAACGAACAGAACGTTAACGAGCAGAACGTTAACGAGCAGAACGTTAACGAGCAGAACGTTAACGAGCAGAACAATAACGAGCAGAACGTTAACGAGCAGAACATTAACGAGCAGAACGTTAACGTGCAGAACGATAACGAGCAGAACGTTAACGAGGAGAACGTTAACGAGCAGAACGTTAACGAGCAGAACGTTAACGAGCAGAACGTTAACGAGCAGAACGTTAACGAGCAGAACGTTATCGACCGT
This sequence comes from Fundulus heteroclitus, assembly GCF_011125445.2. NCBI lineage: Eukaryota > Metazoa > Chordata > Actinopteri > Cyprinodontiformes > Fundulidae > Fundulus > Fundulus heteroclitus. The sequence goes on along the minus strand of NC_046377.1, from coordinate 25,048,900 downwards.
AAGCTCAGGTTTGTGCAGCAGGACAATGAACCAAAGCACTTCAGGGAGATTTAGATGCTTCAACCAGGACGCTCACGCTGGAAAGTCTTCCATTGTGTTTGAATTTCAACAATCCTGCAAGGCAGAGCGGGCCAACATTCCTCTACAGCGATGCAGCAGCCAGCTATTAGGATTAGGGGGCAGTTACTATTTCACAAAGAGCTGCCATTCTTCATATTTGTTGATCTCATTTCTCCTTGACTGCTGATTTCTGGCACTCACTGAGCTCCATGCTTTGGAGAAAGCTAGAAAGCAGACAGCAGCAGCATGGAGAGATAACTGAGACATGAGGCTCCTGCATCAGAGAGAAAAAGTGAAAAGGGTCATAAATGCAGGGCAGACAGAAATAGTCCGCAGCCCCCGAGGCTGGAGTCTCACTACAGTATCAGTGACATAAGGACAGATGCGGGGATGAGGCGTTGCTGAGCGTGTTGGTGTGCTTGCTGTGGGCTGACGCCACATCAAAAGGAGGAAAGTCGTGTCAAAGCAAACCTGGAAGTCACATCAAGTCAGTCTCCGTTAATCCATTTCAAAGTCTGTCCTCTAAAGGCAGGAAACAAAAAAACAAAAACAACAACAAAAGGCATGACAGCCTCCGCCGCGCCGCCGTCATTCACTCCTGGAACACGCTGCCAGAGAGCCGGCGTGTGCGCGCCGACACGCACGCATCCTCCCACACAAACGGCGAGGCGAGCGGCGCTCACTCCTGCAGCTCAGGTGCAGAAAAGCAAAACCACGTCTGGCTTTCAGGCGTCTCCTCCTCAGGTCTGTCTACCCAGAAGGCCCGGCGGGCAGCGGCGCTGTCGACATGTTTGATCTTGGCGAGCTCCCGCCGAGACCAACAAAGCAAGGCTCTCCTCCGCTATCCCACAATTCCACGGTGCCGTTTCTTCTTGCCTGGCAGGCCCACAGCCGCAGCCTGCCATTCATTATGCGCTCAGCAGGAACCCAGCAAAACTACTGAAGTCCTCGCTGTGCACAGGCTGGTGGAGAGACGGCACACAGGACCCACAGCCTCCCCACGCTGAGCCACGTGTGCCGTCTGGATGCTGCGCCGCCATTCTGCTGTAAAAATATAGGCAGGGGGGGGGGGCTGCCACTTCCTGTTTACCTGCAGCATCCTGGAGCCACGCTTCCTCCTCTCCCGTCACACACCCAGCCCGTCTCCTCAGAAAAGCTCTAATTGAAATGATTGTTATAAGCACTGCAAGCCGCAGCGTGATAATTAATCACAACGTGATTTTTATAAAAAAAAGAGGCGGCTGCTTTACGGGGCAGCTGTACAGTTAATGACATGAAGCTGGATTGGCTGTAATTTCCTGATGTTTGATGGTAATGAAGTTAAAGTTTGTGCGCTTTGAGGGGCTAATTATCGGCTCGTGATGCATCTGCGCTGCACTTCAGCTAAAGTGTCGCCATTTGTTGTCGATCAGCCTCAATCATCTGCTGCAGAATCCACGCTGAATGCATACCTTGGAAGAATCGATTAGGACTTCATTTGCATATTAATGTGCCCGCTCACACTGGTAGTAATGAGCTGCTGAGCCACCGTGTTGTTGCTGTTTAAAAGCTACATGGCTGAGAATAATAGCCGCTATAAATAGCTTCATTTATCTGGATCTGTGCAGGTCGGACTCAACTTATTGCTCTCAAAGACCAAAGTCTGCACTGGTTTTGGTTCTGAAGGCCAGGATTAAATTGAATCCTTCAGGAATTGTCACAGGTTTCTCATTTATCTATTAAAATAAGCACACATGACTTATTTACCACAGCAGTTAGAGCAGCTCAAGCTCAGTCAAGCCAGAGAATCTCAGTTACATGTGGACTTTGACTAGGCCATTCTAACCCAAGTAACCCTGCATTAAACAACTCCATCATCAGATGTACCTGCACACGGCTCTATTTACTGGATTTTATTCAGGGATGCCTGAGGAAATGGAGCTTTCCACCGATGCAAACTACAGTTTTCAGGATTGCAGGCTTGCCTTTACTTCTTTGTGTTGGTCTGTCCCATAAAGAGCTGAAGGTCTGGGGTTATAATGCCACCAAATCAGTATGGGAATAAATAATATTTAAGGTGCTGGATCAACCTTGATAGAAAAATAATCAGAATATCATCTAGATTCAATAAGTTAGCTGTTTTGAACAAGGAATGCATTCAAGGTGTAGCTCACTCTGTTTTTATGAAATATCACGTCCTGCTGGTGTATTAGTTGTTATTTTGGTGTTTTATGCTCAGTTTGTTATAAAACAAAGCCTTTTGTGTTTATTTATAATAACAATGGAAGTATGTAACTGCGCGTGTGCGGCAGGGGATAAACCAGGAAGGAGCTAACGGCTATTAGCATCTCCCAGCGATGTAATGGAAAAATAGACCTAATAAAAAAAATGCTAAGAAAATATGATTTAATGAGGGAAAAGACTGGAGTAGCGCTGGGAATACAGTCTGAACGTTGGTGCTAAAGCTAAGCTGCTCCCAGTGACCACAGAGCTGATTAACGTGAGTAAATGTCCTTATTTATACGATGATATTAGTAGCAAAGTTTTCTTGGCCTCTACAGTCTGAAGTAAAAGCAACATTACAAATATAACTATTGATCTGTTGGTTCCTACCTTGATCTCTCTGTGTTTGTGTTTATGAACGGGAAATAAATTTCTTTTAGGATGTTCTGATATGAGGCTCTTAGAGTTGCTGCAGATCGTTTATTTAATTAATAACGTTGGTCTTCATCACGCCGACCTGCCGCATTACTGCGAGGCATCGCAGAGGGTCAGGCTCGGTCCGGCATTATTATTAATAGTGATTTATTATTTTTTATTTATTATTATTATGCTTTCTGATAGTTCTGCAGTACTGCCACTAGATGGCGCCACATCTGTTTATATCTGGTCATCGCGCCTGGAGCTGGGCTTATCTTCAGGCTCTATAAGGACCATCAACACTATCAGGATGGAGGCTTAATGTGTATATCACCTTATTTTATCATGATCAAACGGTATTTGGTGTTTTTTATAGTTATATAATGTGGCTATGTAATCCATGGTAAGTGGCAACCAGCTGAAGATGTTTCTGTGGGAGAAGTGATGAGAGAAACCATGAGGTCCACCATCAGAGGGATCAGAGAAGAACCAGGATGGATTTTATGATTTCTCTAATCACTTCCTGTTTCCTGGCTGGGCGGCGTGTCGTTCTGTCAGACTAGCTGATAAAACGTCGCCCCCTCAGTTCCTTTCAGCTTTTTATCACCTTGTTCAGAGAGGCCTACCTGACCAGGTTCTCTGTGCCCCCCCCCCAGGCTCATTTTAAGTGGTTCCTCTGAGTTTGCAGGAAACGCTCCCCTTCCTAAATGCTAACGGCTGCTTCTGGGCTAACGTTCGCAGACGTCTTCCCGTACGACGCCGGTGCCTTAAATCTGAGCCATGCTGGGAACAGCAGGAGTGTGTTGGGAGTAAGGAGGGAGGAGGCAGCATCTGTGCGCCCTGCGCCAGCCGCTGGCAGCCTCAGAGCGACCATCGAGCTCAGGAGAAAGCTTCTGCCAAACGTCTGAAGGCGGACTTCCTCCAACACACACCGCCGCGCTGCACGGGACACAAGCACACACACTTTCTCCTCCGTCTGCACCGAAGGTGTGACGGAGCGCCGCCGGGTCCAAGGCAGACAGATGGCCCTCGCAGTCGGCGCTCGATATCGATGGCCGAGCCGGTACGACCACACACACGCACACACACACACACACACACACACACACACACACACACACACACACACACACACACACACACACACACACACACACACACACACGCGCAGCTCGGAGGGAAAACAGCACCCAGCAAGGCGTGTAAAACCACACGTTTGACCTCCAGACAGTCATCACCGCTGACGGATTATTCACAAAACACTCCCTGATACTTTGATTTTACTTATTTATCACGTCTCTTTCAGCAGAGACAATCATTTAGAGGACATCTTCACCACGTTTCAGTTAATGTTCACAAAATTTACACAGAATTTCACTTGTTAAGCACAGAAATTAGTCCAGCAGGGAGGTTTCATAATGATATTGAATACATAACCATAAAAATATCTCTAATCCAATCAGTGCCGGTGTTAAAAGCTTGTTTTTATCCTCCTGTTATCTGACCCACACATTTACACTTTGTTACATTTGAGTTTGTGAACTGTACCACATTTATCCTTAACAAACCGTCCATAATTTAGTCATTTATTTTATGTAAACTGCAGCATTTAAGGTAACGTCTCCTTTTTCAGGCTTTGGTTGAGTTCTCCTCATATTTCGGGAATAAACTGCAGAGACGCATTCTTTGCACACATAGACGACTGATCAGAAATGACCAAACTAAAGAAGGTTTGCAGTTAACGTGTTAAGAGAAATTGTCCCAAAAATACTTTTTATTGAGCCATGAATCTGCCTTAGAGCTGATTTCATTGGGTAGATTTTCAGACTCAACACATTTAATATTTAAAATGTTAAATGAATGTTAAATTAACATTGCTCCAGTTCCACTGGTCTGGACCGGCCTTTCATTTCAATTCAGTTTATTTATCCAGAACCAGTTTATAAAACACTTTTTGTGCCCGGACAGCCGAACAAGACAAACAGGTCCAGTTAAGTTATATTGAGTCTAATTCTAACTATAGTGGTCGACTTTTCTCTTTGCTTTAGGGTGCAGAAACGTTGCTACTGTAATCTTCATCTAACTGTAAAGTAGAGCTTATGAGTCCTGAAAGTCAAAACTATGAGCTCTGAGAAGAATCGCTGAAGCAGACGATCCGTTAACCAGGAACTAAGCTAATTAGCTAATTACTGCTCTTAGCGACCAGGCTAACAACTATTAGCAATGCAAGCTAATGATGCCGTTTTCTGCAACGTAGCTCCATGTTCACTGAATGAGGTTTTATAGTTTTACACAAGATTTAATAAAGGGACAAATTGTCAGGAGCACAACTAACGAGTCGGCCATGTTGGATTTTGAGGGCAGGGTTGGTTGCAAAAACATTACAGCTTTCCTTCATTTTTTTCCAACTAAAGGAGGATTAAAATAGATTAAAATATCCATTAAAATTGCGCGACATGTAAAATTAGTGATCCTCTATTTACCACAGTTGCATCTATAGGCTATAAACACCTATAAACAAAAGACACTTCTCCCAACACTGGTGTCATTTCAACTTGTCGCCAGAGGGGGCAGACTTCTGCAGAAACTCCAGCTATGCTCCATTAAACATTTAATCCCAGCAGCGTCATGGAGGCTAGCCAACTGGATTATTTCTGTCTTTATTAAACCAGCACAGTTCCTGGAGAATAAAATGAGGAGATTCTGATTTGAGGTCAAGTGGTTTGGTTTTAATTAGATATTTAAAACAACTTTTGAAGCTCTCCAAACTACTCGGTTCCAGTTGGTAAAATAACCAGAGTTACAGACGTACTGCGTTGAGTCTAACATCTCTTCTTCTCTTTCGGTTCCCAGGCAGGAGAAACTTAGTATGTAGAAGGTAGGGAAACATTTTTGACAAATATTTATGTATTTTTTGCCACGTTTTTTGTAGCTCTTGTTTTTCATCTGTTCTCAGGTTGTAATCCGTGTTCTAGTGTGCATTTGTTCGTCGTGTTCATCTTCACTGTACACGTGAGCATCATCAAGGGCCTGCGTCTTCAGGATGAGAAATCAGGGTTTTCTGATTCACAGGAATTTCAAAATAGATTAAAAAACATGCGGGAAAAGTGTGTCTGCTTGGATTAAAGTCTGCGGCTGTCATGTGAGCTGATCAAAGCTTCAAAGAGACCCAGATGTTGGTGTCAGACCAAATCCAGTCAGATCCACTCAGGTTCCCTCCGCGTCTCAGAGTCCTGTTGGGTGCCAGCGCAGTTTTGTTTTATAGATTACGCATCTACACCCTAAGCTCAGCTTTCAAACTAACTCTGCTGGTTTCACTTCTCTTCCTGGGAACACTTTTTACTCTTCTGGGGAAGCTTGGAAACCGGATGTCTCACTGGTTTCAGCTTCTTTACATTTTACGTCTTAGAAAATGGATTCATGCATTAAAAAGGAATCAGAACAAACACGTTTCTTTCTAACAAACATCTAAATGTAGAGATGCTGGTCCAACATGAACGGGTCATAAGAGGTAAAAATATATGAAAACCCTTAAAACAGATTTAGCTTTTATTGCAGCGGCATCAGCCCACAATAGAAATATAACCTGTAATTTGATTTGAGTAAATGTTTCAGCGCTGAAAGTAACTTAAAACAAAAAATATGTACCTGGAGCTTTTTAAAAATGGTTATAATCAGGTGTGTGAAAGAGTCTACCAGTAAGGAAGGACTTGCTGCTTCCTGGGAGTCAAAATGTGTCTTAGTCCCTCTTCAAAATAGGAAAGACAAGCAGACATGCCATTCAAACCTGAAAATGTGTCACTGGGTCTTTCAGCAGGATAAGAATCCAGAATTTATCATCACAACAACACCAAATCCACCTTTTTTCTAGAGCAGCAGAGAGGAAGCAGGAGTCTTGACCGTCTAAAGCAGGGGTGTCAAACATACGGCCCGCGGGCCGGATCCGGCCCGCCGAACAATTGAGTCCGGCCCGGTGGCTAAATGCATTATCAGTATTAAAAATGTCTGGCAATGTGGCAATAAGAATTGTCGTCTTAATGCCAAAAAGAGTTCATCAGATTTGACTTTCACAAGTGGAGCATTACTGCTTTTGCCATAGTGCTCCGCTTGATTTATGAATGTGAATAGTTCTTTTTCTAACTTCGCTCGGTGTTTCACTATGGGAATCGCCTTGGCGTGACCAACTACGGAAGCTCCAATGACATCACGTCTGTCTGTGACAGACAGGTTGAGCCGTGACCGTGGCTCCACCCACCAACTATATCACGGCCAACCTACCCGCCTCAACTCATTCTCGCTTTCTTCCCGTGTGAAGACTACAGCTAAGCTCCCTCAGCGCGCTCAGGCTAGCTTGGACCTGTTTAACGGTTCTAAGGCGTTCCGTAAAGGAAAACGTCGCTGAACGCAGGACCAGGACTGACCTGTGCCGTGCTGGGTAAGCGCTTCGAAAGAAGCACTTTTCAAAACACAAACGTTTGGAGCTGTGACCGCGTAAAGGCGAACTGTTCCGGTATCTACTCTGTTTTAATTAACAGAATAGATAGAGTTTGTGTCGACCGAGTTATCACGTAAAGGTGGGCTTGGCTTTTTAGCTAGCGGTGTATCGCTAGCATAAGAGTCCGGTTAACGTGTTGTGGCGAACGGACGTAATATCATTTAAGAGCTAACGTGTAACGACGAGCTCCGTGTTTGAATATTATCATGGCTGCGGCTCCTACCCCTGCCAAAGGTTCGGAACCGACAGTTAAAGAGGTTGTATCCCGCCCGTGCCCAGCGTCATGCGGGGCATCTATCTCGGGGCGGGACCCTCATCCGATGTGCATAGCATGCATGGGCGCTAAACACGCTCAGGCATCGCTGGCCGACCCTCAGGGGTGCCAGCACTGCGCGTCAATGCCGGAAAAAATCCTGGAGAGACGGCTGAGGGTGGCTGTCGCTAACAGCCAGGACCCGTGCCTCTCCTCACCTTCAGCCGTTGCGGCGGCGGGTGAAAACCATCAGCCGCGAGCTTCTAAAAGCTGGGCGGACATGATGGAGGAGGAGTACCCGTCCATGCCTCCCCTGTTTGAGGGCCTCACGGACAGCGGGAAACTCGACGAAACGGAGGGTGACGCTAACTCCGACCTCCTCGAACTAGAGGACATGGAGGAGGAGGAGGATGACTCGACCTTCCCGGGTCAGCACTCCAGGCCACCGAGCGGGGCAGAAGTCACCTCCCCGGGGGACAGTGACCTGTACGATGTGTGCAGGCGGGCGGCTTTAAAGCTGAACATCCCCTGGCCGGCAGCTCAGGATGCAGGAGGAGCAGAACGGGACCTGTATGATGGTAAAAGGCTTCCACCTGCTGTACCATCAGCAAAGCAGCTTTTACCAGCCGTTCCTGCTTGCATCAGAGAAATGAGCCGTTTCTGGTCCAGCCCTTTTAAGAGCAAGCTTCCCACCAAGGGCTTCTCTAAGCTGGAGATACAGGGTATGGGTGAACTGGGGCTGGCCGAACCCCCAGCAGTGGAGCCTTCAGTGGCTTACCACCTCCACCCTAATCGCAGATCGGTTTCAGCATCTTCTAACATCTCGCTCCCAGGTAAAATGGATCGCCTCACTGCCTCCATTTACCAGAGGATGTATAAGTATGCTGGTCAGTCAGTGTGCTCGCTTAACGCGGTTACACTGCTGTCTGCATACCAAGGCGAAATCCTGGAGGAGATGGGGCGTCAACTGGACTCGGGGACACCTAACCCCAGTCTGTGGGATGAGATTTGTGTTGTGAACGATCTCATTTTACGCTCCTCTAGAGGTGCAGTCCAAGGTTGCGGCCGTGTCATGGGTCTGGCTGTCTCAGGGGAAAGAGGCCTATGGTTAAACCTATCAGGCCTGAGTGATTCCCAGAAGGCTGAGATCATGGACGCAACTTATGACCCGACAAAAGGTCTATTTGGCCCCTCCTTGGAGAAAATGAGGGAGACAAGTACCCTCAGAAAACAGGAGGGAGAGGCTTTTAACCTTTGTTTGCCTCGCAAGCCCAGCCAAACTCCCCCACAGGGCCCCAGACCTGGTTTTGCTGCTGCTGCTGCAGCGAGAGGGCGGCAAAGTGTAGCCAGGACTTCAAGGAGACCTTCTACACAACCTGCCCAGCAGAGCAAATTGGAGAACCCAAGACCATGGGGGAAGCACTCTTTTGCAGCGGCTGCTGCAAAAAATCGTCCATCCCACCCCGGGGACAGCAAGAAGAAGCGGGCCACCTAACCCCTCTGTTGACAACCTCCCCTCTGAAGAGAAGGTTTCCAGGCGCTGCCCAGGGTTCAGATGCTCCTGTAGTTCCCAGTTCACCAGGAGTCATGTTAAGTTCTCCTTCTCATGTTCAGGGAGAAGACATTTTGGGGCAGATGACACAGTGTCACCAAGCACTTCAGCAGTGTCATCCAACATTCCACAGCGTTTTATCAGTGTCACCAAGCACTCAGCTGTGCCCCGTTGCACGATGTTTTGTTCCGGGGGAATCAGAGAAAATAAACAAAGCTTTTCTGCAGCCAGGCATGTCGCCGAGGGCAGAAAGCCCCCCACAAAAAAAGAGAAAATTTCAAATAACTCTCTGCCACTCTCCTCTGCGCCCTGCAGAGGGAGCTTGCGCTCTTCACAAGAGAGCCGAGCTCAGCAGTGCAGAGGGGATTACGTCACTCAGCAGCGACGCCGTCCCTCTCTCTGCTCGGGCAGATCAGTGGCGCGCATGCGCAGTCTCTCCATGGGTTTTGAATACAATTTCCAAGGGGTACAGACTACAGTTTGCCGTGAGACCTCCGCGGTTCAACGGAGTGCTCTCTTCGGTTGCCACCGGGGATTCGGCTCACGTCCTGAAGGACGAAATCGCCTCCCTGTTAGACAAAAAAGCGATAAGATTAGTACCGGACAAGGAGGTTCGTCAGGGCTTCTACTCGCGCTATTTTCTCATTCCAAAGAAAGACGGCGTATCACTACGCCCCATACTGGACCTGCGTGTGTTAAACAGACATTTACGCAGGTATACATTCAGGATGCTAACGCACAAAGCACTGTGCCGCTCCATCCGTCCAGGGGATTGGTTTGTAACCATCGACCTGGCGGACGCATATTTTCACATTTCCATTTACCCCCCACACCGAAGGTTTCTCAGGTTTGCTTATCAAGGCACAGCCTACGAGTTTCAAACCATCCCGTTCGGGCTGTCATTAGCCCCGAGGGTGTTCAGCAAGTGTGTGGAGGCGGCGCTGTCCCCGCTGAGGACGCGCGGGATCAGAATATTTTCGTACATAGACGATTATCTCATTTGCTTTCGATCAAGCGAGCAGGCAGTGAGCGACTCTCGGGTGGTGATGAACCACCTCATCAACCTCGGGTTCAGAATAAACCGAGTGAAAAGCCGCCTGATTCCCGTGCAATGCACGGAGTATTTGGGTCTCAGAATAAACTCCCTCTCTTATCGTGTCACACTATCAGAGGGGAGGATCCTGTCATTCACTCAGTGCATGACGCGTTTTCAGTTGGGAAACGTCGTTTCGTTCAGACTGTGCCTGCGGCTCCTCGGTCTTATGGCGTCCGTGATTTCGGTTGTCCATCTGGGGCTTCTGATGATGAGGGACTTTCAACGGTGGGTCGCGTCTCTGCGACTCTGTCCCCGCCGTCATCTGTGCCGCAGGGTGAAAGTAACACAGGCGTGTGTGGCGGCTCTTCAGCCGTGGAGAGACCCGGCGGCTCTCGCGTCGGGCGTGCCGCTGGGGACGGTAGCGTCCAGGGTTACCATGACAACCGATGCGTCCATGACCGGTTGGGGTGCAACTATGATGGGCCGAACGGTGAATGGCGTATGGTCGCCGAAAATGGCACGGCTTCACATCAACATGCTGGAACTGCACGCAGTGTTCCTCGCGTTGAAACATTTCATGCCCTATGTGATGGGTCGCCACGTCTTGGTAAAGACCGACAATTCCACTGTGGTGGCTTATATCAACCGTCAGGGCGGGACCAGGTCCCTGCAGTTACACAGACTGGCCAGGGACATAATTATGTGGAGCAGCACCAGAGTTCTGTCGGTCCGTGCAACGCACGTACCGGGGATTTTGAACAGAGGGGCCGATCTTTTATCCAGAGGGAACCCTCTGTATGGAGAATGGAAGCTGCATCCTCAAGTGGTGGAGCAGATCTGGCAGAGATACGGACGGGCTGCCGTAGATCTCTTCGCCTCATGGGAAAACGCTCATTGCCCGCTGTTTTTCTCCCTGTCAGACCCAGACGCTCCACTGGGCATGGACGCGCTGGCTCACCCATGGCCAGACGTGTTGCTTTATGCTTTCCCTCCTCTCAGCCTGATATCCTCAACTCTAGTCAGAGTGAGGGAACAGGGCCTGTCTTTGATTCTGGTGGCCCCATGGTGGCCATCGAAGCCCTGGGTGGCAGAGATAATCCAAGTTCTGTCAGCCGAACCATGGCCCCTCCCCATTCGCAGGGACCTGCTGTCTCAGGCGCGAGGGGAGATTTATCATCCACACCCAGATCACCTAACTCTCTGGGCTTGGCCCGTGAAAGGTGGAATTTAAATGCAACAGGCCTCCCCCCGGAGGTCATCGACACCATACAGAATGCTAGGGCTTCTTCTACTCGCTCTCTTTACAGTAGTAAATGGCGGGTTTTTGAGGAATGGTGTGAGAAAAAACAGGCCATTCCTTTTCAGTGTTCAGTGGTGGACGTGCTCTGCTTTCTGCAGAGCTTGTTCGAAAAGGGCAAGGCTTTTTCAACAATTAAGGTTTATTTAGCTGCAATTTCTGCTTGTCACGTGGGGTTTGGTAATAAACCTGTGGGGCAGCATCCCTTAGTGTGTCGTTTCATGAGAGGGGCACGACGTAAGTTGCCAGTTTCTAAGCCTTTGGTGCCATTATGGGATCTCACTCTTGTGCTGGATGCCCTTTGTCATCATCCCTTTGAACCTTTGGAGGGTGTTGGCTTAAAGTTCCTTTCATTGAAAACTGCTCTGCTCTTAGCGTTGGCCACGGCTAAGAGGGTGAGTGAGTTGCATGCACTTTCAGTCAGTCCGGCCTGTTTACAGTGGGCACCCGGGCTCTCTAAGGTGTGCTTGAGACCCAACCCTGCATTTGTGCCAAAGGTGTTGGAGTCGTCATACAGGTGTTTGATGGTGGAACTGCTGCCATTCCATCCACCCCCATTCTCTTCAGCAGAAGAGCAGAAGCTTCATTGCTTATGTCCAGTGAGAGCTTTAAGAGCTTATGTGGACAGGACAGCCTGTTTTAGAAGAGCTGACCATCTGTTTGTGTCGTGGGCTACCGCTCATAAGGGCAAACCTGTTTCCCGCCAAAGGTTAGCACACTGGATTGTGGATGCTATATCTCTGGCATATAGATGCGCAGGATCAGAGCCACCTAAAGGAGTGAGGGCCCATTCTACCAGGAGCATGGCCACCTCTTGGGCTTTGTTCCGTGGTGTGTCGGTTCAGGACATCTGTGCTGCGGCCAGTTGGGCTACACCGCACACGTTTGTAAGGTTTTACAGGCTGGATGTGGCCCAGCCATCGCTAGCACACACAGTGCTTGGAGTAGGGACGTCAGCATCCACCTGAGGCCTGGAATGTGATTCCTATCATGTTTGGCTTCGGGGTCAGCATGCAATCCGGGAGTGGGCCATATCTCCCATAGTGAAACACCGAGCGAAGTTAGAAAAAGAACGTCGGGTTACTTAACGTAATCCCTGGTTCTTTGATAACAGAGTGAGGTGTTTCACCAACACGTCCCTTCTTGCATGGTCACGGAAAGAAACCTGCCTAGAATGAGTTGAGGCGGGTAGGTTGGCCGTGATATAGTTGGTGGGTGGAGCCACGGTCACGGCTCAACCTGTCTGTCACAGACAGACGTGATGTCATTGGAGCTTCCGTAGTTGGTCACGCCAAGGCGATTCCCATAGTGAAACACCTCACTCTGTTATCAAAGAACCAGGGATTACGTTAAGTAACCCGACGTTTTATTATGATTCATGCGGGGAATATCTCAAATGATATGGACACTACAATGGGAAAGTAAGAGAGGAAAGGAAGAAAAAGAAGAAAAAAAGAAAAGGTGAAAGAAAGAGGAGATAAAAGGAAGAGAATGATAAAACAATTATTGAAAAAAACATGTACTTCGTTTAATTGAAAATCTGTAGTTCCTATATTGTCCACAAGGGGCGCTGTGTTTTAATTAGCAGGTTAAGCTTCAGGTGTGGAAAAATTTTAATAATTTCTTAATTTTTATCTGTTTGATGTATTTTGTCATGTAGGACAGTGTTTTTAAGTTACAAAAATTGTGAATAAATGTTTTTCAACATTGTCCAATCACTGTGATCAGTTCTTATGCATAATGCACAAGTAAATGTTTAACTGAGTAAAAGTATTGTTGAAATTGCACATACTTTTCTTAAAAACGCTGAGGTTATTCATAATATATTGTATAAAAGTTGAAATTAATTTAATATAAATATCAACAACAAGTCCACTTTTATTAGTTCTATTTAATCTTGCAATGAGTTTACTCGTGTGGCCCTCTTGAGATCAGATTAAGCTGAATGCGGCCCCTAAACCAAAATGAGTTAGACACCCCTGCTCTAAAGAGAGAAATGGTCAAATATCTGTAAAACAGTTTAAGACCTTTCATAGAAGCATCCCTGTGAGATTGTCCCTTTGGCATCTTTTCCAGGCCTGCTGATAACCGTGGAGGAAACCCAAACTTTATTTAGCCTCAGACACCTTCGCCCGGATAAAGAGCTTATTGTGGCCTAAATAAAGCTGCTGTGTGCGATGGCCCACGCCTCAGCAGCAGAGTTGGTCTTAATTATCTCCACTTCATTTAGCTTAGGAAACAATGAAGCCAACAGGACTGACGGAGGGATCTGGTGTTGGCTATGCCGGCCTCTCTGCTCCATCCTCTTCCTCCTGCAAATCGATGCCTTTAAACGCGCCACCAGCATGCACAGAAACGATGTCTACGGGAAGTTCATTTGGAAATAGGCTATTAATATTTCTTTGGTTGAATAGGAGCTCGCGTGTGTGCGGCGTCCCCTCCATGAGGTTTGCCTTCTTTCAGCTCTGTTTGCAGTAGCATTTGGGTTTTACTACGCCAATTACAGCCTTTAATTGAATTGATTTCGATAATGAGCCTCTGTAATGACACCGCTGTGGGAATGTGTGTGTGTGATGAATGAGCCGCCGCTGTTTTTTATGGACTTAAATGATTTGTAAAGAGGCGGACAGCGTTTCCAGATGAGGACACGCGGCTGTGAAAGCTGCCGACCGGTCAGCCTGTCTACCAACCTTTTGTCCGAGCTCCAAGCCCTTCAGCCTGTTGCGTAATATCCTCCAGGCTATAACGCATGAATGTTTGATGGCATACAGCTCACTACACGGCACATTTAATATCCTCTGCTGTAGTAGTTTCATCCGTTTTAGACCTAACACCACCTGAATCTGCCGGGCAGCTTCCAGGGGAGCGGGTCGGCGGCGCTGGACGTTATCAGTCAGTCCGCCTCTCCTCTCTTTGCTCGTCCCACTCTTTACTCTCCTGATGGAGCAGTGATATGTGGAAGAGGCTTACACCTGAACAAACAACACAAATCGACCTACAAGCCAGCGTACAGCCCTCCCTCTTCCATCTGACTGCAACAGCGCCGCCGTCTTCAGCTACAGAAGCCGGTCAACGCGTCTATCTTTGCCGTCTATACTCGTCGTTTTAGTTAGATTTATCCTTCCTTTCCCATTTGGGGAAACAGCAAATACTCCAAAAGGTTTTCAGACACATTATAATATCAAACACAGATAAGCTGAGGAAATGCAAAAAGCCGCACCTTAAATAATTTCCAACCAACCTGGCCCTGTTCCCGTGTTAAATTAATTAATTAACCACAACTTCTACCAACATCCTGGTCTGACAACAAACACCAAGAGGGCTAAACGATCTCAGAGAGCAGCAGATCCTGCTGTGATTTACAGAAAGACAGAACCACTGCTGAGTAGGGCTGAACAATTAATCGCATTTTCAATATAATCGTGATTTAAAAAAAACGTAATTTCCAAATCGCAGAGTCTGCAATTTTTGGCTCTGTAACAATTAGTGAATTAGACGCGTCCATTAGGTGTTGGTAAAATGTTTAAAGTGGGTTTGCCTCCACATGGAAGGGAAGACAGTTGCAGCAGTGAGATAATCTAACTTTATTACTTGTTTTAGAGTTTATATAATCATACATAGCATTAAGTACAGGTCAATCAGTTTAATACATAGACTTGTTTGTTGGTTGCACTTTATGTTCAACAAGGATTGATGTCCAAATCAATTAAAAGCTGTTCTCTTGAATAATATTCTGATTAATAGAAACAATAAAAGTTCTTGTTTTAAATAGTCCTTGTTTACAAACATCTTTATTTAGACGCCATTTTTGTTGCTTGTGGTTAATGCAGAGAAAAGTCAAAATTGCAATTTTGGTTGAAATATATTGTAGGCAGAACGCAATAATTTCTGCTCTGAGTTTAAATGCTGTGGGTCTTTTAGCAACTAATCTGCACAGCGAGGAAACAAATTGATTTGTTGTTTGTATATATTTAAAAAGACATCTTAAATTAAACTGGGGGAAAAAAAAAAAATCGCATTAAATCACAATATTAAGAAAAAAATTGCAATTAGATTATTTTCCAAAATCGTTCAGCCCTACTGCTGAGCCACCAGAACACAAAGACCTGTTTCACGTTGACCAGAAGAACGTCTTGATGGTCTCAAAGACTTCTGGGAACATATTCTGTGTACGGATGAGACGTCTTTGGACGTCCGGTTACACCTGGTGTAAAGGTAACATCTCTTCAGGAGCAGAACATCAGAGCTACGGTCAGACACGGAGGCGGCAGTGTGATGGTCTGGGTCAGGACGTCTGGTCATAACTGATAGAACCACGAGTTCTGCTCTCTGCCAGATACTCCAGGATGGAGAATATCTGGACATCAGTCTGCAGCCTTCAGCTGAAAATCATCTGCGTCACAGAGCAAGGCAGCGATCTGAAGCGAGCCAGAGAAGAAGAGCGGGCCACTAATTACCAGGGTGTTAACGTCTGAAAGCTCCAACAGCGACAAAGAGGAACAACAAGACCTCTGCAGGGGGTAAATACTCGTTTCCTGACTTGCACATTTAGAAACGTTAAGTTGTTCAGACTGCACTTTAGTTCATCAATCAGCTGACAGGATCTGTGTCAGCTGCTGCGATCCTGTGAACATCAGAGCGTAAGAGTCGACGCAGGTCACTGGGAATCTGAGGCCCAGCAGCGAGACAGCTTGGCAGCATGTAATCAGAGTTTATGCATGCGGAGCCGCTCACAGCCAACGCCGTGAATGCAAACAACTACTAAGGTGGTAAAGGGTGTGGACACTTTCTGCCACAGCAGCTTTTTGTGCTGCATTTACTCCTGATTTTCACATTCACAACAAACGTTAGCTTGCAGGGGGGCAACAATACATCGACCCCCCCATCGATTAAATGATTAACGAGCCAATGACACTGATGCAAAACCAAAATATCGATCAATATTGTCCTTTTTTTTTATATCGTCATGTTTAAGATGCACCATTATTTTGAAATTCACAAGGCATGCGACTAAAGTAATCTATTAGTATTATTTTAAAATTAGAAGAATGCTGTTTTTGATTTAAATGCCTGCTTAGAAATAAAATGGTAAAATCAGATTTGTTTTTTTTTTGTGAGTTAATGTCAATGTAATAAATAATAGTGTTAGATGGGCAGATGATGTCACATCAGACTTTGTGATATCGGCAAACATCGTATCGTTATAAAGCTGTTAATTTACAATAATATGTAAGCATGGATAAAAACAATACACTATTATACAATTTTTAATATGGCCGTCAAATTAGGTTTGCTAATTAAACGCTGCGGTTTAAACTGTTAATATAAAAGCAGCATTCTCTGAGAATTGCAAATAAATAACGTCCTAATATCAAAATATTAATAACAGGTTTAGTTTGTAAATCAAAGGAAGTTTTTGATTAAATGTTTTCAATTAACATTGTAACATTTGGAACTTACATGGTAATAACTTGGATAATTATCTTGGTATATTTTTACTATAAATTGTCTTATTGTTACATTATCAAAGTTACTATTACAGAGCATTGACATGGTAATATTACACTGCAGTACATTTCACTATTTCTCACCATATTAAATCTTTTACCACCAGCTAATTACATACTAACATCGTAGTAACAGTGTAATTAAATCTCATTTATAACTTTTTACCCTTTACTATCAAATGTTTTAGCAAGTTACTACAAGGTTTTAACAGTAATTACATGGTAACAATTAAGGTATCTAGTGGGCGCCAGTGGCACAAGAGTTAGAGAGGTTGACCTGTAACTGGCGGGTTGTCGGTCCAATTCCCTAGTCTGATATATAACAGCCTCTGTCAGTCTGGCCCAGGGCATTAATCAGTTAATATAATTTAACAACTTTCTAATTTCACATTACCAGTTATTGCTACAATGCAATTAAATTCTATTACACAGATGTTACATTGTATCTACAAATGGCTTGCCATATATTACAGTCTGGGTCTAGTTTGGATAATCAATTAAAATCAAGCGGGTTATTTTTACAGTCTGTCACAACTATGTTATTACATTAAAACTTGATAGCTGCATTAATCAATTATCACAATTTAGTTGAGCTGCTATCACATTATTTCATTCTGAATTAAATTGTATTTTGGTAACAAAAAAAACTTAGTTTTTGTAGCATTTGACAACCTGAACTGTTCTAACGGTTATTTTTCTCAGCTGTGTTTTGACCCTGGTGATAAATATCGGTGGTTTGCTGGAAAGTTACAGGAAATCTTACAAAATAAACAAAAAAACTTAAGAGAATCAGTAGCTAGAAAAAAAAACATAAAACAAGAAAATATTTTGTCCTTGTATTCTGACGTGTAATTAATGATTTAAAAATCTTTATTTTATTCTATAATAACAACCCTTTGGGGAATTCTGCCGAAGTCTCAACAGAAATCTGAGTATTTAGTTTAGTTGTTGCATTTGCATGCATCTCTGCAGCAGGACAGCAAACGTCAGTCTGCACCGTGTCTGACGCCGCATGAGGAAAATGGAAACGCAGATACCAACAAGGCGGCTGGATTTTATGAGAATTATGGGAAGAAAGCAGTTTACCTGGGAGAAATGCACCAGCACACACTCCTACTGGGTCATGAATATGTCGGAGCATGGGGCGTTTTTAGGAATCCTCTGCTTTAAAGGAAATATTTTCTCTGTTACTGTCCTGAATTATCTAGTTCTTTAAAGGTTTCCAGTTCTGACGCACCTTAAACACAAACAGGATCATTCTACAGGTTACGTCTTAAACCAGGTCTGTGCCTGGGGGGTGTTTCAGCCGCTAAATGAAGGTTAAGGAGAGAAAAACAGTAAAAACTTCAGGCTCTGCCGGCGGGTTCACCTCTTGGTCCGGCAGCAGAACCCTCAGATAGAGACGCAGGATTCTCTGATTTATTTTCCTCAGTTAACTCCTTCCTGTGGAAAGCAGTCATCAGATGGAGAAAGCCGATTGGGGAAAGTGGATAGCAGAGACCAAGTGGGAGCAATAAATATTTAAAGCAGGGAGACTAGGCATTACATTTATTTGCCTTTGAAATGTGTTTGGTAAAAGCGGGGCTTGTTTACAACTCGTCTTCATGACCGACCACTTGGGATTCTCTCCTCCTAGACACCAGAGCCAAGACGTCAGCGATGAAACGGCTCCAAGCCAACACAAGTAGTGGATTAAACACTTTACAACCTTCTCATATATATATATATATATATATATATATATATATATATATATGAAATTAATAATTTAGTGACCCTTTTAGATGCAACAGGTGCAGCTGCTGCAGCGCCAACCTGTAAAGAATAAAAATGTATTTCTGTATTGATCTTTTTTTACGAGATGGAATGAAATTAACACGATAAAACACAGAATTATGGTACCAAAGTCTTCTGCAATCCTAAAAGCTGCTTTCCTTTCAGCTGATTTAAGGACGGAGAAATCAGACTGACCAGAAAAAGCAAACTCTGAATGTTGACTTTACATATTTGCTTCTCTTTTGTGTATTTTAGGCACATATAATCCATAGGAAGTGATCATTTTGTCATCATGGCATTTAAAGCATAGAAACTGAAATAAGATGAGCTATTGTCTCAGTCCTCTTTCCATATTATCTACTTTGTTGTGTATTTTAATTTTATTAGAATATGTTAAGAAACACATTTACATTATGATTGCTCAAACGTTGCACCGTATACAGCTGGTAAATAAACTTAGCTCAGATTATCAAGAGAAACATGTAAAGTGTTATCCTGGCTCAGCATTAGGTTAGCTGCCTTTAAAGTTATGTTATTCATGCTTCTGACAATAATTTGCATTTCAAGCTGAAAAGCTTTTGGATGTCTTGCAGATGGTGGATGCATTTTGGTGCAAAAATGGTTTCCATAAGGCGAACAGAGGCTGCTCAGAAGGTTGTGGGTTTGAATCCCAGCCCCCGTGCATGGTTGGGTTCTCCCTGAAATGTGTCTGTGTGTTCTGGGTCTATGTGGCTCTGTGATGGACTGGCCACCACTTCATGTCGCTCACACAAACTTCAAAAAACAAACTAAGGTTTGTTGAGGGTCTGATTCCAATAATCAGAGCGTTTTTATCAGGGCTCACTCTCAGCATTTCACATAAAAGGCTTTTATGATATCTAAAGTCCCACAGCGCGCGTCAGCCTTTACACAATTAAACTGTCATTAATCTGCAATCAAACACAGGAGAGGCGACTCTTGTTAAGTTAAGGTTGGCGGATGTTTCAGAAACGCCGCTGACCGTGCTGAGGATAAGTCAGCGTGGCGTTTGTGAACGTGGGAACCGATCGTTTAGACCAACGAGGCGTCGCTCTAACTTTGTTCTGACGGCTCGAATAATCTCTCAGACCTGCAGGGCGGGGGGGGGGGGGGGCCTTCTGCCTGACGGAGCCGCATTTCTCACATGGCTGGAACCCATAATGCGCGTTATCACTTACAGTGTGTTAGCAGCTCCGTGCGCTGACTTGAAATAATCAGCGACTGATTGGACGACTCGTGTCTTTGGACTGTAAACCGACGCTTTTAAACTTTAAACCGACGCTTTTGAACTTTGACCCCGCTGGAGCCGCCGCCGCGCTTTGATGGCCGCCTTTGATGATCCTCTGCTTGGAGGAACACACACAACCTTGAGGGTTCTGCCGGCGAACACTCGCTAATTATCTCAGCGGCAGAAAGGTGAGGAGAGCCGTGTGTGTGTGTGTGTGTGTGTGTGTGTGTGTGTGTGTGTGTGTGTGTGTGTGGTCCCAGCGCCACGCCGGCTTTTAATCAGCCCCCACGCTTTTTATAAAACTTATCAAACGCTCTGATCCGCCCACGTGAAGGACGCGGCTGGAGTGATCCCCATCCCGTCACATGACCAAGCCCCCCCCCCCCCTCCCCCCCTGTTTCTGTCAGGATTTAACATCCTTCAGAGGTTCTGCTCACCAAAAGAAGAAAACAAGGATAAAAGCTGGAGGGCGCTCTGGAGGACGCACGCTAGATTAGCTCCCCTCCCATCCGTCCTTCCCTGCACGTTTCCCTCCGACCCAGCCTGAGACGGGGGACCAGCGGCCCCGGGGCCCCCTCTATGGGCGTCTGGAGGCGGGTGGGCGGTTATCACGGGGGACACGGGGCATTTAGACATCTGTCAGCCGCTAATGAAAGAGTTCAATTTAGTGGAAAATCTAAAACAACCTTGTCTGACGGGCAGGCTGACAGCTTTTAACTCGCCGTGCGCTGCTGCGGCGGCGTGTTCGTCTCAGCGTGTGCACGGCTGTATGAGGGGGGGGGGGGGATTAGAAAGCCAAGTTAATGAAAAGGTGGAAAGGAGGACGGCATATTTCTCCCTGCAGATGAAAGCGGAGGGTTTGTGCCAGAGCCAGGCGGCCCGTGCAGCGGGGGTCGGTCTTATGGCTTTAAATCGCTGCAGGGTGCAGCGCATGTTTCCTCACGATACATGGGCTATAGAGGGGGGGGGGTAGTGCTATTAGGAGTCGTGGAGATGAACACATGGCTCTCCAGGCAACGCAGAGCCACTCGGTCTCCACCCCCCCCCCCCCCCCTCGACCTTCATTAGTGCGTCATTAGGAAGAAGTTCTCCAGGAAAACAGGCTGTTTGTCCTCATTACTTCTCTACCTTTTATTTATCCTCACAGATTGATACCTGGATGCTGCGCCGCATAGCGACGGCGCCGTTACTAAGGGAGGAGAGTCCAGCATCAGGACCAGGAACTCCACCGTCAGGAGGATGAAGGCATTTGATGAGAGGAAACACAAACTAAAAGCTTTTCTTTGCTTAAACAGACACTAATATTAATTAGAAGCAGCATTTGCTTCTCTGCCTTCACACTAATGAACCCGAACCCAGCAAAAAGGTCCTGGGTTCAAATCCCGGCCTGGATTTGAGTTTGGATGTTCTCTCTGTACATGTGTGGCTTCTCTCTGGGTACTCTGTCAGGTTAATTGGTCTCTAAATCATCTTTAGGTGTGAGTGTGCCTGCTTGTTCTGCGTGTCTGCGAGAATTTATCGGTTTTCGCAGGACGACTTGTTTCACCAACAAACACAAGCAGCAGCACACCTCAGATTATTTTATCTACCTGACTGATAACGACATGAAGGCACCACACCAGTCCATGAAATTGTGGAATCATTTTTGGGGCGTTTATGCAGAGGGCGGCGCTCGTTAAGGATCTGAAACTCCATTTTAACGTGGATAACCTACACAATGTCGCGGTTTATTACAGAACTACTACAACTTTGTCTCACAGGGACGCTGGAGGTGTCACCAACTCAAACTTAAGGCTTTTAAACCTTTTTAAGACCCTTTTAAATGACATTTAAAACCTACATCCCAACATACAGAGACATCCAGATTCAGTGGGTTGAAGCTAAAAGGCACATTATTTTACTTTTATTTATACAACAGTATCTCACTCTGGTTGCATACAAAGTTTTTACGATTTCAATGGAAGTACGTACTGCACATGTGCAGCAGGGGTTAAAACAAGGAAGCGGCTAACGGCTATTAGCATCTCCCAGCAAAACAATGAAGAAAGGTCCAAGATCCAGTGGAAAAAACACAAACATCTATGATTCCTGGAGGGAAAATCCTGGAATGTCTCTGGGAATCCAGTCTGAACGTTGGTGTTCCCTGAAGCTAAACCTGCCGAGGCTCAGATGTGACGGAGAGCTGACTGACTTGAGTAAATGTTCTAATATGAGGCTCCTAAAGTTGCTATCGGTTTATTTAATTAATAACGTTGGTCTTCATTACGCTGAACTGCTGCTTTACTGCGAGGCATTGCAGAGAGTCAGGGTCAGTCCAGCATTATTTACAATTGATTTATTAATTAGGCAAACCGGAATTATGATAGTTCTGCGATACTGCCACTAGATGGCGCCACGTCTGTTCATGTCACTGATCCCTATTTATTCGCTGGATTGCACATTGGCCGCATATAATACACGTCACTGTTAAGCCACCAGCCGCCATATTGGTACTCCCTATTTTCCCCCAGTAACTAGAGAATATGTGCGCTACAGCATCGAATAACGAGGATTTTCTAATGTTCGGGCTGGGGCTTAAAACTTTTAAAATGTCAAATGCAGCCAGTGACTTCAGTTTTTCGGGCAAATCAGCACTCCAGTGAATAAATAGAGATCAGTGGTTCATATCTGCTAATTGCAGCTGGTGCTGGGCTATTTATCCAGAAAATGGACCATAAAATATTATCAGGATAGAGGCTTGGTGTATATAACCTTATTTGATCATGATCAAACGGTTTTTAGTCTTTTTTTTTTTACCCCACAGCATGACGCCACCGTCACTGTGCCTGGCAGCTGGTACACCGGTCAGGCATCAAACAGACCATTTAAATAAACCATGGTGTGTGTTTGGGATCCCTGCTCTCTGTTGGTAGAAATAATGAGGCGGGGTGGTTTCTGCATTTATTTATTATTTAGATCCTGAATTGGTTAAAAGAGAGAAACTGCAGGTTTTTGGGCAACAACTCTATTCAGGATCTGGATGTAAACATTATTTTCTGGCCCTGACAGGTCCACAGCGAACATAAACGGATTTCTCACGCATGAACATCATATCTGGACACGTGTGGTATGAGCGCCATGGCGAACGTTGAGCAGCGCCCGCTGAGGAGCGACAGGTAAGAGGAAGGAGCAGAGGCAGCGGGAAAAACCCAAGGAGAGCTGCTGTTTCTGTTCTCCTCAAGGCTTTGCTCTCTTTTCCACCGCCGAACACAGATAGATTCCTCAAATAAACCACGCAGCCTCACACTTTATTGCTTCCTGTAAAAAAAAACCTGCAACCAGTCAAGTGTTTCTGCCCCAAACCAACATGGCTCATGCTCGGCTCTGGCAGCTCCGCCGTCCTTTCTGAGCTATTTGGGCGGCGTCCAGCTCTCCCCTCTGATTGCATCTCTGCCCGTCAGGGCCTTGGGTTTGGAGAGAGAGACGGAGCGAGGGAAGGGAAGAGTGCCAAGTCAAACATCGTTCCACCGGCTTTTTACAAGCCACGAGAGTGGAGGGAGTTAATAAGCAGGTATTGGTTTTTAACGGCGGCCCGTTTATTGCTTTGGCCTCGGGCATGCAGGAGTGCTCCACTCCACCTTTCCCCGTCCACAGATCACCTTTTCTAATCTCTGCCGGCATGCGCGCCCCTCTCTGCGTGCTCTGCTTTTGTTTCCACCGACTCCATCGGCAATTAATCCCCACTCCTCATCAGCCGCTGGCTCTGGGCCCCGCCCTCTCACCTTTTCAGTCTCATTCAGAGCGGCGCCGAACGCTTTCTGAAAGGAAGGGATCGTAAACAGAACAACATCAATTTGCCGTTATTGTGTTGCCATTGATTCCGACTGCTGCAGGTACATGTTGGGGAGTTTCTGCTGCTGATGCTCATGCTGCGGTTTATTTCATTTTAAACCACTGCTCTGAGTCAATAAGGGACGATCTGGCATCCGCCACGCAGCGTTATGCAGCGCTGACGTGATGAATGCCATGCAGGTTTAATTGCAGACATATTGAGCTGTTGATCAGTGTCTTCTGCTCCTCTGAGGACAGTTTTTATTCTCCCTGAAGGTTTCCTACCATGCAGCAAAGCCAGGCTACCTCACGCCAAACATCAGCGTTTTTTTTCCCGTTCTGAAGCGCGGTTTGTGCCGTTTGCTGCACTGTGGCCACAGCTCCAGCTTTTAAAAGCAGCAACAGCAGCCTTGTGGGGATGTTTCACCCAGAGACTTGTCTTTCAGGCAATAAACAAACTGCCCTGACTCCCAGAGCGCCGGCCATTATTCCTTCTTTGCTCTAAAAGGTTCTTAACTGGAACGACCTCGCAGCCAGAATACGGGCTCTGAATGGAAGAGGCGTCCCCGTACAAAGGTTACTCTTTCAGCATAATTACTGTTTTCTCTAATTATGTCCATGTTATTAACTAAACATCCAGCTGAGTCCTTCAGAACACCAACACGTCGCTTCACAGTGAATGATTCCTGAGTTTCAGCTGCAAAGCAGAAACATTTGGAGATTAAACCCGGATTAAATGTTTGGAGACGTCTGGATCTGTTGATCCTCTGATCGCCAACCACGGGTCTTCTGCAGAGATTGGCTTCCCTCTGCCTGTTTGCAGAGAATAAACCGGACCACAGGTTGTGTTTCAGCTACAAAATCAGCTGAAAGCAGGAGCTGCTGACATGAGCTAGTCGACTTCTGGAGAAACATTTACGGTCAGGTGAGACGCAGGTGGAGCTCTGAGAATATCTGGAGTTCAGATGAAAGAACGCCGTAGAGCTGTGTAGCATGGTGGTGGCAGCAGCATGCTGTGGGGCTGTTTCACTGCCTTCAGTGTCGCTGCATCACACGAAATGCAGGAAACAGTGAAGCTCTTCAGCTCGACTTTAAACAAGCAGCAAGACGGTCGAAACTTGGACACAGTTGGACGTTCTAACAGGACGATGACCCAAAACATGCATCCAGATTGGTTCCTCTCTGGATAAAGAAGATTCTAGGATGGCCTTTTCTAAGGCTGCAACCTCCACCCTGTTGAAAATGTGTAGAAACCAGTTCTGTGGAGGTCAACTCCAGCAGTTCTGCAGAGAAGATGGGTCAGCCATGCAGCCAGAACCGTGCTGAGGGACACAGATGGGTTGGAGTTTCAAATAAACCAGTAAAAACTCAGAGGAAGAAAACTTTAGACCAGAACTGCAGCAATGGATCGAGTTCAGGGGAATAAAACCCAATTATTTCCCCTACTTTAGTATATTTAACTATTAAACTATAGAGACTTCTATAGTTTAATAGTTATGTCACTACCTCACTGTTGTTCTTTACGTGGTACCACTTTAATGTACAACGTCAAATCCATTTGTATATAAGTCACCTTAAATGTACATAAGTCACCTCAAATCTGTACTTTATTTCTTTTTTTCCCCAATCTCTGTATAAATGTGGACGCACTGTATATACGTCATGCACCTTTTCCTCCTTTAGGCACCTTCTTTTCATTATTGAGCCGATGTGACACGTTAATTTCTATCTTATCTTATGTTAATGCCTCTCTTTATTTAATAAACACCTGTTCATCAAACAAACGGTAGAGATAGCACAAAAAGCATCACTATAGATGTCCAAAAATGGTGAATAGTCTTAACTCACTGACAAACACAAATTGATGCGGTTCTAAGTTGGTATGAATGCGGAGAAAGGATCTGAAATGTTGGGTCTTGTTGCATCGAGTGGAAAACGTTGTGACAGGAAGCGAACCCACAGCAGGCTGCACTGCCTGGCATGAAGAAGAGAACGAGCGGCGAGGCCGCAGGAGAGACAAGATGGTGGAGGATGGACGACCAGAGAGGAAGACAGAGAAAAAGGCGATTTCATGTTCCTCTAATCCTAAAGCTGCTGCCGTCTCTGTCCTCAGGCTCCTTCACTCCTCCACCAACGGATCACCTTCTAACTCACAAAATAAAACACGCTACATTCTGCCGCCCCGTCCCGCTGCCAGGCCCATCCAATTACCCCGCTGAGGGAAGCTAGGCTGCCGACGCAGGAAGGATCACTAAACACCCGCCCTGGGCTACGAGTGGGAGCGTCTGAGCAGCAAACTGAACGTATTCCACGGCGTTTTGACCTAAAATAATGGAGCAAAGAGGTGAAACTGGCATCCAGACAGACGACTGCAGCGCTCAGCCACACACATCCAGTGTGGCGTATGTTTTAGTTAAATGAATGAAAACACCAGTGAACAAATACTAAGCCTAGGGCAAAAATTATGCTGGCCACGCCCTCTTTTCAGCCGCCATTTTTAAGCTTTTATTTACCAGTTACTCTGATTTTGTTGCCATTAAACATGGTTTGTTTCTTACGTTTGGTAATTTTCTACCCGACCTTCTGACTTGCTAAAGCAGGGGTGCCCAAAGCGGGGGCGGGACCCCCCGGGGGGTCGCTAGAACCTCTGGGGCAACATTCCTCATTTTAACACAGGGGAAATATATTTTTGTAAGAGTTCTTATAAAAAAATACCACTTTGATTTAGTCATTTTATGACTATTCTTAGAATTTCCTAATAGAAAAAAAATATCCCGCCCACTTAAAGGGGGGAGCCAGATCAGGGTTTCCATGTGGGGGTCAAAAGATGATCCAAATTTCTGACTATACAATGACAGAGGTATACTTTTTGTAATATAGCTAAAAATTTGGATTTATTCTCAAAGAATTTTGACTATTTGACAATAGAAAACAAAACAAGTATTTTCTCTCTTATATGTGAAATTAATCTGTTTTTTTTTAATTGCTTCTGGAAATTTAGTCCTCTGGGGCCAATAATTAATTAACAATGGACGTAAGAATTGCTACTCTAACAATTATATGATTTTATTCTCATACTTGCTAAAAAAGAAAGAGCACCTCACCAAAAGGAGGTGGCGTTATTTTCAGGCTGAAGGCTTTGGGAACCCGTGTGTTAAAGGACGCTTTGTGCAGACGACCATCGCCCTCATGAACGTTTTGTCCTTAACAAGAACATTTTCAGGTTTGACCATTCTGTTTATTTTAGATTTTGATCTACAGACGATTAAACAAAAAAGTAGTTTTCTTCTGAAGGGGAAAAAACAACAACTTTAATTTAGCAGAGAAACGAAAGCTGCTGAAGGGAAACACAATCAGCGTCATTATAGCCACGAGGCGAGCAGATAAGCGATGAATATGTGGTTGGAGTCATCCTGATAGATGATTTCCTTCTGGTCCCTCCCCAAGATTGTGACGCCCTGGGCAGAAAGTCATATTATAACCAGGAACACTGCATGCAAGTCTGTCTACATCAGGGGTGTCAAACATACGGCCCACGGGCCGGTTTCGGCCCGCTGAACAATTTAGTCCGGCCCGGTCGCTAAATGCATTATCATTATTCAGTGTCCTGTCTGGCAATGTGGCAATAAGAATTGTTGTCTTAATGCCAAAAAGAGCTCATCAGATTTGACTTTCACAAGTGGAGCAGTACTGCTTTTGCCATAGTGCTCCGCTTGATTTATGAATGTGAATAGTTTTATTATGATTCATGCGGGGAATATCTCAAATGATATGGACACTACAATGGGAAAGTAGGAGAGGAAAGGAAGAACAAGAAGAAAAAAAGAAAAGGTGAAAGAAAGAGGAGATAAAAAAGGAAGAGAATGATAAAACAATTATTGAAAAAAACATGTACTTCGTTTAATTGAAAACATGCAGTTCCTATATTGTCCATGAGGGGCGCTGTGTTTTAATTAGCAGATTAAGCTTCAGGAGTGGAAAAATTTAAATCATTTCTTAGTTTTTATCTGTTTGATGTATTTAGTCATGCAGGACAGTGTTTTTAAGTTCTAAAAAATGTGAATAAATGTTTTTTAACATTGTCCAATCACTGTGATCAGTTCTTATGCATAATGCACAAGTAAATGTTTAACTGAGTAAAAGTATTGTTGAAATTGCACATACTTTTCTTAAAAACGCTGAGGTTATTCATAATATATTGTGTAAAAGTGAAATTAATTTCATATAAAAATCAACAACAAGTCCACATTTATTAGTTCTATTTAATATTGCAATGAGTTTACTCGTGTGGCCCTCTTGAGGTCAGATTAAGCTGAATGCGGCCCCTAAACCAAAATCAGTTTGACACCCCTGGTCTAAAGGTTTCTTATAGAGATGAGACATCTGTGATTAGGACGGGGCAAATAAAGAAAGCTGGGATCAATAACCACGCCTCCTCCTATAGAGAGTGAGTAGATTTTAGTGAATTAGACCTGAAACAGGTACAAAATAGAGATTATGTCACAGCTGACATAGGACCCAAATAACCAGCGTGTGGAGGAACCTGGCACTGTGCCGCGGTGGAAAAGCTGAATTTGCATGGCTGCCGGCCCATGTGCACGTTGCATCTCTGCTCCTGCAGCTCCACCGAAACAAACCCCGCCGTCTCTGAAGTTATTATTCAGACAGAAAAAAAAACACCTTCAGCTCGGTTTCAAGCCTCTGCGACACACGGTGCTCTTCTCAGCGAGAACAATGGATGCAAACAGCAGTATTTGTTTCCCACAAACTCCCGCCGGGCGCCTACAGCGTCTGCCTCGCCGCTTATCAACGCCGAGGCTTCTCACAAACTCCCTGCGACAGGCGGCTGCTCACCTGCCCGCGCTCCCGGTCACTCACGGCGGCTAAATGCGGCGTGGCAGCACGCAGGTAATCTCACAGACACACGCAGGCCGGGGGCGAGATGGCCTCAGGGCAACGCTGTGAGTGTGTGATTAGAGCAAAAGGTGGCGAAAGGAGAAGCCAAGACACAAATACTCACCCCTGTTAAGGTCTTTATGTTATGCAGCGCATTCTGGGCTTCAAGGGCAGCTTTCCTTGTGTAAAACGTGACAAAACAGCAGCCTGGAGAAAAAGAGAGCAAAGACAGACGAGGGATCAGCGGCAGAAGCAACAAAGAGGGTCTTCTATATTTATTTCCCTGGCATCACCTGTCGACACCTGCAGACGCCGAGTGAATGTTAACAACACAAACATGCGACGCCGAGACCAGGAGAAGGCATTTGGACGCGTTTCAAAGCTTGATGACTGGAGTCGAGAGGAGGCGCGCACGCGGTGGAGAAGCTCGACACAGACGGCGAAATAAAGAGGAGAGGAAGGGCGGAGGAGACGTTTTCTCCTCGTTAATCCACGACTAATCGGCGAAGAGTTGCTGAGGCAATGTTCGACAAAAGGAAGCAGTTTACGGCTCATGCCAACTCCACGATTGGCTGCTTTCTGATACCGTTCACTGATTTAAAACGTTCGTTACGTCCATGTGGAGACAAGGCTGCGGTGCTTTAGCATTTATTAAAATGTGCCAAAATATTACACATTCTGACTGTTTTTATAATGATCTGGACATTTAAAAACAGCATGAAATAGGAAGATGCTGATTTTGGCTTCATTTCTCTCTTACAGCATCTAAAGGCTAAGATTTGTCAGCATTATCTTACATTAGATGTTGACTCTGTAAATCACACTTTGCCATCTGGAGCATCTTTATTTTAAAAGATAAGTTAAATTAAATGTCAGACTCTTAACAATTGTATTACAAACAAGAACCTCAGGATCATTTTAAAAACTTGGTAAAAAAAGAAAATTGAATAATATCATCATCATCATCATCAACAACAATAATAATGAATTTATAAGTAATGTATTTAGAGAAAAACACCTTTTAGTAGGGCTGAACGATTTTGGAAAATAATCTAATTGCGATTTTTTTTCCAGTTTAATTTATCATGTCTTTTTAAACATATACAAACAACAAATCAATTTGTTTTCTCGCTGTGCAGATTAGTTGCTAAAAGACCCGCAGCATCTAAACTCAGAGCAGAAATTATTGCGTTCTGCCTACAATATATTTCAACCAAAATTGCAATTTTGACTTTTCTCTGCATTAACCACAAGCAACAAAAATGGCCTCTAAATAAAGATGTTTGTAAACAAGGACTATTCAAAACAAGAACTTTTAATGTTTCTATTAATCAGAATATTCTTCAAGAGAACAGCTTTTAATTGATTTGGACATCAATCATTGTTGAACATAAAGTCCAACCAACAAACAAGTCTATGTATTAAACTGATTGACCTGTACTTAATGTTATGTATGATTATATAAACTCTAAAACAAGTAATTAAATTAGATTATCTCACTGCTGCAACTGTCTTCCCTTCCATGTGGAGGCAAACCCACTTTAAACATTTTACCAACACCTAATGGACGCGTCTAATTCACTAATTGTTACATAGCCAAAAATTGCTGACTCTGCGATTTGGAAATTGCGTTTTTTTAAATCGCGATTATATTAAAAACGCGATTAATTGTTCAGCCCTACCTTTTAGCAAATTAATTAATTAATTTTTTCCATGGTTTCCTTTCTCCAGACTTCTTGGAAAATTATAAAGTGAAATTTAATACTCAGAACAACATAGTTCCCCTTTGGCCGAGAGTTTTAGCCAATAAAAGTTGCTCAGAGCACCGTACACTTTGTTTAACTCCCCAAGCCTTAACACACTGATATCCTTTCTGTAGCCAAATTCCTCCCAAAGCAAAACTAAACAAATCACAATCAGACATACTTTAATAATCCAGATATACAAACGTTTTTATATAGTGAATATACATATTGGCTCAGGAAGAAGTCCGGTCAGTTAATAAAGAGATCTCTGAAGTTGCCTTGAACCCAAACTGAGCGTTTTGCATGACACTGGAGCACAGAACACATTAGCAGACTGAGATTATGTTGCATGAAACATGAGCTGGCTTTATTAGCGAGGTAAATAGCCCATTATCATGTGGCAGCCACAGGTGAGCCGCCGCTCCGGCCGGCTGCTGCCGGATCGGCGCTTCGGAGCCGCTGCCTCCAGTTTGGCCCATCTGTTAATTTTGCCGTGTATTTATTTGTCCAGCGGTGAGCAGAGAGCGCCATTGTTTACATCTGCTTTGTTGTCCTCCCCATTGTGCCGCCGACACAAATCAAATCAGCGGGACCGAGGCGGGGCCGTTTGTGGCTTTGTTGCCCGTATCACAGGCGTCGGCCCCGGTGACTCTCGCCCCGCGGAGCGTCTCAGTGAAATCCAACAGTGAGCATCTGGAGCAGGTTTAGCTTTCCAGTCCCAGAGTCCCTTTGATGAGGCTGGGAGCGTAATGGATCTGGATTCCTGCAGAGTCCTCTGGGTGCCGCGCCGCTCCATAGCTGGCCCCTAGCCTGGCGGCGGCGACGTGATCGGTGTTGTGATCCGGATGGTGCGGCGCCCGTGTATCAGCGGGGATAACACTCGGCTTAGTGTCTGCTTCCACGACCCGCAGCGCGAACGCCGGCTCGTCGCTTCCATAAACCCTGAGGCCGCCGCTTCAACTCTGGGTGACAATTTACCACCGAGAGCTTCCCATCAACCCCCAGTGGCTGCAGATGGAGGAGGAACGCATCTCTGGGTACAATTTAGAAGCACAGCTCAATAAATTCAATCACACTGCAAAAACTGAACTAAGAATAAATATCATTTCTTGAAATTAGTGTATTTGTCTTTGATTTGACCCGGTAAATAAGATTGTCTGCCAATTAAATGAGATTTCTGCATTTAAAATAGCAAAAAGCTTATTCCAAGTGCAGTATCTCTAACTATCTTTTTTATGAATCAAAATTCAGCAGAAAATATTATTTACCTGCTCAAATCAAGGATATATACACTATTTTCAACAAATTACAACTTATTTTTAGTTTAGTTTTTGCAACGCACCACAAGAAAGTTGATTTAATCCAACTTTGCTGAACTCATTTAGCTGTTTAAGTTAAACTCATACAGATTTCTGCTAAACAGAGGCATACATTTTTAGGTTATTATAAGAAATCTTCCATTGAGTCCTAAACAATAACGATGAAGACCGCTGACCTCACAGACGCTAAGAAGCTTGCTGCAGCCATGCAAAAAGGTTTAGTGGAAGGAAAAACTGCACTAAAAAAGGTGCACAAGCAGGAGTTAATGCAGCGGTTCTCAAATATTTTCTGTTGCGCCACATTTGAAGAATGAAAACATTTCAGCCCCCAGCCCAGCAAATTGGGACGGGAGAGAGAGACTTTGTTAGAGCGGCATAGAGTAAGAATAACAGAGCGCTCTATAAAGCTGTTATTAATCAGAGAAATAAAAAGTTAATTACTGATTGTAAACATGTACATTAATACTAAGACTTCAGCTCATACTTAAGTATACTACATAAAATGAACTTCTAGTATACTACTTTTTGCTTTAGTATATAACATCAGTCTCCAACCACACTGCTAACGCAGCTAGCATAGAGCTAACTAGCTGCTAACGTACAGAATAACCAGGAAACCACAGAATGTTTCCAGCTGTTAATGTTCAAAACCAGCTCACCATGCTGGGCAACGTCTGGAAATGTAAGTGAGAAATATTCTGATGGATGTAGTTAGATTTGTAGTGGCTTTTATTGGTAGAAACGTCACTTCCTGTTTTAGCAGAACTGCTTCCGGTTTCTGTCCGTCGGTCTAAATAAATATAATTTAACAAATCGTAAAGCTCCCTAGTGCCCTGAAAGGAGAGAATCCTACGCGTTGATCTGAGGATTACTGAGAATCGCTGCTATCAGACTGCAGCTTCAGACCAAACACCCCCCCCCCCATTATTCCTTCACACCCCACTGTTTGACAACTGCTGACTTCAACATAGAGGTAGAAATATAGATTTTGTTGCATTTAATGGCACACGATTTTACATTTTAGCCACTTTTTAGCCCTGTAAATATTTTGAGTGTTTTTATTTATTTATTTCTGAATGTATTCTGAATTATGGCAGGATTGGTCCTCCATACATATACAACATTGAAAAATGTATCCATCTTGGTGTCAAAAGGTTTTCAGAGAGACTCAGGAAAGTCCGGTCTCCTTCAGTTTCAGCCTGTTTGCTGCTGCCATGACCCGGATAATGGAGAATTCACACAGCCATCAGAAATATCTCACCATGACAAAGGAAAAACTACTGGATTGACTTACTGGTCTCGCTTCAGATGAACGCAAACGGTCCGGTTTCTAAAGTACTTTAAATCTGTATCACGCTCTTCTTCCTGTTTATGAATAAATAAATAAATAAAATATCAGAGATTATGCAGAAATGCTTCAGGCATCCTTTTATACGGTTTTTGTAGCTTACTCAGAGAATGAGTGTTGATCTTGAAAGCACAAACCAAACATTTCAGTCAGACAATAAAGAGACGATTTACTTTATAATCTGACCCAGTCTGTATAATTTGATATAATCTGTATAATCTGATTGAATTTGACTTTGAGACGACATGTTTCATGAATTGGCGCTATATAAATAACATTTCATTGAAATTTCTACTTTCTAATAGTTCCAGCTTTTTACAGCTAAAGTAAATAGCAATTTTAATTTTTCTCTGATAATTTCAACATGTTGAGAAAATATTTACTACTGAAGATTTCTTCAGTCTTTGCTTTTGTCCCCGTTGAACGTTTCAGATAATCTGAGGGAATCCAAAGAGCAGTTTTCAAATATTGATTTGATTTTTTAATGGGGGGAAAAAAAGCTCCAAACCAACTTGGCCCTATGTAAAAAAAAAAAAGAAAAAGGTAATCCCATCTGAAATTAGGAATTAACTTTAATCAACCACATTTCTTGGAAAGCTGAGTTTAGTTCTGGATCAGTGGTCCACCAAGCCCACCTCTGTACGGCTCCAAACTGAGACAAATCAGGGTTTTGTAGTGGTCTAGTCAAAGCCTGGCTTATTATTATTATATTATTATAAATGTGACCAATAACAGGCCAGTCATGCTGGAGAAAGGCCAGTTATCCCATAACTGGATGGAAGTCATCGTTAGATTTAGAGGCTAATTACTTTCTTAGGGTCAGGGTGGATCGAAAATAAATAAAAAATAAAAATCACATTTTGTTTTAACTCAGGCTTCCTTTGTCTGATATTGAAACATTCATTAATAATGTGAAACATTTAGGCGCAGCAGCCAATCAGAAGGAGAATAAATCTGTGAGGGAGGGTGAATACTTTCTCACAGAGATTCTAAAACACGACCTGCTGGTTTCCTGACTGCAGAGGAGCCTCGCTAGCTTCAGGCTGCTTTAGCTTTGCTGCGAAGTGAAAGCTATCCAGAGGGGAACCCTTAGCATCTCCATCCTGTGCATTACCGCCGTTATTATTCCAATTGCACCTGTGTTCACGCTCCGGCCTCTTCTGCGCCATTTACTATTCCTATAAATAGAGCGTGAGGGTTAGCGGCCAGCAGGAATTACGATTCCAGCGGCATTTCCTGCAGACCTGTACATGTGAGGCTTAGCTTTTGGTGTTAGCATTAGCGATTCTGACGGCATACAGCACTTGAGGAGGGGGGGGGGCTGTTTAGGGGGGGGGGCAAGGCGCCGCGTGTCGTGATTCCCGAGCAGTAGCCGGGGCCTGGGAGCCATGCAGCATGTGGAGGACGGTCCCAGGTGGTGGGCTGTCAGGACGGGGATCAAAGAGCAGAGCAGCGGACCTCACACACACACACACACACACACACACACACACACACACACACACACACACACACACACACACACACACACACACACACACACACACACACA
This sequence comes from Fundulus heteroclitus, assembly GCF_011125445.2. Classification (NCBI taxonomy): domain Eukaryota; kingdom Metazoa; phylum Chordata; class Actinopteri; order Cyprinodontiformes; family Fundulidae; genus Fundulus; species Fundulus heteroclitus. Next base: position 25,014,389 of record NC_046377.1, on the reverse strand, counting down.
CACACCTACACAGCCAGGGTGTGCCAGCTCCACCTGTTTAACAGTCAGCACACTCCATCCAAGACAGGAAAACCTGCAGTAAGCCAAAGAGTGACAAGCTTATCTTTGGAGCCTCCCTGCAAGAACGTGTCGCATTTACACAAACACACTTTAAAAAGTGCTAAAAAATGTGCTGGCGGCTGGCATAAACGCTTCTTCCATCAGTTTCTGAGAGTCTCTCCCGCAGCACAAACATTTACTCGGAGGCAGAGGGGGCTCGGAGCGCCGAGATCTGCTCTGCTTGAGTTGTTGAAGAGGGACTCTCAGAAAACACACACCAGAGACGCGAGCGCACACACACACACCAGCTCCAGGAGAGGGGAGGAAATCTATTAGAGGCTGGTGTGTGTGTGTCAGAGAGAGGAAGAGGAAGAGGAAGAGCAGCTGAGAGGACACCAGGGCGTGCAACACCAGAAGAAGACGAGGAGGAGGAGGAGGAAGAGGAGGTTGTGGACGGAATAAAGAGCAGAGGAGGGAGATGCCGGTTCATAAATGCTTCATGGATGCTGAAAGGGGGCTTTGACTGAGTGAAGATCCCCCCCCCGCCTGCTTCTGTCAACACATCCAGCCTCTGAAACAACAGGTCCACTCAGCCTGCTCTGCCCCAAACAGCAGAGGAGACGACAACGATAGGTCAGCCCTGCCTCCTCTGTCCGCTTTCTGCTTTAAATCACTGACAGCTTCACCTCTCACACCCTGATTTATGCTAAAACTGATCTACAGTCCTCTTATTTATAAAAAAGAAAAAGAAACACCTGAATGTGTCAGCCCTGCTCCAACACAGCCGGGTTAAACGAGCGGCTCGCTCTGACGGAGGAATCCAGCCTTTGATGGACGTAAAACCACAGCGTAAGTCCAGCTATGGTGGAAACATCCATGATTTAAACCAGCGGTGTCAAACTGATTTTGGTTTAGGGGCCGCATTCAGCTTAATCTGATCTCAAGAGGGCCACATGAGTAAACTCACTGCAAGATTAAATAGAACTAATAAATGTGGACTTGTTGTTGATTTTTATATTAAATGAATTTCACTTTTATACAATATATTATGAATAACCTCAGCGTTTTTAAGAAAAGTATGTGCAATTTCAACAATACTTTTACTCAGTTAAACATTTACTTCTGCATTATGCATAAGAACTGATTACAGTTATTGTACAATGTTGAAAAACATTTATTCACATTTTTTGGAACCTAAAAACACTGTCCTGCATGACAAAATACATCAAACAGATAAAAATTAAGAAATTATTTAAAATCAATATTCCACATCTGAAGCTCAGTGCTACCATCTGCTAATTAAAACACAGCGCCCCTCGTGGACAATATAGGAACTGCAGATTTTCAATTAAACAAATTACCTTTTGTTTAAATAATTGTTTTATCATTCCCGCGGGCCGTATGTTTGACACCCCTGATTTAGAGGGAAACTCGTCTCTGTGAGGAAACCAAGCAGTGAAGACACACAAACCGAGACCAGATCGCGTCAAAGAACAAAACTAAGGATACGAGAATATTTCTGCAGCACCAAACATCCCAAAAACACCGTCTGCTCCATTATTCTCCCGCCCTGGCTCCGCCCTCCTGACCAAACAGCGAGGATCATGGGTGGAAGGACACAAGCAAAAACTCAGACGTAATTTAGGCGCCGCTCCACGGAAGAGCCGCCATCTGTGAGCAGCTCATGCAGAAACTTACTGTGGGAAAATGTCCAGAAATTTCTCACTTAAACATTTTTTTATGTGGTATTAATGTAAAAGGACCCCTGATGGTGAAAATAAGAGCCCTTCAATTTGACTCTCTCTGTACAATTAAGTCATTACGGTGGGTTTTGTGATTGTTCATTTCAAAGATAAGGAGCCAGCGTCCCACGCGGCGGGCGGTAGGGTCATCTCAGCTGGAGCAGCTAATCTGCTTCAAAGGCTTCAGTTAGTCTGAGTCCCATCTGGACTGCATGGTCCAGTTTTATCTGGTCCTGGCTGAATTTCTGCTGGAGTCCTGCACCGTCATTTCTGGGATGGATCGTCTACTCTGGTCTGTGAAACTGCTGCTTCCTATCGTAGCAGCCGGGGATCAAAATTCTTCATGCACGGATCCTCTTTGGTGTTTTTGAAGCCGCTGGACATGAACGCCTCGCTCTGAGCGAACCCAGGGTTCTCCCTACGGTTCTACCCGTAGACGCCTCGTTGGGCGCGGGTTGGTACGTCACCGCCATATTGTATGTGGCAGAAAAAAGTTAAGTTCTGTTGTAGTGAAGATGCCTCATTCCTGTGCTGCATGGAAATGTACCAACCATTATTATTATATATATATATATATATATATATATATATATATATATATATATATATATATATATATATATATATATATATATATATATATATATGTGTGTGTGTGTGTGTTATGAATATAAAAGTCTATTGGTCAAATCGAAACATTGCAGTCTTCATTATTTCATAAAACTGTGTGAACCTTTTACATTCTGGTATAGTCACAGATTAGGAACAGACGTTTTGGGGGAGTATTAAAGAGAAAGTTACTAATATGAGAAAAAAAATGCCTAGAACAATAAAGTAAAAAAAAAAAAGACAAAAGTGGTAATATTATGAGAAAAACGTCATATTATGAGAATTAAGAGGAGAACATTTCCAGAGTAGTCACAGTTTGCAGAACTATCTCACTCCTGGAGTAATAGGGCCAGGTTAGATTCTTATAATTATTTTTATTCTTTAAGAGAATAAATTCAGGAGAATGAAGCCAAAGGTATACAAAAATAAACTTGTAATATTACAAAAATAAAAATATTATGAATACAAAGTATATTCTGAGATTAAAGTCCCTCTGATACTGTTTAAGTCTAACAGCAGATTTGCCACATTCAACATGGCGGACGCTCTGACGCATCTGCAGCAGAGTCAGAACCCGCCCAACAACACGTCTACGTATATGATGTCTATGGATCTATAAGTGCCAATAAAACCTACCGCAGATGTGAAAAGCTTTTTGCTCTGGGAACCAAAACCAAACAATAATGTCAGCGTACGCTCAGCAGAAGACTCTAACAGGAAAACCCAGAGAGGAACTTGGGGGCTTTCCTGGTGGGAGTCCTGCAGACGGTCCCTGACGACGATCAGCTCCAGAACGGAGCAGACGCTTCCTCAAAGTTTCCTCAGAGAGGGTCAAAGAACACCGACTGACCTACGGAGACATTTTCATGGACGGATAAAAGCGCGGTTGTTCTTTTTGGGTCTAGAAGCTGCAGACATGCAGACCAGCAGCTTTTCTGTCCAAAGGTTTCTTTTCAGCTCTGAAAGCTAAACGTCCCTTCTTCCAAACCGTCAAGGTTTCAAGGCCGTTTGGTTCTTTTTACTTACTTTATCGCGGCTGAAAGCATTTAAAGAAGCGGGACACGGACAATAAGAGCACGGCTAGGCCTGAATCCCCGGCTAGGTCCATGTGGGAAACATGCATTTCAAGCCAAGAAAGCAGAACAAAAAGAGATTATGATCACGTTTCCTGAGCGGCTGCATGAAGCTGTGCAAAACGGTAAATCACTTAACTGAATTCTCTCTAAAGGTAATTTCAGGTTGAAAAGCCCCAAAAAAGAAGGTTATAAAGCACGACCTTCATGCAGGGAAAACAGCCGTCTGTTGAATGCTTTTGTTTCCTTTGTGCAGAAAATAAGATGAGCCCCTGCTGGAAATGATGCGGCTGAAATTATGAATAATCTGCACAAAGCTAGCAATTTAAACAGGCCGTTTATGTAGGATAAGTAATTGCTGCTTAGTAAAAAAAAAAAAAGCAGAAAAAAGCAGCAATGAAAACAACGTTTTCCGCTTCATCGTCTTTATTAAAGGTTAAAAAGAATCAACTTCCATCAGGATAGTAAAGCTTCCTTTTATCGCCCTCAATCTGCAGTATTTTAACATCGCTAAATCTACTGTTCAGTGACCCTGTGTCATTTAGAATAAATCATATTCATCACAATATATATACAAAAACTTCAAATATTTTCAAAACTAAGAATTAGATTTCAACTTGCTGTTCCAGTATTTACAGAATAAGTAACTCTGGCGCGGGGTTCTGACCGTTGTTCTTGGCAGAATGAATAAAGTTAATAGAAATGTGTTTGACTGGAGGAATAATCTGGCTTTGAAGCAGTGAAGGTTGATGTTGGAAACCCAAACCGTGTCCAGCTTTCTCCATCCAGCTGCTGGTTTAAAGCAGTGTTGTAGTCAAGTCACCATGCCTCGAGTCCAAGTCCAGGTTCGAGTCTCCAGTGTTTAAGTCCGAGTCAAGTCCACTACTCATCCGAGTCAAGTCACTATTGATCCAAGTTCGTTGTAGGAACATGCCGTGACCTGTGATGTATGACATGAAGCAGTAACATTCCATTGCACCAATAATGGCGTTCCGCTAGCAAGCTATTTTTAGAGCGTGACGTCATATCACGTACAGGTAGTGCAAATATGCGTTTTCCTCCACTCTTTCGCTGTAGTTACCCTGGTTTTACTCAGTAAAACGACTGCTTTTTCCAAGTCTAAGACGTCTCCTAACCGTGGTTTTTAAACATTGTTGTTATGGAACGTGCAACAGCGACTCGAGGTACGCTGATAGGCCGCATATGAAGGATGTTAAAGCCGCAAGCGGCGTCGATCGGCCCTCGCAGCCAAGCACCGCTCCGGCCTATTGGCCCATGAGTCACAACAAATCTGGTGCAGATCGGTCGATGCAGCGAGGAGATACAGCCGTTGGATAATGATAATGCATTTGGCCACCGGTCCGGACTAAATTATTTGGCGGGCCGGAAGATTTATACTGATTCCTGGACGGTGACTACAAACAGAAAAAAAACGGCTGATGACGCCATGAACGCCGAGCAGGAGAAAAACATCGACTTACCTTTCTATCAACTCGGCCCGTATTCCAGTCTTTCTGAGCCCTCGACACTCAATCCATCGTTTGAGCTGAACGTTGGTATGTTGTTCCACAGTTCTACCAGTAAAATGGGCGCCTGGACATCCTCTTGTGAAAGTTTAACAGCTGAAAAGTCGGTCATATCGTTGTATCTGTTGCATGTGTAACGGCTGGTTGCTACGTGCGCTCTCACACTGTTTGCCCTACATTAGCGGCAAGGGGCGTTGCTCATGAGATGGTGACGTCACGTGCGCGGTACGACAATTAGATATTAAAATCATACACCAAATAATATTCTAATGACATATTAAAATTATAGCCTAATGATATAAAAAAAAGTCGAGTCTTTTTCTCAATTTCAGAGTCAGAATGATCTGAATGTAGGAGTCCGAGTCCAAGTTCGAGTCATCAGTGCTCAAGTCCAAGTCAAGTCACGAGTCTCTAAATTTAGCTAATGACTCGGACTCGAGTACTACAACACTGGTTTAAGGTGAACTCCAGGAATCTGGATCAAGTCTTATTGCTCTGTCCACTTTGTGCCGCCGGCAGGAGAGCAGCCCACATCATGATGCTGCCACCGCGGCGCAGAGCTCCAAGGTTTCAACACAAAGCAGAACCAACATGAGGTTCCTGAGGACTGGATGTTAAATGTGAAACCATGGAGTAAAAGTCAAGCTGCAGATGATGCTGCCGAGGAAGAGCGAGTCCGTGCATCTGATAAATCTAGGCAGGAGTTTGGTCATTTTTCCTCATAAGAAAACATCCCATAACGTTTCTGCGTCTCCCAGGGTTGGTTCTGGATCTAATCGGATGAAGAATCTCTGTAACTGATGCAGATTTTCAACGAGGATGTAGTGCACATAAAAACTTTACCTAAATCTTTTTTACAAGTTCCCTCCTTAAAACCAGGCGGCAATTATCCTCCATCCAAAAGGAAAAAAAAATTAGAATCCAGTTAGTCTTAGAAATCTTTGCCTCTCCAACTGATTTATTAGAGTAATATTTGGAGGTCTCAGGGAATAAAATTATCCTGTATCCATAGTGTGAAAAATTTACATAATTTCTTATTTCAAGTGTTAAAATCCCGCCCGTCTTATTACAGCTGCAGGTTAGAATCTGCAGTCTGAGGCTGAATCAGCACACGCTGACAATGCCCTGCAGTCCTGCAGCATCGGGGGGGGGGCTATTAAACGTGGGGGAAAATGACAGCCGGTGGGGGGTTTATCGCCGTGCCTCACCCGTACAGTGACCCCCCCACACGGGCGACCACTACGGCGCCACTCAGCTGCTGACCCACACTAACTGCGGCCATTACGGCTCGCCGCGGCCTGCGGGCGGCGCGGGACGCGTCCTCCAGTCGCTCCGCGGTTACTTCCTCTCCGGATGTGTGTGCGTGTGTGTAAGTTATGAGCTGGTGAGTGGCAGCAGGCGACGGGCAGAGCGGTCTGAATCTGACAGCACAATAAAGGAGAGATTTAGCGGTGGAGAAACAGAGCGAGGATGAGTGGATGGCTTCAAACAATGCAGCCTCTCTGACGGGCGTTTGGCTGACGCTCTAATCCTGTTAACGCGGGACAGGTCCAAGTCGCAGCACTTCACAAATCTATGCAATCCACTGGTTACTTTGGCGAAAAAGCACCCCCCTCCCCTCCCTCCCTGCAGAGACAACAAGAGCACTTTCTCTGAGAATCAAAGCCAACGTCTGGATGACCCGGAGTGCTTCGCTCATAACCAAGCAGCTCTCTCTCTGTCGCTGAGGCATGCAGGAGCATAAACAGGAAAAAAAAAAAGTCCACAGATGAGCAGAAAATCCACACACAGATAGAGCTGCCATTAAAATCCACCTGCAGCTGCTCTCTAATTGGGCCTGGCTAGCCGACTCAAAGAGCCAACGTCTAGTTAAGGCAATATAATTGGCCGCTCTGCTTTAGGAAAGAATGAGATAAATCAGCCCCCCGTCTCAGGTCGGCCCCGTCTCAACTGAATCCATTAGAGCAGATAATTGTTTTGGACGGAGGAGCGTTCGCTCTGCGTTGCCATAGCTGAGCGAGAGGGGGGGGGGGGGGGGGCTGGCTACCGAGTCTCTGGACGCAGCCGAGGCACAGCCTGAGCAATGATTGGAAATCAGAGGATGTAATCTGCTGCACGCATTTATCTAGGAGTCATGTCGCCAATATTCACAGGATTCGTCTTTTCTCCTAGAATGACGTCTGAAGATGTTCGTCTGCATGTCCACAAAGAGAATCGAGCTTCACTGAACCGACTAATCTATGCGTTTATGATCTGCAGGTTTAATTAATAAACTAAGTTTTGTTGTGCAACATTTTTTGGTTTCTCTGTAAGACGTTTCTGCTGGGATGACTTCATCCGTTTGGTGTTTTTCTGCAGGTTGATACAGGCATGTAGAAAAAATACCAACAATTCAGCCAAAAAAGGATCCAAAAAAAGATTTGCAGCAAAGACAAATCTGATGGAAATGGGCGATTTTAAATGTGAGAAAACAAAGTAAAGTCCAAGTGTGATGAGCTGAAACATAATTATCTTTAAAACCTGGAGTCTTTTACAGAAACCAACGTGTTGCGATCTGGGGTACCACAAGGCTCCTCACTCGGACCTCTTTTTCTTTTGTTCTCAGCTGTTAATGTTTCACAGCATTTTGCAGAAACATAATGTTTGTTTGCTTGTGTGATCATTAAGTGGTGAAATGCTCCTTTTTCCAGCTGAGGCTGTCGTCACAAATGTTCTCTGCCAAAATGAAGAAGAGCATTTTCACGCTGAAGGAACCGGGATTTGAACTTTTTTAAATAAACTAATACTGTGAGGCAGGTTTATTTCAGCGATTAGCACAGAAAAGAGAGTTGAATGATTTAAAGCGTGCGTGGTGCTGCAGCTAGCCTGTGAGGACCTTGGTAGGATGCAGATGTCCATGTAGGTACAGACAGAGGTGCTCTGGTTGAACCACCCCCCTCCCCCCCCACACACATACAGCCTGCAATGCTTCTTCATATCGTCACATTACCTCTGCAGCTGTAACCATTTTTCATCCTGTCAGCCTCAGCGGTTAAACCTTACGTGTTATTTTAAGGCGCTTGATGACAACTGATGCCGTCTTTCTTCTCTGGATGAGAGTCTGGGTTCAGCAGAGAGAAAGAACGTCTTGTTTGAGAGATGATCTGTTTTTTTTTGTGTTCAGTTCTTAAACTGTGAGACGTTCTGACATCTCTGCCTTGGCGAGGAGTTTTGTTCTGGTCAGACATGAAGCTGCCTAGAAACAAAAAGCCCGCTCTCCTTTGTGTCAGCTGCTGATCTCTGCTTTTCTGCTCAAAACGCCCCAAAAAAAAGGAGAACTGCAGTTTGATGCAGAAGTTAAGATGGGATAAAATGTAGTTATTAGGTTAAAAAATGTTATCTACAAATCTAACAATGTTTTTTCAGTCAACGCTTTAAATGCAGAACTGCTCAATCAGCTGTTTGGTTTTATGGCACAAAGAGGAGATTCTGACAGTAAGTGTTGGTTAGATTAACAAAAATCCCAGTTTTTGGCATAAACAAAAATGCTTTGTATGTTTTCAACCTGACTTTGGCTGTTTTTAGGCTAATTAGCTACAGCTTGAAGTTGAATAAAACACCCTAACATCCCTTTCTGCATTGACTAACAGGACAATCTTTGACTGAAGTGCCGATGAAATCTAAAACATTAAGAATTGCAAATTAGAAACAGATTCCTGTGAAACAATGTCCGTTTTCTGTTTTAATTGGAAGAATAAAAACGTGTCACCACCTTGTTTCTGCAGCTTCCACTGACAGCAAGCTTCTTCTTCTTCTTCCCTTTCCTTTCGTGATATTTTCTTTTTCCACGACCAATTTGCATTCCGTGTGGCCTATATCTAATTTTTCCATACTTTTTATATTTGTGAATTATTTCCAGGTCACACTGTGCACGCAGGATTCTGTGCAGAACGGAGCCACTTAATGAAGACATTAAACTTATTGTGTGTGTCTCAGCAGCTCATGTGGGCTATGGTGCATCATTAAGATAAATGACATATCGCATCCTCTGCCAGCACCCCGACACACACACACACACACACACACACACACACACACACACACACACACACACACACACACACACACACACACACACACGGAGCTCACGGTTGTGTTTTAGCAGGAGGACCATTTTCTGTTTACCCCTCTGGCTCTCCTTGTCTCATTCTCTCTTTATCTCTCCCTGCATCTCTCTCTCTCTCTCTCTCTCTCTCTCTCTCTTTTCTGTTTCTCTCTCTCTCTCTCAGCACAAAATAGCAAATTGCTCCATTTCTCACTCACTCCTCTTTCCTGCACCGCTCATCCAGTCATCTGGTTATTAACTCCAAACACATTAAACCAACACTAGCGCCGCAGTATTCCCCCGCCTCGCCTTGTCAGCATAAACACACACATGTACACAACCTGAATGCACAGACCTGGGCCAACATGGATTTTACCGCCACCAACAACAACAACAATAAAAAAAAAAAAAAAAAAAAAAAGAAAAGCTTCATGTTGGACCCAATTAACACTTTGGAACCAAACCCCAGAATCTGGGGGATTGTTCAAAGGAACCGCTACGTTTTTGGCTCCTAACTAACCTAAACAGGCTTAAAGAGATCAGTAAAAGTTTGTGGAGTCTGTACTTTTTGGAAGCGGAGCAAAAATGTCTAAATTTCAGGGAACTGAATGCTGTTTGCTGCAGGAATCTGGTTTCCAGGCGCTCAGACGACAATATTAATAAACGAGTGGAGGATTACGCTGATCCACAGATAACCACTTGCCAGTTTGATGAGAGAACAGCACAGCTTCCAGTGGGAATTCATTCTTGGGTTTTATCCTTTATTAATCATTTATTTAGCCACCTTCATCCAACGTTGGCCGGATTTCATTAAAAGTTATACTTTATAACTGAGATGTTGGTGCAGTGAAATGTAAACTAAGGCTAACCTTATATCAAGATTTCCAGTTCTGCATTTTCACACTGAAATAACTTAGTTGTGGTTTATATAAAGTGGAACTGCAATGCTTCTTTAAATTCCTCCTTAATTTACCCCTTTATCTAAATCACTCAGAAATAAAAATGGTGGATGACCTTTTTTTTTTTAGCTATAATAAGCTTTAGGATGTTCTTGTCGAGCGCATCATGATACTTTAGTAATGAGTAAAATGTTTGAAAAGACAATCAACGTTTTTTATGCACATTTTTTTAAGTATTGCATTAGAAAAAGTTGATGGAAGCGGCAAAATTTGAATTAACTTTCTAAAATTTGATAAAAAAAATGTCCCTAAAAGTTTTTAAGTTTTTTTTTTTTTACTTTTTTCGTTAAAAACAGTAAATGCGTTGAGGAGGAGATGAAACATTTATGAAATCAGTTCTGACGTAGCGAACATTTACTTCACACGACTGATCGGCTGTTTCTGCTGATATTCCCAAAACGCTGGAAGCAACAACGAAGACACGCGAGCATTTCTAAGTATCCTCTGTGACATTAAATAAAACATTAAATAAAACATTCATCTCGTTAATTAAATCCTCCATTACTGATCTGGGGTCTGTGCTCGTTAGCAACCTTTACTTCCTGTTTATCACAGCCAGCGTCATCATGTGACGCTTTGCTTCGCCGGGTTGATTCGTTAGAAACCAGCAGATGGAAACATCAACGTCTGATTCACATTTTCTTTTTTCTGACATTTTAAAAGTTTGCTCAAAAATTCACATTTGAAGCGGACGGAAACGCGGCTGATTACTGCAGAACCAGCTGCTATGAATTTGCTCTGAGAGGGAAAGAAGACTTTAGTAATTTTCTCACATTTCTGCTTTTTAGTAACTTCTTTTCTTTGTGGCGTTACGCTTCGTTACACATAACGGTATTTCTGGACACGTTTGTTCTGATGTATTTATCAATGCGGATCGCTTTGGTTGTTACAGACGTCTGGCATGAATTTCATGTCAATAGGCTCATTAAAAACACGTTCAGAGAGAAACGTGTTACTTTCAGAAAGCGAATTACAGAGTGATTTCACACTGATGTAACCGCTGCAAACTTTTGTTTTTTTAAAACTATTTTAACACATTTTCAAGGCGTTTGCTCTCTAACAGGCATATTGCTTAAAAATAACAGCATTTTCTGCCTGGAACTAAACTCAAAATGAATAAATAAATACAAACTTAATATGTGATTGAGTTGGAAAGATTAAACAAGACTAAACTAATTTTACCAGGAGGACATTTGTCAAACCTGGTTACCTCAGATATAAAAACTTCTCGCTTTATTCAACAACACAAAAGCTTAATTCCTACCATCTTTTAATATTTACTAATCGCTTGCAACATGTAATAAGTGATAACTTTAATAGAATTTACTTTTAATCTTTCAAAGACTTTTTGTTCCAAGTGTGATTAGCAATCAAAATAAAAAACATTATTAAAAGTAAAAGGTAAAAAAAGTCACATGCAAATAATGCCATTAAAGACATTTATACACAAGCTAAATGAGCATAATTATAAACTATTTGTTTTTAAAACAGGACGGTAGTTCTCCAGGCAGACAGGTGAATAAAGGGCACAATGTCCTGAAGCTGACATGGAAAATTGTTCTTTTTGTGGCCAGAAGACGTTTATTGGGTGACCTTAGTGTTATTTTTGGGGTATATTCAATAAAAATCCCAACTGAGGGGTAGTTAGTGTGAATTATTAAAAGAAACATAAAATTAGAAGTAGTAACACCTATCATCTACACTAATGGGAGACCTGAGGGTACATATATAAAAAACTGTAATAATAATCATGCAGTGATGTTATATTCATTTATTTGCTTAAGCTGTGCATGTATGATTGTATTATTTATCTTAAATGTTACTTTTTAATGTCCTGTACTACCTACTAAGATCACAATAGTCTATTTGTCTTTAGCGCTACATTAGTTCTGGTTCTGGACCTCCTGATTTGTAAACAAATCCTTTTATTGCTGCATTAAAACTTGACAAGTATTGAATATGTTTTTAATATATGCTTAATTGGAAAATGCAAACAGTATCTACTGCTGCAGACAGATGCATTAAAGCCTCGCGTTGATAGATGGGAGAGATTTGCATATTCACAGCTGGAGGTCTGTGGAACGACGCAGGAGAACGGAGATACATGGAAGTGATTTTCAAGGCTTGACATGATTATTTTCCTGGATGAAGCCCTGCGGTGTTCACGCTTTAACCGCGTGCCGTTTTCACAAAGCCAGCCCGTACTTGGAGAAAAACTTTATGTTACGGCAACAATGTTTTATTAAAATGTGAGCCAACACTCGCATTCACAGCTAATCTCTGCTCTATTAAGTTAGATTATATCAGATTAACTTCCGCTCAGAGAATGAAACGAGAAAAGCAGCCCTGTCGTTTTCAAACCCAGCACACAGGACTCGTTTCTCAGACTTTAACGAGGATTTAGTTTGTTTTTTCTGCGTTCAGGCCCAAACATCCTCAGAGAGAGTTTATCTTGTGCTTCCTATTGAAGGTGAAGGACACACTGCAAAAACAGAACTAAAAATAGGTAAAATTTTCTTGAAATTAGTGTATTTGTCCTAGATTGGAGCAGCTAAATAAGACTATTTGCCAATGGAATAAGATTTTTCCACTTAAAATAGGAACAATTCATCTCCATCATCTCATTTCAAGTGCAGGATGTCTAATTATCTTATTTTAGGGGTAAATATACTCATTCCATTGGCAGATAAACTTATTTACTGGCTCAAATCAAGGACACATAGACTAACTTTAAGAACATTTTACTTGTTTTTAGATCCGTTTTTTGCAGTGCAACAAGGCTTGGCCCGACCCAGAAAGGAGGAAGAGGAGGAGGAGGAGGAGTCATCTCAAGGCCAAGAACAAGCATCCAGAGCGCATGACGAGCGCTCTGCTGGATGGAGTAAATGATTCTTGGAAGAATGTCGTCTCCAGGCTTTCATGAGCTCACATGACTCACAGTCAGAGGACGCCAGAAATAAGAGCCGAAAAAAACAAGAAAGCAATCCGTCATAATGAGGAGAGGGGGGGAAAACACGGGGATGGTGCATCTTTAGGCTGGCAGAAAGCTAGTTACTGTTGCAAAATACCGATGTCCTGGTTCCTGCAGAATCACCAATCAGGTTTGGAGCGTTAATATTACAGCAGAGCAGGAGGGAAGCAGGAACGCCTGAACGTGAAGCTTTGATCGTTTTTTTAACGCCGCCGTCACACAGGCAGACAAAGAATGCATAAAATCTTACATCAAAATCTTTAAGATTCTTGGGACTTTTCAATGCACAGCTTCTGCAGTCGTCCTGTGGATTTTCTATTAAAACTGAAAGGAAACAGCTTTCGCTTTGCTCCTCCCAAGGTAATCATGCGTGGAATTCCATGTTGTATATCTTTATATATATCGTTTTTAACATCAATCTCTTCCCATATTATTTTTACACTCCTGTCTACAACTTGTCAGCATCTCAGGTTCTATCATTGCATATTTTAGCTCCCAGGCGCTTCTTGATATTTTTTTATTTCCAAAGTTTTTGCCTACTTGTAAAATCTGAAAAATTTAGAACTATTTTTAAAAGCTCTTTGAAATTAAAGAGTCACAAATGCTGTATTTCATGACTAAAATGTAGAATAATTTCATTGTTATGCTGTAAATAAATTGAATGATAGCTAAACTCTAGTGTTAATGAAATAAAGTTGTATATTGCATCAGCAAAGTTAAATACTTTAAAAATGTACAAAATTTCCAATCGGGAATTTTGGAGCTTGGAAATTATGGAGGTCCAGAAATGGACTAACTCAACGAATAAACAATAATCTAATATTTCAGTTAATTTAAACTGGAAACAGCCTAGGAAAAATCTATTTCTAAAGTCTACAAAACATCAGATTTTGTTTTACGTTTTTTTTTACTTTGAACTCTAAATATTCCTGAACTATAGAGAGCTAAAAGTGCCAAACGTCTATAAATAACGGATTATTAACACGTATGTTTGATTCATTAACATTTAAATTATCCTCTACTTGGCCAAAAAAACTGCAAAACCTTATGCTTTAGAGATTTGGTGGAGAGTGCCCAAAATTAGAAAAATATAAATTTAAATCCTTGAATTGATTCCTTAATGTATCAATAATTAATTGCTGAGAAAATACTTCTAAATGAATGTATTAAATAGGACTTTTTATTTATGCGGCAGTGAATCAGATTCAGTGGGCGGAGTTTAAGTTTACCTGCCACGCCCATTGACCAATCAGATGTTGGCGGCCAATTGAAGAGCGACTATGTGAATTATAACCACAGGAACTATGACACGACTAAGACAACATACAATTTTATTAATCTCACTTAATTATTTTATGATTTATTTTAAAAACTGACACAAAGAATTATCGACCTACTTGACACGTATGAATGTTACCTGTTTATTCACCGGATTGTGGCACATTTGGGCCTCCGTAGCCCTGGCAGGTATTTTTTGTCATGGATTTAAATAAAATTAAATACAAAGGTAATTGGAAGAAACACTTTTAATGTTTCTTTTTTTTTTCTATAGCATTTTCCAGATAGTGAACAGAAACACTGTTTTAGTTTTTCCAGCATCGACGGCCTCCAAATGTCACATTGTTCATCAACACCTAAACAATTAAAGACTTTTAAGGCAGAAATAATCTGTGTATTTTCCATAGAGCTACATCCTTTATATATTTATGCTTTTTAAACCAATCCCCTTAATATTCATGCAGAAATAAGGATACTTTTTTTTTGTGGGGCGCTGAGTTTCATGCAAAGAAAAGGCAACTAATTTGTTTTAAACCTCCATAAAAGCAGCTGATCAAGGTCGATTTAAGGAATCGAGTCAGAATAAATAAAATGTAAAGAATTAAAAGAAGCCAGGAAAGTTGGGAGTAAACTGATTAATCCTTATGTTTGTGAACAGCTTGGTTTGATTCCAGGCGTGTTTCATGCAACTCCATCCTGGATCCTCGGTTCTGGAGACACGTCCAAAGTTGAAGTGAGGTTTGGAGTCGGATGGAGGCGTCACGTCTCTCCTGTCAGTCTCTCTCTCTCTCTCTCTCTCTCTCTCTCTCTCTCTCTCTCTCTTCACTTTCCTCCCACCCCGTGTCTCATTAGAAGTGTCATCAGCACCCACTCCGCTTGATGCGTGTTAATATGGCAACGCCATTGTCTGCCCATTTGTTGCTGCCGTCTCTATTGTTTGCTCTCACACTTGACAAATTCATCAAAGGAAAAAAGAGAAAGAGAGAGAGAGAGAGAGGGAATGGGAGGGAAAATAGCAGCAAATCACGCAGTTTTCGCACAATTGACTCTGCAAGTCTGACAGGACCCGTCTTTGTCTTCAAATGGTCCAAAAAATGTCAGCTGGCTTGTGTGATTTTGTACGTGTCTGATTCGTTCGGCCATTAGCCGTCCTGGGATTGGCTCTAAGCATTAGCCACCGTGCATCCCTGCAGTCAAAGTGTGTCCCGGTTCTGAATATTATTATATTACTTATTTAATAATAAGAGAGGACGAGGTGAACGAACCTAACCTGACAACAGCCAACTGTATGTCTCGCTCCGCCTAGCTCCACTCACATACATCTGGGACCTCTCCATAGGAATTGCCTTTATTGAAGGCTGGGCCTTATCAAAAATTCTTATATATGATTGGATAAGCAACTTGTCTGTCATCTTTATCGACGTGCTATTTCAACCACTCACACCGAAGCTAACCCGTGACGCTGATGATAGCGACGCAGGAAAAAAAATTTGTTTTATTGACAGTGAGCTGACAGGAAGAGGGGTGGGGGGGGGGGGGGGGGGGAGAGAGACAGGCGGCAAAGCGCCGCGGGTCGGAGTCGATACCGGGCGGACCGCGTTGAGGACTAATATGGTTAGCGCTAACCGCTAACGGTTCGTGCTAACCGCTAACGGTTAGCGGCTAACCGCTCGTTAGCGGCTAACCGCTTGCCAAATGCGGTCGGGAGAAGGGTGAAAACATGGTTTCCACCAACAAAAGCCTTCAGAGGCGTTCTCTGATGTTCTTTTAATGAAACAATATCAGGTAGATTGGACAACACGGAAGAAATAGCAGCATCAATGCTAACGCTTGCTTCCTCGATGCGAGCCGCCATTGTTGTTGGAACGCTTCTCCGCTACGTCACATCCAGGAAACACCCGCCCCGCATCCTGATTGGCCAGACCAGAAATTTAGTTGGGGAAATCACTTTCAATGAGCGATGTCCCAGATGTATGTGAGTGGAGCTAGGCGGAGCGAGACATGCATCTGGCTGTTGTCAGGTTAGAACGAACCAGCCACTGTAAAAAAAAAACGTCCAGGATGTGCAGAAGAAAACATGCCTGCAGACACACAGCAGCAGGAAGTGAAGAGCAGACGGGTGGCAGAGAAACTATCGGTACCTTTGCTCTGTGGAGGGTTCTGGCTGCGGTCTCGGAGGATGTTGATCTGGTAAACGGCTCCGTACGGCTCAAACAGCTCCTTCAGCTCCTTCTCCGACCAGGAGCGCGGGATCTGACCCACAAACATTTTGATGGCGTCCGGGTCCGGCTGATCCGAATGCTCCAGCGCCCCGTTCATCTTCCCGGCCGTGCCGTTACTGTGGGACAAGCAGAGGACACAGCGTTAGGAGGCGTGAACTCCCACAATGCAACATCTGCATCTCCATTAAAAAAACTAAAATAAAAGATAATGCATGAAAAAGAAACAATGAAACCAATTTAAAATGAAATCTAAGTCTCTCTAGTGGTAAAAGCCAAAGATTAATAGAGGGTTTTAATCTCTGATGTCCAGGACAGGTTAGTCCATAACTGAGGACCAACAATAGAATAGAAATTTTGGTCCAAAAATAGGCTTTTAGACACCTGAATAACATGTTTGATCAGTTGTAAACCTCATTAGTTATGTTTACCTGCACAAAATTTCACAATTAGATTAAAATGTATTCAGATTAAATAGTCAGATTGTACCGTTTATAGCTTTAGTCACAATAGAACCACTCTGACATGCACAGTTAGCAAATTCCCCTAAAAAACCACAGAAGAAGAACTTCTGTCTTTGCTAAACAACAACAAATAGTAAACAAAGCAGTATTACACATAGTATAATATTATAAATATATATTATTATATATAGTATAATGTTCGTTTGTCCTCCATGCGCCCAGCCTGGACTTGCATGATGTTCTAATGAAACGTCACTGAGTAAAGCAACAATTCTGAGCTCAACAGGAAATTTGTTCAGTTTTGCTTCGCGACGTTTTTCCGCCACTCACCAACGCAGAAATACGTCACATTTACGTTGGTTTGCCACATTCGGAATAATGTGACCCTGACGATCAGGGTTTAAAATCAGCATTAACCACCCTTGTCATTCAGATTATAATTTCATTCCGATTGAGATTAATCCGATCATCATATTACGATTGCCTGATTTCCGAGACGCTTTTTTTATTCCGATCGGCTGTTTATTCAGATTATGTAAACGTAGCTATTTACAGAACTCTCTGTAACTAATGTTGAAAAAAATATATATGTTTGAAGATAAACTGATATTTTTAGGTATCAAAAACCCAGTTTACACAATAATTCTCATGTCTTACGAGGTTAAAGGGGACATATCAAGCTTTTTATAATTCTTCCTCATTCAGTTGCGGTCTTTATAAATGGTATCTGAGAGCAACTCGTTCTGCTGCCGGTTTTTTAAATCCTAGATTTAAAGAACCGGCACTTAACGCCCTGCACCCCTTGCAGAGCATCCCTCTGTACCCCATTTTCCCCATCCTTCAGCTTTGACTAAAATAAATAAACACGGCAAAAAATAAAAATGGCGGATTTGTAAAGTTGGCAAACCAGAAGTCCATGACCCTGTTTAGCAGCTTAGTAGCAAATACAGCTATATAATAGAAAAACATATGACCCAAACAACATTATATATATATATATATATATATATATATATATATATATATATATATATATATATATATATATCCACTCAGCTTATCGACAGACTAAACTCACGTTTTCTGCTTTCCTAGAAACTCTGAGTGCACAAAAATGTATTTGAGAGCTAAAAAAAGTGCGTTTTGGATACGTCTCCTTTAATCGTCAAACGATGTAATCAGTGTACAAACCCAAAATAAATGGAAGTGGGGTGTAATAAAATAAATCTTCAGCTACTACTGCAACTACTACTAATATGTGAGATTTAAGCATTTTATCATAATTTATCCCTAGAATTCAGCAAAAGGCTAAACTACCAAGAGAATAAGGAGAAACATGGTCAGAAAAGAGAGATTAGATCGTAAGAACGTCGATGCCAAGCTGGTCACCTCTGATTCAACCGAACCAAAGCTCCTCCGACTTTAATAAAAAAGGTCACAGTTCCTGAAGTAACAAACCAAAACAGAAGGAAGCAACGGTCAGGAAGAACCTCTAAGCTGCACGTTAGGACTTCCTTTAAGCGTTCTTCCACATATTCCTGGACTAAATGTGTGTCTGAACCAGAAAAAAGACACAGACCCGGGCATGAAGCTTGGTTTCAGCTCTTTTCAATCATTATCATTGACACCCGACATCATTTCAGCAGACGTATTCAAAGAGGCCAGGTCATACGGAAAGAAATATATCAATTACCAGCTTGTTCCCTACAGTGATTTTAAATAATTGCACTGAATTAGATCTGAGACGGCTGTAATGACAGGGAAAAAGACTCAAACTCCCACAGGGCTGAAATGAAGAAAAAAAATTATTTAAAATGAAAATACTCTGAATTTATCAAACACTTTCAGGACTTCTTTAGTTAATTGGAACCGTTAACAAGAAGGGAAAGATAATTTGCTCTCAGGAAACTTTGCAAAAATGTTAAATATCTCGAATCAGGACCACAAATTGAACATTTCCAGTCACCAACGTCAGTCAAGAGCGCAGATATTTCATGAATGAACACTCACTGGCCACTTTATTAGGCACACCCTGGTAGTTGCCTGTTAATACAAGCAGCAAATCAGCCAATCACATGGCTGCATATCACTGGCATTTAGACTCGCAGAATGAATGAGAGAGATGATTTACTTTACTTTGAATGTGACACGGTTGCTGCTGTGCAATGTAACAATTAATGGATCAGACGCGATCTTTTACTGCTGTTAATATGTTTAAAGTGGGTTTAGCTCCACATGGAAGGGAAAAGAGTTGCAGCAGTGAGATAATATAATTTTATTATTTGTTCTAAAGTTTATGTAATCATACTGTTTTTCACAGAAACTTTTAGGAATCTCACCATAGCATTAAGTATGATGAAACTGATTAATACATAGACTTGTTTGTTGATGTCCAATTCAACAAGCTATTCTCTTGAATGATAATATTCAGATTAATAAAAGCTGTTAAATTACTTACAAACATCTTTACCTACAGGTCATTTTCGTTGCTTGTGGTTAATGCAGAGAAAAGTCAAAATTAAAGCGCAATTATGGTTGAAATATATCGCAGTATAGATTTTTGCCAAAATCGTACAGCCCTAATATGTTTAAAAAGACATGATAAATTAAACTGAAAATAAATAATTGCATTAAATCGCAATATTAAGATAAAAAAAAAAAAAAATCGCAATTAGATTATTTCAGCCCAATTTCAGACCTTGTTGTTGTGAAAATGAGGGCGCAACCTTTCTAGTATCGGGTCAGACACGCCTGTCGGACCGTGTGTCTGCAACGCTACGCCGTCGCCTTTTTGTTGAGGTGCAAAGACGATTAAAGACTCTCAGTACGGAGGTTTGGTGGACTGCAGCAGGCAAAGAGCCGCCAGCACACGGCCATCAACGTCTGTGGCCTGTTTAAAATGCCAAAGAAGCCTTTTGATGAAACAAAGTCAATAGCCACGTTGCTTTATTGCTCTACTTTCCCTTTTGTTATTCTGGGCATTACAGAGGGATTGCATTATCTTAAGAGGGGAAAACAAAGCCAAATCCCAGGCTTGGTCCGCTGACAACTCTAATGCCACATTATAAAGCTGAGCAAGAGCAAAAGGATGAGGAAGAAAGCAGGAAAGGGTATAAAGAAAGACACAGGCAGACCTTTGAACGCGGGCCATCCATCTTTTGCAGAAAGTGCCGAGGCGCTCGGCAGAAACGCCCCATTCCTTAAACGACTTAAAGGACATGTCAAATAAAAACAGCAGAACCAGGGAGGGGAGTCAACGAGCCAAACCCGCGCCAACAGTCCTCAGGGCAATAACCGCTCCCCGCTAAGCTGGCCGATAAATCGTGTGGGTCCAGGCGCCCAGGGAGCGCCGGGGGGGGGGAGGAGGAGGACAGGAGAGAAGGAAGTGAAGGTGAAACGATGGTCGCCAACGATCACAGGTTGATGTCCGCGCTCCTAAAAGACGAAGATGACGGTCGCTGAGTTCAGACCCCCCCCCTCTGACACACACAGCTGATGTTTGAGGAGAACGCGTGGAGACAATCCCTCATTGTTGGCCGCCTGTGGGGCCGAGCGAGTCCGAGGGGCCGACCACAATAGCCGGTGTCAGAGGAGCGCCTTCCTGGTCCAGGACACTGGACAACATTCACTCTGCCTGCTAACAATAAATAGCTTCACGCTGGAAGGCGTACCAATACTACAGCTATCTCGTCTAGATTGCATGCTCCATCTTTTCCCCTGGGGGGGTTGGAGTAGGCGACTCTTCCTAACTATGAAGGAATGAGCGCCCCTGTGGCAGAGACTGACAAGGTGTTATTGGAGGCACACCGAGCCTCAGTGTGCAGCTACATGTTTGCAGAAATGTGTGAAGCTCAGCAGGAGAGTGTCCTGGGGCTGGGATTAAGTCGTTGAGTGGATCCACTGCTGCCACGGCGTCTCCATCACCCTCCCTTTTTCCCTCTTCTTCCTCTACTTTCCTATCTCTCCCTCTCAATTGGAGCCAATTGTCTGCCTTAATGGCTTAAGTATTGCTTCCATCACTCCGGTCTCCCTGCAGCACCGGGGCCACGGCTGAGGGCTGATCTACACTCAGAGTGTGCTCGGTCACACTGGAAGAAAAGTGTCTGGATGGGTCTTTGAAGCAGCTGCTGAGGGCTGTTATTCCCACATCTGATGCATCAAACAGCAGGCCTGCTTAACCGAGCTGAAGCTTCACTCTGTTGACCACAAAAACCTTCTGTTCTAAGCGCCTCAAAATAGCAACTCTGCAACAATCCTAAGCATTTCATAAAGCAGAGCACCTTTAGTCCCAGCAGAAAACCACGGTTTACTTTGACAGGAATCCAAAATACCATCTGGAAGCAGTTCTTTATTCTGATATCTATCTATCTATCTATCTATCTATCTATCTATCTATCTATCTATCTATGTGTGTGATTTGTAAGGGTTAAAGCTAGAGTTGGTTATCCTGTTCTGAAACACTTTTTGGGTAAAGGCAAGGCAAGGCAAATTTATTTATATAGCACAATTCAGTACAAAGACAATGCAAAGTGCTTTACATGATTAAAATATAGCAAAAAGTAAAACAGAATAAAAGCAAGTATGAATAAAATGTAGATAGAAAAAAGAACAAAAGAAGTGGTGATTCAGTTAACTAGAACAGTTGAAGGCAATCCTAAACAAGTGTGTTTTATCCATGTAGATTTTTACAGTTTAGGAAAAGAGAAATAAATGTCTAAAATAAACTGAAACCTTTGATGCTATTTACAAAAAATATGCAGAATTTCTTTCAGGAAATGAATGTATTTTTCCTTGATTTGAGCAGGTAAATAGGACTATTTGCCAATGGAATAAGATTTTTGCACTTAAAACAGGAACAATTTATCTCCATCATCTTATTTCAAGTGCAATATATCTAATTATCTTATTTTAGGGGTAAAAATACTCATTCCATTGGCAAATAATCTTATTCACCTGCTTAAATCAAGGGCAAATACATTTGTTTTAAGACAATTTTACTCATTTTTAGTTCTCTTTTTGCAATACACATTCCTGTTGCCCAGTGTTCAGCCTGCAGCGACAAATGAACCCAGAAACAACCAAGCAGATGAAGAAAGCGCGGCTGCAGCAAGCTCCACAGACTACATTTACCAGCTGCAATCCCCTCTGCTGGCCTTCTTCACAGCTGGAGTCCGCCAGGCAGCAGGGCAGAAATGTGCAACATCCGCCAGCAGGAGAGAGACGCAGGCAGGTAAAAGTGTGCAGATGAGCCGGGGCGAGGAGTAAGCACAGCTCAGAGCTCAGCGTGTGTCCTCCCTCAGAAAGCGGGCACACGTGCATTTACACGGATCCCACATGAGTTCACGCACGAGCTGCAGTTCAGGCTGGCTGCGCTGATCCCCTGCTGCTTCTTCCTTCGCTTTCTGCTTGAAAGCGCACATCCTCGCTGACTTCCTTAACCCTGCAACTGCAGCACGCTCACACTCATGACCCTCGCCTCCTCTTCCTCGCCTCCTCTTCCTCATGCACTGACACAGAGCCCGGTGGGTTGGCGGCAGGGCCGAGCTGCCGCAGGACTCCTCTCATTGGCAGGATGTTGGTGGGGTGTGCAACAAACCCACAGAGAATCTAATCTTGTTGACAGGCTGAGTGAGAACCATCGGTCCCCCCCCCCCCCCCTCTTAGGAAGCACAGCGACCGAGGTCAGCTGCAAACACTTTGACACACCTCTGTTCACTGATACATCATCCCACAGAGAGAAGATCCAAGAGGATCTGAACAGAAAGACCCAGAAGTCCTTAAGCCGTAATGTTCACCTGGTTCATAATGGATCCGTACTTAGAAGAACTGTTCCTTTACACGCCTGCTAACACAGAGCAACATCACTCAGGGTGTTCCCCTAAATTCTGAGAGGCGGCATAACCAATGATGTGAAAAAAGGATTTACTCCACAACAGATCGCTCCTGTTTTTTCTTTGCAGAAAGATGGTGGAGCATGGAACAAAGCATGTTTGCTGAACGGCTCAATAAGAATCACTACATAGCCAAAGCTGTCTGGACACTTGAAGTGCATTTACGAGGTCAGACATTGATGTTGGATAAGAAGGCCTGAGTTGCTGACTCAGCTCTAATACATCTCTACGGTGTCCTGGAAGGATGCGGTCAGGACTGTGCAGACTAATCCAAGTCCCTCCACAACAAACTGGTGGAACAGGAAGAGGTTCCCATATCCTGGAGCATTAATTAATACAGTCTTTTTGAGCTAATCTGAAGCCTGCGTGACGTTTAGACACCTTATTCACCTGATCTCTGCATATTCTGACTCAACATCTCGCGTGCATTGTACATTTTTGCTCATATATTGTTAAAATACTTTTAACAATTGACTGGAATATTTAGTAGTGAGAATCGTCAGTGGCAGGACTTTATGCACAGGTGGCATCTTGTCCTGATACAAAGCTGGATTTCACTGAGCCGTTGAAAACGACCCATTTTTTCCACAGATGTTTGTGACAGGATTCTGCATGGCTGGGTTCTGGATTTTAAACACCTTTGGCCAATGACGTGACTGGAACGCCATAATTTAACAATTTTGGAGGAGTGACAAAATACTTTTGGAGATATAATCCATGCTTAACAAGTTTTTTAGTAATTGTTAACCATTAAGGGCCGACCCTTAAGTCAATAAGAGCCTATAAGTTTCAGCCGAGGCCGACTGTTACGGGTTAATCCACTGTAGCTTAAACTATCCTAGCATGCTAATGCTAAAGTATTTTAAAATTTAGTCAAAAATCAAGCAAATTAAATTCCTAAAAATCTCTTAGCTTTTTAGAAGATACTCTCATTGCCCTGAGCTTAAGGATTTGTGAGATTTATGGAAAAATATAGACTGAAATTATGTCAAAAAGCACATTTAGGAATTTTGTTAGCTTGATTTTTTACTACATTTTAGCATGCTAGGATAGCTCAAGCTACAGTGGATTTGTATTTTGATGGATGTAACTCAGAGTATACTACTCATACTACATCCTCTATAAAAAAAAATATTCAGGTGGATAAATAATGAGGCTTAATATTTTTGACGGTAGCACAATGAGTCAAACGCATGAAAAGGTGCATTTTAAAATACAGTTACCAGACGTTAGCAAAACTAGCTAGCAGCTACAGACTACGGTGTTGTTTCAGGAAAAAAGCTGAAGAAAATAAGAGTTTTGTTTTGAGCTTTGTAAAATATTTAAATACATAAAAGAAACAAAGTATTTAGAATCTGAGGAATGTCACAAGGAATATATTGGGATGCAAAACTTTTCCTCTAAAATGTTTGGCTGTCATCTAATCAAAAAAGTTCACGTGAACAACAGCGTTCAGACCAACTCCAACTGAACGAAACAACTGGAAAAATGCAAATTCCCTCCAGAAAAGCCGTTTTCCAGGTCTGAAACTTTTCAGCTGCTGTGAAAAGGAAACTGCAAATAAGATTAGCAACTTCACCAGAGTTCACACAACACAAGCATCATGCTTTTTACTCCCAGAATGCGTAGCCTGCTCCTTGTGTGTAGCTTATTTTATCACCGACAGCGCGAGACGAATTAGTGAGTCAAAGTAAACGAGTGTCAGTCAGCAGTGAGTGAATTATGTGGAACACCTTTAGTTGCTCTGTAACAGACTTACAGCAGCAGTAAACTGGCTCCCAGGGGCCCCCGTACGAGTCAAACGAGGAACTGTGCGTTGCATGTGAATCACTTCAACTTCATAATAAACAGTTTTCCACCCACATTAGGTACAGCCCTGGCAGGCCACATGCAGCACATTTCATATATTCATTATCAATATTTCTGTGCTGCAGGGTGGCAGCTTTGATGGAGCCCGTATCTGCAAATAACTGTGACCGGCTGAAAGGCTCGGCTCCGTGCGGCACCGTATGATTGCCTCAAACGTGTACATGTGTGCACATGTGTGCGTGTGCGTTTGCGGTTGCCATGGAGACGTGGCAGCACATGCGTCGCGGAGAAATGATCAGATAAATGTCACAGTTGCTTAATGAAGCTGCACGGGTGCCCCGACGCTCAGCTAGCTTTGCGCTAACGAGCTCCCGCACGCCGCCGCCCGCTAATGAGAGGAGACACTCGCACACGGCAAGTGAAACACGTCTCATTTGGCTCGTTTCTCATGTCTTATATTTCAGCTTGCATTGGGAAAAAAAAAACACTATGGATTACACTGTTGTGTACAAATTAGGCTACCCAGTGAAGATCCAGTCCTTGCAGCTTTTGTTCTTGGTTTGTTTCTGGTATTACCCTGATGGTGAAAAGACACATTATGCACAATTAAAGCTAACATTTCGCTTTTAAACTCTTTACTTAAAGCTGTCTAACTGGTCAAAGTGACGGAATAAGATGAACATTTCTGCATTAATTCAGATTTTTCTTTTCTTGTTACTATTCTTGGTTAAATTGAACCCAATACAATGGATTTCAAGTAAAAACGAAAAGCACTGGATTATCTTCAAAATTAACAATATTCTCCAGTTTATAAGACTGAGATTTAAAAAAAATTAAAACCTGAATACAAATTATTAGTGGACATCTCCTTTATTAACCATATTTCCATTAATTTGAACACAGCTCAAAAGCTAAAACAGTACAAGTAATTGCAGGTCTGTCCTACTTTGATTTATTTATATTGGATTTTGGTTTGGTTGTCCTGGTCCCCCCCGCTGATCCAGTAAGTGGTATTTTCCTGAGCTAAAGCCCAATTATCACATTCTGAAGGTAGTCCCTGATGAGGTCCATCAGAGTGGAGCTCTGGGATTTTCTCAGGTTCCTGAATCTCGTCTCTCTGCATTGATATGACCAGAGATGCGACCCCACACCATCACACTGCCTCCACCAGAAGCTGTTTGGCATTGAGCAATCAGCTGCTCAACCCTTATCACGATGGCACCATAAACAGGCTCCCCATCAGTCTAAGCTTTACCCCCAACAATTGTTACAACAGAGAAACAGTCAAATACTTTAGTTTTTGTGCTAACTTTATGTAATTTGAATAGGGTTTGAATTAATGGCGCCGTCAAACATTGCACCTATGCAGAACTTTGCAAATTCAACAAGTTAAATATGAAACTGATATTGTAACGAGGAGAGCAATTTGATATATTGTGCAGCTTCAATGTTGAGCAATGTGACTCTGTCATGCAATAGTTTGAAGCCAAAAACTATTTCCTGTGTGACTTCAAAATAAGAGCGTTAATCACACAAAACACACTTTTGTGAGGTTTTACCTCTGTTATATAGCTATTCCTTCATTACGGTCTACGTAGAACGTCGATTACCCCCCCCCCCTCTCCAGGAAGTACCTACCTTCACTGCACCCCCCTTTCCAGTAAACACCACTACACTGCAAAAACGGATCTAAAAATAAGTAAAATGTTCTTAAAGTTAGTGTATTTATCCTTGATTTGAGCAGGTAAATAAGATTATCTGCCAATGGAATGAGTATTTTTACCCCCAAAATAAGATAATTAGACATCCTGCACTTGAAATAAGATGATTGAGATGAATTGTTCCTATTTTAAGTGCAAAAGTCTTATTCCATTGGCAAATCATGTTACTTACCTGCTCAAATCAAGGACAAATACACTAATTTTAAGAACATTTTACTTATTTCTAGTTCCGTTTTTGCAGTGTAACGAGGCAGATCATTTCTGCCCAAAGGTTTAGACCAAGTGGCTCTTTTAGCTCCTAATCTGCACAGCAACAGCTGCTCCTCTTCTTTGATACCATGCTGTAGCGGCACTAGGTCGCCCCCACATGGGGGGGAGGCAGCATTGCACTGAAGGTAAGCGTCTTTTTTTCCGTAGGTTGGAAAATTAGTACCAGAAAATAACAAATAATTCCTAACAGATGATTACTATGTGGAGCCAAAGGCAATATTTCGTCACATATATGCCTGTAGGTGACTTTAGATGCTAAAAAAAACATTATATAGAACCTTTAAGTTTAACACGTATACACTTCTATCCAGAGCTCGTAATAATAGCCTGGACTAAAATGCTCAGTAAGTAATATCACTGGATCTCGTATAGGATGATACTGCCCAGATACGAGATGTTGTAATTTAACTGATTTAAATTGGTCCAGAAGCTAGAAGACACAAACAGGAAGATCACATTTTCATCATGATGATGTATAATCTGTGAACAAGAGAGATTAGAAAAGCCACCTAGGAACTTGTTTTGTACTCAGATATTATAAAAACTGATACAAATGTGCAGAGATGTCAGTCAGGAAGGTACGCTATTTGAAAATGATGCATTTGTTGAAGCCCTGGAGATTGAAAATGTATTCAGCCTTTATTGTATTCCTCAGTAAACAAAGAGAAAAACAGTTCAGCCTAATCTAAGCGCTTTTCAGCGACGTACATTAAACAAACCTTGGAAATAAATCAGCCTTGAATAGATCACACCTGAATTCATGTTATTTGTGTGGCTCAGATTCACAAAAGAAGTCATCTCAGAGCGTCAGAGCGGAGAATCCAAAAGAAAACACTTAACAGCTGCATTAAAAGCGGTCTTTGTGCAATTCCCCTGCACCTCTCTGCTGAAGATGATTCTCAGACAGCGTGTCGCTGATGAATGAGGCCGTTTCACACCCCGTCTGTGTGCGTGGAGCTTATTTAAGTCAGTATTAGTCATCGCCTCGCCTCTCTACATACATGCCATCTCTTCCCATGCAGATCCCAGCTGCCTTGAACGACAACGAGGTGAGGGACGCTGTCACATGTGGAGGAGGTGATGTGCTTACACCACAGCTGAGGTGAGGAAGAGCGAAGGTGCGCTGCTGTAATCATGAACAGCTAACGTTGTCTAGGACTTCAACCCACACACAGGTTAATATTCAGGTTTTTATCCTGCTTTTTGAGATTTTTCTCCCCCTAGCAGACATAAATTTCATGCTGATAGAGATACAGAGCAGCTAAAGCAGCCGTTATTCTATGTTTAGTGTTTGACAAAAGAAATGCTCATCAACCAATTTAGGTCTTAACTATTGCTTCATGTTTTACCATTTCAGCTTTTAGAAATTTATGTTAACTTCTAGATCTCCTGCCTACAGAGAACTGTGCTGGAAGTTTACAGCTGGTTTTCTAGAGGTTCTAAAATTAGAGCCAGAGGCAGAACTTTAAGTTATCGGCTTTCTCTCCATGCAGGAACCTCCTTCTCTGCTAGGATTTAGTGTTTCTGCAGAACACAGCGCTCACTTTTCCTCCCGCTGCTACTTTCTCCTACTGCTCCCCATTCATTCACTATTTGCTATTAGTTTTGCAATTAACTAGTTTTCTCTGTTTTTCAAACTGCTTGTTCAATAATTCTGCAATTAGCGGCATCACTGGTGCCTTTAACTGCTTAAAGCCCCAGTGTGTAAGATTTATAAACTGGTGAATTACAAGCTCACCGTTAAGAGCGTAATAACTACTACAGGAGCCCTGGAGGGTCATAAATGTGACACTGTAAACATGTCCTCCAACTATCTGGTACAAAGCTACAGCTACTAGTTAATAGCTAACAGCTACGTTCCTCTAGTTTCATTTTTGATGTGATGTTATCAGACTTTGGCAGAACATGTATTTATAAAAGCAATACCTGTTTTTTGCTAATTAAAAGCCAAATTAGTTACACACTGTCCCTTTAACTCTGCACCTCCATTTTAAGCTGCTTGTCTTTACTGGTTGAATTAATTAAATTAGCTATTGGAGCCCCTGACTTTCATGTACACATGATTCAGTGTTTAGCCTTGTCCTTAAACTGACCTGTTGGTGCATTAACTGTGTGTACTGAGCGTTCTTTGTCACTCCATCTTGTTCTGCTTTAGTTTACTTTCTGCTATAAAGTTGTTCCTCTCCACTGTCGCCACATGCTTGCTCAGGTTGAGCTTTGGAGTCATTGACTTGATGCAGATTGCTGAGCTTCCTTGGAGAAGTGGAGAAAATTTATTCTAAAATAGCTAAATAAAAACATTTCAGGGCATCTTTAGGGTTTTATTCCTACAGCTGTTTTATCTAGGCAGTAAAATTCCACACGTATCGGCACGCAGAAAACACTTCAATAAGACGTTTAGAGCTGCAAGTATAAGAGGTCAGAATAAATAAGGAGAAAATTCTGCAAAAACAGGTCACTGAGTTTTTAAAAAGGCGATTTTATCCAATATTTCCGCACAAAATCAGACAATATTCTCACACTGAGCTGATTCACAGCCTGTGGCCTCAGAGTCTGCTATTTTTCATATGTTCACAGCTTTTCAGTCATGAATTATTCATACAAACCCAAATCCTTGGGATTGTGAAACACTTTATGACCTGTATTATCTCAATCCATGACAGCTGACTTAATCTCTGGCACATTCTTGGAGTTAAATTTGCCTCAGTGAATACGTTTATTCGCAGGCCGAGGGTTATTTTCTAAAACCGGATGACTGGGAAGGAAAACTTCCTGTTGCTTCCAGATGGGGATGAGATGACAGACGAGGAGCCGCTAATAAGCGTGCAGCTCTGACGAACCTGAAGAAATAAAGCAGGAGGAAAACCCTGAACTGCTGATGAACCTGAACGCAGCGCAGCGACCTCATTCCTGCAGATAAAAAGCATTTTTATTAAGCCGCACGCTGAATAGAAGCGTCGCTTCTCAGGTCAGCCTGCACACATCAGGGAGTCCTTTATTGGCAGGAACTCACCTTTACCTGTAGGATCAGGTGTGCTGTGCCTCCTGGTTCTCATTAATAAGCAGGGACCAATACTTTGATACATCACAACCACATTTATGGGTAGCAGAGAGAGAGAACCTGCTTCCCTCCTCTTCTACTTCAACAGAGCAGTCCCCAGAATTATCTTCCTCAAATTATGCTTTCTAGCTCACATCAGCATGACTGGGAGTTTCTCTGTGTGTGTGTGTGTGTGTGTGTGTGTGTGTGTGTGATGGAGGGAAGGAAGAGGGAAAGGAATTAAAGCATCTTAAAGCCTCAACAGCAGATTGGTCAAATCCAGGCAGCAGCAGCAGCAAATTTCCCGCTAATCTTCAGCACACTTCCTCTCCTCTTCACCTCCTCACTCTCTGCTCTTATCTCCTCGCAGAGGGAACAAAAAGTGTGGGGTAAGGGTAGCTCGGGGCGTTGGGTGTCGGGTAGGTGCGCGCCTCTTTGGATGACAGCTCTGCAGAAAAATGTCTTTTTTTTTCTTTTTCTTTTCTTGTTGTTGTGCCAACTCTCTTATCTCTGGCTGGGAAATAAAGGCTTCAGCTCGGCGCCTCTCGCCCTTCATCACCTTCCGCTACTCTAACTCAATCTCTGCTGTTTGCGATCTTAATTAGAAACAGCTTGTTTTGGTGGCGCGGGCCGGCGTGTGCGCCTGCGCGGCCGTGCGGTGAAATGGCACCGGCTCTGATTGCCTGGCAGCGCTCTGCTGTGGCAGCGCTCTGCCAGAAACCATCATTTGACTCGCCGACAGGGATGATGGCCCATTTGACTGATGCCGCTCCACGGAAGAGGGCAACAATGGCCCTCCAACAGCAAGGAGGAAGACTGCTGACGAAGGAGGGAAGCGATAAAGGCTAAACGGTGCAGACGATAAGGCTGCTGGGTTATATTCCTGCTTCTTTTTTTTTTTTTTTTTTTTTTTAAAAGGAAAAAAAAAAAGAAAAAAAAAAAGAAAAAAAAAAGGAAAAAGAAAAAAAAAAGAAAAAAAAAAGGAAAAAGAAAAAAAAAGAGAAAAAAAAGGGAAAAAAAAGAAAAAAAAAGGAAAAAGAAAAAAAAAAAGAAAAAAAAGAGGAAAAAAAAGGAAAAAAAGAAAAGAGAAAAAAAGGGGAAAAAAAGAAAAAAAAAAAGAAAAAAAAGGAAAAAAAGAGAAAAAAATATATATATATTCCTGCTTCAACAACCTTATCAGTCTCTATCAGGTACCTCTGAAGGGTAAATTGTTCTGTGACTTGTTATTGATATTTTATGCTTATAATGGAGTCAATAATACAATCGATATGCTTAATTATGTGAAGACTAAAACACAAATCCAACTACTTAACAGGAGTTTCAGAGGGAAGCTGTCAAATGAGTATTACTGGAAAAATATCAGCTTTATTAAATTTCTCTAACCTGAACTTTTCTGTGAATAAGTTCTGCTTTTAAAGTCCTGCGTTAAGAAAGACGAGTAAACTGTAAGTGAGCACCGCAAAAACAGAACTAGAAATAACAGGGTTCCTACAGCATAAGGCAAGTTAAATTCAAGACTTTTTAAGACGTTTTAATGCCACTTGAAATAAAAGGTTAAGACCAAATTCACGATAAACTAGAAAAAAAACCTGGTTGCGACAACTTCACCCAAATGTTTTTATTTTAACATAAACCATTACTTTCTGGCCCAGTAGACATGTTTAAATTTTTTAAAAACATTTCATATAGGAAGAAAGCTAAAAAAGACAAATTACAGATATATTTTTAACAACTACTGAACTGAATTCTCAAACTTTGCTTTGTTCCCTACTAAAATAAACTATTTTGGTATCTGGTAAACAATTTTAAGACCTAAGAAAGACTGATTTAAGACATTTTAATGCCAATTAAGGCCTTAGTTTTAAGTTACAGAATTCAATGCCTTTTAAGACTTTTTAAGGATCCACGGGAACCCTGAATAAGTAAAATGTTCTTAAAATCAGTGTATTTGTCCTTGATTTGAGCAGGTAAATAAGATGATTTGCCAATGGAATAAGATTTTTGCAATTAAAATAGGAACAATTCATCTCCATCATCTTATTTCAAGTGCAGGATGTCTAATTATCTTATTTTTTTTGGGTAAAAATTCTCATTCCATTGCCAGATAATCTTATTTACCAGCTCAAATCAAGGATAAATACACTAACTTTAAGATAATTTTACTTATTTTTAGATCCGTTTTTGCAGTGAGCCCAGTTTGGTGCGTCAGTTCGGTGTCTGTCCTGTCCTCTGAATGACTCTGAGGTTCTGAGACGATGTCCGACTCAGCCCTGGAAGCTCAGCTAAAAACGTTCCCTATGTCTAAATGAACAAAATCAGATCCGTCAATTTAAAGATTTTTTTTCCATATATTCAGATGCATCTAAACATCTGATTTTTGCAGCTCTGTAACGCTGTAACTGGGATCGTATCGGCCCAGAGGTGCAGAAGAGCCACCGCTGCATTGACTCTAGTTGTGTTTTGCTGTGATTTGTTGAGTTTGTGTGTCTTTACCACATGTGACAATGAATCCCCCCGCGGTGCGCTGATGCACACCGGTCGTGACACCTTTAATTCAATTCAATTCAATTCAATTTTATTTATATAGCGCCAAATCATGAAACATGTCATCTCAAGGCACTTTACAAAGTCAAGTTCAATCATATTATACAGATTGGGTCAGATTATACTTTAAAGGAGACAACGGAGCAGAAAACCACAGGGTGTGCAGGTAAAATAAAAAAGGTGCGATAAGGTCAGCCGCAAAGTGAGCTCCACTGATTTAACGACACGGGAGCATTTGTTGAACTGGCTGCAGCCCAATTCTGCCACATTGTGAGCAAACCGCTGAACCAAGGTTACAAAAGCCTGCGCATTACCTCCATTAGCATCTGGAGAGGCTGCTATTTTCATGTGGCGCGCTGTTAAAAACGGGGGGGGGGGGGGGGGGGGGGGTCTCTGAAACCGTCTGTGCACCTGTTCTCCAAAGGTGTTCAGTGGAGAGACGGGTAGAAAACGCCTGCAACGCTTTAATTAAGCATTATTACTGCTGCACACACACACACACACACACACACACACACACACACACACACACACACACACGTGATGCTGGTTTTCTGCAGGAATCGGACGAAGGAGACCGCTGTAGGTACCAGATCGACTCGGGTTCTGCGCCTTCTGATGACATCACTATACATAATTGGTTTAATGTTTGCTCAATTGCGCAAAACATTGTGATTGGTCTGGACAACTTACTAAAGTAATTATAGCGGGGTGTAGGTTTTATTCTAGAGCGGGATTGAGGTTTGTAAACGGACAATTTTACGAAGAAATTCTCCTTGGTCCCTGCGCCTCCTGATGACGTCACATTATGGCAACGCCACACAAACAAACTACACAGAGCCCGCGGTCTGCATTTGTAACAAATCAATTTTATTAAGTTAATTTAGTGGTTTCTTTTTTCTCAAAAGCTTAAACAAATATTCAAGCCATTTTACAAAAAAAAAAAAAAAAAAAAAAATCAACAAATATTTGACAATTGGCTCAATGCTTGGAAGAATATTGTTAACAAAAATGGAAGGGCTAGCCAGACTAATTTATCCAGCATATATCTTAAATGTACCAAATACCAGAATAAAAAAATAATCAAATTCATCACAATTTCATCTGGAATAATAAAAAAACATGATTAGAAAGAACATCAGTACAAAAAGGAGGAATGAACGGTATTTATTTTAAAGTGATGAATGCCGTGATAAAACTAAATTTGGCTGCTGCCTTATTAAAAATTAAATGCGTTTATGGTTTAGTTTCCCTTCACAACTTAAAAAAAATTGGAGGAATTAAATTTCTCTAAGGTTGTAACTTTGATCCAGCAAAATTACCGATTAAATTGTCAGACTACCAAACAAGTATTCCAAAATGATGTTAAAAGTTTTCATGCCTCGACTAATTTACGGGAAAATAACCGTAAATTAACAAAATAAAATTGATTTGTAACAAATGGAGACCGCGGGCATAATGTAGTTTGTTTGAGTGGAGTTGCCATATGATGACGTCATCTGGCAGCGCCCGAGCCAATCTGGTACCTACAGCGGCAGCGAGGACAAACTGACGTGTCCCCAAGCATCAGAGAGCAACGTTTGTTCTCAGAACGACGGGGAGGAAGAATAAGTTCCTCCTCCTCCTCCTCCTCCTCTGAGAAAGCACATCTGTAAGCTCTTGTTTGCGCTGTAATTTGACTCGTAGATCATTTCACGGCGGCTGCAGCTGAGTGCGTTTGTGTTTCTGACCTCAGGCTCCCTTTAAAAATAAAATACAGCCGAGGCGTTTTGTCCACATCTCCGGCATTTTCCTCAGACACACACAGACGGCTGCTGGAGTCGGTGTGTGTGCTGCTCTCCTGCTTTCTGTGGCGTTCACCCCGTTAGCTTAGACGCAGAGTTAGCATGTCCCCACGGTGCCAGCTGGAACATTAACTTATGATTTTACTGTTTCACTCATATACAGCTGACAATTAGTACTAAACAATAAGTTTCATGTCTCTTATCAAGCATTAGGAACTCAAGGCAGACTTCTGACTCAGTGAAAAGTTAATGGAGTCCAAATCAAACCTAAAAGCTGGTGTTAAATGCACTTTATTCCTGTTTAAGCTCACAGCGACATGAAGAATAAATACAACCCAGTTTGGGCTGCTATGAAAGGTCTCAGCAGGCTCTCACATGAACATGAAGAAGATCTGATGGTTCAACGTCCTGCATCAAGCTTATACAGGAAAATAAGACAATTAACTAACCGACAGTAAACTCCGTCCGGCTTTCTTTTTTTAAGCCGAGCTTCCCAAATGGAGCCCAGATGTAAATGCTGGCTGGGCTTGAGGCCATCTCATCGTTTTTAATGGAGCTCAGTAAAAGCGATGTGTTGCAGTGAGCGGGTTTATAACGAAAGCATTTATTGTGATTAAAATTAAAAACACAACACATCCCAAACTACAGATCCACCAGCAACGCCTTCATTTCCTTACATAATGTCCAGTTTGCAGCAGGAAGCTGCAGAATTCACCGTTTCACAACAAAAAGTCAAAGGCAGCTTACGAGACACATCCTCCTGTATAACTGTGCTCAATTAAAGCCATTTCAGTCCAATAGAGTCAGAGTCAAACCCAATCCATGGGTCCGGATCCATCCAGTCATCCAACCCAGTTTAATTCAGGAGATCATGCAATGGCAGCCAGTAAAACGTAAGGAAACCAGCAGAATGAATCCAAATCTCACGCACTGTAGCTCTGGTCTCATGTTCTGACCAAGCATGGGGAGAAGGTAGAGAGAAACAACTTGCAGCAGAGCCAAGGTCAGACTGTGAAGCCCGCCAACCACAGTGTCCAGCATAAAAAGACTCTACAGCTGCAGTGATGAGGGTCCTGCCCAGCCAGAGCAGAAGAACTGACCAGGATGCCTCCTGGACCTGCAGAACCCACATGGACCAAAGGCTCTCTGGAGGAACAACACTTCCATCTGGACTGGGAACCCCCAGAATGAAGGATAGCGAGGCAGTCCGTCTCCTTCTTCACATGCATGAGTCCCAGAGTCTGGGTGCGTCTCTGTGAGCTCCCCGGTGCAAACACTGCACTGGAAAAAATGGCACTCCAAAAACAAGTAAAAAAAATTAAAATTTATAATTTTTGGCTTGAAATAAGCAAAAAAAAACGGCCAACGGAACAAGTATAATTTGGCTTGACAAGATTTCTAGAAATAAGAAATTTTACATGATAAAGGAAATCTTGAAACTAGCCAGAAAAACTAATTTTGACTAAAATTGTACTACAATTAAGAAATTTTAGATCTTGTAATAAGCTTGAGATGCTTAAAAGTAGTGTCCTTCTCCTAATATGTAGCACATTTTTTACCTTACATGTCATCTTGTTTTAAGATGTATACAACTAATTCTTAGTCACACAATTGTGTCAATAATCTAGATTCAGGTATAAAACCCACCTAAAACAAGATTAGAACATTTTTGCTTTAAGACAAAAAAATCTCAAATTAAGCTTTTCTGACTAGCAGACTGCAAAATTAATCTAAATACAAGTAATATTTTCTTGAACTGAGTGTATTTGCCCTGAATTTGAGCAGGTAAGTTAGATTATTTGCTAATAAAATTAGTAGTTTTTCTATTAAAATTATTAATATTCATTTGAAATAAGACAATGTATCTTTTTTCTAAATTTAAATGCTAACTGCCTTAACCTGCTCAAATTAAGGTCAAATACAATTATATCAAGAAAATTATAACTAGTTTTACTGTGCAATGCTTGCAGAAGTGTTTTCACTGTCAGGTCGACACAAAGCTTTGACTGATACCGGTTCTTCCTCTGCATCTAGCTGCCATTTTTCATTCCAGCGTCTGGGAATCTGCATTCATGCTAGAGCTGAGAAGGCGTCTGTAAGAGCATCAGCAGCGGAGCCAACGGAAAGCACTAATGATTCCTTCTGATAACGATTCAAGTTAACAACAACAAGTGACCTTCCCTGTTTCCGTGTTGAGATTTTAGCGCAGGGAGCAATTCAATTAATTCAGACGTTGTTCTTCGCAGCAGAAAACAGCAACTTTACCATGGAAGACGTTTTAAATGTTACAGAAGTGTTTTCTTTTATGGTTTTTAATATTCTGCCACACTGAGCATCCAGGAAAGGCAACAAAAGAGATTAATTAGAAAATGTCTTCATTTAAGGGAACATGTGGCGACCAAACCCTGGTTATAGACAGTGAAGGTTTTATAAATAAAAACTATTTAAAAAGGACAGTTTTAGAAGAAACTGTGCAACAGAAAGAAAAAAATTATTGTTCTTGGAGTATATTTATGTATTTTCTATCATATTGTGTATAAATGTAAATTATTAATTTCAGCTACTCAAGATGTTGTTTTTCACTTATATTTGATATTTCTCTTTTAGGACTGCATAATATATTGTGAATATATAATTATTGCATAATCAGCGTGTGCAATATTCACACCGTAAACGGCTGTTTGGAGGGCAAGGGCTGTTAGTTAATATAAAGTGTTTTTTTAATGCTATAGCAATGTTTAGCCAGGGCAGCAGATGCTCACACCGCACAGACGACAGAGTTCAAAAAGCTAAAAACAGCGTATATTGGGAGTACATATAACATATAGTACTAACACTATGGACCAGAGTCGATCCCAACGTCATTAACCTAGTTCTGAGCTCCTGTTATAATTTATTTATTCTGCTGCAGAGTCAACGACTGCATGCAATCAGACTTTTACTGTATTCTAGTTAGACTCAAACTGGACTGGAACTGAACCTTTAGTCGGGATTGGTTCCATATAAATTAACCGATATGAATGCAGAACATGTGCTGCACGATTAAATTAACCTCAGGTTTTGCTAATTTCTACTTCAATGTTCTAAAAATCTGTTTTTTAGAACACTGCCTGTAAAAAGGAGCGTTACCGCAGGTCATTCATTTCTGCTGCCATCGGATTATACAATGCGGCAAAATAACTAACAATAACTGTAATTATAACTTTAACAACTGTAACTACAACTGCAATCCTCTGCCTTATTTCCTTTTGTATTTTATTTTTTTCTTCTACTTACCTACAGGGTATAACGAGGACACACTATATATATATATATATATATATATATATATATATATATATATATATATATATATATATATATATATATATATATATATATATATATATATATATATATATATATATATATGATGCACCTCGTCCTACTTGACACCCTCTTCCTATGATTACTGATTCTGAGCCGATGTGACATGTGAATTTCTCCAATGTGAGATCAATAAAGCCCATCTTATCTTATCTTATCTTTTGGCTATTAGCTAAACCAGAGACCGTTTACTTTATACCTTCATTCCACAACAGGTTAAAAAAATAAAACTGCATTTCTATGCTGAGTCTGAAGACGCTTCGCTTCCCATCCAGGAAGCTTTCTCAGTTCAAAATGTCTTTGAAAGTAAAACCATGATGTCTGATGATCGTCACCGACATATTTCCACCTTCATGTAACCTCAGCGTTAGATTTCAGTCGACAGCATCCGTACGTTTGGTTGAGCTCAAGCTTTTTAGCGCTTTGAGGCACGTTTCTGCTGTGGAAGCTGCAGGTTTAGAAACAAATATCTCGACGGCTCAGAAATAATCCCTGAACCATCGACGTGGCTGGTTATCAGCGGAGGGTGAGTGGGAATAAATGTTTCTGTGCGTAAACTGAGCGAATCAGCCCTTTAACACCCTCTCAGCGGACGCAGTCCAACACTTCAAAGGCTCCTCTGTTAAACTTCTCGTCTTCTCGGCGGCCGGACGCTCGCCTCTCACTGGCTGCAGAGCTCAGCTTTGCGATCAGCGGCAGCGGGGGGGGGATACAGGTGCGGCGGCGGCGGCGTTAGCCACGGCTCAGTGGCTGTGAATGGGGAGGCGCTAACCGGCTAGCGCTGCATGCCGGAGCCCATTGATCTGTGCTGCTCACTGTTAGCAGACAGCGGAGGCTCGCCGGCTCTCCAGGGCCATTAGAATGCATGAGTGGGAACCGTGCTAAATGGGACAATACACAGAGGTGTGTACAAGGGTAAATACACTCCAGTTCATACGCTGAGACACACACAGCCCCACTAACATTCCTCTGGCTAACCTTGGGATTGCATTAGCCTGGGTGTTTGTCTGACGCGTGTGCATTGTGATATGCGGATTAAGCGCGCCGTTACAGCATGACCGATGCAGCCGTATTCAGCGCCGCGCCGTTACATTTCCAAGCTATTATTTCAGAGCTGCAGGGACGAGCCATGGGCTTCAGAGTGACAGAACACACACGGCTGGAAACGGAGGCGGCGCATCGAGGTCCTACATTCTGGCTCTCACCTGCTGAAGAGTAAGAGGAGAAAAATGGAGAGGCTTGTCTGCTCTCCATCCCTCTAAATGTTTAATGAAGCATCGCTCTCTGTCTCCCTGCCTCCTGCTGCTGCCTCTCCAGCTCTCACCCATCAGCTACTGTCGCTCACTTCAGCCTCGTTTGTCTGCATCTGTCCTCCTGCAGCCCAGCGGACACCGTCGGCACAGCTGCATTGGTCCAGGATGCAGATTTCCTGAATGCATCGTTTAACTTTTCCCTTCATGCGCTGTTTGTTGGTCTCTGCTATGTTGGGGCAGTTTAATGTGGACAATATCTTGCAGAGATCCAGCTTTAGTTACTTTTAATTAACTTTTTTACCTAACATTTAGAAATGCTATGTGTGAACCAGCAAATCCCATGTGGTGTTGTTGAGGAGGTGCCTGATAAAAAGCTCTGTTTCACCTTAATCTACACTACAGCTCATTATCTTTCAGCTCTAGATTCATTGCCTTTATCTTTGATCCAAACTAAGCTGCTTCCTGATGTTAAACAGGCTGAGCAAAGCTGTTATCCACTTTTAATCTACTAATACCAGCAGCTGGTTTTCAGGCAAACTGGACGTCTGACCTACAGGACGGAGCGCGCCGTCGTGTTTTAAAGACGGAGGAAAGGTTTATCCTCTCGTCTCTGATCTTGTTTGTGCGCTTCATGGACAGAATCCCGTCGTCTCTTCAGGGAGTTCAAGGTTCCACGTTTGTTTCTTTGCAGATGATGTGGTTCTATTGTCGTGTTTAGACCCTGATCTAATGCCAGCGGCGCAGTGAAGAGGAGGCGGAGCTTTACGGAAAAGCTTACGGACCTTTTTACGCTGCAACATCCCAGATACAAGCAGCTTGGTAATGTTAGGTTGCCAGACCTGGCCTTAGAGGAAAAGACGAGGAACTTCCTGGTTTCAGAGGAGCTCTGAGAGGAGCCACTGCTCCTCAACATAGAGAGGAGCATGTTTGTCAGGTTTGGGCATCTGATCAGAAGGGTTGCTCATCATTTTGACATTTTCCAGTCATATCCCACTAGAAGGACATGCAGAACGAGCCTGGAGTCAAGGGTGCATGGACTCACGACTGGAGCAGGACACCAAGTTCTACGGTAGCTTTGGTGGACCAGAACCAGCAGATTAATGATACAGTTATACGTAATTGCATCAAATATCATTCCAGATCAAAGCTCAGGAACATGAAATATTACAGGCAGGATTTAAATGCAAACCTCAGATTATTCCTGGGCGACTCGGACTTGCCCAAAATACGTCTCAGGACACACGTTGAGTCCCTTTGAATAAAAGTCTCACTGTGTTTCCAAATAACAACAGAATAAAGCTGCATTTTAAGCGAAAAGGTCTATTTTTCTGTGATTTCTCAGACGGTGTGCTGGTTATCTCCACAGAAGAACATCTAACATGCATGAAGCCCGCCGCTGCTGGGAACATCTACACAAAGACACAGAAGACAAACAACTGCGCGTCGTCTCCACGCCTGTGTGAGCGCCAGTGTGGGTGTGAAGCAGGCGAGCGCACTCCTGACTGCCAGCCGCAGGACTTCAAATTATCCCCAGGCTCCTCCAAAGCACACTTCACAATTTCTGTCTGCTTTCCAAACTCATTACTTCAGTAGGGCAAATCAAACAGGGCGCATTAAACGGAGCTCAGACGCAAAGAGAGCCGAGCGCGTCTGTGTGTTAATTAGCAGGATCCTGCTCTAATTAATGGCCTATGAATAGCCATGCTGGGTGAGGAGTCAAGGTTACACCTGCCAGGCCGTATTGATGCTGCAGCAAACTTCTTCAGGGTCCATCAGATTACCCAAACCGGATGTAAACGCCACGCTGGCCGGCTGGCGTGCCGCTGAACCAGAGCAACCAGAGATACAGTAAGTTTCCAACATGGACGATGTCAGAGCAATTAGCGAGCCCATGCATCATCACTGGGGAGGTAACGACCTGCGAGCCCCACGAGGAGAGTCAATTACTCCATCAGAACAAAAGCTGCCACTATTAAACGTCATTTATTAGTCTTTCCACAATGATATTATGATTTTTCCGTGCTTCGTGGCAACATTAATTTGTTATAATCCTTGTATTACGTTGTGTTGCAGGCTTTGTAATCTGGAAATTTAATTCTTACCGGCACAGGAGGCCTTTGGCATAAAAAGACTCAATAACTGACATAAATAAAAACGCCTCACACCCGATAGATTTCAACAGCAGGAAATAAGAAATATGTAACTAATCGCTACAGAAAAATGCCATGAATGTATTAATTTTATACTTTCTTTGTTAAAGAAGAAAACAGAAATAATCAAAACAGGATTTCTAGGTATTTCCCACACCTTATTATTACATTTTCAAAATATTACAACATCAATAATAGTTTTCAGAATATCTTGATTTCAAGATACCTTTGTGATATAAACACAAAGGTAGACTTTTAAAAGCTCAGATTATTAACAGATTGTTGAAAAAACATATTTTAGTTCTGACATTTTTGGGAAACTAATAACTATTTTTTGCTCCCCTGGTCACACAGTCTTAAAAAAGTTGGTTTTATTCAAATTAAAATTTTTGTTGTTGTCGCTTTACTAATCCCTGATCAGATAAAAATAAATATGTTAAACCCAATCAAACCATACAATTGAGAAACAAAAACTTATGGTGTAACAAACATGTTATTAATATATAAATAATAGTTAAGATATATTAAACAGTTAATGTAATATTCAAAACAATTGAAGTAGGATTTCTACAAGGATGAACTTGTACAAACTGAAAATGTTTATTTTTATTGTAATAATTAAAGTTAGCAGGATTTTAACCAATTACAAATATAGGATTATTTTTCATTTTCTTTTTTGTTTCAAATCAGATTTCAGATTGAGTCATAAATTAAGAGTAACAAGGGTGTCCGTGGATCAGTGGATGAGTTCATGCACTCTCCTTTTCTCCTTTTAACTTCTGCGCCCTTCAGTGAATTTCACCTGGGGGGGGGGGGGACATTCCTAAATCATCTCTCAGTCCAATCTAGAAAATTAACAACATCAACAACAGAGAGAGAAAGTCTAAAAGTCACGCCAGGGATGGGAAACGAGTCCTGAAGGAGATAAAGTCTAAAATAAACTCTTAAATAAGTTCAGGAAGTCAGAGGATCATTTTAAACGATCAGAGGATGTTTTTGATCCGTAGCAGGAACATGTAAAGAAATTATAGCTGACTCAGGACTTTTGCACAATACTTGTGAACAGCCCGTCTTAGTTTGGGTCTCCTTAATAATTGTGCATTTTCTGGTAAGTTTGCTCTGCAGGGAGAGGAGCTGGACAAATTCAGCTTCAAACAACTTAAACCGTGAAGATGAGAAACTCTTCATCCGTGTTAAAACCAGGAGTCTTAATCTTTTTAAAGCGTTTACGGCTTAAAACTGTTGTTTTCTCCAGCGTCAAACAGTCATTTTATCTCAGGTCTTGGTGTCAGAGAAGAAAAACGCTTTTTAGAGCCACATGAGGTATTTCAGCCCAAACACTGTTTTTTTTTGAATCCCAGCACGTTCTCAGAGAAAATTTGGGCGTCTTTGAAGCTGCGAGTTTCATGCGAGCTCTATACGTCCCATTTCCCCCCCGCTTCCTTTCACAAGTGTGAGAATTTGCGCGCTGACATGTGCGTGGCCTTTTTCTCCTGCGAGCCAACAAAGAGAGCATTCCCGCGCCGGCAGATCGATACGGCGGATCCATTCTGGTTTGTTAAGAGTAATAGACATGGATCTGAAGAGGCTAACAGGCGCTGATTTAGCCAGACTGCAGCGGACCCATTTCCTCCTCAGCTTCAGCTAACAGGGTTCCTGGAGCCTCCGGAGCGCTTTGTGCCGCCGTCACAGCGCTGCGTACGGCAGAAGAAAAATTACCCCCATTATGTAATCGCTGTAATGATTCCTGCTGAGAAAGCAGAGGCTACAATGGCGGCACAGTAAATTATACTAAACACCATTACTCCTGCCGGCTCCTCCTCAGGCTTCGCCGTGCGGCGCTGAAATTAAACTGGGGCTCAGGTGAGAAACGGAGCGACGCGTCGGCGCCGGGTAGGAAGCAGGAAGTCAAACACCCGGAGGACTGTGCACGGCGCGGAGAGGCCGACGGAGAAGGAGAACAGAGGGAGCTGACAGGGAGGCTGAGGGATGAGGAGATTGATGGCATGTAATGATGAAACGGATGGAGGAGACAAGAGAGTGGAGCACATCAGAGGCCATTACTCATCTGCCACACACAGACTGAAAACACCACCCAAGGGTGCCGGAGCAGCCGTCTACCACCCACCTCTCCCTTTCTCTCACCTTCTCTCTTCCTCTCTCCGTCGCCCTCGTCTTCATCCCACCCTCCATCTGCGCTTTAGACTGCAGGCGGATTCTCTGGAGCTTCGGCTCCAGAAACAAGCTGTGAAACTTGTTTCTGCCTTTTTACATTCGCAGCGACACGGCCGAGGCTCCTGGAAGCTGGAGACGTTGGTTTGGAAGCGTGACGCGTCGGTGAGTCAAAGGGAGGCCAGAGAATGAGCCGTCATCTCCACTGGAGGTTTGATAAGCGACATAAAATTACA
This sequence comes from Fundulus heteroclitus, assembly GCF_011125445.2. Classification (NCBI taxonomy): domain Eukaryota; kingdom Metazoa; phylum Chordata; class Actinopteri; order Cyprinodontiformes; family Fundulidae; genus Fundulus; species Fundulus heteroclitus. The sequence continues at coordinate 24,971,189 of NC_046377.1, read as the reverse complement.
CGTCCAAAGGAAACGGCTTTCTGCAAACAGAAATCAGCACCAGGCTTTGACTAGGCCACTGCTGTGTTTGGTGTTTCTACTGCAGAATATTTTGGTCTGCAGATGTTTTCATGGTCGGCTAAACGAAGCAAAACAAGCCCATACCACCATCCCTCCACCGCCGTGCTCGACACTTTTTGCTGAATATTGTTTTCCAAACCAGAAAATGTGCATTACGGCCAAACCTCTGTTCTTTGACCAACTAGGGACAGAAAGCTCACTGTGCAATAAAGCAGATTTTACTAAAAAGCCACTCAGATGATCTTGATGCTCTGGCTATTAAACCTTTGTTTTGTTTTTATTTTAAACTTTTCCTTAAAAAAAAATTGAAAAACATAATCAGGGATTGTCTTATGGACTATGAGATAAGATATATTCCCTAATTCCACAAAGAAATATATTCCCTAATTCAAATGTTCATCCCTGTGATTTAGGTTTAGGGGGAATATTCCCACCGTTAATCCTCCGTTTCCTGACAGCAGGTCCACTCCTGACTCATGGTCACCCTTTCTTTAACTACTGCAGACTAATATCCAGGCAGTGATGATTATTTAAAACGTAGATTGAGCTTTTATTGACGATCACGCCACGCTAAAGCACAGAAGAAGCCCCGGACTGAACACACAGCAGACAGAAAAGGCGTCTGCATCTGGTTTGTATGTCAGCGGAGATTTTCCCACCTCCTCCCGTAATGAGCACCCAGGGGACTTGTTGCACCGATCTCCTCACCGAGGCCTGAACAGACTCCTGCGCTCCCTCTGATGCTCCCCGGAGGCCGCAGTCAGACTAAACACCCATTTCCATAACACAACGCTCACAAGCGGCGTGATGGGCTCCGTCCCCTGGGTTTTCCTCACAAATGAAGGGCCGGGGCTCGGCGGCACGGGATTATTGCAAGTGGTGAGTGACATTTTCATGTCAAGGATCTTTAATTAGATAAACATCAGGCCATCACATGCGGGCTGATCAAATGAATCTCCAGGGAGGTGTTGGTTTTTAAAAGCCAGCAGCCAATTTAAAAGAGTTATCGCAGGTTTTGCTGCGACACAACATTACAGCGCAGAGCTCCGTCTGAGAGGTTCCTGCATTAAACATGCGCTGGATGTCCAGTCAGGAGCAAACATCTGGTTCTGTGCAATTAATTCAATCTAGTTTACAAACAGCAGAATCAGCCTGAGTCGGTTCAATCTGCAGCAACTCAGCAGATTTCCAGTTCAATAAATCAGAAATCTAAAGACAAAAGTAACAGATTTCTGTGGATGAGTGTGGATAGAAAAGATATAGAAGTTGGTCCATTGCATGGTCTGGTGTCGGGTAGGGAGGCTAAAAACAGCAAACCTTTCCCTCCATGTAGTTTTAAAACATCAACAAGCTAGATCCTCAGAGATCCAGAGACAAAACCGCCTTTACTTGTTACATTTTAGTTCTATTTGAGCTGAAAATTTCATTTGTTTTTAGTCATTTTCTCTTTTAAACATTTTTTTGTAATTTTCTCTGGTAATGACTCATTTTTTTGTTGATATGGTAGAGAAATAAATCGTCTTCGTGGTTAATGAGAGTGACTGGACGTTTTTCTCCAGCTGCCCATCCCCCACCTGTTGCTGCCGGCTGAAAGACGACTCAAACACCCTTCCTCAGTTATAAGAAAGAAAAATACCCGCATGTCAGGAAACACATCTTGTTTCCAAACACAGAAATCATGTGAAGCAGCAGACTACCGGAGCAGATAGCCTGACTAATAAAGCAACTCAGTCAGCTGCTTTTTATTCCACTATTACTCTTTAAAGAGAAAAGGGCATCTTTTGCTAATTAACTACTTAAAAACTGAACTTGGGGAATATTTATATATTATCAATCAGCAGGAATTGTGCTTTTCTGCTTGAAGCAAAGCAGTTAGATCATGTTACACACGTTTGAAATGTTGCCACATCACCTCATCGCAGCAGCAGATCAGACTGAAGTTTAAAACTCCAACTTCATCACAAAGATTAAAATATGCAGCAGAAAGTCTCTAAAAGCAGCTGTGCTCCTGAGAAGCCGAAGCGCTGCAGCTCAGGTACGTCTCTGTTAAACTGGACCGCAGCTCCAGCCAGATGTGGATCCTTCCAGCTGCTGCAGGCCGTCTAAAGCGGACCTTCCCTCACCAAACATCTGCTTAGCACCCTGCGCACACACACGCCTCTTCATACAATGAGCTGATATGCTGAGTGTGCCCCCCCCCTCTCCCCGCGGAGGCTTCAGATGCATCACGCCTAATCATGCCGGCTAGCCCTGCATGCTAATCCTCTGCAGATGAAGACGCTAAGCTAAGAGCGAGCTGACAGCCGTGTGCTCAGATTGCAAAAGGAGGCTAATGCTAACCGCTCTCCTGTAAACGTGCCCCCCCCACACGGCTCCGTGCAGCCGGGTGCACGCCTTTAACGGGAAGAGAAGACTCTGCGCTGCGTTAAACGCCCGGCCAGCGGAGGCTTGATTTGGCTGTCAGCGTCTGTGCGTGTGTTCCTCTGCCTGCGGGCACGGCTCTTCATGAATGAATTTAATGATAACGCTAAACAGCTCCCTGAGCCCGGCGCCGCGCGGCCTCCCAGACGACCTCCCGGGCTAGTTAGGAAAGTTTGTGAGTTGTTGTGATTGGTTGTTGTTTACCGGCTGAGGGGAGCCGGAGTCACGGCCTCCTCATTAAAACCAGACGCCACGTTACTCCGGCACTTTTCTCATTAGCGCGCGTTTGAAGCGCCCGTCTCCGGCGAGCTCTCGCCGCTCACAGAAGGTTTTGGGTTCAGACTCTGGGTAAACACTTGTGAGCAGGTAATAACCGCGGGTGACTATCAGAACATCTGTGTCTGCTGTAAGACTTCCTGCAGGAGATGCACACGCTCTCACTAACTGGCCGTGGTTGTCTGAGAGCGCCCAGGAGAGCCACAGAGGGGCTATAATGTCTGCCAGTCAGAGAAGCACTTACACAGAGCTGCCTGCCAATCTCAGCCGGCCACATTTGCTCCAACGCCCACCGCTGTACCCACTCACCGTCAATCACAGCGCACCACCACACCCCCCACCTGACAGAGCACAAACGTCTAGCGCCGCCCGCCAGCACCCCTAATTACAGCCGCCGCTGCCAGCTAGCTTTATCCCTCTGCTGACCACAACCACAACCCCCCCCCCCCCACCTCATGTTTGCTTCCTCTGACACATTATATCCTATTAACAAGGTGTCAGCGCTAATATTTAGGACCTTAATTTGTGTCGGTCCCACAGCAGCTTTGATCCAAACACAGTTTGACAACTTTAATGACTAAACAAAACCGGGACAAACAAACTTAAAGAGCAGCCGCTAAATCACGGTGGGAGGGTGGAGGTGGGGGGGGGCAGCTTCTGAAGTGGAGGGAAAAACAACCAGAGGAAGCTTTTCATGCAGCTATCATCATCATTATGCTGGGCGAGGTGAGGCAGGCGCTTAATTAGGCCGGGGATTGATTGAAATCCTGCGCGCCAGAATTGGGGATTCAGGAAACGTTATTAGGTTTTAGAACCTACTAACACGTGAAACAATAGATTAAAATTAGTCTTATCATTGATTCTCTCAAAAAAACAACACATATTTCTGAAATAGAGCACTTTAACAGCAGAAAGGAACTACCAGGTATACGGAAGACGTCGTAGCATCTGTAGCAGCACCTGAAGTCATGTGATCATGTAAACAGGTGCAGGTAGGCAGGGCGGGCTTATAGTTCATCAGCTGAAGACCATTTGACACATTAAAACTTCCCTTTGATCGTGCATAACATTTAGCCTCGTGAGACCATCCTGATCTCGCGAGCTTTCAAGGTTTCACTCGCAGATCGTTAAAGAAAATTTGGAGCCGTTCACCAAACGAACGTCCAATCAGCGTTGGCTTTGAGGCGGGTTGAGGTGTGACGCAACGGGAAGCGCGACAGTTCAGTCTAAACAATATGGCGGCTTCAGCCGATGAAACTAGCGTTAGCGTGGCTATCGAGCAAGTTTTATCGGAATTACAGAGTATTTCTTTGCTGAGCTAACGAGCCTTTACCTGCAGCAGCAAGAGTAGCTTGGCTTGTGGTTGTGTTTTCGTCGTTGCTCTGTTACGAGCGACGACGAATCTGATTGGTTCATTTGGCCCGTCTATCACCAACATAGGCCAATCAGCTAACCAGTATTTTCGCCCCTTCCCAAAATTACTTCAACGGAAGGTTTCCAGATGGATATGCGGAGTAAATCTATCTGGCGGAGTCAGGTAACATAACATTAGCTTGATGGGACAAATGTTTCTGTAATGGTATCTGGACTTTCAGAGTCTCAGTTTGGTGAACCTGGTGTCCTCTTAACGACACACTGACAGCTCGTTACTAACCAGAAAAACACAGTCTGGTTATATAAAAACTAGACCTGCTCATTCGCTGCATGGGTTGCTGATAAATGAGCAACAATGCCGGTCAGAAGTGGAGCAGACACAGTAACGTCCACCTGAGTGCTACCAGAATAACTCAGAATTACAGTTCCTGTTCCCGCTGTGGTTAATGAGTATTTCTAAATGCTGGGATGGGGTTCTGGTTTGGTAAGAGTCAAATCCACCGGCCACTGACACGTCCTCCATGCACAGTAAATCTTTGCTGCACAGACTGGAATTCAAGCTGCAGATTTTGCCATTGTGTTATAAATTGATACCAGAGTGATGCATGAATTTCTGACAAGCAGAAGAATAAAACCGGTACAATCTATTTGGCAAATTGAAAGGAAAGGTTGTAAAAATCAGGATATGGGCATTTAAAGGTCGATAGAGTCAGCGTTTAGACACGGCTCATCATAAGAGTTAAACATGAAGAGGGTCTTAAGCCTCTGCCGGCCCGGCTACATTCGTCTCGCTGCTAAAACAGACCTTTTGTCATTTACTGACAATAACCTTTGTAGGATTGCTTGGCTTTAAAGTTTACAAGGTGTCTAACAGATTTTTTTTTTTTTCCTCGGGTGGCATTTGCAGGTGACAATGCTGTACGGCACAGCTTAAAGGACACAATTAGTGTTAGCTTAGTGGTTACACAGAAATCAATAAGCCTGTCAGTGGAAGCCCTGTCAAGAATTTATCTGTAAAGATACTGAAGTGTTCATATGTGACCTCAGGGAGCGTATGAAAAGGGACCTTGTTCTTTTATAAATGGGAAACATTAGTGGTAATCCTCCCCTTTTTCCCCCTGAAAGTCTTGCACCTCGTCCTCCCACCATCACTCCGTCTCCCATCTTCTAAAACCAGGTTATTCTTGAGAATAAGGCAGCTGTCAGCTTGGCTCCTGCCTCTAAATGACAGAGGTAACCCTCTTATATGAGCAGCCGGCGCTAAAAGCATGTCATTTTCTCCTGCTAATGTCAAGTGCGAACAGATGAGAACAGGCAGGGGAGTTAATAACACCGCATTCCCTCCTCACACGGATCCACGGGGTGCTGCCGGTCACATGAACTCAAACTTTTCCGCGTGAACCCAACGGTTGTGAATACCAACTAATGACAGAGTGACCCGCTTTGCTGCTTTGTCTCTGACTAACCACCTAAAAAGCTCTGAGTAATGACTAGTTGGATGGGATGGGAGGCCACAGCGGCTGAAGACGTTTTTTTCTTTGTGCCGTTTCTCCTTACGAGTCTGAACCACCCACGCCTTTTGCACCGAGCATAGCCAGACACTTTAAAATGACTTTCTGCTCTGATCCTTACATTAGCAGGCTGCTCAAACACCTGCAGAAACATGTCAGCCTTGATTAGACTTGGACACATTTAACTGCAACCAGGGCTTCAAAGTTAGAACAGCACTGCATGCTAGCCGCTCTAAAGGTTTTTGCACATGACGCTAACAGACATGAAGCAAACTATATTGCTTTGCATACTTCCCCAGACCTGCCAGGTTACTTTTGGCTTAGTTTGCAGAACTTGGACGTTGCATTGCTGTAACCTACAGGCTACTTTCGGGAGCTGCTGACACAAACTAACGTTACTGAGGTTTCAATGTAGAGGGGCACTTTCTGCACTGCAAAGATAGACTAAAAATAAGTATTTTTCCTTGATTTAAGCAGATAAATAGGACTATTTTCAAATGGAATAAGATCTTTGCACATAAAATAGGAACAATTCATCTCCATCACCTTATTTTAAGTGCAGTATATCTAATTATCTTATTTTAGGGGTCAAAATACTCATACCATTGGCAAATAATCTTATTTACCTGCTCAAATCAAGCGCAAATACATTAATTTCAAGAAAATTTTACTTATTTTTAGTTCTCTTTTTGCAGTGTGGGACTGGGTTTTACGATTAGGAGGCTTGTAACCTGGTACTTCCCAAACATAGAGGGTACCGTTTCAGAACTTGTGGGTAGGTAATAAGTAATAAGAAATAAGGGGGTTCTGGTAACTTATGAGTTGCAGAAACTGAAACTGGATTTTATGATTAGCAGGCTGTTCCAGGGAAGCAACAATCAAGTTCAGTATAGTAACCTGTAAATTCCATGATAGGTTTTAACAAAGTAAAATGCTCCATTATATTTGCCCATAGAAGTGACGTAGACGTAGGTGCAGTACTCTCCAAAAACACCGGGGGCAGTACTCAACATAAGCAGTGGAAATGCAGTAAAAAGAGAAGAAACAGTTGATGTCAAGTTTCCAAAATGTATTGTAAACAGTCATGAATAGTTGGTGTTTATAGCCTCTACACAGAAATAAACGGAGGGCTTTAAAAAACACTTTTTGCTTTTCTAAATAAAAGCTGATGGCTTCACATACAGTGGGTTGTTGTTCTAGGCTTGATTTCTGCTGCAAGGGATGGGAAAAGAAATTATAAAAACCTTGTTAGTACCCATTAACTCAATGCGGCAAGTTTAAAGCTAGTTTAAGTTTTTAGAAAGCATAGAAACTTGTGAAAGAATTGTGAATATGTTCCAAGGAAGTAACCTCAAAGTTCCTGGAAAGTTACCTTTTCAGTTCTGTCAAGCAGCACCTAAGTTCTCTGAAAGCATCTGATAACGTTTCAGGAAGGCTTTAAAGTTCTGGGAAAGGAACTCGAGCTGCAACAATAGAAATCCTCAGAGTTTTAGAAAGTCGTCCTGCGTATAACAACTAGACGATTTTAAACACCCCAATAGAAACGTAATTTTAGCTAAGTGAGCCAGCTAACCTGGAACACCAAGCTAACCAACATCGAGCCGTCCATCATGGCATTAAAATGGTTTTTAATGCGTTGCCAGATTTCACCAATGATTTAATGCGTTGCCAGATTTCACCAATGATTTAATGCGTTGCCAGATTTCACCAATGATTTAATGCGTTGCCAGATTTCACCAATGATTTAATGCGTTGCCAGATTTCACCAATGATTTAATGCGTTGCCAGATTTCACCAATGATTTAATGCGTTGCCAGATTTCACCAATGATTTAATGCGTTGCCAGATTTCACCAATGATTTAATGCGTTGCCAGATTTCACCAATGATTTAATGCGTTGCCGGATTTCACCAATGATTTAATGCGTTGCCAGATTTCACCAATGATTTAATGCGTTGCCAGATTTCACCAATGATTTAATGCGTTGCCAGATTTCACCAATGATTTAATGCGTTGCCAGATTTCACCAATGATTTAATGCGTTGCCAGATTTCACCAATGATTTAATGCGTTGCCAGATTTCACCAATGATTTAATGCGTTGCCAGATTTCACCAATGATTTAATGCGTTGCCAGATTTCACCAATGATTTAATGCGTTGCCAGATTTCACCAATGATTTAATGCGTTGCCGGATTTCACCAATGATTTAATGCGTTGCCAGATTTCACCAATGATTTAATGCGTTGCCAGATTTCACCAATGATTTAATGCGTTGCCAGATTTCACCAATGATTTAATGCGTTGCCAGATTTCACCAATGCAAGTCTTTTACTGTAATGTCGATGGCTTTCCAAAAGCTTTAACCACAAAAGTCACACAGCAGGTTTTTAAAGAAGTGCAGCATAAATGACTGTGTAAGCAAATTAATGCGGCTACATGCAAGCTGAAAAACACGGTTTCTTAGCTCTATAATAATCTTTATATCGGATTTTCTCTAAGAATAAAGACGTGATATTAAGGTTAGTCAGGAAACAGCGACCTTGCATGGATCTGCATAATGTAACATCACATACATTTTATATGGATTTTCCTGGACAGAGTTAGAATTCAGAACGTTTTCCGCTATTAAAACAAAATTTTAATCATGATAATTTCGTCACGACCAACAGTTTTTATTATAAATATTAATATTTTTTGATTAAAATAAAAGAAATATGACAATAAACCCCAAGTGTTTCAAAACACTCTGGGGAAAAGAAGGTTTTCTATTTTTGTAAAATTGTTTTAAAAAAATTTTCAAAGAAAAAAAGAAGAAGAAATCAGCCAATCAGGAGAGAGCGCTGTAAAGACACAGCAGCTAAACAGGCTGTTTCAGACAGAAGATAAGCGTTTTTATATCCTGCCTACAACATTAAGCAGCTCCTAATTGGTCTGTGTTCTTTATGGTCTGCGACTATTCACACGACGGACGGCTGGTAGAAACTAAAACTGTCCAACAGTCTGCAGAGCAAACTGTAAGTGTGCCGAGTAAATTAGATTATGCGTGCAGACTGAGAAGATGATGATTTATCAGCAACGCATCAGCTGACTGTGATTCACCTCTTCATAAAAGCCAGAGCAAATGTTGATCCTCGTTGACGAAGGATTTTTTCTTCTCCTCTAACAGTTTGTTGGCATTAAATTCTTGTCTCTCCTGCAGGGACCCAGCCATGAGTAATTTGTGATGATACAGATCTAATGAAGGCCACAACCTGTATACTGATGAGAGACCTAAACGCAGCTGAACGAGGCCGTGTCCGTTTCATCCACACCGACGGCTGCTGCCTTTTTCAGACGGGACGCTGCTGCAGGAACTAAGAGTTCACTCCTGATCTGAGATTCTCCTGTTTTCCTCAGAGCTGTCGGCTGATCGCTGTTAGCTTCAGCGCTCTGCATGTAAACAAGGCCAAAGGTTGAAAAACACAAAATGAAACTCGTTTTATATATCGCCCGAGCGCAACATAGCACATTATTTACACGGAGCCATTGCAGCGATTTAAATTTAATATCGACAGCTACAGCTGATTGCCTCCCAAAGCTGCAAATCCCGGCGTCAAGATTTAAATTAATACGATATGTGAGGTGACACTTTTCAGAGGCTGTCCCTGTGATATTAAATTAGTGGCTGAATACCTGGGCTCAGCGGCTTCTTTTGCTTCAGGTGTCTCGTCTAGATGAGTTTTATTTGAATGGAAGGAGAGAAGAAATCTGCTAATATTGAGATAAAATCCCTGCAGCTGCTGTCAGAGTATGCAGGAAGTTATCTGTAGACTATTTGCTGTTCACAAAAACTCTACATTTCACAAATCAGCATAATAATCATTTAAAATGGGCCGTTCTTTAGCTTCACTTCCATTCCAATGTTGTCCTAGTCTTATATAGATATATTTAGAAGGTTAAAAAAACAACAAAAGTCCTGTGTAAAGTTTGCCATGGAGGGAAAACATGTGGATGAAGGTGCTACGCTCAGAGAAGGACAATAACTTTTCAGCCTACATGCAAAATGCTGCGTCTGTAGCCAACAATTCCCACGGTGAAACATGGTGGTGGCAGCATCATGCTGTGGAGAACGCGTCATCTGCAGTGGTAGATTAACTGCATTTAAAGGAGCAATAAGCCATATTTCACCACTAGGTGGGGCTTTGGCCTGTAGACCAAAACCAGACGAGGCGCGCCTCTCTCTACCTCCACAGCCCCTTCTCCCCCGCTGGCTCCGATGGGCAAAGGATGGATCCACAGCCAAACTGCCTCACCTCTCGGAGGAACATGAAGGAACTCAGAACTTCATAAGGCTGTTGGTGGGAGAACGTTTTGATCCGCTCTCCACCATTTTGCTCCTCCGCTATGCTTCTCTGACGGTGGCGTGTTATGGGCAGGGAGGAGCTAAGCCCTGTGTGGCAGCTGTTCACGTGCACGTACACATGCAGCTGTTCACGTGCACGTACATGCCATCGTACATCTAAGTAGATACCTTTAGTTCTCCACATTAGGGCTGGACTATACGGAAAAAAAAGCATATCGATAATTATCAGCAAATATAAGATTTATATTTTAAGTGCAGCTCTGGCCATTTTATGCTGTTGCTTAGCAACCTATTTTTAGATACAGACACAAACACTGAATTCAAACCCGACCCTTTATTCAACCAACTTTATACCAAAACTACACGTTTTTAAGAAATAAAGAATGCGTGCTCTCTGAACCCTTTGAAGGGGGAGGGGCTTGGTTCCTGGGTCTGTGTTGTGATTGGTTGGGAGGTTGTAACGATCTAATATTAACCTACATGGCTAGAATGTAAAACTTAATTCAAATAAACTTTTTACTGACCCTTTTTTCTATCATCGCTTTACGTCTATCGATCAATATTTATCGTTACTGAATTATCGTCCAGCCCTACTTCACATACCTATTTTTAGTTCTATCTAAAATAATGAATAATTGCTCCTTTAAATCTTTACGTTTTGGTCTCCTGAATTCAGGACTGGCATTATTTAAAAAGGGATTTAATTCATGAATTAATCATAACCGATATAGCGACGTAATGAGAGCTGGAATCAGGTCAGCCTTTGGTTCCTCTGCACACGCGTAGCTGTAACTCCTGCAGGAAGCTTTGTTCTCAGCCCACAGAAGAACATCAAAAGTGGACGTCTGAGCTCGGTTAGTCGTCTCTTTGGCCTCTTAACAAACCTTTTGCATCCACTCATCCTCTGTTCTGTCCTCTCCTGGCTCACTCCCCTCTCCATCTCACTAAGAGCATTAGGCTCAGCGAGGCCAGCTAGCCGGGGTTAAACACACACAGCCTCACGGCGCTCCGAAGGATCCAGGAAACACACACTCAGATTTGCTGAGACACACGCGGCTGCAGCGAGGACCTGTTTGTGGCCGAGTCGCTCTAAGAGCGCTGATTGCTGTAATAGCCCTGCAGAGGAGAGGAGAAGACAACAGAGAGGAGCCAGAGGATGGAGAGGAGAAGGAGTTGATGGATGGGTCTGCCTCTCAGGTCACTTAGGGGGCTCCTCCTCCGCCGTCAGCAGCTCAGGGTCACCGTTACAAACAGCAGCGTGCTGCAGAGAACGGGGGCAGGTAGCGCTACAATGGCCGACATTGATTTTACAATATGGACTAATGAAGCGAGCCGAGCACGCACGCAGACCACACAGACGATCACCGCGCCATTGTTCCCGCTCAAAACACACGCTGTAATTGCTGATGTGAAGATAAGTGTGAATTACCGACGCGCTAACCAATCAGCGCCGCAGCCACAGCCACAGAGTGAGACAAACACACAAATATGAAGGAAGCGGCCCTCAGCCCGTCAGCCAGGCCTGTCTGAGGAGGAGGATGCTCGTCCCCCTGAGGCAGCATCCTCCCGTCTCCTTGGTGACAGCTGTCATCCTGTCAGGCCGCCATGGCAGGTCTGGCAGCCTCCTCTGCTCCCTGACACCCCCACATCCACCCCCCCCACCCAAAGGCAAAGGCTGGGTGCTAACCAGCTGAAGCTCCCCCTCTGCAGAGGCTCCTAAACAGACAAACAATATCTGACAAAGACCAAAATGATATTTGCTGAGATTCAATTGTTTTATGCCACTCTGAGGAAAAAAGGCTGAAAATCAATATCACTTCCACTCCTGTGAGAGATTCTGGGTGTAGCTCAGCCTGGAGGGGTGGGGGGGGGAGATCCATGGGGAAGTGGAGGATCAGTTTACAGGATCACAGACATGGAGGACTAACGTCACGGTTCCTTCTGCTCCACAGGAATCATTTATCTGGTTCTCCACCCTGAGAGTCACGATGGAGGAGAAGTTTAGAGTTTATGGTCCATGTTCTACACCTTCTAGACATCCATCCATCCATTAATCCATCCATCCATGCTTCCATCCATCCATTCATCTCTCCATTCCATCCATCCATCCATCCATGCATCCATCCATCCGTCCATCCATCCATTCATCCATGCATCCATTCATCCATGCATCCATCCATCCATCTCTCCATTCCATCCATCCATCCATGCATCCATCCATCCATTCATCTCTCCATTCCATCCATCCATCCATCCATCCATCCATCCATGCATCCATCCATCCGTCCATTCCATCCATCCATCCATGCATCCATCCATCCATGCATCTCTCCATCCATCCATCCATCCATCCATCCATCCATCCATCCATCCATGCATCCATGCATCTCTCCATCCATCCATGCATCCATCCATCCATCCATCCATCCATCCATGCATCTCTCCATCCATCCATCCATCTCTCCATTCCATCCATCCATCCATGCATCCACCCATCCATTCATCTCTCCATTCCACCCATCCATCCATCCATGCATCCATGCATCTCTCCATCCATCCATCCATCCATCCATCCATCCATCCATGCATCTCTCCATCCATCCATCCATCCATCTCTCCATTCCATCCATCCATCCATCCATGCATCTCTCCATCCATCCATGCATCTCTCCATTCCATCCATCCATCCATCCATCCATGCATCTCTCCATCCATCCATCCATCTCTCCATTCCATCCATCCATCCATGCATCCATCCATCCATTCAACTCTCCATCCATCCATCCATCCATCCATCCATCCATCCATCTCTCCATCCATCCATCTCTCCATTCCATCCATCCATCCATCCATGCATCTCTCCATCCATCCATGCATCTCTCCATTCCATCCATCCATCCATCCATGCATCTCTCCATCCATCCATGCATCTCTCCATTCCATCCATCCATCCATCCATCCATCCCTCCCTCCCTCCATCCCTCCTCTTGCTCTCATCAGTTTTTCCAGGTTCTATATCTAATGCATTACTGTATCTGCTGATCAATATCTTATCAGGGCATAAAAGTGAACTTTTATATTATTTTTAAATGTTTTTTTAAATTAAACATAAAACCACAGGAACCCGTTTCCCATGGTGTCGTTTTAACAGGTTTAAACTCCACCTTTGGCAGGTTAAAACATCACTGTTGCCATTTTTTTTAGGGTCAAAGTAGTTTTTTAATAGGGACAAAATCTTCAACTTGAAGCTTTAAATAAAGCGCTCTGAAAACATAATATCACTTTTGTGACATCAGAAGAAGATCCAGTTCAGCTGAACTCCTGAATGTTCTTTAGCGTCCCGTTTTGATCTGCACTCACAACTGGAGTGAAGAAGTTAAAACTTAAAATGTGACAGAAAACCAAACAACAGAAACTTTACAGCAATAATGAGATGAAAGCTGATTAAAAAAGGTAAGATCTAATAAAGGTTTCATCAGGTCAGGCGTAGGAAGAGAGTCCAAAGTCCGTCTCCTCAACAATGTTCATCTCGTTTCCCTCGCCGTTCCACATTTTCTTATTGCAGCTTTTATGAACATTTTCCGGCAGCTTGGCTCCTGAGCAGCGGCTGGTGAAACTGAACGCTGAACGTCGTTTACAGTCATGAACCATCATCAGGAGGTTCGTCTCAGGAGCGTTTTAGATCCGTTAGTCTGGCTCTGCTGCAGCAGACAGCCTGACTAACCGGCTAATACAAGCTAGCTCAGCCCGTTTTATTCAACATAGAGTAAAACGGTAAAAAGATCAGAACTTCTTTGCATTAACCACCAGAAGACTGAAACAAAACGTAGCTATCGTTAATGATACGCTGCGATTAAGTCAATTTATTCAATCTTTAATTGTTACATTAGAAGCAATTAGTTTTGCTTTGCTGGTTTAAATCAGACTAGGTGATAAAGATTTTTTCATGTAAACAGGGTAAAACTTTTTAACTTTTAAAGGTTCCGTTCAAGAAGCCAGACTTCCCCAAGATCTTTAACATTTCTTCAGGTTCTTTAGAGTTTTTATTTGGACTTTTTTCACCTGTTTTCAGTCGTTATCGGACTATTTTTCTTCACGTTGCATCAACACATCTTGGCTTTTAGAAGAATTGAATTAATTCTCACACCCAGCCCACCAGAAGAACAGCTGGTTCCCACTTCTTTAGTTAAGTCTGACTATAAAACTAAAAGAGCACAGAGTTTGATTCATTGTCTGGTCTTTGCAGGACTCGTTTCATCCATTCTCCACCTCTGTCACCTAATAATGACTGAGAGCATAATACCCATCAGCTGCGTAATAATTTGGGCCATTCTCAGCGTAAAAAGCCAATAATGTGATAAGTGGGCAATATTTTCAGAAGCTTTGAGCCAAGAGCGAATCAACATTTTGTCCATGTTGTAAAAAGTTATTATTTTATTGTTGCAGCATTAAAGATGCTCTGAAAATGGATCTTTATTCCCTCCTGAAACCTTTTCTGCTGCATTAACTGTGCAGTCTAAGGCTTTACTGGCATGGAGACATGCATGCAGGGTGCAGATCCTGGAGTTTTAATAAATGTGACCGCAGCTGTTGGGAATAAAAGCTTGTTTAGCAGTTTTATGCATTTTCCTCATCAGAGGAGGACGGTCCTTTCATTCATCAAAGACAACGACTTGGCAGCAATCCCTCATTAAAAGCCTGCTTCATAATTATCTGTTGCAAATCATCTTTAAGTAGAATATTGTTTGTTTGCTTCAATATGTTAATTCCTCATTCCATGTTTGAAGGGAAATTCATTTATTTTCCAGAGTGGATTAGATCACTTATTTCAGAAAGACGCCTTAAAGTGGCCGCGTGTCACATGTTTTACAGTCATTACGTTTATAAGGGATATTAGTTATTAAAGTAATAGCAGTAAACTGTTGGCAAATTGTTACGCAGTTATTGTTTTCTTTTTTTTACCCAATTAAAACTAGGGCTGAACAATTAATCGCATTTTCAATATAATCGTGATTTAAAAAAACGCAATTTCCAAATCGCAGAGGTCTGCAATTTTTGGCTATGTAACAATTAGTGAATCAGACGCGTCCTTTAGGTGTTGGTAAAATGTTTAAAGTGGGTTTGCCTCCACATGGAAGGGAAGACAGTTGCAGTAGTGGGATAATCTAACTTTTATTACCTGTTTTAGCATTTGTATAATCATACAAAGCATTAAGTACTGGTCAATCAGTTTAATACATAGACTTGTTTGTTGGTTGGACTTTATGTTCAACAAGGATTGACGTCCAATTAAATTAAAAGCTGATAATAATATTCTGATCAAAAGAAACATTAAAAATTCATATTTAAAATAGTCCTTGTTTACAAACATCTTTATTTAGAAGCCATTTTTGTTGCTTGTGGTTAATGCAGAGAAAAGTCAAAATTGCAATTTTGGTTGAAATATATTGTAGTCAGAACGCAATAATTTCTGCTCTGAGTTTAGATGCTGCGGGTCTTTTAGCAACTAATCCACATGACGAGGAAACAAAATTGATTTGTTGTTTGTATATATTTTAAAACACATGATAAATTAAACTGCAATAAAATTAAAATCGCAATATTAAGAAAGAAAATCGCAATTAGATTATTTTCCAAAATCGTTCAGCCCTAATTAAAACGGCCATTATGGTGACGTTGCTGGCCTCTGTCTGGTTGCTATCATCAGGAGAAGCAGCAACCAAAGAGCTTCAGGAAGTTTATGCAAAGCAGTTCAAGGAAACATTTAAAGAAAACGACTCGAAACCTTCCAGGGTTTGCAGAGATCGGCTCCGGGCCGGCAGGAGAACCGGGTTGGTCATCAAACCTGCCGTTCAACAACAGCCGAGCATGAGGCGCTCTAATGGTCCCGTTTTCCTCTGAAACCTCACACCTCCACCGCCTTCATCCTGGAACCCCGACAAGTCGATCCTTCAGAGATTTCCTCAGATCTCAGTGTCAGGCACATAAAGTTAAAATATGGTCGATCGGCAGCTTCCATCCAAAATTATCTGCCCTGCACCTCTTGGTGTAACTCTAGACCTACGGCTGACACGGACCTGCTGCTCGGACACATTCCCGTCGTGTCTGCAGCCGCTGCAGCGTGCCAAACGCGTCCTTCCCACTCCCACAGCCCACTCCCACAGCCCACTCCCACAGCCCACTGTGACCCAGCGCCGCACGGCTGCATGTCAAACTTCAGCTTTAGATCCACTTCAGCCGGCTGCAGCCACCAGCCTGGATAGGCAGTAAATCTACTAAACTGTGACCATCTGCATCTTTTCCTGTTTAGCAGTGAATTTATACAAGCAGCAACCATCAGGTCTTTCTCCCGCGTCTAAACTGTCGTGTAAAAAGGTGCAGTACGTGACTTTATGCAGAAATACGGCGAGACTAATAAACAGAGCGGTGCCGGCGGAGGTAAACACGTCCGCACACAAACGCCTCGCAAATGGCAACTGGTTGCAAAATGTAATTGGCTGAACTTTACAGGAGCAACTGCAGCTCCTGAAATACCCACGGGAGCCGTCAGAGCAACAGCAGCACACACACACACACACACACACAGTAACACACACACACACACACACACAGTAACACACACACACACACAGTAACACACACACACACACACACAGCCAGGAAACCTCCCTGTGAGCCGCCGCAGCGCTTTAAGCAGCGACAACTACTCGGCTGTTTGGGTGAGGAGGGAAACATCTCCATCCGTCTGCATCTGATTGTTCTGGAGGTCAGGCAGGAGAAAGGAGAAGGTGAGGCGTGGATAGCTTTGAAGTGGAAGGTAATCCCTTTCTGTTTAAGGTTTCTCTCCATCTTTGTCAGGTCTGGACTATGGCGGCTGATGCCCTAACCTGACTCTAGCCAGACGTATGTCGCTCCGCCTAGCTTCACTCACATCCATCTGGGACATCTCCATAGGAATTGCCTTTATTGAAGGCTGGGCCTTATAAAAATCCTTGAATATGATTGGATAAGCCACTTGTCTGTCATCTTTATCGACGTGCTATTTCAACCACTCACATCGAAGCTAACTTTTTTTTAAATGTGTTTGCGGCTCTAGTGGCGTTTTATTGACAGTGAGCTGACAGGAAGAGGGGGGAAGACAGGCGGCAAAGCGCCGCGGGTCGGAGTCGATCCCGGGCCGACCGCGTTGAGGACTAAAGGCCTCCTAATATGGTTCGCGCTAACCGCTAACGGTTAGCGGCTAACTGCTAACCGTTAGCGGCTAACCGCTCCGGGGACGCACCCCGGAAAACAAAACTTGCCAAATCCGGTCGGGGGAAGGGTGAAAACATGGTTTCCACCAACAAAAGCCTTCAGAGGCGTTCTCTGATGTTCTTTTAATGAAACAATATCAGGTAGATTGGACAACACAGAAGAAATAGCAGCATCAATGCTAACGCTTGCTTCCTCGACGAGCCGCCATTGCTATCAAAACAGTCTCACATCACGGTCGCGTCTCCACTACGTCACATCTATGAAACTCCAGCCCTGCGTCCTGATTGGCCGGACCATAAAATTGGTTGGAGAAATCACTTTCTATGGGCGATGTCCCAGATGGATGTGAGTGGAGCTAGGCGGAGCAACATACCACTGGCATGAGTCAGGTTACTGATGCCTGCGTCTCTGGAGGAAACTCATCCTGATGCCAGCCTGGTTTCATCTGCAGGACTGAAGCCACTAAAGGTTCATTATGTCAATGAAAAACATGGAGAGCAAACTGAAGGTGACACAAACTGGACAGGAGTGCCCAGCTGCTGCTCACTGCTGCTCAGCTGGCTAGAAGCTGACCTTTGCTTTAAGGTGTGGAAACCAAAGGACCGGGTCACTTTCTGTTCAGCAGTGGTTTTAAACTACATTTGCTGACCTCACTTCACTTATAACAAGTAAAATTCTGCACATTAATCATGTTTATGTGACGATTTAGCTGATTTCCATCCAATGTTGTTTCCTCTGGTCTACATAAACCGCCAGGAAAAGTATTCAATCTGACAGTTTTCATCTGTTTTTGACGTTTATGTTGGGCTTCAACTTTTTAGATCATAAAATACATTTTTATATCAGACACAGATAACCTGACCAAACATAAAAAGTAGGATTTAAATGATGATTTCATGAATTAAGGGGGAAAAAAGGGTCCAAACAAACCTGACTGTGAGGAAAATTAGATCAGAGCCTTAAATGGAACCAGTCTGACAACACGAAGTAGGCTGCATCTTAAATAGCATCTTATGCCCCAATCTAAAGATATGCATAAACAAATGAGAAACCCAGCAACCAACATCTATCAGTGTGGAAAATGGGTGAGAAACCATTTTTAAGGCTCTGGGACTACAGAGAACCACAGACAGAACCATTATTCACACCTGGAGAACGCGCAGAACAGTCGGCCTACTAAAATTACTCCAAGAGAGCATCAGCGACTCGTCCAGGAGGTCAGAGGAGAAGGTTAGGTGTTGCTAATTATGTTTAAAGAGGGATTCCTCCACATGGAAGGGAAGAGAGCTGCAGAAATAATCAGATTTTATTATTAGTTTTAGAATTTATATAATCAGACTTTTTACCAGACACCTTCAAGAATCTCTCCACAGCATTAAGTAGCGGTCAGACTGTTTAATGCATAAACTGGTTTGTTGGTTTCACTTTATGTTCAACAAGCTACTGATTAATAATATTCTGGTTAATAAAAACAGTTAAATTTCCAGTTTTAAACAGTCCTGGTTAACGAGTATATTTATCTACAGGACATTTTTGCTGCTTGTGGTTAAAGCAGAGAAAAGTCAGAATTAAATCACAATTATGGTTGAAATATAAAACCATTCAGATTTCTTGCAAAATGGTTGCGCCCTAATAATTACTTCTTCACAGAGGCCCAGGTCGGTTTGGATTCTTTTGCTTCATAAAATGAAATCATTTGAAAACGGATGTTTGTTTGTTCTTTTTTGCCATTTTTTTAAATGATGATCTGTGATAAAAAAAAAAGAAGCAAAAGCAGCGGCGTGAACGTTGGAGTGGAGCGGAGAACCGGACAGATCTAGAACACTTAGATAAGCATCTTCCTCCTCCTGCCCACATGTGGTAACTTCTGGCTATTTTGGTCCTTCAGTCGTGTCTACTTGATGTTCTGGAGATCCACAAGTGGAACCTTTTTCACACCCAGAACATCCACGGTTCTAAAGTGCTTCACATGATGCAACCGACCCAATAAAACCCGCATTGTCTCTCTGTGCGCCCACAAAGCAGCTCCACTCCTCTCTGCGTGTTGACTTTTCAGCTTTTGGTTCGACGGCAACATTTTCCCCTCCAGAAGGAAAGAAGTGGAACGGGAAGCAGGACGCGCCTCTGAGTGGACATGCTCTCAGGTGTCTGCGTGGAGACGTGCTGGGACTGGAGGCGCTGCAGCCTCACGGTGCCATCTGCACGCTGCATGTCAACAATGCAATTCTGCAAACAGAGTGAGCATCAGGTCTAGACCAGGCATGTCCAAAGTGCGGCCCGGGGGCCATTTGTGGCCCCTGGACTCATTCTGGGTGGCCCCCAACAGCATTTCAAGAAAGATTTGGTCCAGGTGGCTAATGCAGATGGAAGTTTTTAGTTTTTAATTAGGGCAAAATTATGACAGAAAAGTAAAAAGCCTACAATTGAAATAGTTATGTTCAACACAAAGTATTCATCTGTCAATAAACACACTTTTGACATTCTCTTTAATTTCGTAGTAACATCTATTCAGTGACATTTAATTACTCAAATGCAAACCTTGGTGCATTAAATCTGCTTTGACTTCAATTATTAAAATTGGCTAATTAAAGCAAGAACAACTCAGCCAAATATTGTTCTTATATGGCTGAACCAATAAGTCAAATTAAATTATTCAAAATAATTTGCAAGCTGGACGAAAATCTTTTAATATGACAAATGAGCAAAAATTCTTTTTTAAAATTATCATATTTTATACAGCAGGTAAATTTTTTGGGGTTTTAAAAAAAAAAAAAAACTTTAATGGTTTTTTTTTTTGGCCCTCGAGTTCCTTTTACTGGACAGTTTTGGCCCCTGTACCGAAAAGTTTGGACACCCCTGACCTAGACTACAGAAGTTTTAGACTCTATGACGCCTTACACCGTACCATACAGACGTAGAGATCCATTCTTACCCGTCAGACTCTGATGAAACATTGAGCCCTGGAGCTAAATCTGCAGCAGCGCTCCAGTGGCAGCAGGAACATTAGCGTCTGATTTGCAAAGCGATGATTGCTTTGGAAATAAGCAGAACTCATGTTTGGACGGTAGCGTGCTGCTTTGTGGATGCTTTTTTTTTTTTTGGCTCTAACTCTTTGAATGCAATTCAAGCGTTTGCACCTGTCTCTTTTTTTTTTTTTTTACAATCCATCATGTTGCATTTAAAATATGTTCTGCAGATAAACTTCAGCCAGTATGTGCAGTTAAAAAGAAGATTGTGGCGTTTCTTCTAAAAGCCTTTCAGCGCACACCTGACCCGCGGGGATACGGTTGTGTTTTCCAGGCCTGTGAGTGTTTCCGTGCAAACATGTGTGTGTGTGTGCGTCTGTTTGTGAGGGCGCCTCGGGCTGCGTCCCCTCAGCGCCGCGTCTGCATCGACCTGCGGTGGAAAAGGGGCCGGCGCTGGGCCATGTAGGCCAGGAAGTCGATGGGGACATCAGAATGAGGGCAGCCGTCCAGAACAGCATCACAACGCGCCCAGAGGCCGCGCACTCCCACACAGACACGCTGCGCGCCGCACATACAAAAGGTTGGCCCTTTTTCAAACAGCCTTGGATTTATGGCGTAGAACTCCCCCCAGATGGTGATTCATGTGAAATCTGTCTGCAAAGGCTGCTCCACAGACGCCTTCCTGCAAGACTCTCTGCCTTAACAGAACTCCAGTTTGAGTTCCTGTCTGAGTGCATCTCTAAACGCTGAATAAATGAAACGGCTCGGAACGATAAATCATCCGAATTAGACGTCGTCGTTTCTGCACAGATAAATGTCTGAGGCGGGAGACAATGAAGGTTAGCTGTGGTCTGTGCAGAACCTCAGGAGCAGCTTCAGCTTCACGTCTCAAGGTTCTGCAGGAGAACACAGAGTTCTGCGGTTCTGCAGGAGAACACAGAGTTCTGCGGTTCTGAATACTCCAAAATCCAAATTATCCAATTTTGATATTTACTCCAAAATCGATATTTATTGCTTTCAAATTAATGCCCAAAGTCATTCATTAAACAAAACCAGCCAAATATTATATTTATGTTCTATTTATTAAACCCTGATATATTAACAGGAACATAAAGATCATTTGGTTCAATGCATTTATCACAGAAACCAAAAATGTGCCTAACGTCTGATTTTAGGGACGAAGGCGCTTTTAAAATTTGTCTCACTTGCTCTTCCAGTAATGACGCACTGTAATAGCGCCCCCTAGGGGATGGGAGGTATATTGATACTGAAAACCAGAACATGGATTAATAAATCATTTTGTTAATCTTTGTATTGATTTTTATGCACAGCTCTAGTTGAATGTGGAATAAAAGCATAATTTTTCATGGTCTGAGGCAATAAAACATAACAGCAGGCCTAAATGAATAAACTGGATTCATTCAGTTTAACAAGAGGAAGCTTTGGGCTTCTTCTAAGCTACATTTTAACGTGGAACATTTTGTACCTGTGGTCTGAACCTTAAGTTTTTTACAGGGAAATCTTTGGTTCATCGAGGTTTGGGTTGTTCAGCTTTTAGGCGTCCTCCCAATGGGAGCATGCATGGCCTGCTGGCTCTTTGCTAACGCCGAGCCCTCGGTTATTCCACGCTGACACCTGGATCACAATTTCTCACTTTTCTAATAGACTGCAGGCATCTGGAGGCAGAACTATGAGAAACCCAAGGACCTTAGAAGATCTATGGACTGATTCTAGGGTCAATGGCTCAAATTTCTTTTTTTTTTTTTGCTAAAATAATCAATTAATCTTAATCTTCATCTTTTGAATATATTCATCATTTGAAGCTTGATAGAATTATTTTTATTATTTACTATTTTACTTTGTTCATTGCATTTATCACGTATATACTCTTTACTACTAAAAAGTTTTAAGGTTTTAGTAATTCAGAAATTAAAGTGTATTTTATATGCCTGATCTCTCACTACTTTAGTTTATTGTTCATTAGTTTATTGTGCTAATCATAAATTTGCTGGAATATATAGACCAGTAATTACCATTTTATATCACCATGTATGTGTATTGATTTACTCTCTCTCTCTTATTGTTGCAGAAAGCAGAGGAATGTGTTGTGACGATAATAAGTGTTTTTCTAAATATGTCTGAAACTGTTATGAACTGTATTTTAGCCATCTGGACTGCTTATGTATAAATGTACTGTGTGGACTGCTTGGTATTATGTCGAAGGTTTTGCTTATTTCTGCCCTCTAGCTTGACAAATATAACCAGGATTTCCTAAATAAAAGAGCGGAGGTGACGGAGTTGCTTCAGATCGAAGTTGGAGATCTGTATTAAGCATCTCCGTTCGGTCTCCTTGCAAGATTTTTTAAAAACCACATTGTTGTCTCTCCTTCTTGTGTTCTTAATGAATGTTTTAGGCGTTTGAACCTGACAAAAGCTACTTTTACTCTTAAAACCAGAATTTTCCAAGCAAGAAAATGTGCCTGAAAAAAAAAAACAACTAAAAAGCTTCTGACCCTGGCTGCAGAGAACTACTCTAATACTTTTCTGGCAAATACAACCATGTTGAGCAAGTAGTCATCTATATTTAAACGGTTAAATAATTCATTCAAAGAGGCTTCATGGCATCACAGGCCTGGCACTGTAAGAGCTAAGGTGGGAAATCATGCATCGCTGAGTAATCCTGTCTGCCTTATCTCTGAAGTACCCATCAGAAGACTGTTTTCAATTATACAAATTAGGCTTACATAAAAGAAGGGTAAGGAGGGGGGGGGGTCTTGATCACACACGCGCGCAAACATGCAGAGAGATCACATAACGAAACATCCCGAGCGGGAAATGTTCTGGGACGGTGTAGAAAAGATGCGTGTTGAGGGAAATGAGCCAAACAGCAGAGATTGCCACGGCGCTCCGTTAACGCTCTTTCCAGCTCGTCTTAATATGTTTCCAGCGGCGCCGTCGGCTTTATTCCCACTCCGCCTGTTTGATCGCCGGCAGTTTGGGGGGAATGAATCCATCCCCCCTCCTCCCTGCTTCTTCGCCTCCCGTAAGGACCGAGCGGCCCTGAGGGGAACGGCGGGACGCTGCTGGACGTACGGGCGTGCATGGCAGAGCAGCGACAGCGTCCATCAGAGGGACGCTGAAGTGCTCCAGATGTTTCTGTTGCATCTGCAGGAATGGCCTCGTTTCTGTTCAGCCGCCAAGGACAGCTCAGGTTTTAAATGACAGAGCTTTCACCTAGAGGGCAGTTTGATGGAGGAGAAGTTTGCCTTTGGGCCGAGCACTCGTCTGTTTTAACACGCCGACCTCCCGGAGATGTTGTCCGTTTATTCAGCAGCGAAACGGACGATAAAAACCACAACATGAAGCCTCGTCCTGTAGATCAGAAATAAGTAAAATGTTCTTAAAGTAACTGTATATGTCCTTGATTTCAGCAGGTAAATAAGATGATTTGCCAATGGAATAAGATTTTTGCACTTAAAACAGGAACAATTGATTTCCATCATCTTATTTCGTGTGCTGTATAAGGCTGAACAATTAATCGCGTTTGCAATATAATCACAATTTAAAAAAACGCAATTTCCAAATCGCAGAGGTCTGAAATTTTTGGCTATTTAACAATTAGTGAATCAGACGCGTCCTTTAGGTATTAGTAAAATGTTTAAAGTGGGTTTGCCTCCACATGGAAGGGAAGACAGTTGCAACAGTGAGATAATCTAATTGTATTACTTGATTTAGAGTTTATATATTCATACTGTTTGACCACAAACTTTCAGGAATCTCACCATAGCATTAAGTTCTGATCAATCAGTTTAATACATAGACTTGTTGGTTGCACTTTGCACTTTATGTTCAACAAGGATTGATGTCCAAATCAACTAAAAGCTGTTCTCTTGAATAATATTCTGATCAATAGAAACATTAAAAGTTCATATTTAAAATAGTTTTTGTTTACAAACATCTTTATCTAGAGGATATTTTTGTTGCTTGTGGTTTAATGCAGAGAAAAGCCAAAATCAAATCGCAATTTTGGTTGAAATATATCGTAGTCAGAACACAATTTCTGCTCTGAGTTGAGACGCAGCGGCTCTTTTAGCGCCTGATCACAGCGAGGAAACAGATTGATTTGTTTTTTGTATATATTTAAAAAGACATGATAAATTAAACTAAAAACAAAATAATCGCTTTAAATCGCAATATTAAGATAAAAAAAATCTCAATTTGATTATTTTCCAAAATCGTTCAGCCCTAGTGCTGTAAATCTAATTATCTTATTTTAGGGGTCAAAATACTCATTCCATTGGCAGATAATCTTATTTACCTGCTCAAATCAAGGATAAATACACTAACTTTAAGAACATTTTACTTATTTTTAGATCCGTTTTTGCAGTGCAGAATACAGAGGAGGACAGAAAACGGCGCGTCGCTTCGGTTCCTGCACGCTCCGCTGCGTTATTATGGCCGCCTGTTTGCTCAGACCTTCATCTAAACATGGCAAATGTGCTACATTGTGCCTGAGGTGAATGCAAAGAAGGTGAGGAACTAATGTAAAAAACAAACAGCATTCCTGCGTGATCTTTGTGGCCCCAAACGCCCACGCCGTTTTTTTCCCCAGGCGGCAGAGACGCTCTCATTACACACAGCACACAACCTCCTCGCCGCTCCTAAAACACTTCACTTCTCCGCAGATCCGCCACTATCACCGACCGCATGAATAAACCGACGCCTGCAGGCCCAACAGGACACCGACTCAGCGCTGCAGCAGCCGAGCGCAGCATGCAAAGCAGCCCCGACGCCTCTGCCTTCAGTTTAAAGCACCAACGTGCAGAAATCAGCAGCGGTGGCGTGTAAACGAAGCACTTAGTGATGCCCGGCTCTACTACCAGCCAATCAGGTTTAGTTTCTGCATGCTTTGCTTTGTTAGGCGTATTAAAGATCTACCCAGGCGTTCCTGTCTGTCAGTGCTTTTCTAGGTTTGGTTGTTCTGGAAGTTCTCCAGGTACCAGAAGGAACCTTCTTACCAAACATGAACCCAAATCTTTCTGGTACAAAATGGAGCCGTCTGCCGCTGGAGGCGTTTTATTAAACATGTACAGAATCAGAGGCTGTTTGAGAATCAGCCATTTAAAGTCATTTAGTATAAGGGCTGTGCATAAAAAACAATACAAAGATTAATATCGATGTTTTTAAAAACAATTTAATAATCAATGTTCTGGCTTTCAGTATTGATATACCTCCCAGCCCCTAGGGGGCGTTATTACAAAGTGAGACAAATTTACGGAACGGCTGACAGGATTTTAGAAGCACCTTCGTCCCTAAAATCAGATGTTTGGCACATTTTTGGTTTCTGTGATAAATGCATTGAACCAAATGATGTTTATGTTCCTGTTAATATATCAGTGTTCAATAAATAGAACATAAATATAATATTTGGCTGCTTTTGGTGATTGAATGACTTTGGGCATTAATTTGAAAGTAATAAATATTGATATTGGAGTCAAATCAAATCAAGCTGAGCTGCATGGAGAACCGTTGGTATCGGCTCCTCCTAGATGACAGTCATCCTTATTCAGGATATTTTAGTTTGGTTCGCTGTTACAGGACGGACCGTCTACCAGCATGAAGTCACATTATATTGTCTGGATCAGGGTTTTTAATCCTCTCTTTTCTTCATCATCTGAGGATGACGATGGAGACGATGATGCAAAGATGGATTTTGCATAAAATCAAGAAAATTAAGGACAATCCTGAGCATCCTCTTCCTGACACTATCAATGGAAAACAGAGTCTCTTCAGAGTGGCTGTAAGACGGAGCGCTGCAGGAGATCTTTCCTGCCTACAGCCGTCACCATCTATAATAACTCCTGGACCAGACGAGTTACATCAGCATTTAATTTCCCTTTGGGATCAATAAAGTTTTTCTGAATTGAATTTGAATCAAGAGTCAAATGGTCCAAATGGGGATTAAAGCCAACATGACTATAAATGGGGGAAACTGTTTTTTAAATGAACTTATAGGCAAGAATTGAGCATTTTCATAACTCAGTAACTCATTAAAGAAATTTAGATTAAGTGTTAACAGAACCAGAGTATGTAGGTAGGTCAGTGGTGAACAGAACCAGCCACAAAGCCGTCCTCTCTAAAGATCAACGCCACGTTTCCACAAACAAACTTTTAATTATGACCCTAAATGTAGATGCGTGGTTACTTTCTACCCCGCTTACAGCAGGCGGACTTAAAGCCACCATCGTTCTGATTTAACACGTTGATCAGGTTTAGCTGCAGAAGGACGTGCATAACTTTGCATTCTTTAGCTGCTTTTGTTTTTTATTATTAGAAATGGGGCTGAACAATTAATCGCATTTTCAATATAATCGTGATTTAAAAAAACGTAATTTCCAAATCGCAGAGTCTGCCATTTTGACTCTGTAACAATTAGTGAATCAGACGCGTCCTTTAGGTGTTGGTAAAATGTTTAAAGTGGGTTTGCCTCCACATGGAAGGGAAGACAGTTGCAGTAGTGGGATAATCTAACTTTTATTACCTGTTTTAGCATTTGTATAATCATACAAAGCATTAAGTTCTGGTCAATCAGTTTAATACATAGACTTGCTTGTTGGTTGGACTTTATGTTCAACAAGGATTGATGTCCAAATCAACTAAAAGCTGTTCTCTTGAATAATATTCTGATTAATAGAAACATTAAAAGTTCATATTTTAATAGTCCTTGTTTACAAACATCTTTATTTAGAGGCCATTTTTGTTGCTTGTGGTTAATGCAGAGAAAAGTCAAAATTGCAATTTTGGTTGAAATATATTGTAGGCAGAACGCAATCATTACGCTCTGAGTTTAGATGCTGCGGGTCTTTTAGCAACTAATCTGCACAGCGAGGAAACAAAATGATTTGTTGTTTGTATATATTTTAAAACACATGATAAATTAAACTGCAATAAAATTAAAATCGCAATATTAAGAAAGAAAATCGCAATTAGATTATTTTTCAAAATCGTTCAGCCCTAATTAGAATCACATTTACCATTGTGTTTTAAAATGAAATAGAAAAAAAAGATGGATTGTTAGCATTAACTTTATTTAATATCATGTGGCTCTGTAATCAGAGAATACGACTAATCCACGTCAGCAGAGCCCAGGACTTAAATTTTATTCTTTAAACCATTTACAGACTTGGATTAAAACGGACAGCTTTACGTGCGTAACCCCAAACATTCGGCCTGCGCTCCATCTTTGATGTATTATAAACAGTTTTTACCATGAAATTGGCCAATTTGAAAGATATTGGATATCAGCACAGAGTATCAGCAGTCAGCAGCTTCGGCACCAGCGTCTGCCTTTAAAAGTCCACTGAGCCTGAGGCAGTGGAAGGTAAATGGGCCGAGGGGGGGGGACCAACCGGATTTCACCTGAGTGTAGGAGTGGAAGCAGAGACTGAGGTACGGATATATTTCTGTTTTAAATTAAAAAAGGTGGAAATGTGGGCAGGGATGGAGGGCAGATAGGGCTTTAAGCAGATGATTGGTGGCGGGAGCATAGAGGGGGGGCGGGGGGGTGGGGGGGGGGGGCAGATTAGATCACGGTGAAGGCTGCACAAACCCTCAGGACAGAGTAGATAAACATCAAGATAATCGGCACATTTATTCTCACCTCTGCACAATCATCACTTCCTGCCTCCGTCTCCTCCCCTTTAAGCTTCCTCTGAGGCCGCCTCCCCCCCCTCTGCCCCCTCCCGCCTCGGCTAACTACGTCTAACGGTCCCGGGGTGCTGCACTAGATCACGGCTCTCAATAAAGCCGTCAAAGCGGCTCCCCCCAGCTTTCTGAAACACAATAAGAGCGACTCCTGAACGCTCCTCCCAACATCGCTGCCATCGATCAGCTCGCTGAGCAACACAAGCATCTATCAGCGCCGCGGAGCTGACTGAGCCCACTGAACACCGCCCGCTCCATAAAGCTCTGCAAACGTTTTCCCAGAGTCTCCTCACCTCTGCAGCGACTTCAGACGCTGACCTGACCCGCTCTGGTCCCGCTATTTATCCTGATTTACTCGATCTGTTGTTGGGAACCTCCGCTGCTAGAGAACTTAATCTCATTTTCCTCAAAATGAGCCCGTTTTGGGCGCGCGGCGCTGCCAGACGTGTGATGAATGGCGTGCCAGCGCGCATGATTGAGGTGGAGCTGAGCGGATGATGTATGGGTTGGACCTGGCACGGCGCGGGCCACAGGGATGCTAATTGTTACGGCTGTTAAAACTAAACTCAATCAGGCCCACTGAGCTTTCTAAATCTGGAACATTAAAAAGATCGGTAGATGTTCAGCCGTCCGTGCCAGAACACGCACACGTTTTTGCCAGAAATGCAGAAGTTTGGGTCCAAAGCTGATAACTGGTGGAGCATTTGCTGATTAAAGTGGAAAAAACAAGTTTATATGATGGTGCATTTGAGAGAAAAGGACAAAAACCGTCTGCAACCAAGAGATTAATCAGAACCTGAGTCCACAGGCTTGGGCCGACCTTCTGTTTGTGCTTCTCATCGTTGCATCGTTCTGTGACCAGAGCGAGGCCAGAGACGGGAGACGAGCGCGTCCATCAGCGCAGCGTCCATCAGCGCAGCGTCCATCAGCGCAGCGTCCATCAGCGCAGCGTCCATCGCCGGCCGCAGCCAGCAGACGGACGGGGAGATGAAGATGCAGGGAGTCAGGATGACAGGACAGATTTATGCCAGGCAGCACCGCCTGCGCTCTTCTGCGAGGGCCGGCGGCCCCCGAAGGTTTGGGGCGGAAAACTTAGATTAATTCCCCATGCATGGCTGCATGTTTGTTAGATTCAATTATAAGGTCAGGCCAGAGGTTCACACAGGGTTAATGGACTGTCCTAATACTCGTTTTCACCACTTGTTCTCGTCCCCGGCAAAACAAAGAGGGACAGAAATCAGCTCTGCAGCAGCTAGAGAGGCCGTGGAAACCAAAGCTGAGCTTCTGAGAACGACTCATCATGAACATGCAGGAGGTTTAAATCACCTGAAAGAGCCAGGTAGGGTTAAAACCAGCAGGTCAGCTTTATGACTAAGGGTCTGAGAAGCTGAACGGGTGTAAAAATAAACATACGATGGGTTTTAAACTCTAAATATTTGATATCATATGCATAGAGGAATGTGATTGGTGCTGCATGCTGCCAGCAGGCGGTGCTGACCTTTTCCTGAGCTCTAAATGCCACGTGATCAGACCCTTGAAGTTTCACAGGCATCTAATGTCAGGGGCTGCAGCTCTCACATGATCTAACGCTTTGGCGAGCTGCAAACGTACGCACACCCTGTCCAGCTCTGGACCCCCACAGCAGGAAAAGCTGCGTAGAGATCAGGATCTGATGCTGTGAGACGGTTAAATACATTTATGTAAGTGGATGGATGGACATAAAGTCAGGCTTTTTACATTTTATGAGGCGGAGTTTGTGAGAAATTCACGCCGTTGGACTTGGTGGTGGAGAGGAAGACAGAGGAGAGAAGTTCTGCTGAACAAAACGGGAAGTAAAGTCAACAAAACCTGGCAAATCATTTCAGATCAATCAAAACAGAAATCTAAAAGCTGCAGTTTGGCTTTCAGAGATTTAAAAATAACAGGTTCTCAGCGTGGAGGCCGACGGGAAAACAAAACTTTCTGGAGCCGAGGTGAAACATGAAACAGAGAGAAACACGGCTGGTGCTGGTGATTAGTGAATAATATTGCAGGTAAGCCTCTCTCTCTGTATTCTGATGGCTCTTTTAGCTCAACAAGAGCCTCAGTCCACAAATGCTGCGCCTAATCCTAAATTCCTCTCCTTCTCCACAATAATGAGCTCCTCTCCGACTCAAGAGTTGACAGAGGTAAAGCATTTAGCACGCTTGAATGAAGAGAGGGGGGGGGGGGGGGGGGAGAGAGGAGGCCAAAAGAGACGAGAGAAGAGAGAAATCCACCGAGACGTGCATGAGGTAAGCTCTCCCTTTGGCAAGGCAGAGAAACGCTGCTGCAGTCCAAGAGCAACGGCTGGCTGTTGACAATGAGGCGCCGAGAAGAAGGCAGATGACAGAAGAAGACTGGGGGGGGGGGGGGGGGGGGGTGTACATGTCGCGTACTCTGCCTGCAAATGTGTGCACGCTGCACTGAGATATTAAAAAAGAGAAATAAGTCACGCTCCAAGGCCGGGCGATGCAGAGTAGAGATGCAGACCTCCACCTGATCCACGCTGAACGCACCTCCGCCTCCTTGTAGAGGCTTCATCGCTTCCAACGCCTTCAGCGAGGAGACGATCAGGAGCTTCTCATCAGTGAGCAGCGGCTGCAAACACTCAGGGTAAACCACATGTATATCCAGGCGGCCATTAAGCTCAATAAACCCAGCAGCTAAAGGAGCCTAGAAGTTCATTCTGCCCCTCATTTCCCACTCAGGGACTAAAATCTTCATTAAACTACGTCAGTAACTATAAGACGAAGCCTTGAGAGCGACAGCAGCTCCCTGTAACACCACACTGCAAAAAGGGAACTAAAATTAAGTACATTTTTTTTTTTAAATGAGTGCATTTTTTCTTGATTTGAGGAGGTAAATATGATTATTTGCCGATGGAATAAGATTTTTGCACTTAAAATAGGAAAAATTCATCTCCATCATCATTTTTCAAGTGCAGAATATCTAATTATCTTATTTTAGGGGTAGAGCTACTAATCCCATTGGCAAATAGTCTAATTTACCTGCTCAAATCAATAAAAAAATACACTAATTTCTAGAAAATTTTACTTTTAGTTCCCTTTTTGCAGTGCAGGAGGAGTTTCTCCCTTTTCTATAAATGCTTTAACTTCTAATCTAAAGCCGGGCGTCCACTGTACGATATTTTCAGTCGTGGTCCTCAGATGCATCTCAAACTGTACGATGAAACCTCAGGGTTTAAAAGTTCTCAGCTCTCCATCTCTGTTCTTACTCTGATGCTCTGACTGCTCACACCGTACGTCTACAACGTCAGACTCAGCCCCGCAGAGAGATGGCGCTGCTCGGACTCGTCTACCCGGAAGCCAAGTGTCAACAGTAGAAGAAGAAAAAGGCGGAAGTGTCGATGCTCTCTGTTAAACATGAGGCTCACTAGAATGAAACGAGCTGCCTTGGTAATTCTACGAGTTGCTGCTCCGTAGTTTGACTCCATGTCACACGTACCGCCGTCATGATTCTCTCCGCTCCTGTGTTTTCCTCTGAGAAGAAGAAGAAGAAGTTCCTTGTTTGCACATGCTCAGTGCGTAAGGTCTGGGGAAATCGGGTCGTAGCTCTGCTTCACCAGCAGGAGGCGCTCACCATCACTCAGCATCGCTCAAACATGTTTGATTTTCAACCGATGTGCACGGCATCATGAACGTCTCCAAAACCCAGACACTACAAAGAGAAACGTTCCTGGACCTTCAGCAGCATGAAGGTCCAGGAACCTTCGGCTTAAGTTTCTAAACAAAGGATTTTTCTTCTCACTGCAAAAACTGAACTAAAAATAAGTTACATTTTCTTGAAATGAGTGTATTTGTCGTTGATTTGAGAATGTAAATAAGATTATTTGCCAATGGAATGAGTATTTGTACCCGTAAAATGAGATTATTAGATAGACTCCACTTGAAGTAAGATAATAGAGATGAGTTGTTCGTATTTTAAGTGCAAAAATCTTATTCCATTGGCAGATAATCTTATTTACCTGCTCAAATCAGGGACAAATACAATAATTTCAGGAAGATATTTACTTACTTTTATTCCCTTGTTGCAGTGCTTGCTTAATGGATAAACTCAGATTAAGGGTTCGATCCTCTTCCACTTCTTTAGTGAGAAATTATGCCGCCGTCAAATTAAAAGTCCGATTTATTTTAAGGTTGTTAGGCAGAACATGCTGCTGGATAATTCATAATAAAAACAATCATTGCTTTTAAAAGAGAAACGATAATAAAAATAATAAAGACGGCTGCAGAGACGGGCCAGAAGCAGGCCTGACCTCCTTCTGTCTCCACATGGACGCGTCCTCCTGCCCACCACAGGTACCATCCCCCCCCCCACCGGTGGAGCTCAGACACGCGGCCGTGATGCATGGCCCCCGCCACACAGCGGTGTCAGCCTTAGACAAGCGCTCCTGAGCCCCGGCACAGAGGAGACATTTATCATTATGACAGCGCGCGCACACGGCAGGATAAAACAATGTTGCAGCCGGCCATGCGTGCAGACGACTCCATTGCATCATACATCACAAATACTGTACATGTTTCCCAGCTAAATAACAACATTATGAACAAAAACAGCAGAAAAATGTGATTTTTCCCCCCCCCCACCCAGATTCATTTATCATGCAGCGCAAAATGAGACGAGGATTAAAAACCCTGCAGCACCACAACCGATTCTTCTTTTCTTTAGATCTCCACATGGGGACGAGTCGCAGCTCAGATCCAAGCAGACGTCTGTCTGTGGGAGTGGGACCATGTCAGAGCGCCGCTGCTCTGCGTACGTCTCCTCCTGGAGAGTCGCCTCCACTCTGCTCCCCCCCACTAAGATAAGTCCGCCGTGTCGGCCTGATCATGTCTGCCCAGGCTGACCACAGCGATTTATTTACCTACTGCAAAAAGGCGTAGACGGCCATTTTCAGGTCTCTACCCGTTTATCTGATCACTGCTCAATTCTGGGTTGATAAACTGTCATATTATTACAGATTCTAAGGATATTAGGGAGTTTCTACCTAATAATAAAGCTCCATCATATGTCAGAGCTCTGATTACCCCGTATGTTCCTAACAGAGCACTTCGCTCTCAGACTGCAGGTCTGCTGGTGGTTCCTAGAGTCTCTAAAAGTAGAATGGGAGGCAGATCCTTTAGCTATCAGGCTCCTTTCCTGTGGAACCAACTCCCAGTTTTGGTCCGTGAGGCAGACACCCCGTCTACTTTTAAGACTAGGCTTAAAACTTTCCTTTTTGACAAAGCTTATAGTCAGAGTGGCTCATGTTACCCTGAGCTACCTCTATAGTTATGCTGCTATAGGCTTAGGCTGCTGGAGGACATCAGGGTCTATTTCTCTCTCTCTGCTGAGTTCTCCTACTGCTCTCCAATCTGCATTATTTGTTGTTATTTCAGCTTTTAACTTTTGTTCTCTGTCATTTTTCTCTTCATAGAAGGTACACCTGGTCTGGTGTTCTGTTAGCTGTGACATCATCAGGGGAGGCAGATCATCCACTATTACCATCTAACATAGAAAGTACTCCTGGGTCAATGTGAGCTTCTGTGCTTTCTGTGTCTCTGCTCTGTCTTCTCTAACATAGAAAGTACTCCTGGGTCAATGTGAGCTTCTGAGCTTTCTGTGTCTCTGCTCTGTCTTCTCTAACATAGAAAGTACTCCTGGGTCAATGTGAGCTTCTGTGCTTTCTGTGTCTCTGCTCTGTCTTCTCTAAGCCCCAGTGGGTGGAGGCAGATGAGCGTTCACACTGAGCCTGGTTCTGGTTCTGCTGGAGGTTCTCCTCCCTGTTAAAGGGGAGTTTTCCTCTCCACTGTCGCTTCATGCATGCTCAGTATGAGGGATTGCTGCAAAGCCATCAACAATGCAGACGACTGTCCACTGTGGCTCTACGCTCTTTCAGGAGGAGTGAATGCTGCTTGGAGAGACTTGATGCAACCTGCTGGGTTTCCTTAGAGAGGAAACTTTCTCACCAACCTGGAGGATCTGATGGAGTCTGACTTTGGAAAGAGCCTTGATGATGATGTGTCTGAGTGGCCTGTTTCAGGTCATTTTAAACGTATTTCCCCTCAGGATGGCTTCATCTGTGCATTCGGTGTGTTACAAGACTGTTTCCTGTGGCTGAGATAGTTAAATATGAGTTTTTTTTTATTCCCCGGAGGCTCTTATGGGAACCGTTTCACTGAAACACTGCAGCAAATGCCTGACTTTGTATTTCCTGTGATCATCCGCCTGCAGTTCCCACTAAAGTGACATTCAGATCAAGGTCTGCATAACAATGGTCGAATTTAAATGGAATGAATTAAAATATGCATTAGCAGTAGTGACGGTTTTCTCTTGTCCGTACAGCAAAGCCCCCCCCCACCCCACCCAGCGCTCTGCACACATTTACAAAGATATTTCTCATGAGAAGCCTCTGTTGTCTGTCACAGGAGCCTTTCAGCTGTTGGCTCCATGATTTGTGTCCTTTCATGCCTGGAAGGGGGTCAGGAAGGGGATGTGGTGGGGGGGGGGGGGGGGGGGGTGTGAGTGGGCGGAACAATCCGGGGTGAGATA
Source organism: Fundulus heteroclitus (assembly GCF_011125445.2). Lineage (NCBI taxonomy): Eukaryota > Metazoa > Chordata > Actinopteri > Cyprinodontiformes > Fundulidae > Fundulus > Fundulus heteroclitus. The sequence continues at coordinate 24,936,706 of NC_046377.1, read as the reverse complement.
CATTTGGCTCGTCTGTGGAGATCCCAGCTTGTTTTCACACTGGGTGAAAGTTTACAGGCGTTCAGCTGGACTCCTCCGCGTTGAGCTGACCTCTGGTTTCTCCTGGAGGTCCATCCCCTGCAGGCTGGACGCCCATTAGCCCAGAGGAACCTCGCGGTTCAGAAACAGGAGGAGACCCGACCCTCGGTGGAGGGAGGTGAGGGGGTCACATATTTCCCAGACAGACCCCAGCCTCAGCTTTGCACTTGGAGGAAGAGTGGAAAGTCCAGGGCAGAGTTCTCCCTACTGGGATCATTCAGTACAGCGCCGTGCAAAAGTCTCCAGTCGTCCCTCATTTCTTTACGTCTTCCTCCCAAAAAGTCAAAAACTCTTTGATCTACACCCCTTCTCCGTTTTTTCACGATCTGCTTGTGAAAGGAAACCAGGACACCTTTCTGTGCACCAGGTCAAATATTACCCACCGCCTGCCGTCTTTCCTCCGATGGCGCTGCAGAGCGGAACATCAGGACAGGACAGCGTGCCAGGAGGCATCCGGGTCCCCTTCGCTGTGGAGGAGCTCCATCACCCGGCCCCAGATGGACCTCCTCCAATCAGCTTAACGGAGGCCGTGTCTCCTCAACGTGGGCGAGAACAATCTAGATCATAGGTGTCAAACTCAAGGCCCGCGGGCTGAATCCGGCCCGTCAAGGTAAATTATCCGGCCCTCAAGAGCCAATAAAAAAAGGCATATCATGTCATAAAGTAGAGGTATATACCCTTTTAAAGTGTATAAAGTGGCTAAAACTCTGCCTCCTGTAAGTGTAACTCACCCCAGTATCAACTTTTCTTGCAGATAAACTGTATAAACTGGGCCTAAGGTTGCTATTTCTATGTTGCCGTGCATTTTTTAATACTTCTATGTGAACTGGAATGAAATTATGAAATGAAAAGTATCGTCTGTACACGTGAAACCGGCCCTTTTAATGACTTCATGACGTCAAAGTGGCCCCATATAGAAATGAGTTTGACACCCCTGATCTAGATGAACCGATTTCTGAGCAGCCCACCAAACAGACAACTTCCTGTCGCATTTTCATTGGATTAAAGACAATTTGTTGCCATTTCTTTACCTGAATCTATGAGACAGACGCACAGAGGGACTTTAGCTCCAGCAGGAGGACATTAGCTGCTTTTCACCTCTACTTGTCCACTTTTTAAGACCTAAAGGGGTGGTCTGCTGTGCCCTGCAGGTCTTGAAGGCCGACGCTAGAGATGGGGAAGAGGAAGTAGAGGAGGGGGGGGGGGGGGGGGGGGGCACGCTTCACGCCGGAGAAAGGAAAGCAGCTGGCATGAACAGCAACGCTGAAACGGCGAGGTTAAACACAGTAATGCAAAGAAGTATGTCAAAAGATTACCGAGAGCACCTCTCACCAGCTGAAAAGCCTCCATGGAGTGGCGTGTTCACACAAATACAAAGTGTCATTTCCATAAGCGCTATCTGGTTAAACCTGTCCGCCTCCTCGCCGGCTGGGTAAGAGGGCACAGATAGGCCTGTCTAATTCCAGCGACACGCATTATTTAGAAATCCTTCACTTTCCCCGGCAGACGCGGCGAGCAGCCGCCGATGCAAAACACATCAACGGGAGGAAAAGAGAAGGGCGGCAGCGAGAGCAACCCCGCCGGGCCCGCGGCGTGAGAGACGGAGACACTGATTAATGAGAACGCCGTCTCGTCACTAGAGCATCTGGGTAATAGACTACACGGCGAGTCAATGGAGGGGGACTCTGAGGAGTAAAGTGCACACCCTGGCCCTTTATGCCGGAATAATACGCCCAGAGACGGCGTTTTGTTTTAGGGAACAAACGGAGGCACTGCTGGGACGCTTTATCTTCCTTTCTCTAATTACAGCTCTGCCCTGATGGCCGGCAGGAGATGATGTCACGCATCCAGAGCCGTCCAGCGCCACTTTCACCACTTTCCACAGCAAACTCTACTTTATTAATGTCAAACATGCACTCATCAAGCTTTTTCTAACCAATATGGATGTTTTTTTTTTTTTGTCTTTGAGGTCCAAGCTGCCAAACCCCCAGAAGAGACAAACTGGTTCTTTGATAGCGGTTGAATCTAACAGAAAATGAAGGGATTACAAGATTATCCCCATTTCTGCTTCAAAGCACATGTCCCTAACCTTTATCAGATTTTTACTAAACTCAGAGTACATGGGGGCTGCATGGCTGGTGCATCTAAATACCAAAACCGCTGCGTTTACTGAGCAGGAAGGGAAGAAATAATCAGATTTCTCAGCATTAGTAATCGATCACCAATCAGAGCCGATCAAGAACATGATCTACGGCGGAGCGCTTGGTAAGAACAGCTCGTCTGACAACGCAGCGCAACAAAAGATCCTAAATCCAACAAACCCAAATAAAACCTGCCACTTTTTTAATAACATCTAATTCTTCTTTAATCTCAGCGCATATAAAATATGTTCTGCAGGTTTTTGACAGATGTGGCAGACATGATGACTGGCCACGTTTATGTGATTAAACACAAATCAATACCCTTATATCAGCTTTATAGCGAATAAATGGTGCAATTGTTGTTTTTGTTTTGATGAATTTATTGAAAAAGAATATAAAAAAAATAGATTTTTCTGTTTCTGACCTGCTGGTATCCTTCAAAAATCGACAAATGCAACAATTTACTGATTGTAGTTATTAGGAAATGAAACAAATGTTCAAATATAAGCCATAAAACATAACAGTATCATTACTCTGCACAAGATGACTCAACAATATTCTCACAATTACTCCCATTTATGACCGTCGGGAGCCAAAGAGAGACTTCACAGCTGCGTTAATCCTGATGTATTCCACATCTTATCTACCATCAGCCAGTTTTAATGAGTTTTTCTTCTTCCCACCCCAAGTTATTGGAAGAATAAGTGAAATTAAAAAGAAGAACTACGGCACAGAGAGAGCTTTTCTCTGCTGGGAAATAAAGGAGCATGATCCGTCAGCAAACAGGAGCCGTGAGCAGAGGGGACAGAAGTGGGACATGCCTGCGTGGAGAACCCGTGACCGTGATGTGGGCATGAAAAGCTGCCTTTGTCCCTGGTGCTGCACCAACGTGGGACTTTAACACAATTACGGCAGAAAATGCAATTAAAGGACACGGGATAGCGGCGCATTCCTGCGTGCCTTTCTGCTAACGCTCCCCCACAACCAAGTGTCCAAAGTGCGGAGAAAAACACGCGATCAGGGCGTCAACGCGCTCTTTGCGAACAGATCACCACTTCTGCGCTTTTTTTTTTATTAATCTGCTTTGCTCCAAGCGGCGGGAAGGGAAGAGCAGAGCGGGCTCCCTCAGCCGGCTGCAGGGCGCCGGACGCACCGCTCCAGACCCGGAGAGACGGTGGTGGTGGTGGGCGGCAGCTCCGCGATGCTCCTCATGTTCCCACAGTTTGAGCCAGGCGCAGCAGATATGAAGGCGGCGGCGCTAATTCCTCATAATGGCGCTCATTCATCATCACCCTCCGCTAACAGCCTGCGGGCGCTCCGCGAATCTACCGACGGATTTCAGAACTAAGAGCGGAACGCAGAGATCCGGACGAGCCCGATTCAAACAGCCGCTTCCCAGGACGGCAGTCCGGGCGGCGTGAGGAGCGCAGAGAACTTACATTCTGTCTCCAGAAACCAGCAGGCGGCTCTCCACCATCATCTCGGGCAGAAAATCCAGGTTGTAGGCTGAAGTCATGCTGCCTGCCCTGCGTCTGAGCCCGTGTGCGCGCCTGCGGCGGTGCCGTGCCGTGAGAGAGAGAGCGCCTCCCCGGCGGATGAAGGAGCGTGGCTCTGGCCGCGCTGCGCCTGGCCGCGGAGACGGAGGGGGACAGGTGCAGGAGCTGAGGCCTCCCTGAAGGCGGTGTAGCCGGCCGCGCACTCTCTGTCCGCATCCAGCAGCTTCACATTCTCCTTCCGCCGCTTTTCCCCCTCTGCCGCCCCCTCGGTGCTCGTCTCAGCCGCTCCTGCTGCGGTTCTGTTCCGCCCGTCCTGGACCGACAAGCGGCTGTGCAGCAGCGCAGCTAACGGAGCGCCGGAGGAGCAGGTTCCGAGTCAGGGAGGCGTGGCGCTGCAGCCGATCTTTAACTGTTAGGTCTCCTCCAGCAGATTATCATCAGCGCACGGCCCGCCTTCAGGCTGGGAACTCAGCCTCAGAAAAGTATTCACACCCCGCCGTGGTGCCTGCATTTTAATACCCTGAATTCAACAGTGTTCCGGTAGAAATCCTAAAAACTCAGCCCCAACCTGTGGCTCCACCTGTAGCCAGGTGTGCAGCAGCAGGAAACGCCTTAGAGACGCAGGTCCTGAGCTCAGATTAGACAGAGAGCCCCACAGCATGACGCAGCCATCACCAAAAGGTGCGTTTAGGTCTGATCAGCTGGGTTCAGTGACCAGAACACGTCACAGAACATTTACTGGAGCTTCATGATGAAAAAAGAAGAAAAGTTGTGCCCAAGTATGAAGTCAGGAAAAATTGATGCTTTACGACGTTGTCGATAAAACAAAAGGTTTATCTATAATAAGATGTCTGCATAATCATAATGATCCCACCTGATTGGTCTAAATACAGCGGCCCGTTTAACATTAGGGAACAATTAGAACATTAGAACGTAACCAGCATCACGGAAGGAACCAAGGAACCCGGCAGACCGGTCAGGGAGAAAGTTCTGGTTCAGTTTAAAGCATGACAACGTCCAGAACTCTGAACACACCGAGGCACGGCGGCGGCAGCGTCATGCTGCGGGACGCTTTTTACACTTTTTATCCCATCTCACTGAGCTTCGGTCACTGTGAGACGATAAAAAAGGAAGCTTGTCAGTATTCAGATGTCCTGGTTGGTGTTTCCTCTTTCTAGTGTCATTTTTATGCTTTGTTAAAATCATTACTACATAAAAAGTCACTTAGAATTAGAAAAAAAACTTATTCTTATGACAGTAATTAGTGTTTTTCCCTCCAAAATACCCTCTAGCTTCAACAGGAAGGAAACTGCACAACATGCAAGCTGTGATTTCTCTGTGGATTCTGGTTCTTAAGTGGCAAATGTTTTCATCCCTAACACTAAAAGCTCTTATCTATGGTTCCCGTTGCTTCAGCAGAGGTCTCTAATATTCCCAGGTAGGTTTAAACGTAAGTCTGCAAAGACCTGATCTCCATGTCCGCTCCATCGTCTGTCAGCAAATCAATTGTTAGTTTAACAGATTCCTGCTCCAGTAGCAGCTAATTATATGTAGCGCTCTGAAACTCATGCCAGGCTGCAGAGCCCCGATTCAGAGCGAACAAACAGTTTAAGCAGAACATCAGCGGCGTCGCCGTGGCGCCTTAATAAAAGCACGGCCAGTTAGCTGATTTACACTCAAATGAGTTGACCAAATTTGGAGAGGTGCAATTACACCTGGGGATAGCTCTGTAATAATCATCCCGCTCATAATTTGCTGACTCCATTTTACGCCGCGTTAATTGTGCGGGTCCGGAATGCGTCCCCCGTGGAAAGCGGAGCGGGCCTGAACGCACCCCGCGTTGCCGCAGCGCTACCAGGTTGCCCCACTTCCTTCATTCTGTGCAAGAAAGAGAGCAGGAGGCACTCCAGTAAAATAATGAGGCGCTCTCATACGGAGAAAGGCGGCTCTCTGGGGGGAGAACGCCAGTATCTGGGTCAATGTGGGGAAAATGTGCTCCGTCTGCACACAGAGAGCAGCGTAAGTGTTGTGTGCTGTGGGTGGGACTTGGCTTGGAGCTCTGCTGAGCCGGGCGGGGGGGTTTGGGGGGGGGGGGGGGGGGTGCATGTTAACTTGCATGGACCGGAGTCAGAGTATGGATGGGAAAGGCTGATCGGCCTCAGGGCTAACACAGTCCCAGGGGTGGGAGTGATGCTGCACTCTTCGGATGGAGGGCTGAGCAGGACGTTATATAAGCAGCCGCCGCGTCGTAATCACACGCTTTCATGTCGGGGCTCGACTCCACGGCCGTCACACTCGTTCCACACGACAAAAGCATCCCTGACGGTGATAATAACCCAATGGGTCCTCGCCTGCCTGCACTGTTTCTGCCCTTCAGGTCTTTTTTTTGTAGTGCCCAGAGCAAATTGCATTTAAAACAGTCATTTACCTGCCAAGGAACGGCGGATAGTCCACAAATCTCTCTGTCAACACGTCTCAGCCAAATTACTGCGCCGCAGAGAAACAGGCCTCCCATAAAAAGTGATGACAGCGCGTTCACGGCGAAAATAGCCTGAAATCTAGAGAAACAACTGCAAACATTACAGGAAGCGGATGAAGCGGGAGGTTAACTGTCCCTTTAAAACAATTCAGCCTTGTCATGTTATGGCTGCACAGCCGTCTGATATGAACAATCATTTATCTCCACCCACGGATTCACGTCGCCCCGCATTAGATGAAGAAGTCGTCCACAGGCAGATGAAGCAGTTGCACTTCAAGTCGACGCTTATATAAGATGGACAATAACAAACTTTGTGCTCATCTGGAGAGGAGAATGACACAAAAGGCATATTTCAGATATCTGCACCTGTTTCCCTCCAGTCTGAGGACGGAGGATGCCTTTATTCTGACGGCTGCACCACTGAGTACCCCTGTACCCTAACGCAGGAAATCATGTCAGTAAAAGGGGAAAATTGATGCAAAATCTCCCAAATAAAGAAATATTCCTAAGTTTATTGTGTATAAAAAGGTGTTTCTGACCAGCTTTTACACACAGCTGCCACTAATGCACGTCATCAATAACCATTCGGACTAAATACTGATGCAGGCTCGTTTCATTCTGGACTGAAAACATGGGGCTGATCCTTTCTTTAAGCTGCTCACATCTGGCCAGGTGTGTTGGTGCATCTATTAGTGTTTTTTATGTGGGTCCAAACGTGAAGAAATGCAGCAGAAACTAGTCCTGTAACATCCATGAAGTCAGAATATTCCGCTGACACTCGTACAGCCTGGCCCCGTAACGGGATGAGCAGTTTACCTGAACTTACTGACCACCTTGGGATGAAGGTTCAATGCTTTATATGAGCGCCCCCATGTGGTCAAATCTGTATCACCATAATTTACTGTTGGTCCCTGTAAGCGTTCAGCATGTGGAGGGGAGTGAATCAGTGCCGACGGATCATTGCTACGACCCCTAATTTAAATTTAGTAGAAATTTAAATCGTTATTTCTGATGTTTATGCCAGAGAACCTTTTTTTCCACATGTCTAAAAAACATAAAACAATCTAGAAGCCATCTGGTTCACCTGAAGCTCAAATTACCAGCTGCTGTGAGCCAGATGTGAAGTAATACAGCTGTTAACGTTACTCTGGACACTCAAGTGTTTGTTTCCTCTTTTCAATTAAATTACCCCGATTTTTTTTTATTTTTTTTGGTTTAAATAAATGGAGTTATGCTCCACAGGCTTTAAGACAGCGTGAGAAAAAGTCCCGTCTCTACAGCGTCGCCTTCTTCTCATTAGCATGGCGGTTATTTTGGAGCGATGACGTTGATGTCCCAGTTCACGCCGCGGGTTCCTCTGGTTCCTCTGGCGTTCTGCACGGTCCAGAGTGACGGTCAGTGGATGAGCTCTCTGCAGAGCGGGTCTAACATCTAAAGCGTCTTTTTAAGCATTCGGGCTCAGACTGGTCGTGTAGCTGCGCTCTCCTCCAGTCTGCGAGGATTACAGGAGGACGGCTCCTCTGTGTGCCGAAGGCTCAGCAGCACCTGGATAACAGCAGCAGAGACGGCGGCGCTTCAGGTCCTGACGGCGAATCGACTGCTCGGCGCTCCCTCACCGGCGTCTGGTAAACAATCAGGCAATCAAATCTCCTCATTTGCTTCCCATTCTAAACAAATCCTTCCCTCCTGCTCGCCAAACAAAAACCCCTCCATCCATTAATAAAACATGACGATGCTGGCTGTGTAGCGCGCCGCGTGCGGAGGGAAAAAGGGCCGGCGCTGTTTTTTTGACATGCGGCCTGCGCAGCTGGAGGTGAGTCTCACATGTTTCTGGTCCTTGGAGATAATTAGCCTTTAATAGTGCTGAAACACCCAGAGAACAAAGGGAGACACAAAAGGAAACAGGGCAAGGCAGCCGTTCCTGCTGACGCTGGAAAAGCATCCTTGAGCCGGAGTTTTAGTCAGGGCCGCTGGTCAGATCCAGCCAACGTGTCTTAAAGCGGCCCGTCCTTTATTGCTGCCTTCTCCTGCCTCGGCTATCGCTCCATCTCTCCATCTCTCCATCTCTCCATCTCTCCACCCGAGGCCTCATGTTCTCCCACATCCTGCTCATGGCAAGGTCTGCCTCTGCCATCGCTCTTTTCCCGGCTCCGTCTGCTTATTTCTATCGTCTCTCCATCACCCCGGGCTGAGGTGAGGGCTCAGCTGCCCGAACAATACAAATCGATCACTTAGAGACGGAGGAGGAGGAGGAGGAGGAGGAGGAGGAAGGGTTAGGTGAGATAAAAGAAGGAAACAATGAAGCTGGACCAGAAATAGCTGCTCTCTCAAAGAGAGAGAATGGCTAAAAGAGAAGAAGAGAAAGTGAAAACTCTCATCTGAGTCCTGCTCGGATCTCGGGGAGGAAGATTGTGAGGAGATGATGGTGCCGGGGCTTTTTCACACGTGAATATTTAATGAGCAGCTCATGAATAATTCAGACCAGCAAGCAGCTGCGTTTGAGCCTAAGTGGACATGTGAGGAGGCCGATGCAGACAGAGCCGACTGCTGCAGCTCGTCCTAAATGAAGGCATGCTCCGGGCGGCCTGATCTCGATCCTCTGCTTCTCCACGTGTTAAACCGCAGCGCTCTGCAGACAGAAGGCCAAATAAAAACAGCCAGATACCCCCCCACATCTCTACCCATCACTCGCCACGTCTCTGACCCGGTTCTGGTCAGGACACGGCGCTCCAGTTAACACCTGTGGGGCTGCGGCCTCCGCTGACCCGTGTCCATCAGATCTGACCACATGTCGACTCAGACGCATTGATAAGATAATAAAAATAAAGAACTTAAAGAGCTTCCTGAAGCTTGTCCGTTTCTCTGTATGAGGGTCCTGATGAATGGACCAGCACATTTACGGCGGCCTCTCCTGCCCCGTCCTCTTGGTGGCGCTGTTGTCACCGTGTAACGGCAGGAATAGCTCTGCTGATTTGATACTTCCAGCTCCAGCCTTCCTAATTATATACCACAACGATTCAAGACAGTCTGACTGCAGACCTGCACCGTCAGGACCAGAAGTTTATCCAAAACATTGCAAAATAAAAGCGCAGTTGATTCGAAGTCATTCAAAAATAAGAGCCAGTATAGTACGTGTACAGAAACACGTTTTTTAACGTATTTTTGGTTCCCCGTGTTTATTTCTTGGTCTTTATTTCCAGCTTTCAACTGGATATGGTAAAAAATGACAATATCAAGACAAAATCTCTCTCTCTCTCTCTCTCTCTCTCTCTATATATATATATATATATATATATATATATATATATATATATATATATATACTAAAACGTTATAGGGTTATTTTATGGATAATCAACGCAGATTAGATGTGCAGCTATTGTTATGAGCCCTAAAACAATACTAGCATACTGAAAATGTACTCGTTTTCTGGGAGTGATTTGGATCACATAACTCATAAATTTAAAGCTTCTTTTTTGAAAGCCACTTTCAAACAGTAAGGCAGAAAAGTGAGCTATCAGGTGTCTTCACCGCAACTTACAGTTCTTTTAACCTTTTCCCTATAAAGCCAAACCACATCCTGCCAGAAGTTAGAAGCATTGTCTCATACGTATGAGAACAAACAAATACAAATATATTATGTTTAGCTTTAAATAAAATGCCTCCAAACTATGTGGTTTAAATTTTAGGCACAGAGGGTAGTGAAATCTAACAGCACGACGTCCAGCTTTGGGCGTAGTGCCAAGAGTTAAGATTAAAATATGCATCAAATAATGAAATAAATAAAAGAAAATGACACAAAAATGATAATATAACTCAGTTTTCTTGTTCTTTAAGTAGGGAAATTAAACATTTAAGCACTGTTGATATGATAACACTAAAAACTACCCTAAAGTCCAAAACCTGATTCTGTAAAACTAATAGAACTTAGCAGGGGAACATATAGTGTCCAACGTAACGTTCTAGTGAATAAAGACTTATGATGAGAAGTTGTTGTCGCCTGACTTCTTCTCACCTCGTACACAAACATGTATTTGCAGGTTTTGAATAAAGGTGCGGTCCTGGCGGCGCTGACGGGTCCTGGCGGTGCAGATCGCTCCGCCTTAATGTGAGCGCCGTTCTTCCTCTGACGGGAAGAGTCCAGCCAGACTCCTGGGAGGAATTTGGCAGAAAATGTGAATCGGCAGCAAAGATCAGGCTGATGGCAGGAAGGCCGTCCTGCTTTAGAGACCTGGAGCTAATCCCTGATGAATAATCAAGAATATCAGAGAAAACCAGCAGAAAAGCTGCTCAGCAGTTAGAAGACGGGTTTGATGGCTGTTAGACCAATTTATGCTTTTCTATTGATTATTGAAGAGGATGAATATGTTAGGGGATGCTGTTTTTTTGGTTATATATATCTATATAAACCCAAAAGGGTTTCTAAAATGCTAATTCTCTTTGGAGTCAAGAGACAGAAATAGATTCCTGTGTTGTCTGGTCCAACATGGCCGCCCAGGTTTCCACCTTCTGACCGGCTCGCTGACCCTCACACTCCAACGCCGGCACCGACAGAGGGCTTCGTCACGTCGGTGTCCTCGGCCCTGATGGGGCCCCCGGCTACGTTCTGCCGCCGCTGTCTGCCGGTTCTAACGGGCCAGATCGGAGCGGACAGCACTGCGGGGCTCTGACGTGGAATCCTGCTCTTCCAGGAGAAACTGCTGACATTTCAGCAGCACTGAGCGTCTCTCCTGGCTGCTTTTCTCTGGTTTTCTGTATCATCGTCGTCTCTAAACCGCTAACTTTGCAGCTTTCACTCCTGATAACCGTTCTGGTGAGCTTTACCGTTGACTTTATGAACTTAGCTAGATTTCTCTGGTTCTGAAGATGTTCCTCTACGTTTCAGACGGGTCACTTTCTCACTTATCAAGTGAAACTAGTCCTGTTCCTCCCTCAGGGCTCAGCAGACATTTTCCTCTCAGTATTTGATGATTTTCTCTGCGCGCTTCAACCAGCCGGTTTTACCGCTGAGCTGAGATTTATCTCTACCGTCTCTGGGTTCTGGATGCTGATGCTGGCAGGTTGAATCCACGCTGGAGGACTCTGGTCCATGAGGCTCTGGTTGACTTGGTTCCTACTGATTTCCGGACTTTTCAGAGAACTGAACGCTCCGCCTTATTTAGGGTTTCTCTGCTCGTCGTGTTGGAACTGAAAAGGGAGGAAAGCCCAGTTCCTGCCCCCCTCTGGACTAAAATCTGGACTGAAACGTTCAGAACCGGTTTCACTGAAAGTCTTCATCTCCGTCTTAAGAAACAGGCAACGGAAATCCTTCCCACAGGGCCGTGATTTAAATCTTACATTCTTACAGAAACTCCTGTGTTATGAGTCAAATTTCTGGATCTTTATACGTTTTATGGGCCGTTTTGTTCTCCAGGAGGACGTGTGCCGTGTCCTTTCTTGTCAAAGAGGTTTTCCTCTCTGCGGATCTTTTATCTGGTTAAGTAACAGTTTAATAAGATAATAATAAACTGCTGCACTGGACTGGAGCGCTGCATTGTCTGCAGATTCTCAAGCATGCCAGCCGTACAATGCACAGAAAAAATCTATTTAAAGACTTTTAAACAAGGCTTTGTTCACTTTTCTGCACACATTGAGCTCATTGGAAACAGTTGATCGGTTCTCATAAGCAGCGATGGAGGCTTAAAGCTAGTCGGTCCTTCTCTTGCACACTAACATGGTTCTGGCTGATACTGGACCCAGGAAGATAAAGGAAAACCACCAGGTTAGAGCGCTGGTCAATGATTTAAAGCATCCACTCTGACATTACTGCTGTCACAGAGGACAACCGGCTCCATCTTTGTCTCCAGTGATCGACAACCTTTCCTCTGGGAGAGATTCGGCCCTGAAGGTGTCCGGTTTGGAACAGGAGCTTCTTTCTGTAAGATACGTTTCATTTGCTGCACTAAACCGACACCGCCGTTCCTCAGGGCTGACGGCTCGCTTGTTTCTGAGCATCATGAACGATTTCCTTCCATCTGAGAGGAAGCTTTGGGTCAGACGAAGGCAGATCATCCACTATTACCATCTACCATAGAAAGTACTCCTGGGTCAATGTGAGCTTCTGTGCTTTCTGTGTCTCTGCTCTGTCTTCTCTAACATAGAAAGTACTCCTGGGTCAATGTGAGCTTCTGTGCTTTCTGTGTCTCTGCTCTGTCTTCTCTAACATAGAAAGTCCTCCTGGGTCAATGTGAGCTTCTGTGCTTTCTGTGTCTCTGCTCTGTCTTCTCTAAGCCCCAGTGGGTGGAGGCAGATGAGCGTTCACACTGAGCCTGGTTCTGGTTCTGCTGGAGGTTCTCCTCCCTGTTAAAGGGGAGTTTTCCTCTCCACTGTCGCTTCATGCATGCTCAGTATGAGGGATTGCTGCAAAGCCATCAACAATGCAGACGACTGTCCACTGTGGCTCTACGCTCTTTCAGGAGGAGTGAATGCTGCTTGGAGAGACTTGATGCAACCTGCTGGGTTTCCTTAGAGAGGAAACTTTCTGACCAACCTGGAGGATCTGATGGAGTCTGACTTTGGAAAGAACCTTGAGATGACGTGTTGGGAAATGGAACTATATAAATACAATTTAATTGAAATTAAATAGATGATGGAACCAGGTCAAAAATGTGTATTTGAAACCCACAACAGATTAAATATGCAGAACTAAAAGCTGCTCTGTTCTGGAAAACTGTCCAGTTTAAATGAACCCTGGTAATTCTACCTGCTGAGGATAATTTAGTCACCTGAGCCTGTATGCACATTTTTGACCTGACTGTCAGAGAAAATGGTGGCGGTGCAGTTGTAGTTTAAATTAGGGGGGGGGGAAACTATTTAGGAGGATGCGATCGTTAGAGGTCTGGGCTTTTATTGGGAGCAGGCAAACAATAGACTTGTCTGGTTTAAGTCTGGATCCACAAACGCTTTGTGACATTCAGCGTCCGGCTGAATTACACAGCAAAGCCACAAGTTTCACACTCTGCACTGATTTGTCCTCTCAATGCAAATAATAGAGTATGGAGGGATATTCTCCAGCCACTCAAAGCACTGTCCGCTCCACCTGCGGCGCATCGGAGCGTGCTCCAACTGTAATTGGCCATCGCATCGTTGACAGAGAGCGCTCGTCCATTCATCACATCTCCCTCCTCTCCTCTTCACTCGCTCCTCTCTCTCTCTCTCTCTCTGCCAACTTGGACCAATCCCCCCCCCCCCCCCGTCCTCCTCCTCTGCTCCTTTTCCTCATTAAAGTGGGACCCAGGCAGTAGCGGTCACTGCTTCTCATTTATTTTCATTTGAAACTGGTGCAGCTCCACTGATCCTCTGGGGCTGCAGGAGAGAGAGGAGGATGGTGTCATTCTGATAACAACACACACACACACACACACACACACACACACACACACACACACACACACACACACACACACACAAAGGCGTGTCTATGTGCATCTGCCTGTGAGTGGATGCACTTTCACACCCATTTCAATTCATTTCACGCACATATTCACACATTTCATGTACCTGCGAGCTGCCGCGCTCTTGTTCCCCACCCCTCGTCTTTCAAATGTGCCCCCCACGCCTTTCAGACCCCCCCCGCCTTTCAGCAGATCCCCCCCCCACGCCGCCGCCGCCGCCCTACTTCTCTCCTGATTGTGTGATTTTTTCAGACGGCGATGATAGCAGGGTGCGAATCAGGGGCCAGTTAACCTGCACCCATTGTCACCCGTATGATTGCCTGTATTGATCTGGGTGTGCGGTGCACGTGTGCGCACGCAGAGCCGTCTGCAGGCGCACCCCCCCCCCCCTGCTTCCTGCGCGAGTGTGTCCGTGCATTGTATTAGGAGCCGCCCTGCCTGACACTCGCTTGATTGAAAAGGTGCTCGGCAGATTAGATGGCTGCGGCGGAGACGGCGTGCACGCTCCTGGCCCCGAGGCTGCTGGTTTGGGGGAGATGGGGGGGGGGGAGGCAGGAGGAGCGTTTTAAACCCCCCCTGACCCGTCGGGTGAAATGGGCCCGAGAGGCAGCGAGTCCAAGCGAACGGCTGCAGCTCTAATAGGAGCCTAATGTCGCCATCAGACAGGCAAACTGTGCAGGGCGGGGACGGGAGGAATAACTGAGGGTGGGGAGCGATTTCCAAAGTAAAACTTCTCCCTGCTTCCGAATACTTCACCACCTTAAAGGTAATTAAGGGACAGATGCTTCTGGACCAAACGTCCCAAACACCCGTGTCCACACTGCAAAAACTGATCTAAAAATAGGTAAAATGTTCTTAAAGTTAGTCTATTTGTCCTTGATTTGAGCAGGTAAGTAAGATTATCTGCCAATGGAATGAGTATTTTGACCCCTAAAATAAGATAATTGGACATCCTGCACTTGAAATAAGATGATGGAGATGAATTGTTCCTATTTTAAGTGCAAAAATCTTATTCCATTGGCAAATCATCTTATTTACCTGCTCAAATCAAGGACAAATACACAGATTTTAAGAACATTTTACTTATTTCTAGTTCTGTTTTTGCAGTGCAACAGTCGGGACATGAGCAGGACTGCAGAGAGCCTGCATGCGTTAGATCAGCACTGCAAAAACAGAACTAAAAATAAGTCAAATCTTCTTGAAATGAGTGCATTTCTCCTTGATTTGAGCAGGTAAATAAGATGATTTGCCAATGGAATAAGATTTTTCCACTTAAAATAGGAACAACTCATCTCCATCGTCTTATTTAAAGAGCAGGATGTCTAATTATCTTATTTTAGGGGCAAAGATACTCATTCCATTGGCAGATAATCTTATTTACTGGCTCAAATCAAGGACGAATAGACTAACTTTAAGAACATTTTACTTGTTTTTAGATCAGTTTTTGCAGTGAGGGAGTCAGGAAGGCGTGGAGGTCACAAACTAAACCGTCTCCCCTGCAAACTTAAAGAAAGTTAAAGCAAGATGGCCACCCCTCCTAGACGCACGCTGAAACAACAACAGCACACATTTAAAATGTAGTTAAATCATTTTAAATGAAGCGAAGTGTTTCATCCACTCCGGCTCTACCCTCTGGCAGATAAATGTTGTCATCCTACATTTCTGCAGCCGTTTACTGTCAGATTTAATCACTTTCCTGCATGGTTTATTTATTGCAGACATACATTTATTGATTATCTCTCACAGAGATCCACATGGTGCAGCTCTGCAGCGTCTTTATTGTGTCGGCTTTAGCATGCTTGTTTCTGCATTACTCCAAAACCACGTCTTAGCCTGAAATAAAATGCAGCTGGAAAAGAAAATAAAGTCAGTTTGAAGAGAAACGGTTCAGCTCCAGCGGAAAACAGGTGATTATGTCGATCTGACTTGGACATTTTTACTTTTTTTTGAGTTTTCTTTGGCCGTCTAAATGTTTTCACATTTCATGCAGGACTGTTAGAAATCTTGATTTTAGGAACATCAACGCTTCCCTGAAGTCAGCAGCAATGATTTCCTGTGGATCTAAAAGCCGATGCAGCATATCTTTATTATCATCACCGTAATGCATGATGTAGTTTATTTAATTTATGGCGTCATATTGCTCTCTATTTATCATAAAGTATTACGCAGCATACCAGCAGACACACATGTTCCTGAAACAGGTCGGTGCTCATGTAGCCGTTTTAAAGCTGGACACATCCAGCAGGTTTATGAGCAGAACTCAGAACAGAAGCACTGAACCCAAACACCCTCAGCTGTCACTAAAGTCTCTTATTTAAGCTTTCTTATTCTGCTACACAGAGAATAACAGAACTGCTGGTTTGTCAGCAGTTTTCAACACTTCACTGACTGACTGACCTGAAAGCAGCCCAAAGGAAGCGGCTCTGGTTCTGCTGGAGGATTAGCTAAGGTCCAAATCCTGGTGTCGACTCATCTAAAGCGGACAAGTCTGCAGGATTCCCTCTGAAGAGACGGGATGCAGCTGACGGTGCATTCAGGGACCACTATGGAGCAGAGCCGCTCTAAAGTGATGCAAACATCTTCTAATCTCAGATATCAGATCTTCCTAAACAACAACCGTGGTCATGTTCAGGTGGTTATAATAACAGATTATTCTTAATTAAATCAAAATAATCAAACCAAATCTCCATGCAGCTCGTTAACGGCACACTTTGAAGTTCTTAAAACAATAAAATTTAACTATATTTGCCACTCTGAATGTTGTTTGTTCACTGCTGGATAAAGTGAAATAAATCAAGAAAACTGTTCATCTTGATCCAAGCGGACAGAAAACGTCCTGAACTGTGATTTAAAGCTGAGGAACGTACTGAAGCTCAGCTTTACACCCAGACATGACAACATGGCATCAACGGGCCAGACTGGATTACGCTGATATATTATATTAATATATCATCTAATCAAAGCATCATTTTACAGCATTTTATTGGCTTAAATGTAGTATCAATAGATCGCTGTGTCATATCTTATATTATAACTGTAGCATCATCGTAACTTATCAAATCAGATCAGATGAAGCTGCTTTGATGAGATCCTGTTTGTATCAGAGAATAATTTAGTACCTAAACGTCTGACTCAGGTCGATTCATTTGTCGTATCAAACGACATCTTAGGATTTTGTTCCATCTTCTTATATCGTATCAAACTGTCACGGTTTTAGGTTTTAGGAAATCACGCCGTGGTGATATCCTTGCTCAGTAGTTTAGCAGTGATGTCACTTTTTCCCTTTTCTAATCCGTTAATTTGATTCTTCAAGCTCAGCGGACACTTTAATGTATGTAAACTTCTGACTGTGAAAAATGTCTGAGAGAGAGAAAAAGTTGTAGCAGTTGTTTCATTTATCGTAGCGTTTTATCATAATGATTCTTGTGGAATTGTAGGAACGTTTATATGTTTGGTGTATTTTATCAGATTTGATCAACTCTCTCCACGCTGTATCGTTCTATAGCAGCTTGATGTGCGACTCTGATCTAAAACGTTTAGTTTGACTCATCGGGAAAAGTGTAGAAGCAGTCTGAAGGCGCGCTGCTCCTCCTCTGGACAGGCCGTCTCCTCCACATATTTGCCACTCAGCTACTGCCAGGTTGTGCACACAGGCTAGACCTGTGGAAATATTCCCTCGGAGGAACAGCTCGATGCAGGAAGTCACATTTTTCATCTGGAAATTTGCAAATGAAGGGCATGCCTCAAAAGCAGTTTCATTTGTCACCCAATGAAGCATTCAGCGATTCAGTCAGTAAATTATGGTGCAATAAATTACTACCTGCAAACATCAATGAAATATGTTGACTCGTTGCAAAACAAGTCAACCTCAGCACGACTGTTTTTCATGATCAGGTGCGCAGCAGCGGCTCGTTTCTAATCTTTTATGCAACAGGACGGGGAGTTTGCACAAAGTGGGACTGCAGGAGTTACACCATTTAAATTTATCCGTAATGGGAGCTTTAAAAAAAAAAACAACAACACATGCAACATTTGGAGAAGGTGGAATGCATTTGTGATGGAACGAGAGGAAGGGAGCAGCTGGGGATCTATTTTGCGTTGCCATTATTATTTTCAAAGCAGGGATGCTGCTTTTCCTCCCATTCCTGTCGCTGTCATCGCTCCTCATCACCCCCCTGCCACAGCTCCGTCTCCCCGTTTTCCTCATTTTCACGCAAAAGTTTGACACGCAGAAAAAAAATAAGAGCATATATTTATCCCCGACCTCCCGCTCAGCCATCATCCCACCCATTTGTGCTTAATACAGGCGAGAAATTGCTCAGACTTGAATAAATAAGTAAAATAAATAACAAAGGCTCTGCTAGATGGCTCGGAAAATGTCACATCCAGCCTCGGTTGAGTGGTTGCCTTTGGTCTTAATACCAAAGCCCTCCCATCAATCTGGATTCCATCTCTCGTTCTATTAAACAGAAGTGCAAGCTCACAAATCAGGTTGGCAAAGATTTCCACTGCCTCGGGGAGGACTTCTCACACAGTGTAGTTTACAGAAAGTTATATATAAGGAAGATTTTATGAGCAGAAGCTGAAGAATGAGCACTCTGACACAGAAATATGCTGCAGCTCCTGAAACATCAAGGAGAAAAGTCAGAATTCATCCATATTCATGCATGTGTGGGTGGAATAATACAAAAATGTAAATAAGCTGAAAGGCAAACACAGCAACTGTTTGATGAAAGGCGTATAGAAACAAAAACAAGTGAAATGTGAATGAAGTCAAAGGTGAACGACTCTGAATCTGCCAGATATTCAATTAAAAGCAGCTCAGAGCGGCAGCCTGTGTTTCCCGGTGATTCAGCTGAGCCTGCGCGTCCCGAACACAATCCTGCTTCCATGGCAGGAGGAGGGCGAGCCCAGATAAAACAGCAGCAGCAAGAACTGCATGTTCTGCTCCACTGGCTGCAAGGTGGAGGTTCTACAGTACGACGGCTTCAATGTCAGCGCTGCTAACACAGCGGCACAGAGTCAGAAGCCCCCCCCCCCCCCACACACACACCGTCCCTCCATCCTAGCAAAGCAGCCTGAGCCGGAGGTGTGCATGCATGCAGGCGACGTCTGGCTGAGGGAAGGAGCTCCTGACGTGTGTTTGCACCTGAGCAGCAGCTCCTCTCTCCTCTGCGTTCCTGCAGCAGGGGGGCAGCAGCAGCAGCAGCAGCACCCCCCCCCCCCCCCCCCCACTCCACAGCACCCGGCTCAGACGGCGGCTCCAGCGTCCTGACTGCACCTGATCAGGCTCGCCGCTCTTTGTCTCCTTATTTTCCTCTGCCAGGCGTTTCTCTGTCTCAGTCTGTGCTCTTGTTCCTTTTTCTCTCACGCAGAAACAAGCGCGCTCAACCCCCCCCCTTTGCTTCTCCTCCCTCACCATTTCCCCCTCTGCTCGCGCTGTTAGAGCTGCACAGCAGCGGAGACCCTGCTGGCTTGCCTAGCTGAAGTAATCCCCTGTGACAGCTCAGCTCATGTTGTTATGTTGTGGGCCTATTTGAGTCTAATACTACAGCCCTGGAACAACCGAGCCGCCGGTTCGGCTCTGGACCGCCTGCACGGCCGCTGGGCATGGCCCGTTCCAGCCGTGCCAACAATGCCTACCGTTCACATTTATTACACATCGTGTCCGTGTGTTTGGCTCTGCTCAACCTGATCCAGACTCTACACATGCAGCTGGAGCCAGAGGAGAACACAAACCAGCCCTAACTCACAGCCTTTTGCCGCTTTTATGAGCGAAATAAATCCTGCGTGTGCCGCTAAACTTCTACTCGCCGCGCGGAGAAAAGGCCAAAAATCAAGATTAATAGAGCAGGCAGGATAACAACGCCAGGTGCAGAGCAGAATATCTGCAGTCTGGCTGTAATCTTATTACAACTCTTACAAAATATGTGACATTGTGCTCATAATCTGGTACAATCAGGTAAAATCCCTGTGCTGCTCTGAGCCTTTCAGTTTAGCTGCAGCGCAATAAAAAAAATGTCACAATTAACGAGCGACTGTAAAACCCGGTGTGTAAATTCAACAGAAAACTAAAGATTGTTTGTAGGGATTCTTGGCTTTGTGAAAATAGCTCACTTCAGCTCCCCAATAACTAATAAATGCTGAACCTCTCCAGTCTGTCTTAAGCAAAATATGACGGAGCAAAGCAATTAAAATGTGCATTTTTATCTGGTTCCGATGCTTTCCAGGAATGTAGGGCAGGAGCCTGGGATGAAGCTGCTGGTTCTCTCCCGGGAGACGGTTTAAACACGACTTTCCTGGAACAACAGCCACGCAGGAAGTCTCCGCGGGGTTCCCTGAAACTTAGCAACAAACTCAGATTCCTGGAGACGTGTTGCCGGCGCTGCCAGTTTCTTCTGTCCAACATCTTTCTTTACGGTCTGGTTCAGGGCCAACATTCATCAGCACCGCTTAGACCCGCCATGCTCCAGTATAAGAGAAGCCTGACTTTTATTTTGAAACGTCTTATTCGTCGCCGCTCCTCAGCTTAATCTGCGTCTCTTGGTGAAAGTCTGACGCCACAGAAAAGCCTCCAAATCAAGATGAGTCTCTATTATCTTGGTGGATCCCCCGTTCATCCCTGTTGGGTTTTTGGGAGGCATTAAGGTGAATTAGGTTACCATGGTAACCCAAACCCCACAAGGGTTTCGCACAAACTCACTACAGAGCTGCAGAGACCATGATGATGACGCCAATGACTTGAATTTAGAGTTAATTGGAGCGGTTTGCAGATGTTTGCTCCGCGTTGAATTAAAGCTTCATCTAGAGCCGCGTAGAGGACACCAACAAATACAGAATGTGATCAAACATAAAAATGTTTTAAACTAACACAAAGTGAATCAAAAATCTGAACACACTGCAAAAATGCAACTAGAAATAAGTAAAATGTTCTTAAAATAAGTGTATCTGTCCTTGATCTGAGCAGGTAAATAAGATTATTTGCCAATGGAATAAGATTTTTGCACTTAAAATAGGAACATTTCATCTCCATCGTCTTATTTCAAGTGCAGGATGTCTAATTATCTTATTTTAGGGGTGAAAAAACTAATTCCATTGGCAGATGATATTATTTACCTGCCCAAATCAAGGATAAATGCACTAACTTTAAGAACATTTTACTTATTTTTAGATCCCTTTTTGCAGCGCAGGACAAACAGGGAAGTATAAGCGTAAAAAAAATGACTAATGCATTTTAAAGAATACAAGCTTCAGGTAACAGTTTGATACTTGACAACAACATCCTCCCTTCGGCGCTGCAGCTTCCCAGCACGTTTGGACCCGAGCGTAAAACGCCGACCCGGACCGCTCCGAGATCCAGAGGAGCGGACCCGTCCGAGTCGGCCCAAACGGGCACGCCTCAGCGAGCAGCTCTCCCCGAGGAGGAGCTGCCAGATCCGACTCCACAAAGCTGGCACATCACAGCCGTTCCTCCCCATAGGAGGCTGGGGCTGAAGACGCGGGCAGGGAGCTGCTGATTAAAAATTCATCTCTGTTTATTATGATTTATGCATGTTTCAGTGAGCCAGGGACGAAGAGGAGAGGAGCGGAGAACAGCTTCATTAGCGCACATTGTGTGTGTGTGTGTGTAGCAGGTGGGGAACAGTTAAAATTATGGATCGTACGTGAGCTTCATTAGAATGTTTGGCATACGGGGCAAAATCATCCGTCTTCACCAAACACCTGCATTTCCCTGAAAAACAACAATTGACATCCCAAATTATATGAAGTACTCGGGCCATCAGCATTAAAATGCACAAGACCCTCTTGCTAAGTTCTACCTTAATTACCCATTTCCGCCTCTGTTGTTTGGAATTCAAATCTGCCTCTCGATGCGCTTTGTCTCAGCCCAGAGTGACGGCGGGGATGCGCCGGCGGCGGCGGCCGGCCGTGGAAAGCGGTGAAAGAGAGCAGGAAACGGGCCAGGGAGGAACAGGCTGACCCAGACTTCCTGCTGCAGCCACTGATCACATGCTGCTGGCTGCTACCTACAGCGACGGCTGGATGCAGAGAACTTCACACGCAACACGACAAGAGCTGAGTGATGCATTTAAATTACAACGTAGAAACGCTCAGTGCTGATTTGTTATTTGAGAGCTGACAGTTCTGCACCAGATCCGCTATTTCCACCACCACAAAGGACACATTCACCACACAACACAATCTAATTCACCTGGATTACTGTGTTTAGGCTTCCTGTGGGCCATAAGCAGTGATACCAGGTGATACATCCTGTTTGCTTTTTGGATCCGCGTCAGATCATCCAGTAAACATCAGAACCACCAGCCTGCTCCTTTACTGTGAAACCATTGAGTCTTCAGCCTAAAACACCTACAAACGTTCTCTGCAATCACCTCTTGAGATGCTGGAATACCTGGAAGGAACCTCTACCTCCGGCTGGCGAACAGGAATAAAGACCCCTTGATACGATGAAGAGACGTTGCTGCTAGACTTCAACCCAAGTCCTTCAAAGTCTGAAATAATCCACTTTGAAACTGTAGGAAGCTTTTCAAACAGTCGGAGGAAGTCTCCTGAGCGGACACAGTGGGAACCGAGGAAGCTCGGCCATGCAACTTTTCTTGGACTGCAGCTTTTCCAGCTCCTATACACCAAGGATATACGGTGCCATGCTAAAGTGTTTCTACCTTTTATATCTTTGCATTTTGTCTCACTACAACCACATTTTCTGTGATTTTGCATATATATTCTGGTGCCTTTATTCTGACACCCTTAACTAAAATCCAGTGCAACCAAATGCCTTCAAAAGCTACTATTAAATAAACTAAAAAGCACCTGTTTGTGAAATAATCTTTGTATAGATCCAACAGAACCTTCTGGCAGCATCAAGGTGAGAATATGATTTTCCTTTCATCCTCAGGAGCTTCCTTAGATGCCTACTAAAGTAAATATCATCCCTCTTGGACGAGGCGTCCCACCAGAGACGCGACGCTGTTTCAGGACTGGACAGCTCCCTCAGAGAGCTAAATATGCTAAATAAAGCGTTATCGCCTCCCAGCAGCCAATAGCCTTCATTTCTCCCATTAAAATCTCTAGGTTGTTTATATTTCTGTTGAATACAAGCAAACTTTTCAGATTTTCATTTGTAAAAAAGTTTTTAACAAGTGTTTTCTTTCCACTTCATACTTTGGCCCAACCTTACAATGATGTGTCAAATAAAACTGCAATAAATCTATAAAGCCCCTGCTATAAGACCAAGTTTAAAACAAATGTTAGGCCTGTTAAACGTGTTTTTAATACCAAATACTAAATAAATAGTTTTCTATAAACAGAAGTGGTTCTGGTTGGCTGATAGAGGCCTTCACTGTTCCTATTAGTAGCATAACTGCAAAGAGAAACAAAAGGAGCTCTTGAACACACTGCTAAAAGGCAGCTCCCTGGTCTGCACTTTCCCAACAAAGTCTTTGGTCCAAAACTGAAAAAAAAAAAAAATTCCACCTTGAAGGAGATGTCAAAACAGCACGAATCGTTCAGACCAAAAACACAGAGGTAAAGTTCACTGCTGAGCTGAAAACTCTGATCTGAGGAAGTTTGAGCATGTTAACCACGGTCGTGATGCTTTCCTAACAAAACCAGAAGAATAAACTAAAAAATATAAAACTAAGGTGGACGAGCAGCCTGAAATTTTCTAATAGAGTCTTTAAGGATTATAGCTAGAAGGCCTAGGAGGACATTTTGATGCCAAAAATAGTCAGTCTGAGAGGTTGCACATTGTATAAAGCCATATACCAGGTGTTTTGCTTCCATTAAGGTTTGGCTCCCATGCCGTGTAATTAATTTGATCCATCAGTATACAGTCCCAGATTATTCAGACGGGTTCTCAGCTTTTAACATTTTAAATTTGGATTCTGCTGCTTCTGCATCACTCCGTGCCAACAATAAAGAACACTATTAACTTTATCCACCTGTGTCTAGTCAAACACCATTTTTGTCATTAATGTCACCTAAGGGGATGCAAGCCAAGCGTTTGAATCTGAATTACTGCTTTTAGGAAACTGGATGCAGAAATAAAGGTGTAACAGCTTTGATTCATTGAAATTGATGATGTCATACCTCATCCTTAAATGTGCCCATCAAACATGTCACTGAACTTTTATCTGATTTTGTGCAGCAGGGCTGCTTCAGAGAACCAGAGGCGTTCCTGTAGGGTCAGTGTTGGATTTTTGTTGTTCTGTATTTTACGTATAGTCTGGGGGTTGGTCTAGATCCAGCTGAGGTTCACTTTTATGCAGATGACACAGTTATTTATGCAGTGTCATCATTTAATAATAATAATATACTATTTTGAATCTACTTCATTTAATGGAGCCAGGGGTTTCTGCACATCCAAGGTTGCCTTGGAGGTGGGTCCAGAGCTGAGGGGATGCCACCTCTGGTTAAGTTCTGGAGCGGAAACTCAGTAAGCATGCCTCTGATGATCTGAGGGATCTACTTCTGCAAAGGACTCAGTCCCTTATAGGACAAGAACATTTTAGATTATTGTCATATACAAACATGGAGCAGGTGGGTTGATTTACGGAGGTCAGAACCAACAAAGACACCGTCACACTTCCTGAAAATAAAGGTATGCTGTCATTTTTCTGACAGGAAATACTTTATTTTGACGAATATTTTAAGATGCCTACTGGCCTTTTTAAGAACAGACTATGGTTAAAATTTAGGTCAAAGTTGATGATAAAACGGAGGTTTGCTGAATGGTCAATGGCGTTTATATGGTTTAGTTCATTATTTACCTCTAACCTGGCATTTTTGGGGCTGAAAACGATTACTCTCTTTATTGGTAGGTGAAAATTCGGACCCATCCACTAACCGATTATGTACACAGTGAATTGTCTGGTACTCCAGTCATGTGGTGATACGGACAATTTAAAGTTTTGTGTCATCAGTGGTAGAATATAATCAAGCTGAGGACACAGATATTAAACAAAAGCAGCCTTAGAACGGAGCCTTGAGGAACCCCAACTGGGATTGACACAGTTGATGGGCTACTTACTGTTTTCTTTTTTAAATAATAGTGATTAAGATTGGATTTGTAGATGTATTTATGTATGAAAATATTCACCATCATAATATAAACTTTTTAATAGAAAACGAGGTACCTAAAAGGATATTCCTATTTATATTTTTTTAAAGGCCAAATTAACAAACGTTGATTTCTGGCATTTCGCCCAAAGAGGAAAATGTTAGGATAGAAAAAAAACTTAAAAACTTTTATCCCGTGTCCCCTCCCTGAAGACGAGCCTCTTGTTGTGGTCCTCCGTGGGAGCGGCGCTGACGCTGCAGTACGCCGAGCCTCCGTTTTAAATTGTGTTTACGATTTAATGACCTATTTGTGTTTGTTGTTCCCGCCGAGCGCCGCTCTGCTCTCCCTCTCCCATCCTTCTCCCGCACTTTGTGTCTCCTGCTCCCTAACACGCTCCGACAGCAAAAGGTCAATGCCCATTGGCTGCGTGGGGTGGTGGTGGAGGTGGTGGTGGGGGGGCACTGAGTGATGGGGAATGGGGCGGGGTTGTCATGGCAACGCAGCAGGGGCACAGGATGCCAAACGAGGGCCGGAAACCTGAGCGGGATCAAACGGCTCCAGAGCTCCGGCCGGACTGGGGGAGCAGAATAAACCGGGTTTTCACCGGCCGACGGCGCTCCAGCCCGGCCGACGGGAAGCTTGACTGGGCCGGTCAGGCCAGGAAGGCAGACAGCGGCGCCTGAACGCAGCGAGCAGCTCTGTTATGTCTGTGAGCCTGCATTCTGCTGAGCTTGGCTTCACATTAATAAAAGAGGGATTACCAAAGTCTGCAGGCTCCTCTTAGGCCCTCCACCAGCCAAGAGCATCCCTCCCCACCTCCTTCCTCACATCCCTCGCCTCCCTTTTCTCCCGCTCCTCTGCATGCTGCTCACGTTCATCCCATTCAGAAAAAAAAAAAAAACACTCATCTGCCTATTCTCCTGTCTCTGCCCATTTCATTTCTAGCCCTTTAAGTAGAAGCAGAAGGGAAATGCACAAAACAGATAAATTATTTAGATTTCTCTCCCCCCCCATCCCCAAAAAAAGAAAAGAGGAAAAAAAAAACATCTTGACTGTGCAGTTTGAAAGAAAAATGGGGAAAAAAGGAAATGAGGAGGAGTGAGAAATAAAAATTACATTAGATACAAGATTCCGCAATCATCCGGTGATATGAAGAATTAATCTTATCTTCCACCGGCACACGCGGCCAGGAAGGAGGGAGCGCCTCCAAAGACTCACAGATGACAACGGGACAAATTCGCCTTTCCATTACGGCGCCATTCATCCATTGTGACGGCAGACACCTCGCGATAAGCAGCCGTATTGTTGCCATTGACAATGTCATTATGGGACAGTAAACAAGAGATGCTGCGGCGGGTCGGCATGAACCGGGCGGGGCCAGAAGGTCACCGAGCCAATCTGGAATGAAAGGATGCCAGACCCCGTGGGAGTGATAAGACACTTCTTCTTCTTCTGCTTCATCCGTCTCTTTTCCCCCAGCCAAGGACGGGCGTGTGCTTAGAACAAAGCTGCGGCGCTCCGGCGTAATCAACTCCTCTGTACTCACAATCTTCCCTGGAGGTCGTCCGCAGAAAGAGGCTTAGACGGAGGAACGGCTTCGGGATCAACGGGCTATTAAGACGGGAGAAACAGGGCGAGAGGCTCGGTGAATGTCGACCTGTTTTATTCTGAAAGCCGCCTGTGCGTCTATGCTGCAGCCACACAGGTGGGCGGCCGCATCCACACAGGTGGGCGGCCACATCCACACAGGTGGGCGGCCACATCCACAAGCTTTATCCGCTCATTCCAGGGCGTGAAAGGAAGCCGGCGTCCCGTGGAAGAACAAAACGAAGCGTTTAAACACCAAGAGCAACTCGTTCTGTCGATGTTTTCAGCGGTTAATGGGGCATAACGACACACGGCTCACATTACTGGACATTACGCCACGTTCTCCACAACAGCACGGGTCAGGATTCTGAGAATATCACGGAGAAAAATACGAATCCCCAGTTTTGTTTGTTGGTTTGTTGATGTTGGTTTTTGGAAACATGTCCAAACTTCTGCTGATATTAAAACTGAACTGACATCCTGACCACAGGCTCATCTGCAGGGAGAAAACATCCCACCTATGAGGCAAAGCAGCACCAACAGGTTAAAGAATGGACCCAGGTGGAGAACTTTGGAGTGAGCCGAGAAAATTTGTAGACGGAGATGAAAAGGCAGCGTGGCCCACAACCCGACCCAGTTACTGCGGTTCTGCCTGGAGGAGCGGGCCGAACCGCCGTGAGAAGCTGGAGGAAGTCAACCTAAAAGGTTTGACCTGCAGGTTAAAGGCATTTTTCCTAATTACTAAGTAAATGTGTGGAAACAGAGCTAAAAGTGGAAAAAGGCAAGTTTATTTATAACGTAACAAGACGATTCAAAGTGTTGATGAACAGAACAAAAACAGAGGAAAAGTAGCAGCAGGTTAAGATATTAGACACGTTGGTCTACAAACTAAAACATTAACATTTAAAAGTTTAAAGGAGCTATTTCTCAGAGTGTGGCGCAGGAATCTCACAGGGTTCACCGTGACGGAGGCTTCGTTGTTCAGAGAGAAAAACGCCAGGAAGCGTCCATCTGGGTCAAATGGAACTGTTTGGACGTTTTAAACCATCTTTACATTAAATGCTTCGGCGAGATGTAATTTTAATGCACGTTTTATGAATTTTAAACGATTTTGAAAGTGGTATTGATCAATAGCTAATCATAATCTTCTTATTTTAGCGTCCAAGAGGGGATTTGAACTTCAAAGCAATTAAATTTTATTTATATAGCGCCAGTTCATGATACATGTCATCTCAAGGCACTTTACAAAGTCAAATTCAATCAGATTATACAGATTGGTCTAAAATTGTCTAAGGACCCACAACCAAAAGAAAAAGGTGCAACATAATTTCTTCTGAGATTATAAA
Source organism: Fundulus heteroclitus (assembly GCF_011125445.2). Taxonomy (NCBI): domain Eukaryota; kingdom Metazoa; phylum Chordata; class Actinopteri; order Cyprinodontiformes; family Fundulidae; genus Fundulus; species Fundulus heteroclitus. The sequence continues at coordinate 24,909,066 of NC_046377.1, read as the reverse complement.
AACATATTAATGTTTAGATATTAGCATTTTAGAATTATTTATTTCCACAATTCATCCAAACATTACCCAGAAAATTAAACTGATAATTAATTAATGACGTAGCGTTAATATAGTTTACAGATCTGAGACAAAAGTCGGTTGAGCTACGGCCTTTTAAAAAGGTTTAAAGTTTAAGAAAATGGGTCAACAGAAGCTGTTTGAAATATTACAGGAAGCTACAAAATAATAGGAATAAATCAAGACGTTTGTTCAGTTCTGGATGTGAGAAGGTAAGAAGACCTGCTAATCAACTTTGTTAATAGTTACTCTTATTACTTCAGATGCTACTTTTATAGTGTTTAAGTGTGGAAAGTAAAAAACTAAATAAAAAAGTTTTACTGACAGCCATTAATAAATTAAATGAGTCACAATCACAGTTTAGAGGGACACCAACGGAGCAGAAGGTGACGTAATTCCCAAAGATTAATCGGTGAATTAATCTGATTCAGTTTGGGTTAAACTCGTGAGGATTTCTGGTTACCGCCTGAATAATTCACTCAGTTTGGCTGCTGCTCTTAGCTGGAGATGTTCAGCCTTTCTGAAATGTTCCTGAAAAGCCTAAAAACAAGAAGCAGCTCTGCACAAACTGATTTCATCATTTTAGAAGTTTCCCTTATGAAAAAGTGACGGATAAAATGGGTGTCATGAAATCCTTTGCTAAGTTTATACACATTTTCTCGCGTGTGAATTACTTCTACCCTAAAAACTGTTAAATCTATTAATTTAGAAAATATTCACAAATGCAGAGAATTTTCTCATAATTATCATTAAACAATCATCAGTCATTCCCGCTCCCTTTACTGATGGACAGAGCCCAAAAACAACAATGGGGGAGCTCAGGAGAGCAAGATAAACAGTATTTGGCTTTAAATCCAACAATCTGCATCAAACAGGAGATTTAACAAAATGTTTGCATTCTCCACCTCGACCCCCTCCCTGTGGGGAGGCCACAGGATTGTTCCTGTTGCATTTGCAGACATTAGCACTGGGAGATTAATTTGTCCCCTTCCATTAGGTGGGAAAGCAGCCGCCATGGCTGCTCAATTATCGCTTAGCAAAAAGAGAAATGCTCAAACACGCAGGAAGCGTCAAAACAGCAGGAATGTGTTTGAGCGTTGCGTCATCCCGATGCATTTCTGTGCATTCATCTGGAGCACGCAGAGAGCAGAGAGGCAGCGGCGGGCAGGTTCCACTGTTTTCTGCAGCTAATTAACAGCAAACTCCGCGTTCTGCGTCTGCAACTGAAGCTCTGCGCAGAAGATGACAGGAGAGGGAAAACAGGGATGGAAAGAGGGATAAAGGAGGAGAGCGAGATAAAGGTTGTCGCTGCGCTTTGACTCCCTGCTGCTTCTCGCCTTTGACGATTCCGACTTCGTTAGTTATAATGAACATCGGCGAAGCTCAATGAAATGTTTGGATCCCCGAAAAGACAAGAAATCTGTTAGAATCTGCCTGTTTTCTGGTTCTAGAATGCAGGATGAGTCCAAGAGGATGTGACCAGGCCGAGGTAACGACAGAGTTACACCAGCGTCTGAGAGGAGTAGCCTCGGTCTTCTGACCTCGGTCTTCTGACCAGGACGACAGCGGCGGGTTCTGACGCCACGCCGTGGCCTCAGACGTACGTGAGAACATGAGAGACGTCAGCAGGAGAACCGGCGACAGAAACAGAATCTGGGTGCAGATCTGAGTCTGTTGTTGCTGTCGTGCTCCGCTGATGTGACGATGTTGCCGTGTGGTGAGACTTGCTAATTGGCTCACCTGTTTCTGCACCATATGGAGCCTCTCAAAAAAACATGAGAAAAAAAAAAAAGCTTCCACACGAGTTCCCCCAACATCTCTCTCTCTCTCACACAGGAATACACGCAGGGCTGAGTTTGTAGCTACAAGCAGGAGAAGATGCTGCAGCAGCGTGTAAACAAGCAGCGCAGCTGAAAAACATCCATTTTATACAGATGCAAGTTTCTGCTTCAGTCCACCTCAGAGAGACACCACACACCTCACCATCCTACCACAGAACCCTGCAGGGAACCACAGAACCATGCAGGATGCCAGAGAACCCTGCAGGGAACCAGAGAACCCTGCAGCATCCCAGAGAACCCTGCAGCATCCCAGAGAACCCTGCAGCATCCCAGAGAACCCTGCAGCATCCCAGAGAACCTTGCAGCATCACAGAGAACCTTGCAGCATCACAGAGAACCCTGCAGCATCACAGAGAACCTTGCAGCATCACAGAGAATCCTGCAGCATCCCAGAGAACCCTGCAGCATCCCAGAGAACCCTGCAGCATTCCAGAGAACCTTGCAGCATCACAGAGAACCCTGCAGCATCACAGAGAACCCTGCAGCATCACAGAGAACCTTGCAGCATCACAGAGAACCCTGCAGCATCCCAGAGAACCCTGCAGCATCACAGAGAACCTTGCAGCATCACAGAGAACCCTGCAGTATCCCAGAGAACCCTGCAGGATACCAGAGAACCTTGCAGCATCACAGAGAACCTTGCAGCATTCCAGAGAACCTTGCAGCATCACAGAGAACCTTGCAGCATCACAGAGAACCCTGCAGCATCACAGAGAACCCTGTAGCATCCCAGAGAACCCTGCAGCATTCCAGAGAACCTTGCAGCATCACAGAGAACCCTGCAGCATCACAGAGAACCAAACAGAATCCCAGAGAACTGGACACCATGCAGTGCTTTGGTGTCTGGAATGAATCTGCTTTGACAGCCACTGTGAGGCTGGAGTAAAAAGTAGAACCACTGTTTTGCAGCTGCCAGCATTAGAACCTGCCAGCATTAGAACCTGCCTACATTGACCAATCAGGGCACAGAAAGGAGCCATCGGCCCGGCGGGTTCTGCTGACACGGTGGACGCAGCATCCAGAGAACCCAGAACCCACATGTTCCTATGAAAGCACCTTTTAAACAGGAAATCATAAATGTGGCGTCTGCATTCAGCTCAGCCCCACAGAGCCTCAGGGGCCAAGACTTGCTCAGGGACCCAGGGTGGCAGTCTGTGGGATTCAAACCGACAACCCGCAGCCTCTCCAGGACAAAGGTGCCTTGCTCTAACCACCAGCCCACTCCTTCCTCACAGAACAAAAGGAGGGATTTTCTTCCTTATCGTCATTAAAATGGGGGAAAAAATGCAAAAACTAACCAATAATGAAAAGGTAATACAGAATAATCAGAATCTGAATGAATAAATGAATGAATAATTATTTAAATTATAAACCAAACGATCAGAAATACAGCATTTAACCAGTTATTTCTTTTTAAAGTGCAACTTTTGAACTAAAGGGAAAGTCTGCATTAATTTAAAATGCAAATATTTATAAAAAAATTATTTGTCAAACCTAAATAAAAACAAAGTCATGAGTTCATTACAATATAAAAAATATAAAGTGATTAAATATTAAATGGTTAAAACTTAAAGAAATATAAAAACATATCAGGGGTTAAAAATAAACCATATAATATTTTGATAATTTTTTATATTAGACAGAATTGTATTGATATAAAATAAATTACATTAATGATCCAATTCACATACGTATAAAACAACATTTTATGCAGTTATAAAATATTCCTAAAGTCTTACAGAAATCTAATTAATAATCAATATGTGACAGAATACATAGGAGGTGCTGAATTACGTCAATGTATAAAAATAAATAAACATGTTGATTCCAGAGGCATCCAGTAAAGATTTAACGGTTCAGAATGATTACGTTAATAAATGAGAAAAGCAGTAATCTCTGATTGGCTGCATTCTCTTATGGTTTTCATCATAAACACCGAGCGTGTGTGTGTGTGTGTGTGTGTGTGTGTGTGTGTCTTTAAATCTCTCGGCTCCATGCGTGTTCCGGGTCAGCGGCCCGGATCGCTGCAGGAAGCCCCTCCTGGGCCACCGAGTGTTTCACCTGCCAGCGGGGGGGGGGGGGGGGGGCGGGGGGGGGCGACTCGCCACAACCTGCAGCCTGGTGTCAGTCAGAGGGAGGAAACCGGTCAGAGGGAGGAAAACGGAGCCGTCCTCCTCGCTCTGCCCCCGCCTGTCATTAGCAGCGTTTCATAATTCATGTGTTTGGATGAAAAATGGATGAACGGCGAGCGCCACACCGGCAGAATGTCAATCACACCTGTTGGTGCTCCGTCTGCAGAGCCTGGGGAAGCACTCAGGCTCCGCCCACTTTCCCACTTTTTATCAGAACTTTTGGGATTTTCTTTTAAACGGACAAACACAAAATCATGAGTAATCTAAAAAAACGGTACCCTGTAGAGCCGCCTTTGGCTGCAGCTCCACCTGCATCAGCTTTCAAGTCTTACCACAGATTCTCAGCTGGATTTAAACCTGGACTTTGACTAGGCCGTTCTAACCCGATCTGAACCATCCCATAATATCTCAGGCTGCATGTTCAGGCTGGTTCTCCTGCTGGAAGAAGGACCTCTAACAGGTTCTCCTCTTCCCTGTCCCTGCTGGAGCCAACCAGCCCCGCAGCATGATGCTGCCTCCGCCGTGTTTCACAGCAATGGCGTTCTGTCCGTTATGGTAATAATAACCCTGGATTTAGCTCCATCTATCATCCTGTCAACTCTTACCAGCTACGCCACACCTGCTGAAGAAAATACCGTATTTTCCGGACTATAAGACGCACTTAAAATCCTAAAACCTTCTCAAAAATTGATGCTGCGCCTTATCTATGATCACCGTTATGCTTACTGACTGATTTTATGTGGTACAATACGTTAAATTATGACTTTGGTAAACAATGAAGCTGCTCCTCAATGGATATTAGGAGCATTACGGTACACTGTGTCACTACCTGAGGACCCCTGAGCTGTCTACCAGACTGCCTGACTGTAATGTCTGAACTAGAAGTGCAACAACAATCTTCAGAAAGACTGGAAGTTGAAGGATTTGATTCCGATTGGATATTTTAAACGATTACTCAAAGGTTTGGAAATGAGATCTATGGTTTGTAACTGTTTTATGAAATTCTAATTTAGATAGATGTTATTGTAAACTGTAATGTAATCTTTTGCCGCTATCTTGGCCAGGACTCCCTTGAAAAAGAGATTGTTAATCTCAATGGGACTTTTCCTGCTTAAATAAAGGAATAATAAAAAAAAAATAATAATAATAAACCTAGTAAGTTAATTCACTATAAGTTAATATAATTATCAATATAAGTTACGTTTTTTTTGGCCTTATGTTAGAAACAGGGCAGTGTAGTCCAGCTACTCTGTCCCCCCCACAGAGACGGATAGAGAGCTGTGGACGTGGAGGAGGGATATTAGACACATAGGAAGAATATTTAGTGTATCTTATGGTCTGAAAAATAAGGTAATCCCACAGCATGACGCTGCCACCACCATGGGTCATTATGGGGACGGTGGTCAGGCTAATGTGTGATTTTTAAGGCACCAGCAATGATTCTGTCTTACTTCCATATGACCACGTTCATAGCTACGCAGCAGACATATCCGCTGCACATTTAAGTGGATTAAAAGCTTGCGGGAACAAATGTTCTCATCCACTTTGCAACATGCGTGGAGTTCTCAGCAAATTACCCAGAATAAGCACCGGAGCGTCTTTCCTTCGTCGAGGAATATAAATTTAGGCTTTGAGAAAGAGGCTCTAACGACGAGAGAGAGAGAGAGAGAGAACCCTCCAGTCTGCAAAGAGCCACTTCCTGTCTCATAAATATTCAGACGCGGGAAGAACCGCGGGGAGGCGGGGCCCTGGAGCGGCACATCAGCCAGTCGGCGTGGCGAGGGACCGCCGTTGTCATGTGGCAACCGGGGAGGCAATAACGGACGCAGCGTAGCGGGACGCCACATGGTGTGAATCCCTGTAATTACAGTCTGTGCTGTCTGCTGAGTGGCTCTGCCTCTGTAAACAGGAAGTGCGTCTCTCACACACACCTGCAGAGAGGAACCCGGGCCCTTTGGAGAAGCGTTGTGTCGTGCAAGATGCTATTCATCCTCTAATCAACACTTGTTTGCTGCTGCTGCGGCGGCGTGTGTGTGTGTGTGTGTGTGTGTGTGTGTGTGTGTGTGTGTGTGTGTCCTCCTCATCTCAGGAGGTCATGTCAGAGCCAATGGAGGGTTTGCGGCTCATAATGACCGATGCTGAAAGGCATCCAAGGAGCCACGCTGGCTAATTATCAGCTGTGTGCCTTCAAAGAACATTATCAGGACAAAGACCTGCAATTAGACACTCTCGCTCACACAATCCCCTCACAGCCTTTATCACTCCTATTTCCGCCGTCAACTCTTCCTCCTCCTAAACCGTCTTCCTCTCCACTCCACCCCTCTTTCATTTGCTCACTACGAGTCCCATGACCCTCTTTTTCTCCGTCTCTACTCCATTTTTTCATTTCCTGTCTCCCTTTTATTTATCCCCAACCTCCCAATTCCTGCTTCCCTCCCTCGTTCAGCTGCACACCCCTCCCCTCTCTTCCTCGCTCCTCTTCTTCCTCCCGGCCCAAAACAGACACTTAAATAACAAGCCGGGTGTCAGTCAAACCGCCAGAGAGCTTCATTAGAGGAGGAGAGCGCACAGGATCAAATTATACGCCCAGTTCTCCTTTGTGTGAGAGGGTTTGCAGGGGATTGGGCGATGGCGGCGAAGACTGAGGAGGGGGGGGGGGTGCAGGAATGACGCAGCTGTGTGTCGGATTAAAGCTTCGTCTGTTTGTTTGTGTGTCTGACAGTCGCAGCCTCGCCCATTTTCTCCAATCAGGCAGAAAAACAAAAGCTCGCTATTTGGCTAAATTCTCCTCCTGTTCCTGTTTTAGCCGATCCAGCGCCTCAGGTTCTGCGTTTTACACGCCAACGCCGACAAACCCAGATGTAAGAAGAGGAGTCCCTCAAGACCCCAGACAAATATAAGATAATTCTTCACCTCTAACACTGTCACAGCGAGAAAGATGGGGCAGTCTGGGGGATCTGAACCCACAACCTTGCAGCCTGTGCAGGACACAGGCACCCTGCTCTCTGACTAGGCCACCGCTGCCCCAGAGGATATAAGCGTCATAAAAGTATATTTACGGTACAGCTAAACAGGAGCTGTACCTTTCCAAAAGTATCATAATCGATAAAAACATTGAAAGATAATCCAGTTATTTTGCTATTTGATAAGAAATTCCTTTTTTCCTACAATTAGATTTTTAGCAATGAAAGAACAAAACCAAAAACAAGCTAATCTAACGTTAGTTTTATCAGAAACGCCAATATATATATAAAAAATAAAGCAATTATTGATAATATAGCATAGTCGGGTAAAAAACAATAAAATATTCAAGTTAAAAATAGTAAAAAACTTGCCAATATGAGATAATATGCGATATGGTAATAGAGAAACATCTGGGAGTAGCTAAGGCGTTCCTCAGCATCTCAGGTACAGAGTGAAGGATTCCTGATCGGATCAGAACCAGAGCAACCATCAGCATGCTGTGAATTATTATTATTATTATTTCTGTTGGGAGCAGCAGAGATTATAAAGTGTAGCAGCAGCAGATCAATTAATCCGATCATGATGTGCGTTAATATGCATATATAGGTGTAGCAGCAGCAGGGAGGAAGGAGCTGCAGAAACGCTCCTTAGAGCATCTGGGATGCAGCCGCCTGTCACTTCCTGCGTTTACACGCCCAAAACGTCACGATCACATGGAAATTTATTCAGATTAAAGACCAAAAATAATCAGATTGTACCGTTTAGATGGACACAATCAATTAATCCCATCATGATGTGCGTTAATATGCATCAGGCTTTATCCAGACTAGATCATTAAAAAACACAGAACAATACGAACCTTCATCTTTGCCGTGCATTTCACATTAGATTAACCTTTTTATGGATTTATTCTATATATTCTCTAATGACCTTTAATACCAGATTGTTTTAAGAAATTCAGGATTATCCAGATCTTATTATGACGATGATTTCAGTAAAAATATTTAAGATATTTACTAAAACCGCATTTTAGGCATTTGTTAACTACAGAAAAAGAAAAAAAAACTACAAAAATGAAGGTTATGAGAAGAGGAAATACAATTTAGCTAAAAGACATGTTTATTATAAGAAAGAAAGAGAAAATGTATCTAAAAAAACATTTACCTTTGGATATCTGGAGGAGAAAACTAATTTATTTAAAAAAAATAACAATGATTGTTATCTAGAGAGCATATATCGTCATAGCATTAACCATTTCAGACATTTCAGATGTAGTTTTCTACAATACAATCTCTGTTCTATGTTTTAAAATATTAGTTTTATCTCTTAGGTATATTTATTCAACTATGAATCTAATAGTTTCTAATAATCTAAATGCTTCCAAACAAAAATGTTTAACGTAAGATGTCTGCAGAAGGAGTTTTATTCACAGATAAATCTAAAGAGGTCAAAGTGGTAAAATGTTTAATAACCTTTAGAAATATTTCATTATTCATGAAGGTCTGCAACCATCAGACTGACACCCAGAATAAAATCCCAGAGAACACAAACGTCCACAGATAAAGAATCAGGAAGCAGTTTTTGGATGAAACTGGTTTAAAACAAACTGTCCCTGCAGAAAAGAGCAGGCGGTGAAAGTGACCACAGGATCTCATTTCTACATTCAAATGGATCAAAACTCATTTGCAGAAAGTTTGAAGCTCAACTTTCCCACTTTCAGCTCATTAAAACCACATATTCTTTACATTACCGCCAGGCATTTTTCAAACAATCCCCAAATTTTAAATGGATTTCTCGCTGTCTGCTTCATTTCACTGCTGTATAGAAATCAGAGCGTAAAGACTTAAAGTGTCACAAACAGGGTGATGGATCATTCTGTTTGCCACCATGTTGCACTAAAATCAGCTTTAAACATTATTCCTTTAACCCCCCCCCCCTTCCTGTTGTTATTAGGTTTTTACAGAAATGGGTTTAATCTTTGTAGCATTGGGATAAATCTGCATAATTTGTGCCTTTTTGTTAAACTTTAACAGGATCAACCAATGAGACGCTCCCTCTCGTCTTATTGATGGCTTTCAGGGACGGATGCTCATCTTTTTCCCGTTAACGACGCCTCAGATGAGGAATAGGTGGAGCTATTTTTACACCGGCCCTTATTTAAACCTTCCCTCCGCTCTCGGGATCTGTCGCTGAAGGCTTCGGTTTAATGACCCTCGCCGGCCATAGATCTGAGGCGCGTCACATCTCGCCTTTCCAATTTCCCCTCCGCTTCCTTCTCTCACTTTAGTTCCACGTTCCCCTGCCCATGGGTCCGTCTCCTCTCCCCTCCGTCCTCCTACAGACCCCCAGAACCACAGCAGCACCGATGTGCTCCTGAAGCCCGGAGGCTCCACGCTTGGCCGCCGATGGCACCGGAGGGAAGAGAGGAGGAAGAGGAGGAAGAGGAGGAAAGGTTCCCTACCTTTGTATCGGTCCAGAGAGGTCGCCGGCGTCCTGCCTGCAAGATAACGAGACAAAAAAAACATCTGTAAGACAGAAATCCATAAAGATAAATGTTCATTTAACGTTTTAAAAGTATCTTAAATACATTTTTATGCCTTTCATTTCCAAAGACGTTTGGATTGTGTTTGCCTCCATAAAGGATGCTCGCAACTTTTAAATCAATTCTGATTTTAGGTCTTTAGTGTCACATGAACAACAAAATTAAAAATGCCATCAGTCAGTGCTCGTGAAAAACAAAAAAATAAAAATAAAAGAAGAAATAAAACAAATAAAATAAAAATAACACCTACACCCGATCCTTCATGCATTTAGTTCTGTTAAAGCTGTAGGATGAAAAACTGTCTCTGAATCAATCAGTTCTGACACATTCTTCTTCAGAATGATACCTTTTTATTTCACATTTTTACTATTTAGACATTTTTACCCTCAGAACCCTTCAGCTATGACGTCTAAACTGCTAGAGTTTTAAAATCCACGTTTTCAGAACATGTAAGTGTAAGTCCTCCTTTTAATGGCTGCTCTGCTGCTCTGCTGGCTGAAAGGAGGCTGATGGTCAGCACCAAGCTGCATTAACGTTTAGAGGATCTCAGTTTTACAGATTTAGTTCTCTGTCATTTTAAAATATAGACATTTACCATGAATTTATGGTGGATACAATGAGTAAAAGAACAAATAACACCAAAAGGAAGGTAGGACACAGCAAGGAGGGGACGGCCGATAAAAAGGAGAAAGGACAATGGAGGAAATTAGGGCGATGGAGGACAGAATAAATGAGAATGTAGAGACAAGACACAAGGGAGAGCAAAGGGAAGGAAAAAATTAGAGCTAAGGGCACTAGTGAGGGGAGAAGGAAGGATGTGAGGAAGGAAGTGGAGAGGAAACAGGGAGCGCAAGAAACTAAGAAAACTGGAAAAGCAGTAAAGATGCCACTGATGCAGATCCTGACGTCTGATAATTCTGAGTCGGTCTAAGTTACTGGATCTCAGCCGGCCTCTCTGACCGACATTTACACCTGCAGAGCCTGAAAGAACACCGGCGGCATTACAACAGAGTCCGCTCTGCTTGGACACGCTGTCCTCCTGTCTAATTTAAGGTTCAGGACTTTAAAACTAGACCCAGAGACAAATCTGTCCCCTCATCAGGCGCCAGAATGCATCCGATAGCTGCTCACCTTTGTTTTCTGCAATATTTAGTGGATTATTGTTGTATATACAGTCATATTCAATAATTTAGCAACGGGTGACGACGTTTTATGATTTTTCTCCACATCCAGCTTACAAAAACACAGCAAAAAAAGAACACTTTATGCAGAAGTGTGGGATTTAAAGGTTGATTTAAAGGTGCTTTTTATCTGAGAAAACAAGCCTCTGAGAAATGCATATTCTAGCGTATTAAATATGAATGTGTGTGTGTGAGAGCTGCTAAACTCTCGTTTCTGTCCATTTAAAACAGGACAGTGGGTCGCACAGCTTCAGAACCACAGGAATAGAGAAAAAGGTCTAAAACCCAAATACCATATTTATCGGACTATAAGGCGCACTTAAGATCCTTTCTCAAAAAAATTATACTTTATAATCTTATGGTCTGAAAAATGTGGTATTTCTCAACGTTGTTTGTCTAAACTTACGCAGCCTGCATGGAACTCTGGGTAATGCAGTTTAAATGTTGTATGCCTGTGGCTGACTGAAGGCTTTGCACCAGCAGACAGCCTGACTAACACACATCAGCTCGTCCTAAACGTTCCTCTGGAAGCAGCAGAACTACGATTAAAATCCATCAGCTTCTCTGATTCTACATAAAAATAACTATAAATGCAGATAATCTAACTGTAATATTAAATGTTGCTGCAGCAGGGAGAACATTTGCTGTTTTTAAAATAAAAGATTTGATCATGCTGAACATTTTAGTTTAAACTTGAGCTCCTCTACTGACCAATTAACTAATTAAGGCCTGATGACGCTCCTGTCAAAGAGAAACCTGCTGGTCTGTTGACAATGGACTGAATGCATCATTTCTACAGTGGAGCGGTTGAGTTTCGCTTCAACTTTTAGTTACTTTTAAATCAAAAAGAAAACAGTTGGACGCAGATGAAGGCGGGGGAACTAGATATTGGCCACCAAAAGCCACGCAGACGGCGATCTAAATGGTAAACCGGTCCTGTCTGTCCTTGGGAGCGGTTGAGAAAGCGGCTCCTTCCTCTGGGTCGGCTCCAGAATTCCCTGCTGTTTCCTCTCTCTCTCTCTCTCTCCTTCCCTTTTTGTTTCAGCCTTTCTTCCATTTCTCTTTTCCTCTTCCACAGCATGTAAATAAATTGGTCCCCAGGCCCCACTGCTACATAATGCGTGTGTGTGCTGGAAGCATTAAACCCAACACACACACACACCTCCTGAGAACTGCAGCGAATTAGCCCGGGTTTTATGTCACAGAGGTAAATACAGTCAGAAACGGGTTTGAGCAGCGAGCGCTGAGGTTGGGAGGTGGTGTGGAGGGTGTCAGGGGTGATGAGGGGAAAGTGCAAGTGTGTATTATGATGATGAAATGCGGCGAAAAAACTTGCAGCTCCTCCTCAACACGGCGGCCAATCACCGCTACGGCGGCTCTTTGCATTTCAAAGACGCACTCTTGTCTGTTTCATCTCGCCCCCCCCCCAAAAAAAGCTGCAGAAACGATTGTCCTGTTATCCCGCTACACACACACACACACACACACACACACACACACACACACACACACACGCTGCTTCAGTCCATTTTCCTCCGCCATGAATTATGAAAAAGGGAAAATGGAACATCAAACACAATCCGCTTGCTCTTAGACGTTTACACCCCGACACACACGCCTACAAACAGCAGCCGCTACAACCTGCAGCTTTTTCACGTCTGCACGCACGCAGGCGGCGCTTTCCCCACGTTTACCGTCGCTTATTATCTGATATCTGGACGGCAAAGCAGGAGAAGTGAGCCAGATTTAAAATGATTAATGAGGCGTAATTACAGCGACCCAAAGCGCTGCGTGGAGACGGAGCGGCACAGCAAAGCAGGTCAAGCTGCCACTAAAGGGTTAAAAGAAAGGAGCACCTCGTTCAGTCATGGTGAATAGAAAGTACACCCCGCAGTAGATCACAGCCGTTAGCTCAGGGGGGTCCAAAGTGCGGCCCGGGGGCCACTGGCGGCCCTCTGAATGATTTTATCCGGCCCTCAATCACACTGCAAAGATGGAACTAGAAATAAGTAAAATTTTCTTAAAATAAGTATATTTGTCGTTGATTTGAGCAGATAATCTCATTATCTGCTCAAATGAAAAATCTCATTCCAATGGAATGAGATTTTTGCACTTAAAATAGGAACAATTCATCTCCATCATCTTATTTCAAGTTCAGGATGTCTAATTATCTTATTTTAGGGGTCAAAAAAACTCATTCCATTGGCAGATAATCTTATTTACCTGCCCAAATCAAGGATCTATACACTTACTTTAAGAACATTTTACTTATTTTAAGTTCCGTTTTTGCAGTGCACGGTTCAAGAATGGCTTTAATTTGGTTTTGCCAGGTCAAAAAGTTGAGGCGTACACCTTTAAAATGTTTTATAAAGTAATATCTTCATAAAAGGGAAGATGTAAGGTACAAAATTTCTTTTAATCTTTTATTAGCCACATTTTTATTTTTAATTTAAGTTAATAGTAAATAAGGCCTGAAACTATTTATCAAAAGACAGACTTGGGTGCAACAATTTATATAACTCAGCAAAATAAAGCAAGAATGAATCCAATCCTGCTCTTGTTGCTGAAAAGACAAAACAACAACAACAAAATAAATAGAAAAAGACAATCAGCCCAAAAGATTTAGAATATCTTTTGCTGAGCGAGCCTGCTAGACTCTTTTTTATGTTTAAATCTAAAATAATTTACAGATTCCTTGTTTGATTAAAGTATTTTGTGTGTTTAGTTTATAAAAAAATAAGGTTTTAATTTTGTGGCCCATGAGTACTTTCTACATAAACATTATTGGCCCCCATGGCAAAATGTTTGTACACCTCTGCTTTAGCTGAATAAACATAAAAACGCAGAAATGAAAAATAACAAACATAACTTCAGTAATTCAGTTCAGAAAGTGAAATAAATTAATATAAATTATACAGATTATAATTTTAGGGATGCATGATGTGTCAGTCCTAAAACTAAAGCTGGTCCGCTAAGTTATTTCCATCTGGTTATTTCCATGTGGTATTTTCTAGGTCATGTGACGGTGAGGCGGCGCAGGATTGGTCGAAGGGAAACGGGAGCGAAATATCGTCCATTACAGCAACATTTATATTCAATATGGGCCCAGATTTCCATAGCTGTGCATCCCTAGTTTATTTTAATGGTTTTGGCTAAAGGCTAATATAAAAAAATCTAAGTTTCTGTATTTAAAAAAAAATCCCGGTTTTAAAAATGTAAATCTTACTTCTTCAGTTAAACTGCATGTTTTTCTGATATTGCATCAGATGTTGGTGGTTTGTTGGGTCGGAGCGTCTGGACGTGTTCCAAGTTCCCAACAAGATCAAAACATGCAGAAAACACAAGAGCTGAATGTGAGAGTCCATTAGCCTCAGAGGTTAAACGTCATGAGGGGACTATTAGAGAAAAAAACAAGTCTGGCTGTTTAGACGAGAGGAAGGAGAAACGCTCTGAAAGCAAAACGGATTTTAACTAAAAGCTGAAACCAGACAGAAAAACTGAGAGTTTCTGCCCCTCAATCAGAATCAGAAATACTTTAATAATCCCAGAGGGAAATTATTTAATTATTGCTGAAGGAGGATGTTCTATGAGACTTTGTCACGTTGCTGTGATCATCTCAAATGGTTTTAATTGAAGGATTTGGGAAGAACGGTGCTCAGGTGGACAATCTGAACAATAAAAAGGCGTTTTCTGTCCATGACCCCGGCTAAAAGTAGCTCTGGGCTTACGCCTGAATGACTCCAGTGGTCTCTGCGGCACAAACGGATCAAATTCCCAAAGCAAACAAAAACTGTGTGGAAGAAGGTGCAAACGCAGCCGCTTGTTTCTCAGTCAGGATTTGTTTTTGAAAGTAAAACTGTGCTGAGCATTTGGTACCCAGCGCTCATTAGCAGGGTTTGTTTTTGCACCGCCGTTCCCAGGGTTGACCTGTCAGTCAAACAGGGCTGCCTCTGCCGCTGCTCTGGGAATCCTGCAGACAGCCGCGAGCTTCAGGGACCAAACTATCGGGAAGCCGTAATAATTACGCCTCTTGTTTGTCGAGATGAGAAGGAAAATGTCAGGTTGTGCTGTTGTGAGACGAGAAACTTTACAGAAGCAGCAGAGCGGCTTGGCTTAAGGGTCCAGAACACCTCGGACCCGGTCAGCTGCTCCTCAGCTCAGCTGGGACGGCTTTGGATCAGACTGATTAATAATCAATCAGACAGTCAATGAGAGGAGGTGGGATCTTTAAAGGCGGGTCTGAAACATGCAGGAGCTACGCTGAAGTGATGCAGACAGCAGCAGACCACATGCACCTGCAGGGAGAGGAATGAAGGAAACAGTGGAGTGTTTGCACCTTTGTTAATATGGAAATGTCAGATTACTGTTTAAAAAGTGTTTTTTTGAATTTCCCAATCACCGCAGCAGCTTTCTGCCTGCACAGGTGACCCTTTCAACCCTCTTCAGCGTTTCACCCTTTTAACAATTTCTATTAACTGACTCAGAGCAGAATCCGCAGAGCTACTCAGAAACAGAGATGTGCCGCTGCAGAGGCCGATGGAGAATTAGTTAAAAAGGAGAAGCGTTCAGGTAATAAACGGCTCCTCCACGGCCTCCTGCAGTCAGCCGGGCCAGATCTGGGTCGGCATCGATCGCTGGGACGGAGTCAGATGGAGAACGGCATCCAGGTGGAAGCCAGGCCAGGCTGATGCTTAGTGACAGAACGCGCTGTGGACCCGTCACGCCACTGTGGACCCGTCACGCCACTGTGGACCCGTCACGCCACTGTGGACCCGTCACGCCACTGTGGACCCGTCACGCCACTGTGGACCCGTCACGCCACCGCGGGGCCGCCGCAGACGAAGAGCCGAGCTGAAACGCGCCGGGCTCCCGGGGCGGCGGCGCCGGGGCCGGCAGAGAGACGGAGCAGGTGGCGGGGCCCGGCGAGGGCCACGGGGCACCTGTGAGGAGGCGTGATCAACAGAAGATGTGACACGAGGACACGCAGGCGCCGCGTGGCGAGGAACGGCACAAGCAGCCGGCTGTCGCGGCACGACGGCGGCGCTGAGCGCTCTGAACGGCGGAGAGCTTCCAGAGATTCCCTCCTCTGTCTCTCACTTATTGATGAGCTCACAGATAGTTGGTGACATGGATGATAAAGCGTGAGATGCCAGGTTTAACCTGCATGAGAGAGCCGTTAAGGCTCAGGTGAAGCTAAAATCATGAAAAACATCCTTAACCTGGTTTATTATCAGACTTTATCACACAGTACAGAGGATAAAGGTAGAGGAGCTTTAACATTTAAATAGATTCTGATTTTATTGTACATGATCTCCCACTGGGAATCTTTTACAATTATTGGCATCAGAAACAATCCCCAGATAAATTCAGTTTTATTTATATAGCGCCAAATCATGAAACATGTCATCTTGAGGCACTTTACAAAGTCAAAATCAATCAGATTATACAGATTTGTCAAAAATGTCCTCTCTAAGGAAACCCAGCAGGTTGCATCAAGTCTCTCCAAGCAGCATTCACTCCTCCTGAAAGAGCGTAGAGCCACAGTGGACAGTCGTCTGCATTGTTGATGGCTTTGCAGCAATCCCTCATACTGAGCATGCATGAAGCGACAGTGGAGAGGAAAACTCCCCCTTTAACAGGGAAGGAAATCTACTTTTAAATACAATTTTTTCTTGCTTCTGCAACAGCTGAGGAGGACAGAAAGGGACAAATGGCAGCAGAGAGTAGCGTCTTGGTTTCTCCAAGTCTCCATGAGAACCATCAGATTTCCTCGCCACGGTAGGAAAAACACTTTTCTGTCCCACAGAGAACAAAGAATTTGATCTTGAGCTTTTAATTTGAAGGTTTTGCTGATGGGATCAAACAGTACGGTGGAGGACTCGGGATGTTGTGGGACTGGAAACCTTGTTTAGCGATTGGTTTCATCATGTGAAACACCGCTAAATTAGAAATATCCTTCAGCAGGATTGTGATCCAGATCCTCAGCTACTGAATGAAGACTAAAAGCTCATCACTGGCAAAAAGGGGCTTTTTGACAATAAATGGATTTAAAAAGTTTGCAGTGGAAATAAAAGAATGTCTTTTACATTTCTAAATACGTTTTAACTAAAAAGGCTTTCTACTACCAAAACAAATTGTAAATGCACTGATCTCACACGAGAAGCCCATCGTTACGTCATCAGCTCAGTTTGACGACATTTATTCTGCTCAAAGTCAGCATTTAGTCTTAAATATCTTCTGCTAAATTTACACATCTGACTCTTTCAGACAGTTTATTCATAACTTCATTCTTACACAGAATAAAACTGAAAATATGGAAGCATTAAAGGAATAAAAGAGACTAACAGAAGGGATTATTTAAATCGCTTGGAAAAAGCTTGAATCACTTAAAAACTATCTTTAAATAATTTTTTCAGTTTCAGTTAAAATATAAACATATCATAAAACAAACAAGGGTTAGAAGCAACAACATATAATATCTTAGAGCCAAATTAATAGACATGTAATAAGAAAGGTACGCTAATCAGGCTACAGGGAGTCTTTAATCACTGAGGATTATTCATATTTCTAATCTAAAAGTCATCAATATGTTAAAGTTATTGATGGCATTCATACAGGAAAGGGAAGAAATGGCGACCCAGCAGCCTTCATGCCTCCCTTTGTTCTCATTTCTCTAAATAAAGTGCTGCAGATTTTAGTACAAAATATTATTGGAAAATTGTGTTTATAACTTCCTTTGGTCGACTGAAGTATTTAAAAATATGTTTCTAAAGCTCCCTGGTAGAGCACAGCATGAAGCGACCTGCAGGATTAATGCATAGATACACGTTAATGTTTAATATTTTATACAGTTTTTGAAAAATGTATCATTGACCTATATCATTTATAACATTTCTGAAGATATTTTGTAGAAATGTCATTAAAAGCAGTATTAACAAAAGAATAAATATGTTTGAGGACTTTTAAATAAATCAGTTCGTGTGATATGAACATCAACAGGAGGAGATTTTAACAGCATTTAGTTATAGATTATGTTTTAAAATGTTCCTGTTGAACTGTAAATACAGGCTGCATGTTGCGCTGCAGAGCCTCATTACTGCTAACGCTTCAGCCAAAGGTCAGAGTTCACCGTCTGCATGCAGCGTTGGAGGCTCCAGCGGCAGGAGGGACAGGAACCGCTGGTTCTGCAGAACAGAATGTCCAAAACCACGCGCCAAAATAAACAAGAACTTGATGAGAACGGCCGTAAAAAGTAAACCAAGAGATAAATCTGATGTAGTGGACCCAACAAGAGGGAATGAAATGTTCTGAGGCGCAGCAGCTGGACTCATTGGTTAACCAGAACCAGGTGTGCTGGGAGGAGGGAGACGGATCAGAACCAAACAGCGTGATTTCTGTCATTCTGACCCTCTTCCTGACCTGAGATCATCACCTAGAAGTCTTTTAAACATCCAACGTCAGGCTGCTGAGGTGCAGCAGAAACAGAACCGACCGTCAGAATCACTAAAATGACATTTAAAGCGTGTGAGGGAGCGCTTTGGTGCATTCCTGTCACTGTGAGGACCCAAAACAAGCTTTTCAGCCAGAAATCTGCTTTTAACAAAGCCTAACACACACACACCAGCATTTATGCTTCATAAAATCATTTTAACACATCCACCATCAGATTATTTATCTGCATTGGTTAGATGGTTGGAATAATGGTGAGAGGCTCCCTGCCTCCTCTTCCTGTTGATCTGCGCCGTGATTTCCTGCTGGTCTCAGCGGCCCATCTGGGACCATCTAACACGTCTTGTTTCTAACGCGTCTGTCCTCCTCACATCTCACACATGCACAGACCCACTTCACAGCCGGCGCCCACGCTCCCCGGCCAATCAGCGCACCCCTCACACTTCTCCCAGCGCCGATAAATTCTCTCCCAGACGCCGCGTTCACACCTCGCCGCCGCGTGAGGACGTCGTTCTGGTAAACTCAGAGCGCGTCAGGTCCAGGTTGCTGGTTCTGATCTCTGCCGGAGCTCAGAGGAGGAGGGGGGGGGGCACCAGGCGCATGCAGACCTGGACTGACTCAACAGAGAGACTCAGACTCGCATCTGCTCTTCTGCTCATGTGTGAGACGGAGATCCAGACTCCCGTCAAATAAAAAGGACCAAATATCTTCTTCAAAAGCAGAAGCACTAAAATATTCCTCACTCCTGATCCGTGGCTCAGCTACAGTTTTACCAGAATTAGGACAACCGCGTGGTTTCTAATGAAGATTTAATATTAACTTCATGGATACTGAGACACTAGGCAAGGAAAAATTAACCGTTTATATGTTTCATTATAATAATGTATAAATTCACAATAAAAAACATTTAAAATCACTCACAGGAATCAAACATGAGTACTGAGACATTAGATGGAGAGAAGAAGAACTTCACTGGAGTTATTTCAGCCAAGCTGCAGGGTGTCCTAACTTTTAGCTCATTAGGGATTCCTGGAATATATCCACAGTTTAATGATTTAAACCAGATTAATTAAGGGTTCGGTGTTTACCCAGAATTAAATCACTTTCTTTTCCAGGGAGAAATAATCAGATTAGACTTTAATATGCAAACATATTTAATAGGGTGTGCTATTTATTTCTCATCACTCTCTATACGTTTCAGGTAAATCATAATTGTGGCTAAATCCACCGTCTCTCAATCATTAAAAAGTGCACTAATACATTATTATCTTGTAAATGATGGAGACTTAGATGCAATAAAGAGGACTTTCTGGGGCCTGCTGGGCTCTTAGCTGTGGATGTTTTAGCAGCTACCTAAACTGAGTAAGACTTTAAGCATTAAACAACTTCAGGACAATAGTGGATGGAAAACTAAAGCTGCAAAGTGTTAAAATGCTTCCAGTAGTTTAGCTGATGAGACTGTTGAGTTTGACCTACAGGGTTATGAGGATTGAATATTTAGCCGGTAGTCCGGTGCAGACCTCTAGAGAACCAGGATGCTGAAGCAGAGACGCTGCAAACGTTGGAGAAATGACTGGAAGCTGCGACTAGACGTCAATACGCTGCAAAACATTTTCCTCTGCTAGGATAAATAAAGCTGAACGTTTAGGCATCATTTTAAAGTCTGGGAAAGAGCTCAGATAAATCACTTAAAATAAAATAAGAAAATAAGAGTAAAGTCTCCAGAACATGAAGGCTAACTTCTCTTCAGAATAACTTCATGTTTCTTAGTAAAAAAGTGAGATCAGGTTCTGGTTGAGGACAAAAGCAGGAGTTCTCCCCCTTTAAGGTGGATTTGTAGCGCTGAACCAACAAAAGGACTTCCAGAGACTTTTACCGTCATCACTAAGCCAAACGAAGCATAAACACTGCAAAAACTGATCTAAAAATAAGCAAAATGTTCTTAAAGTTAGTGTATTTATCCTTGATTTGAGCAGGTAAATAAGATTATTTGCCAATGGAATAAGATTTTTGCACTTAAAATAGGAACAAATCATCTCCATCATCTTATTTCAAGTGCAGGATGTCTAATTATCTTATTTTAGGGGTCAAAATACTCATTCCATTGGCAGATAATCTTATTAACCTGCTCAAATCAAGGACAAATACACTTACTTTAAGAAGATTTTACTTATTTTTAAATCTGTGTTTGCAGTGAAGACAAACCGTCCATCACTGCTGCAACCGTGAAAATGTGACGTGGATGGATTTAAATTTGGTGTCTGGATTTAATCCCAAAACTCCTTCATTTTTTACTTATTTCCAGGATTTGTTGCAGCTGCTGCAGCTCAGCGTGCAAAGAGGAGGTTTTATTCAGGTTGTTCTCCATTTTCTGCTGCTATGACAGAACGTCACTGGAGGATTTACTGATCCTCTTTCTCCTACTACTCTCCATTTGTGCACAATTATTGCTGCCATTACCTTTGTGTGTTTCTGTTTTTAGAAGAATGTCGATGATGAAGACCCTGTGGCCGTGAATTATGTGTACCATCTATCTTTTTTAATAGAAAGTACCCCTGCCTTACAACTTCTGTGTTTATTGTCTCTTTCCTGCAGAAGGGAATTCACAGAACTATTATCGCTTCAAACTTTGTGTTTTTCTTTTGATATAAAGTCTGCCTGCTCCCGTGTTTATCTCTGTAATCATTGACTGACCTACTAATGGAAAGTACACCTGGTCCAGTGTTCACAGATGGAGCTCCCTCTAACTATGTGTCCTGTCTTTATTTATGTTTCCTGTAGAAAGTACTCCTTGCCGTCTCCTTTCTGGGTTGAGTCGCTGACAAAAGTATTTCAGTCTTTGCTTTTTCTTAATTTTATGTCTCCAGATGCTCCTCTCCTTTCAGTCTTCAGATCAGATGCAGTGTTTTTGATCAGTGGTAATAGCAGCATCACCTTATGCCATGAATCAGTGCAGAGCGACTTCTCTCAGATATCTGATGCTACAAAGAAAACTACCTTAGGATCTCACACATTAGAAGCAAAACGTCCCAACGCGGCTGTTCCAGCTAGTTTTCCATGTTTTTATTAAGTCAGGATGCATTTAAGGGCTGAAGTGGCATCACCAGTGAAGATGCAACATCCTGAGCCTCCATGCATCTGGATGCACGTTCATTTCTTTTACGTCTAGAGCATCAAGGCTGCTGCGGTCTGCGCTTGTTGAAACCAACCCGCCGCTGCTGGATGTGCAGATTTTGAGCCATTATGTTGGATTAGCACAATCATTCTGGTAAGCATTACAGATGTACCTGTTAGAGCTGAATAACAAACGTGGCCCTCGCGGCCGTTGACCGTGTGGCGGGGACTACACGAGCCAAACAAACACTTTTACAGTGGAACCAATCAGGGTGTAAAATGGAAGCGCTCCACTGTGGGATGTGGAAATTGCAGAGAAAGGGCCATTAGGTTGTAATACGGCGCAGTAAAGCTGTGCATGTGCTTCTGTTGGAAAAGCTCTGACAGAGGGGCCTCCAAGGAGCACTTTCTCTGTGCGCGTGGCCATGAGTGTGTTAGCAGGGAGGCATGCGCTCATGCATGCACGTGTGACATATTGAGGGCATTTAAATGCAGCGAGAGAAACGAGGCGGTTTTTAAAGGGGTGAACAATGGGAGAAGTGGCAGCAGAGTGTTAGGCCTCATTTACTTTGTGATATTCAAAGGGCACGCAGGCTGCAAACACACGCGCCCATTTTCTGTCCGCCTGTCCGCATCCCAGCCCTGATGAGTGTACGACAACCAGAAGTGGCTAAAGGAGAGATTCCTGAGTCATCCATCATGCTTCTGGGAGAGGAGTGAAGACGTTTAATAACCACCCCCTCCTCATCCTCTCCTTCCCCATTTAATAACGGCTCCATTAGCCCAGACCTCCTCACACATGCAAATGAAGCCGGCGTTACGGAGGCCTGCGTCACGCGCCGCCGATGCAACCCCTGATCGACCCGCAGCAGCTCTGAGTTCTGATTGGACCAACGGAGGTGGAGATGGAGGTGGAGATGGAGGGGAGTCAAGAGTCTGAGCGACAAGAACATGGATGGGGGGCAAAAGTTCCAGGAGGAACTCGGAAAACAGAGGAGAAGTTAGATGAGTTAGCCCCGGCAACTGATGCTTGATTCAGCAAACTCTGATGGTGGACACCGTCCAGCAGAGAGACCCAGATGTCTCTGTCCTCAGGGACGCATTGCTGCTCATCCCCGAGGGTCCCACGTCAGTCCCAGGAATAGAAGAGATAGAAACGCTGCGTTCCCCCGGGTCATCATTCAGGGTAGGGCTGCACAATTAATCGCATTTTCAATATAATCGCAATTTAAAAAAAACACAATTTCCAAATCGCAGAGGTCTGCAATTTTTGGCTATGTAACAATTAGTGAATCAGACCTTTAGGCGTCAGTAAAATGTTTAAAGTGGGTTTGCCTCCACATGGAAGGGAAGACAGTTGCAGCAGTGAGATAATCTAATTTTATTACTTGTTTTAGAGTTTATATAATCATACATAGCATTAAGTTCTGGTCAATCAGTTTAATACATAGACTTGTTTGTTGGTTGCGCTTTATGTTCAACAAGGATTGATGTCCAATTAAATTAAAAGCTGTTCTCTTGGATAATATTCTGAGTAATAAAAACATTAAAAGTTCTTGTTTTAAATAATCTTTGTTTACAAACATCTTTATCTAGAGGCCATTTTTGTTACTTGTGGTTAATGCAGAGAAAAGTCAAAATCAAATCGCAATTTTGGTCGAAATACGCAGTCAGAACGCAATCATTTCTGCTCTGAGTTGAGACGCAGCGGCTCTTTTAGCACCTGATCTGCACAGCGATGAAACAGATTGATTTGTTGTTTGTATATGTTTAAAAAGACATGATAAATTAAACTCAAAAAAAGAAAAATCTAATTAAATCGCAATATCAAGATAAAAAAAAAAAAAAAATCGCAATTAGATTATTTTCCAAAAATCGTTAATTCAGGGGGAAGCACCATGAAAAGCTCCAAAAAGGGGAATTGGGACGCCCTGACCAAGGCAGCGGATGCCTTTCTAAGAGGAGGAGCAGCAGCTCTACTCCAAGTTTCCGCTGGATGACGGAGGTGTTGTCCTCGTCTCTGAGGGACAGTCCAGTCCCCTGATGGACGAAGCTCGTCTCAGATCGTATCTGGGATCGTGTTGCTCGGCTCCTTCCTCGCGGTGGCAGCCGAAGCGTCGCTACAGCCAGGTCTTCATGTCCACCCGCAGAACGTTATTTCAACAGCAGTCACACTTTTCTATCTTTTTCATTAATAAAAAACATTTCTATCTGAGTCTAACATCAAGTCATGCATAGCTGAAAATGTCAACGCTGGATTTCTTCTCGTATGACCACGGATTTTCCTTCTACCACGGAGAGCGAGCTTTTGTGGCTCAAATCTTGTAGGCATGGCACTTTTTCCCTAGAATTACCTCCTCCGCTGGAATGATTATACCATAGATGTATGCAATGAAACCATTACTGACAATTTGCCTCCGTGCAACCAGTGAGGAAGATCCTGTTCCGTACACTGTAGCTTTCACAGCCCTGAAGAACTGTCACACAAATTACTGTAATTATCCATCTAAATGTCTTTTCTGTTCATTTAATGACTTCATTTATTACACTTAAAGCCAAATTGCAGTTTAAAGCCACAAGCAATGAAAAGAAGCACTTTTCCTTGGCAATCAACACGTGATAATGCTCTTTAGACTTAGATTTAAGGCCCATGCCTCTGAAAAACTGAATGGGGTTCATTCTGGACTAACAGATTTATGTGGCCGTGAGTTTTCAGCATATAGATTTCATTAAACAAATAAAAAAAATATCATTTTTGTTTGGGTGTAAAACACAACCAAGTCCAGAGCCACTTTCTGCTGTTTGCGTTGATGTCAGAAGTTCATTAAAATGCTGTTGTTGCATGTTGCCAGTAATCGGCTTGATTAGCCAAAGCGTTGATTGTGCTAATTCTGCTTTCAGCTCTAAAAAATACAATTTCACTCAACATAACATAAATAAACAGGTAAAGACGTGCCTGGATTAATAAACATGAGCATAAATTAAACACTGAAACAGTTAAATTAAGCAGATATGGAGACGTCAATAGGAGGTTTTAGTGCAGACACAAGCTTTTATTCAATAAAGGAGCGTTCTATGCCTTTTATTGACCTAAAAGCTAATTATGTTTTCTGGATTTTAATTTTTAATGCACAGGAGACTAGATGCATCATCAAGCTGGGCTGGTTCTGGTTCTGCTGTTCAGTTCATGGAACCCCTGCATTATTACGTTGACGGTAAAAACAATGGTACTTTTCTTTTAATTCCAGAGATTCACATCGGGACCTGAAAAAGGTCATTTGAAGTCAAATCTGGTTCTACAAACGCTTCAATCAAGTGTCCAAAAAAAAAAAAAACATGATCCATCAGCTGGTAGAACCTTTTTGAAACTTAGTAGAACCTTTTTGGCAGTTGGCAGAACCTTTTTGGCAGCTGGTAGAACATCTCTGGCAGCTTTACCTCTCACTAGTTGTTTCCTGTTTGACTTCATCAGTCTCATCACTGTGGAGGAACTTCAGCCACTCTTTCCATCAGGTTTGGGCTTTGACTAGACCACTGTCACACCTTGATTTCTTTCTTTTTCAGCATTCGGCTGTGGATCCGCGGCCGTGTTTCGGATCATGGTTCTGTAGACGAACCAGTTTGGGACTCACACTCTGGAATACGTTGGTATACTGAGGAGTTTACGACCCAAAGCATCCGCCCTCCACTCCCTCGCTGACATTTCTGAGCTCACATGCCATGTTTGGTACGGCGAACATGCGGTTATGCATCAGGACCAAACATCTCCGCTCTGGTCTCATCGGCCCAGACGACATTGCTCCATTTATTCAGATACAGCTTTGCTAACTGCTAGCTTATCAGGGAGAAGAGGACGTCCATCCTGAAGGTTGGAAGCTGCTGAGATGTTGTCCTGTCTGCAGGATGATGGACGTCAGACAGTTTGGATCTGATGACCAGATTGATGGACAGCAACGCTCTGAGGTAGCGGCTGATGCCTTCCCGCCCTGGCATTGTGCTAACACACACCTGCATCCTCTAGAGCAGCGGCGGAGCTGCAAGTGCATCTCTGGACCTTCCACCATGGCTCTGAAACGCTTTGCACAAAACGGAGAAAGAACCAACTAATGTTTTTAGATATAATAACTAATGCAGGTGTTTAGCAGTTTTTCTTTTTTGTCCTGAAATAATCGCATTTATTACAATAATGTCAGAGACAGACGTAAGCACAATGTTTTTTTTTAGGTGTATTTTTTTTGTCATTATTATGGAATCTGCGGTTTTTTGCACCTCATTTTCCGCAAATAGCATCACATAGAAGAAAACACATCCATGCTGCTGTTTTCCTATGAAATTATTCAAATATTCTATATTTTAAAACCTAAAAATGGAAATTAAATTGTGCTTCCCTGAAAATGACAACACCTTTGCTATGGTAGATATTTAACAAACACTCAAAGTTGCTTTTTTTAAGTCATTTGGGGCTCTAAGCTTGATTTAGCCGCCTGAAGGCAGAGAATGACTCCTGGGTTGTAAAGGCTGCAGACCTCCTGAACGTGACCCTGGTTCCTACGGAAATAACCGCGTGGATAATGATCCGTTAAACAATCCTGAAGGTTTTCCACGTGAATTTAACTGACTTTAACTATTATTGTTTTCTGTTCAGGAGCAGAGCACTGATATGTCCTGAAAACTGAGCGGGGAGTACTTTCTATTCAACATGGCTGTAAAAACAGTGAATCAGAGACAAGCGTTACTGAGATGGCATGGATTTAATTTCTACATCGTTCCCCTATAAAGTCCAGAGTCATGTTGAGGTGGTCGTACTCTCATCAGAACACCGGTTAGAGGAGAACGTGTCAGTGGAGAGGAGCAGGGTGGAGGAATTACCGGCTCTGGGTGAGGAGAAGGAAACATAACTGGGCTGAAATCATACTTTTTACATATTTGACATAACTGAGCCTTTTTGTTACCCCTTTGCCATTGTTAGCATAGCTGAAGGCAACAACTTGCCGTTGTTCACTTGAGGACTGAACTCTTTCGTTCTCTTCTGATCCCTTAATGCCGCTCTTTGAAAACTCCAGATTGGGTAAATAAATTTCCCATCCCTTAACGACGGGTCCCGGTGACAGGATCTGTGACGAGGTGTCTCATAAAAGGCCGTCATATCAGATGCGCTGCTGCCCACGTGAGCGCGGGCCGATAAAACGAAGCCCGGGGAAGAATCAATATCACCGACGCCTGTTCATCAGATTCGGGGGGTGGCTTAGACAGTGAAATGTCAAACTCTAATCTCTTTAATAGTCGGATATTACATTTTAATCCCGGTCTGATTCCTCCACTCTCTTCGTTAAGGCCACCTGCAGACGCCCGTGGAGGAGCGGGGGCAGGAAGAATGTAATTTCGCGGAGATTGGTATCAAAACAGAGCTGGTAATTAAGTGAAAGGGGAGGAGGAGGAAGAGGAGCAGCTCGGGGTGAGAAAGGGCCGGTTTATGGAGCGGCGTGGCGGCACGCTGAATTTACAGCGCCGGGGTGATTGACTGCGAGACACACGGAGGCAGTAAAGTGATGTCGATGAGGAGTGAGGACAAATTGATATGATCACAACATGTCACATTAAAGACAGGCCTGCCATCCATCAACATGATAAAAGGCCTCCTTCATTCCAACACTAACCCCGCTGCCATTGATCTCAATGCTTCACTTCGCCAGCCACTAACCGTTTATGATAACTATCATTATGCAGTTATGAGCACGGTGACGATCTATCATAGCCGTGCAGGCCACAATGAAACGATAACCCTTGCTAATTTGTTGCACTGACGAGCTCAAATCACGGAGGGAAATTAGGTAGAAAAGAGAATAATTTCACTCAATTTCTCTCAATTATGTCAGAAAATAATACGCCGATGAAAACAGACACTGGATGAAGATGATTGTGGAAGAGATTTAAAGGGAGAAGCGTCTTTTCCTGAGATAATCAGATTTATTTGTTTTTACGGATGTCTTCAGAGAGCGCAGGCGGAGGAAAAGTAACATTGATGACAACAGCAAACGCTCTTTTAAATCACCCCTGAGCAAATCACTAAATCAATATCAATTAGGCTGCAAAAGAGCCCAAATGGACAACTGGCTTTGTTTTAACTAATGAAGTCTGTGGAGAATCCAATCTGTCCTGGTCCCCCCACACCCGGCGCTTCCCTGTCAATCCCACTCCTCATTACCAACCATGACAGTATGGAAAAACACACAGACACATCCGCAAACCCTTTACACGCTTAATGATGGAGATTTTAAGTGGAGATTTGTTAGGAAAACATGCTGGCGAGTAGCTTTCACTGAGCGTTTGGGTAGGAATTAAGATTTATTGACTACTGAGCGCACAGGCCATTCATGTTTATCTGTGTCGGTGAACTGCAGACGAGAATATTTGATTTGTGGAGTTGAACATGAGCTGAAATGGAAATAAAATAAGTTGTTACTGCAATATTCAGAGTTTTGAAAGACTGAACTTTGGTCTTTTTTTGTGGCATTCACAAAACCACAGCTGCCTATATTTAAAAAGAAATTACCAAAAAAATGATTGGGGAAACATTTATGTCAAAGCTTCACTCCGTTGCTCCGGATGTTCGGTTAGAACCTCGGCACCTGCACCACACCAGCAGGTGGCGATAATTAACATTCAGAGAGCAAGAACATCCTTAGCAGGGCTCCAGATTCCAGATTAAATAAACTGACCCATTTGGTTTCAGGTTATCTCTGCCCATACAGACAGTCCAGTACTGCTGTTGATTTGCCTTACAAGTCAGATCTTTGAACAAAGTCGTTGAGTTAAACGTTTGAGCTGCACGTCAAAAACAGTGACCAGGCTAACTAGCGATAGCAAAACAAGCTGATACCAACATATTTATCATTACTTTGGTCAAATACAGCCGGTTAGTCCTGGTCAAATACAACCGGTTAGTCCTGGTCTACTGCGTCTCAATGCATGGCGGCCATCTTGATTTCTGAACTACGTGGGGATCTCTGAAGAAAATGCCATTGGGAGCTTCAGTATGTCTCATCAATCAATGCTTGTTAATTGGTGCCTTTGCTATAAATTAGACAAATGTGTTGAAGTGCATTGAGACAAAATTTGGACTTCAAGAGTTTCTAGGTCAAGTTTTGGACCTGGAACCAGATAATTCAGATTAAACAGGCTGGACTCTGACATCTGCTAATTGTTGGACATTTTATTGTCCAACAATTTTTATTGTTGGACCATAAAACGGCAGGAAAAAGAGCGGAGAAAGAATAACAGGGCTGCAGCATTATAAAATATAAAGAAAATAATTTGGAAATTTTATTAGTGATACAAGGAAAACATCAGCTAGTAAGAGAAAATGGATAGATTTTAGCTTGATTTGCACTAATCGGTGACAACGTGACAACGCCCTTCAGAGCAGATGACATGACTAAGTTTGCTTGTTTCAGGTTCAATGATTTGTTTTAAATTAGGTCAGAGGAGATGCAGAAATATATGATAAAACGATGCCTGCCGTTCATTCAGGCTGCAGGAGGTCGAGAGAGAGCAAGACTTTCAGCAGATAACAGCAAGGCTGAGCAGAGTACAGCTATAAGTTGTTCTGTTTTCCTTCTTTTCCAAAACATGTTTTCAAAAATTAGTGAAAGTTTTACAGGTATTGCTGTTTCACACATGGTGCGATGTCACTTTAGCCTCTGATATAGAAAACACATATTTACTAGAAATGACAAGAAAACCTATTATAAATCCTGCAATGTATGCCTATTAAACAGACACCAGTATTAGAGAATCAAAGTTTAAAATAAAGTAGAGATCAGAAACAGACCAGTCTAAAAATATGTATTTTTTTTTAATGAATCATATTTTTCATCATAGCCATGCACGACCTGCATGTTTCCACCTCAGTTTGAAGTGGGACCCAAACGAAGCTGCTGTGAGCTGACCTAACTCTCTGCATTCCTAAATGAATAGAAACGGGTAAAACTCTGACAGTGAACATAATGTCGCTACGATAATTTGGATTCTGCTTTTATTGAGCGAAAACATACAAACAGAGCGCTCACACAGCCCAGCCAAGGCAGGCGGCATGCAGCGAGGCTCCTCAGGGTTGCCATATCATTTTAAACATCCATCAGCTCAGCAGAGATATCATATTAGCTCCTCATCTGCATGCGGCACAGACAGAATGACAAACGAGAGAGAGAGAGGGAAGGCGCTCTGCCCTCGTCTCCTTCATTGCACCTCCTTCCACCCTTCCAAACCTCGCCTTCCTCCCTCTATCTCCTTATCCCTCTCTTCTAACCTCCTAAATTGGATCACCGCTGCCAGCCAAGCGTGTGCAGGAGTGTGTGTGCACATTGTTGCGGTGTAATCACATCTTTTAAATGGAAAAAGGGGATGAATCTCAGGAGAAACGATGACCACTGGGCCCATATCTGACTCCTGAGCCTCCAGCTCCTTCCCAGTGCCCATCGCCAGTCTTTGTATCTCAGTGTACTCCATCACATTTGCTTTTACCAAGCAATCTAGGAGTCCTGAAAACTTTTCTTCCCTTAGATCCGCCATCTAATTCTCCTCCACAACTTTCTGCCCAAACTTTTCTCTAGTTCTAAGGTTTTAGCAACATTTTTCTCTGAGATCATCTTCCATTTACCATGATAATTATGACCCCAGTGAGCATCGCAGGCACTAATTTGACTTTTTTTAATGCTGGACGGCTGCAGCGAGACATTTGAGGTTTTATATTTATGCAGTGGACTGATTAATTTTAGAATAAGCTGCTTCGTGAAGGCAAACTGTTGGTCCAAATACTGTAAACTCAATAAAACATTAACGCTCCGCTCAAAATGTACGACCTTTGAGCTCAACGTTTGTGTGTAATGTGATTTTCAGCTAAAGTGGTGATAACTGTAACCTCCTGCAGAACAGTAAATCTTTAATGCTCAGGTCCTCCAAGCCTCTGGAGAAAGCTCATTTAAAAGCAATAAAACGATCCCAAATTAAATAATCACAGCCTCTCCTTGTTCTATAAAATACCCCGTCCTCCGCCGCTTTAGCCCATACTTTATTGGATTCCTCGGCAGCAGAGTTGCATCCTGCCCAGAAAATAAAGGTTTCTCAGGAATTACGCAGCCCCGCAAAGAAAATGAGCCATTTCCTGGTGTTTTTAATAGCTGCTTCTTACTTTTTAGTCATTCGTCATCGCTGTTCTGCTTCATCCCTAAAATAAGCTCACAATAGATTCAAAGGCATCATTACAAGCTTTTCAATAAGTCACGGTGGCCCAAATTGCTGCTGGTGGTTGGCTGTTTTCCCCCTAAGAAAAGCTATTTTTGGCACATTTAATGCTCGTTTTTGTAACTTTTGATATAGATCCAGGACTCGGACAGCTGAGACGACCGACTATTTGGTCCTTTCATCCCAAAGCATTAATAAATCATTCTTCATATCAAGTTCAAGGTGTCTCCATTTGCTGTCTTTTTACTATTGCTACAGTTTTAAAAACTTTTTATGCTTTTTTAATATTAAAAGTCTTAACAGCCTTCGGTTTTATTGCCGCCCCTCATAACGATGCGCAAAAAGACTCAAAATAAAATTTATTTCTCCCAGCAGCATCATCCGACAAAATAAGAATAATAATAATAATTTAAATCAGATAAAAAAAACAACCTTTAACTTTAGTACATTTATTTTTTCATTAAGAACTAAGCTCACTTGTTACAACTAAGAGGATCACTTACAATGAAAATATCTGGAAAATAAACGTGAGCAAATT
This sequence comes from Fundulus heteroclitus, assembly GCF_011125445.2. Classification (NCBI taxonomy): domain Eukaryota; kingdom Metazoa; phylum Chordata; class Actinopteri; order Cyprinodontiformes; family Fundulidae; genus Fundulus; species Fundulus heteroclitus. The sequence continues at coordinate 24,878,005 of NC_046377.1, read as the reverse complement.
AACTTTAAATTGATTTATTTACACATTTATTAATCTACTTTCGCTGATTAGAGAGTTTAGGAACTATTAATTGATAATCCATGTTTTTATGTTTTTCGAGGGTTAAAATAATGTGACACAGGAAACAGGAAAGACAACAGAACATAAATAATAATAAAAATACATTTTCTGTCCAACCACTATAAATGGAAACATTTAATGTTTTTTTAAAGTCTGAGATTTTTAACTGGAACTTTGATCAGACGAGACAAAAACTGAACTTTTCAGCAGCAGCCGGTCCAAATGGGTCGGCTGGAGAACAAAACCGATGTGTTTAAAAAGCACTTTATGTCCAATGCTAAGTACGGTGGAGGGTCTGTGATGCTGTGGGCCTGTTTCTCTTCCAAATACCCCGATCTGGTCAGATTATACGGCGTGATGAAATCTGATGATAATCTGGAGCATGTTGCCTAATAAACATATAAATGGATCAGAACCTCCATCCAGGAGGAACCGGGTCCAGGAACATCTGGAGTCATTGTGCAGAATGATCAGATACCCTCCCTCCTTATTTAATAGAGAACTAAGGGCTGGCTAATAATAAGGGCTGGTCTATAAAGTATTAGCAGCAGGAAGGCAAATAATTTGAGAAATGATTTCATTTTTTCCAAAGTGGGAATCCCCTCTGAGGGAATCTGCCCAAATTAAAGGTTGATTATTTCTACATTTTTCTGTGTGAGAATCCTTTGCTGCCATAAAATGTGAATTTATTTGAAGGCTTTTTGCACGTCTTCACCGAGGGAAACTGATTTAATTAAAGCGGTAGTCTATGCGTTATTAGGTACACCTTGCTTGTACAGGGTTCTACCCTCTCGGGCCGCCAGAACTGCTTCAATTCTTCATGGCAAAGATTGAACAAGGTGTAAGAAATGTTCCTCAGAGGTTTTACTTCATATTGACTTCCAGATCCATGATGAGAATCTCCCTTTCCACCACATCAGGCCAGGACTGTGGAGGCCACTGGAGAACCTTGACTTCATTGTTCAGAACGGTTTAATGGTTTTTATCAGCCAGCTGGAACCAAAACATGAGGGTTGTGGGTGAAAATCCCAGTAAACCAGCAGGTTGTACATCCACAGACGCCTGGAGAACTGGGTCGGCCTTTTAGTGTCAGCAGGTAACTTTACATCAGAGACGACAAAAATCACATGTGGGGTTCTCCAAGGTTCCATCCTGGGTTCCTCCTGTTCTAGATCTACATGCTCCTCTAACTCAGATCCTAAAACATCATCAGCTACCATCACTATGCAGACGACACCCAGCTCTACATCACCATGTCACCAGGTGACTATGAACCAGTTCAGCCTCTGAGGAAATAGAAGAAATCAATGCAGGATGAGACAAAATGTTCTTTAACTGAATAAAAACAAGACTAAGAACGTAGAGAACATGGACCCGGTTCTGAAGTCCTTCCACTAAGACTAAGAACGTAGAGAACATGGACCCGGTTCTGAAGTCCTCACTAAGACTAAGAACGTAGAGAACATGGACCCGGTTCTGAAGTCCTCACTAAGACTAAGAACATAGAGAACATGGACCCGGTTCTGAAGTCCTCACTAAGACTAAGAAAGTAGAGAACATGGACCCGGTTCTGAAGTCCTTCCACTAAGACTAAGAACATAGAGAACATGGACCCGGTTCTGAAGTCCTTCCACTAAGACTAAGAACGTAGAGAACATGGACCCGGTTCTGAAGTCCTTCCACTAAGACTAAGAACGTAGAGAACATGGACCCGGTTCTGAAGTCCTTCCACTAAGACTAAGAACGTAGAGAACATGGACCCGGTTCTGAAGTCCTTCCATGGCTCCCTGGATCTCAGAGAATAGACTTTAAAATCCTTCTGTTAGTCTATAAATCCCTGAATTAGCACCTAAATCCATCACAGACTTGTTATCAGGGCATCAACCCTCCAGACCACTCAGGTCTTCTGGCTCCAGCCTGCTCTGCAGAACCAGAACCAGAACCAGACATGGAGAAGCAGCATTTAGTTCCTATGCTCCGCTGATCTGGAACAAACTCCCAGAAAATCGTAAAAGTTCTGAAAGAGTTCCTTTAAGTCAAGATTAAAACACATTTGTTTATGATGGCCTTCGACTTTTCTAAATAAACCGTATTACTGAACCTTAATTAGTTCAATTTTGTAGCCCAACTGTTTTTAATATTTTGTTTTAGTTTCTATTTTTCCATGTTCTATTTTGTTTCTGCATGTTATTCCTACTTGCTTTTATTCTGTTTTTTTTTTTTTTACCCGTATTTTAATCATGTAAAGCACTTTGCATCGTATAAATAAATTTGCCTTGGTACCAACAAATCCTCCTTCTCCATTCTGATGGTCGCTTTAAACCTCAGCAGGTTGTCTTCACCTCTATGAGCTTCTGTCATATGATTGGTTGATTGGTTGATTGGCTGATTGGCTGCTGGCGCTCCTAATGACGAGGCTTATTGTGTCTTTACCGTCACATCTGACTCAGGAGACTAGATGGAGGGTTAGAATAATATTCCCACCGTCACATTCTTCGTGCCAGCTGTACGGTAGCTGCTAATGAATTCACGTGGAAATGTGCGGCAGAACACGAGGAACAGGAAGCGGCACTGGGCCTCAGTCCGTTTCCTGCTCCACTCGTGTTCAGGAGATCCTGAGAGTGATAAAAAAAAAAAAAAAAAAGACCCGTCGCTCTTCACACCAGCTTAATATCAAAAACATAAAAACAGTTCAAAGAGAGAAAGGCGCTATCACAGAGAAGTGGAACAGCACACAGGAACACGGGTATACAGAACCGCGACAATGGCTGGGAAGGCTGCAACACAATGCAGAGAGCAGGGCGGGTGTGGGGGGGGGGGGGGAGCTGGGGGAAAAAAGAGGGATGAATGCAGTGGTATCCTCAGATCTGAAGGCAAATCCCCCTCGGTGTTAGTTCTGCTCCAGCGCCTGGCACTGACACATGAATATTTCATACTGTTGATGTTTAAATCCCATCATTTGCGATGTGGTGCGTGAGCGTGCGTGGAGATCCGTTGAAACGAGGAAGAAAGAAGAGGCTGGGCGTGTGTGTGCGTGAGAGAGAGAGACACACAGTGTGTTGATCTATAATGCATAGTTTCAGTAAGTTCACTTGTGATATAGTCTATTGCATCTGGATTTCAGTATTATGAAAGGAGTTGACGCGCCTGTGCACCTTGAGGCTCAGATTACCGTGCGTTAGCTCATCCATATGCAGCCCGGGCCGTGACATACCATAATACTCAGACAATGGAGGCGTACTGTACATGCCCGTACATGTCAGCACTCATTCAGCTGCATTTCCTCCGCAGATCAAAAACCCAACATGCAGCCAAAAAGCTCAGCGGATGAGAACCGACCCAAACCTTAGAGGAGTTCTGGTTCGGTTCTGGTTCGGTTCTTCCCTGCAGCGTTTGGGGCTAATCGCTCTGACAAGCCAAGATGTTCCGGGTCGTTACGTCTCGGCTATAATTAAACATTTCCATAGTGATGAATTTCACGCCTCTGTCCGTACGGCACCAGGAGTCAGGGAGGATGTGAGTCACGTGACCAGGGGGAGATCTTTTAAGTTAAGTTTTAGACATAAGAACAAACGGAGGCACCTTCTTCAGATGGGTTCTTCTAGCTCAACAAGGTACAGGAAGCTGACACCTGTGAAACGCTCGACTATTGCGCCATAAGCGTCATTATCGGGTTTCTGCTCCTGGACGGTGAACACCGGAGCAGAACTACAGAAACTAAAGGTCTTTGTAATTAATCTGCTAAATCCATCCAGAGTTGGGTCAAAGGAGTGGAAAGAAGTTCTTGACGGAAAACCAGACATCCGGCGACACTCATCTTCATTCTGGATTAATAAGGAGCTGCCAGACTACAAATGATGCATTGTCCCTGCAAAGGTTGCGTTCTCCCAGAGGTGAATAAGATGCATCCTGATCAGATGCCTCAACCTCCTCAGTGACGCGGTTCCTCAACTGATCCTTCAGGCTGGATCTGCTCTCCTTCACTTAGGGATTATCCGACGGGTCTGGACATCCTTCTTCGCCACGACAGAAGGCAAGGCAAGGCAAGGCAAGGCAAATTTATTTGTATAGCACAATTCAGTACAGGGACAATGCAAAGTGCTTTACATGATTAAGATATAGGAAAGTAAAACAGAATAAAAGCAAGTAGGAATAAAATGTAGATAGAAAATAGAACAAAAAAGTGGTGATTCAGTTACAGTTGAAGGCAATCCTAAACAAATGTGTTTTTAATCTTGATTTAAAGGAACTCAGGCTTTCAGCACCTTTACAATTTTCTGGAAGTTTGTTCCAGATCAGTGGAGCATAGGAACTAAATGCTGCTTCTCCATGTCTGGTTCTGGTTCTGGTTCTGGTTCTGCAGAGCAGGCTGGAGCCAGAAGACCTGAGTGGTCTGGAGGGTTGATGCCCTGATAACAAGTCTGTGATGGATTTAGGTGCTAATTCAGGGATTTATAGACTAACAGAAGGATTTTAAAGTCTATTCTCTGAGATCCAGGGAGCCATGGAAGGACTTCAGAACCGGGTCCATGTTCTCTACGTTCTTAGTCTTAGTGGAAGGACTTCAGAACCGGGTCCATGTTCTCTACGTTCTTAGTCTTAGTGGAAGGACTTTAGAACTGGGGTGATGTGCTCTACGTTCTTAGTCTTAGTGAGGACTTCAGAACCGGGTCCATGTTCTCTACTTTCTTAGTCTTAGTGAGGACTTCAGAACCGGGTCCATGTTCTCTACTTTCTTAGTCTTAGTGAGGACTTCAGAACCGGGTCCATGTTCTCTACGTTCTTAGTCTTAGTGAGGACGCAGGCAGCAGCGTTCTGGATCAGCTGCAGCGTTCTGATCCACTTTTTAGGCAGACCTAAACAGAAAGGAGCAACAGCCTCCTTCCTGCAGACCAAGCCAAAGCGTCCATCCAGCCTGAAGCTCCATAGGAACCCGTTCCACAGTAGAGCTGTGAAGTGTTCAGCTCGTGCCTTGCTCCCGTTAAATCAGTCTGAAATGTTGCTTCTCTGCTTACAGACACCAACGTCTGCCCTCTGGGTCCCTGAGATCTGCCCCCCCCCCCCCCTGACTCTGGTGGTTGAACCCAGACTGACGTCCAAACGCACGCTTCCCAGCCAGCAGCGTGTGAGCGCAGACACGACTAATCCAATCTGAGCTACCTGCAGAATTAATTTACCGTTGTGTTCCTGCGGAACGGTAACAGGGAGGGCCGGCAACCTCGTGTTGTACCGCCGGAGGGGAAAGTAAACAATTAGAGAGTCGGTGACTAATGAATTATGTGATTAACGAGTGTGTCAGAGGTAAATCTGTGCAAAACTGACACACATTCAAACGGTTACACACAGAGCGCGCGGGGCGCCCTTATCTATACACAGCATTCATGGTTGAAGTGAAATATGGCGCACCTCTTCCAAATTCCTTTTTCTACCCCCCCCCCCCCAACCACAAACATTCTCACCCTGCATGGTTAAGTGAAACAGCTGGCATCCCCTCTCACAGATAGACTGATAGACTCTCAGTGTGTGTGTTTCCATGTGGAGCAGTGGGGTCGGGGGGGGGGGGGGGGGGGGGGGCTGTGCTGCGAGATAAGGCCAAGCTGGTTTGTGTTACAGTGACGGATAAAGGAGGAGATTGGTGGAGGGCAGATAGCAGCGCTCCATGGAGGGACGGCACCGACGTGCCGGCAGACTCCAGTCTGTTATCTCTGGATTTTGCTTTCAAAGTGCCGGACTTCCTCGTGATGTTCTAAAGCGGGCCTGACCCGCTCTCTAAATGTATAAAACATTTTTATACATTCTGTATAAAACGAGCGGTTTGTTGATTGATTGATTTTACACACATGATGAGTCCAGAGGTTTCAGAGGAATGTTCTCTGACCTACGGGCAGAGCTGGGTACTAACTAGTTACATTTACTCAGTTACATTTACTCAGTTACATTTTGAGCTAAATGTATTTTTAGAAGTAGTTTTACTGCGCTGTACTTTCTACTTTTACTTGAGTCATATTGTTACTCCAGTATTGCTGCTCTGACTTGAGTAATATTTCTGGCTACTCCACCTTCTGTCAGTAACTTCATTTATAAATAATATCAACTGGTTTTAACCAAAAATGCAGCAGAGAGACAAGAACCTAGATTTAGGTTAAAATGTGACTTTGTTATTTTAATATTATTTTCTATCTGCTGATTATTGAGCCATTTTAAGGTCAGATGAACGTAAACAGTAGATATTGTCACTGGAAGTACTTTGCACTGTTCTAACGTAATTTATATACATTAACTGCTGTGAGTATTGCTTTCAAGCTCAATGTTGAAAAAAAGATTTTAAAATTGTTTTGTCTTTAGTGTTTTTAGTGCATCTCTTTAAAAAAAGTCTTTAAAATACCAGAATTTGCACATAACCTCATGTTTTTGTCTGATTACAGAATTTTTTTTAATATTAACTCATCAGCTGTTATGATTAGAGAGAGAGAGAGAGAGAGACAACTTTATTGTCATTTTGTATGCACAAAGTGCGCACAGAACGAAATTTAGTTTGCATACAGCTTGAAAAATCACAGTAAATTGCACTAAATGTCAGGATAAAGGTGCAGCAGTGATTTATGTAAACCACTGGAATGTAAACAATGTAACAATGCAGGGGACAATAGACGGTGTAAAGGTTCAGCTTTGGAGACCCAAAGGAGTCAGCTGATGTGATTCTGGCAACATTTCCTGAAATCTGGGCTGGGAATGTCCCTCCTGGACCTTTTCTGTCCCCCCTGATCCTGGATGGGACGATGGACCAAATGAATATTTATCGCAATAATGAATCAAAGTATTGATGATCGGAGGAGAAACGAGCTGAAGCACAGAATGGCTTGGTTGGTATAAAATGGAGGTGAGCGGGGAAATTAAGCCATTGATTGATGAATCTAGTCATAAACACATAATTTAGATTGCATTAAGTTAAATCTACAAAAGATTCCCAAGACAAATCAGCTGTGAAACAGGATTTTAGCTCCGATTCCATAAAGGCTTTCAGTGGAAAACCTGCCTCAAAGCTGATCTTTTTATCCTGGTTCCTATAAATGAGTTAATCTGTGTTTTTATTTTTAACTGGACTCTTCTTTTTGGTCCTCCACACAGCAAATGTCTTCAGTTTTTAGGCCCGCGCTGCACAAAAACCCAGCCAGGTACCAGAACCGGACAGGTAATGGGTGAAAAAGCAGCCGGTGTCTTAAAAAAAAAGAAACCATCAGAAAGTTTTCCATCAACGCTGCTTTGAAAAGATTACACACAATTTCACAACTCTAAATCTACACTGTCTCTGCTACGTCAAAAACCCAGCGGACCAAAGTCCCATCAGAGGAGCCGGTCATGAAAAACATGGAGGGGACATTAGGATGGGATGAGAGAAAGAGTCTGTGCTCTCATAAATATGCATCAAATGTCCAAAGCAAAGGCTACAGGCTTAACTGAAGGCTGCAGAGCCCTGCTGATAGATAGAAAGAGACAAGTTGTGTTTGGCTTCATGCATTTCTGTGTGTGTGTGCAGGAGGGAGAGTCCCAGAGTGGTGTAATGACCCCCCAAGGGACCCGGACCCCGGGCAGAGTCTCCCTCCCTGCTTGTCAGCTGTGAGGAGGGAGGAAGAGAAAGTGATGGAGGTGGAGGAGAAGACGACGGCGGCGACAGCTGCCAGCTCCTCAGGACCGTAATTGGCAGCCAGAGCGCTCACACGCTCACATCCACGCACCTTTTGGCTAAAGCCAACCCCCCGACCTGACAGTGAGGTGGTCAGAAGCCACAAACCACCTGGTACACGTCAGCGAGCCTCCATGGGGGTCTCCTGGCAGCGAGGGGCGGGGCGTTTCAGGGGTGAGGAGGGGTGAGGCGGCCTCATCCACCGCTCACATCCCCGTAAACAAGCCAGTGCAGCCGCAGCCGGCGGCCTGAGTGACAGCTCCAAATGACGGGCGACAGCCTGACTGGCAGGCTGGTATGGGCAGAGGGAGGTGGGGAAATGTGAAAAATAATAAGCTGTAATATTATCCAGACAGGAGGGGAGAGGAGAGGGCTGATGTGAGGCAGATGAGGGCGGCAGGATTGACTGCAGAGAAATGCAGCCGTACACTGAAGCCATCAGGGGCTTGTCTTCATATTTTACTTTCTGCTCAGAAAAAAAAATTACACACGACTGTGTTTATTTCACTCAGCTGCTATTTGGAATCTCTATTTGACTTTATAAAACCCACAGAAACACATTCTGATCTAAAACGCTTTCAGAAAGCTTTTTTTTATCAGAGCCAAGGTTGATGTCAAAGCAGTTATCAGAGAATAAAATCCTGCTTTATTAACTATGTGACAGAACAGGACACATCTCAGTAATTATGACCCAATCCTCACTTATGGGTCCCAGTTACCTTCCTGATGCTCTTACTTCGCTCCTGCTGCTTAATTTATTTATTACAGTAAACCAGGACTTAGGAAGCCCAAAGACGGAGACGGTCCTGCTGGCGTGTTTTAGACATTATGTCCCTGCAGTCGGTGGACATCGTCTGAGTTCTTGTTAATAAGTCTCTACAGAGTCATCAGACTCTGTTATTGTTCTCGTTCCCAAAAATACGGCTTCAGGCTTGTTGCTCTGATTGTATTTCAAAGACATTCATTTGAAAAAGAAAAGTCATTAAGGAGCGTAAAAAAATAAAGTCATCAGGACTTCTTCAGTTCGCCTACAGGTCAGGCAGGAGGTGGAAGATGCCACAGAGACCCTTAAAGAGGATTTTAGGTCATCTGATTGCTTTTTGTTGCTTATTTGCTTTTAACTGCGTTCAGCTCAATGTTTAGCTGAGAAATGACAGGATCTGTTGGCTGATGGACTTTTTAACAGTAAAACACAGCTCCTCTTCACGCACCGTATTTATTTTCTACAGCAATGCTTTTTGCAGCCTGCATCGTTGCATTTTAAAGTTTGCAGATGATTCTGGTACCTCTTCCCTTCTCAGGACCAGTGGTTCACTGAGTGGTTGATCCTCCTTTTTAAAGATAATTGTTTCCAAAACAAAGTAAATGGTCATCCTCCATCATCCTACCTGTGGAACCTGGAGATTGTTCTGGCATAAATCATTTTTATCAAAAGCTTCATGGTTTCAATGCAACATCTACTTTAATGAAGCATTTTTACTGTTGTTTTATGAAGTTCCTATTAACTTTAACTTTTATCTGTTGCTTTGGTCTTTTAATTTGCGAAACCAGGAGCAAACTACTGGTGATTTTCAAGGTGTGCAGCAAAATGGCTGCTGCACTGCAGAAGGAGAGGTCAGTAGAAAAGGCCAAACTGATCCTATAGATCCAGCCCACCCACTGCATGATGAATTCATGCAGCTTCCATGTCTCTGCTGCCAGGATTCAGGACTAACACACTAAAATATGCATCTGTCCCTGCAGTGATTAGACTTTTAAATAATGGAACGTTGGTGTTGTGTCTGAAATATCCAACCAACCTTCTAGAGGAGCGCTCTACTCACCTGCGTTCTCCTGGACTCATTTCTTTCTAAACAATGGATACTTTTCCACATTTCACGTTACATTAACTCTGTCAGGTCCTACTTTAAAATACAGAAAATATAAAAATGAAAAAATGAAAAGTTCAATAAGCAAGCTGCATAAGTCAGCGCACCATGCAACTAAGACTTTGAGAGAGCTTTTGATTCAGTTTCAGCATTCAGTCACTATGAAGCTGTTAAACTGAAATAAAGCTCTGAGGTCTGACTGGGTTCTTCACGACATCTGAGTCCATTAGTCAGAAGGCAGAGAAGTTTAATAAGTACCAGTCAGGAGAAGGAGTTAAAAAAAAGCCACAGCGACTTTATGGAAATACTGAACAGAAACCTTTAATGAAATGATTCAGTTTGGTTCATTCAAGATGGATGGATGGATGGATGGATGGATGGAGGGATGGATGGATGGATGGATGGATGGATGGATGGATGGATGGACGGACGGACGGACGGACGGATGATGATAGATGGATGGATGGATGGATGGATGGACGGACGCATGGATGGATGGATGGATGGACGCATGGATGGAAGGATGGATGCATGGATGGATGGACGCATGGATGGAGGGATGCATGGATGGAGGGATGATGCATGGATGGAGGGAGGGATGGATGCATGGATGGAGGGATGATGCATGGATGGATGGATGGAGGGATAGATGCATGGATGGATTAATAGATGGATGGACGGATGAATGGATGGATGCATGGATGGAGGGATGGATGCATGGATGGATGCATGGATGGAGGGATGGATGCATGGATGGATGGATGCATGGATGGAGGGATGAATGATGGATGGATGGATGAATGGATGGATTGATGGATGGATGGATGGATGATGGATGAATGGATGGAGAGATGGATGAATGGATGGATGGAAGGAGAGATGAATGAATGGATGGATGGATGGATGGATGATGGATGAATGGATGGAGAGATGGATGAATGGATGGATGGAAGGAGAGATGAATGAATGGATGGATGGATACATAGATGGATGGATGGATGGATGGATGAATGGATGGATTAATAGATGGATTGATGGATGGATAGATGGATGGATGGATGAATGGATGGATGATGGATGGATGCATGGATGGAGGGATGCATGGATGGATTGATTGATTGATTGATGGAGGGATAAATTATGAATGGATGGATGGAGGGATGGTGGATGATGGATGGATGGATGACGAATGATGGATGATGATGGATGATGGAGGGATGGATGATGATGATGGATGACCTCCACTAATTTCTCTATTCAGCCGTAGTTTCAGTTCAGAGAACAGGAAGCTGCTTCATCTCTGATGAAAGACGCTGAATGAGACGTACGGTTCTGGTTCTGGTTCTGGTTCTCTCCACTATTCTTTCACTGCAGCTTAACAACGTTAACAAATAAAGCTTAAAGTCTCAACAATGACCTAGTCAGCTGCATCCACAGTCTGAGCTTTTCAGAAAATAAATGAATATTACAAAGTTAGGACATAAAGTCAGAGAAGACTGAAACTAAAACTGAGCTTTAAATAAACGGTTCTCCTCATGTTGTTTTCTGACACCTGAACTCTACCAGACATGTCAGTTTAAAGGTCTTACAGGAAAACAGCGCTTTATATTAAGAGGCGTGTGGATGTGTTTGGATGTTCTGCACCGTCTCAGAGCATCTGATGAGGAGGACGAAGGACGGAGAAGGAAGTTAGAGGTCAGAGGAAGAGGAGGGTGGAGGTGGTGAAAGAGAGGGTGAGAACATGAGGAGAGGAGAAATTCAATATATTTTTAATCTAGCGGATGTAATCAGATTATGCGTCTGCCAGGAGCGACGTGTTTCATAAGGAATAAGCAGTTTGGGAGAGGGAAGGGGAAGTGGCGTGGCGAGGAGACGAGCACTTTGGTTGGCCGATCTTCATCGACTCTGACAGATTCTAATAAATGTGCTGGGAGGCGCCCGCAGAAACACAACGCCGTGTAATCACTTTATCACCACAAACCCGAATTCCAATGCTGTCCCGTGTGAGCCGAGCTGGGGGGAAAATTGAATTAAGCACGAATGGCTCACGCCCGGGGAACGAGGAAGAGGAAGAGGCGGGACGAAGGAGGGGGATTTGGGTCCTGGCTGAGATTCTGATGGTTCTGGGCTCAGAGGGTTTCAGAGAGCGGTCCGGTTTCAGCAGCTGCTCGCTCACAGCGTGGACTCAGAGATTTGATACGGGCTGGACGGAAAACACGGCGCTTACATAAAAACAGAAGGTCCCAACGATCCAGTCACGCACATCTGCTAACACCTGCTTAACCACATTTGAGCTCCGGCTTCAAAAGTCCGTCAACGAGCTGCGATTGGTCCCTCAGAGGCAAAAAGACGAGTCACCTCAGCGCTAACAGACGCTTATGGCCTTCAGCTGCCAATTAAACCCTCGTTAGCAGCTCTGAACAACCGACAGGATGAACCGGCACCGCTTCCCTGCGTCCAGTTCAGACCGGTACCAGCTGCGTTCTGTCAGAACCTCTCAGCGAGCCGTTAAGGCTCTGATTTCACCGGACACAACGTTGATTAGTGGAGAGGCTGCTGCTGGGAAGCTAACGTCAGAGCATTTAAAGGGGAAGTCCGGTCAACAAGGAAAAATCAGGGTATCATTAGCTATAACTAAAACTAATACGTTCATGGTTATTTAATGAACTTAGCTTTAATCAATAAGAAAATAAAAACAAATTGTCATCTGGATAGCTGTGTATGGAGGCGGCCATTACTGCCCATATTTGGGCAGTAATGGCCGCCTGACATCACATCCTGTGACGTAGAAAAGCGGAGCGGCGGCAGCATTTCTCCGCTCTTTCTAAGCAAAGTAAACAGGAGCCGTTCTACACGGCTGTGATCATCAACAATTATTTCAGATTTCCAGAGGACTTCACCACTGACATTCGCAAGAACAATGCTCACGTGCATGGCCATTGGATGTTCTAACACAACTGGTAAAAGTAGAAAAAAATATGGCTTATTTCAACTTCCCGATTCATGAGCCACCGGGCTCGTTGCTGGATTGCCAACACTGCAAAAATGGACCTAAAAATGAGTAAAATGTTCTTAAAGTTAGTGTATTTGTCCTTGATTTGAGCAGGTAAATAAGATTATCTGCCAATGGAATGAGGATTTTAACCCCTAAAATAAGATAATTAGACATCCTGCACTTGAAATAAGATGATGGAGATGAGTTGTTCCTATTTTAAGTGCAAAAATCTTATTCAATTGACAAATCATCTTTTTTACCTGCTCAAATCAAGGACAAATACACTAATTTTAAGAACATTTTACTTATTTTTAGATCCATTTTTGCAGTGAACTTGAAGAGAGCAGATTTGCCATCTAACTTCTGGCCAGAGAGAAAACACGTCGTATGCAGCGACCATTTTGAAGAAGAATGTTTTGAACATGACATGAGAGCGAGGATTTTCGGTAAGTTATTTTTTATTTTAGAATTTTTCATTTAGAATTTGCAGCGATGGTTACCGACCAAAGGGGCGGAGGGATACCACATCACATGTGGTATCCCTCCGCCCCTCTGGAATGCCGTCAAAAGTCCGGTTTCTGTCAAGAACTTCTTCTAAAAAAATCCATATCGCTATCAGATGATGATAGCTCCACGGAGCTCCCATCACTGTCACTAAGTACTTCATCACTCTCTGCTTCGTACAGAGCACCAGTCGTCACCATGTTGGAAAATAGTGCGCCGTGACAAACAGAGCGTTTTGACAACAGTGGGTCCGCTGAGTGACGTCAAAAAATGGGAGATGACAGTACTATTCTTGACCAAGATGGATTCCTCCACATAAACATGATGAAATAAAAATGATTCATAATTAAAAAAACGTATAATCTATTGCACAGTATGTAGTAGTTTTATATTTAAAGTACTTTCAGCAGTTTGAATTCTGATTTTGACCGGACTTTTCCTTTAAAAGTCTCCCAGCTCTTCCTGTGGCGTCATGAGGAGGTATTACTCTGCAGCGCCTGCATCTACAGACGCCATCTTTGCTCTAATTTACATCAATGTGTGACTTATGAGGTCAGAGACACTCCCAGGATGGAAAGCATAAAGCAAGAAATGCTGTTAAGACTCCTAATGGTTCAGGTGTCCTGCCTCCTACCAACATCCCTGATGTCCTTCATCCCTCATCACCGTCTTCATCATCTGCTTCATGTCCTGAGAAAGAAGCCTGGAATGAGGCCTGATGTCTAGAAACCAGACTAATCAGCACCGCTTTAAAGGTGCAGCCAGGTCTGTTTCAGCTTTTTCTGCAGGACTCACAGCTGAAGCAGGCAGAACAGGCATCCATGGAGGACTGCCATGTAGCTTCAGTGTTTCTACTTCTTCTTCTGCGTTTTTACAGCCGAAGGAGTATGACGGCAGATAAATCAGAGTAAACCTACAGCTGTTAAATAAAAAAACTGTTAATACAGGATGACAGCTTTGTGCTTAAAGCAGAAACAGCCACACAACTCAGAGTTAGAAACGTTTTGATTCACCGTTTGATTTTCCAGAGCTTTTAAAATGAAAACAAAATCATCCTAGAGATGTTCGTTCATTCGTTAAGAAATCCTAAATTTCCCGTTTGGATGTAATTTAAACTCATGAGTTCATATCTGAAAGCTCAGAGGAGAGCCGACCGCAGCGAGATAAAGAGCCCCCCCCCCCCCCCAGCCCAGACACAGGAGAGTCGGCGCCCCCAGATGTGGGAGCAGGAAATAAATGTGACTTTCTGCCGTCACTCAGTCGCTCCTTCATCAGCGCCATCACAACTCTGACCCTGACCAATGAGGGTGAGGCAGGATTTGCATAATTAGGCCCACTCGGCGGACGAGTCCCACTCCAGACCCCGTGAGAGCGTCTCTAGTGGGCGCGCTCAATTTCACACGTGGGAGACTGTTAGCAGGCAGATAGCAGGAGGGCACGTCCGCCACGTTTCCCCTTTATGAGCAACTTCAATCTCTTTAATGTGAAGCTGCACTGGTTGGCTTTCTTGAATGTGTCGCGTTTTATTTACCTGGAATAACACAGGCAGCACATCTCAGTAAATTAGAACCACATCCAACAGTTCCTTAGAAAATCAGAATAAAAACGGCCTAGACAAAGTAAGGTGCTGTATGGCAGCTGCATGACTCCCTGCATCATTGCAGCATGAAGGACATCAGCCTGCTGACAGCTTCAGGTCATCTGAATGGTTGGTTCTGGTGTCCCAACAGCTCATAGAACCTCTCCGGGTCCGGTCGGTCCGCCTTAATCGCCCCAAACGTGAGCCTCGCTTACATTTTCTCAAGGCTGAGGTTATCCTAGGTGCTTGTGCACTTTTTCCTTCCACTCAACTTTCTGTGCCCAGGCCTGGGTGCAGCACTTTGACCAGCCAGCTTCTGGAGCAGCGGTCCTGAGCGGCTTACCCTACGTAAAAGTTATTAATGTTATTATTATTTTATATTTATATTATTATTGTAAAAGTTATTATCCAATTAATGAATTTAACGATCCGCAGCAGCATTCTAGTGTTCTGAAAAATGGGTGGTACCAGGAAAGTCAAGGAGGAGCAGCAGGAAAGGAATGAAAAGGTTTAACTAAACCAATCTTTTAAAGCACATCTGATGAACGCAGGAAACCGAGCTTAAAGAGGTAACCTTGAGATTTATTTCCTATTATACTTTAGATCTTTATATTTCTGTTTTTTCTTTTTTTAAATGCACTCAACCTTGTGTTTTTTTGTTAAAATGTATTTTTTTATGTGCACGACTAAAAAACAGTGAAAGGAAAGAATGAAAGGTTTCATAAGGCACAAAGTTAGTTATGTAAATGATGTGAAATAACGTCGGCAGCAACAAGAAATACTGAAACAGGAAGTTCAGCCTGTTTAACACCAGACTGCTCAATAATCCAATCACAGGAGAAGGCAGCATTTCATTTCCACATCATCCCACATTTATTTAAGCACAAATATTTATTATTTATTTCAATTATGTAAATGTAACACGTAATTATGTGTTGAACGTACCTTTATTATTCTGCATTTAGTTTTATATTTGACTATTTTGATGCTCACAACTAATATCAGGAGAGCGGTGGGGGCGTGATGAAGGAAAAACAGACTGAATTATGGGAAATATGGGTTAGTCATGATGGAGAAGATTCCTAATGATGCTCTTAGTTTTAATTAAACTTTGAAAAGATTTGGAGCTTATATTTAACATATTAAAATTCAAATTTTATTTTAACTCGCTTCTTTTATTTGCAAAGGATGTGCGTTTTATTGGTTTTATTCCTGATCTGGCTGCCAGTTGGAAGAAAATGAGGGAGAAATAAAGATAAAAGTGCAGATAGAAAAATAATATTAAATATGCTGAAGCAGACAAAGGGTATAAAATACCTGCTGGATCAAACTATTTCACATTTATGGCCATTAGGAGCTGCTTTTTAAACAAAGTTGAAATTTCAGTTATTGACGCACATGAAGTTAAATTCTCAGAAGTTTTCTTCCGTCTAAATAAACAAGTTAGCAGAAAGAAAAATACTCTAATTATTTTCTACCAGTCTAAAGTGGCTCTAATGCACCTTCTGGATTAATGGATTCTGCCACACAAAGCTTAGTTTTTCAGGTAACATCTTAAAATGAAAAACCTAAAATGATAAAAGAATAAAGTAATAAAATAAGAAAAGTCAATTTTTTTAATAATTGGTTGTTTTTTGGTGCCTTAAATTCCAGCTCAGGAGAAACAAACCTGCAGTGAGGACTGAAACGCTCATCGTTGGCATGAATACTGCTTCATTTTGGTGCTTCTAATGATTTATTTAAACCACATTTCCCACAATCCTCCAACACTGCAAAAACAGAACTAAAAATAAGTCAGATTTTCTTGAACTTAGTGTATTTGTCCTTGATTTGAACAGGTAAATAAGATGATCTGCCAATGGAATGAGTATTTTGGTCCCTAAAATACAATAATTAGATATTCTGCACTTGAAATAAGATTATGAAGATGAGTTGTTCCTATTTTAAGTGCAGAAATCTTATTCCATTGGAAAATCATCTTATTTGTCTGCACAAATCAAGGACAAATACACTGATTTTAAGAAAATTCAACTTATTTTTAGTTTCATTTTTGCAGTGAACCTCAACGGTTTTCAGTGATAACTCAAATCTATTGTGGATTTTTAAAACCACCACAATCAGCTAAATCGTTTGATTAAAGGTGCTACAAGTCCCGACAATGGTCCCGACCTTATCAGGGACAGATACAATATTTCAAGAAAATTTCAGTTACTTGTGGTTCTCTTTTTGCAGTGTGAAAGAACCGTCCACAATAAACTTATTTTCTTTCATTAAATCATTCAATCTAGGAAAGAAATGGATGAAATAAATCATTAAAAGCCCTAAATTAACATGACATCCATGTCCTGGTGAGTCTCTGAGAGGTTCTGACTGGTTCTGGACGTGACCCAAATAGATCCTGGGCTTGAAATAAGAACTAAAATCCTCATTGAATCAAATTAGACACTGAATTAAATGGTGGACCTCAATATTTCAGCAATTATTGTGCTTGAACAAAAGCTGCAAAAGTTCCTTTCAGCTTGATGCCAAAAGGGTTTTTCTATCTGCTGCTCTGTGTTTAGGGTCATTAGGCTGCATCTCACAGTCCAAACCTGCCCCCCCCCCCCCCAGCCAGGCAGGCAGGAGGAAGCAAATACACAAGATGCAAAAAAAGTTAGACAACAAACAGCGTTAAATCTGCTCGCCGTGGAAGGAGAGAACTCAGTGTTCATTATGTCTGATGGCATCTGGTGGGTAAATCGCCCAGGAAAGAAAAATTGGATTTTCATGCAGATCTCTGGTTGCATCTCTCTTCTGTCATTTTGAAGTCAGACGATCCACAACGAGAAGTGACATTTGTGGGGATCCACAGAGCTCTGGGCTGTAATCGTCACTCCGTCACTCCTCTGACAAATGCACTTCCCTCGGCGTTTATCCCGTAACGCCGTTATTGATAAGAAGCGTGGCCGCCACAAGCACAGCTTATTTCCAGCATATTTAGCAAAACTTTTCACTTCTCCAGCCATCCGTTTACATCCACTCACAGCTCCTACATGGGCAGCTGCTTTGACTACAGGTAGAGAAACTAATGGACTGAAGAGAAGGCAGAAGAAGAAGGGCTGCAGGCTTTAAAAGCCTCATTGCAGTCTTGACAGAATTAAATAAAAAACAACAATCGTGGATTGATTGCTGGTGGTTACCCAACAAGGTCAGAAACGTAGCAAAGCAATGCGCTCAACCATTAGCTCTGGTAAAGATTTATTTTACGTCCATGTCA
Source organism: Fundulus heteroclitus (assembly GCF_011125445.2). NCBI lineage: Eukaryota > Metazoa > Chordata > Actinopteri > Cyprinodontiformes > Fundulidae > Fundulus > Fundulus heteroclitus. Next base: position 24,860,059 of record NC_046377.1, on the reverse strand, counting down.
TGCTCTCAGCTTTCCTAGAAAACAGCCGTGTCTTGTTATGAAGTAATGGCCTTAATCAGCGCCCAGCTGAATTCCTCAACCTGGCCCCGCGGCTCCACCGTCGCTGTTTGCTTTTCTCCATGGAAACGGCCGAGACGTCCCACAACACGCTCCCACAGCAGAGAGAAATTAGTCCCTGTGATGTTTGAGGAGGAATTAAGAGTCCGCCCATGCAGGAGAGCCGCGTCTCGTTCCGTTTCACCCGCTGCAGACGCTCTGAGCGGCTCAGAGGCCGGCAGGACAGAACGAGCAAGAAAGGCAAGAACAAGCCTGGAGAAGAACGTCTGCAAACTGGAGAACTGACGGTTTTTGGGATTGAGGGAAGGCGTAGGAGCTTTCGTTCAGCCAGCTGACCAGCAGTGCGCAGAAGGGCGAGAAGAGCAGCAAAGACAAACTTTAGGAGCCTTTCTTTAGCCTGCTGTCAGCAACAGGTAGGGGAGGGGTCTTCCTGCCCGTTAGAACAAACGGCATTAATCCGCCAGGATAAAACAGCGGCGCAGGTTGATGCTCGCTCACAGGGCTGAACTGTGACCTGCAGATCTGTGAGGCTGCCAGGCGCGACCGGACGGAGGCCAACTCGCCGCATGCCGTAGAAACAGAGACAGCACGAGGCGTACCTTCAGTTCTAACGTCGGATAGAAATCCAGTAAATGGAAAAAGGAGCAGCCCAGTTTCACTAGAAGAAAGTTTGAAAAGTGGCGATCCTGAGCGACCTTTGAGTCACAACAGGAGCCTTAGCTGTATTTGCTCCCTTAGGACCGTAAAACTGAGCTTTCTGCTCAGTTCCTACAGTTCCTACAGTTACCGCAGTTCCTACAGTTCCCACAGTTCCTACAGTTCCCACAGTGCCCACAGTTCCTACAGTTCCCACAGTTCCTACAGTTCCCACAGTTCCTACAGTTCCCACAGTGCCCACAGTGCCCACAGTTCCTACAGTTCCCACAGTTCATACAGTTCCCACAGTGCCCACAGTTCCCACAGTTCCTACAGTTCCCACAGTTCCCACAGTTCCTACAGTTCCTACAGTTCCCACAGTCCCTACAGTTCCTACAGTTCCCACAGTTCCTACAGTTCCCACAGTGCCTACAGTTCCCACAGTTCCCACAGTTCCTACAGTTCCCACAGTGCCCACAGTTCCCACAGTTCCTACAGTTCCCACAGTGCCCACAGTTCCCACAGTGCCCACAGTTCCTACAGTTCCCACAGTTCCTACAGTTCCCACAGTGCCCACAGTTCCTACCAGTTCCCACAGTTCCTACAGTTCCTACAGTTCCCACAGTTCCTACAGTTCCCACAGTTCCTACAGTTCCCACAGTTCCCACAGTGCCCACAGTTCCTACCAGTTCCCACAGTTCCCACAGTTCCTACCAGTTCCTACAGTTCCCACAGTTCCTACAGTTCCCACAGTTCCTACAGTGCCCACAGTTCCTACCAGTTCCTACAGTTCCTACAGTTCCCACAGTTCCTACAGTTCCCACAGTTCCTACAGTTCATACAGTGCCCACAGTTCCTACCAGTTCCCACAGTTCCCACAGTTCCTACCAGTTCCTACAGTTCCCACAGTTCCTACAGTTCCCACAGTTCCTACAGTTCCTACAGTGCCCACAGTTCCTACCAGTTCCTACAGTTCCTACAGTTCCCACAGTTCCTACAGTTCCCACAGTTCCTACAGTTCATACAGTGCCCACAGTTCCTACCAGTTCCCACAGTTCCTACAGTTCCCACAGTGCCCACAGTTCCCACAGTTCCTACAGTTCCCACAGTGCCCACAGTTCCCACAGTGCCCACAGTTCCTACAGTTCCCACAGTTCCTACAGTTCCTACAGTGCCCACAGTTCCTACCAGTTCCCACAGTTCCTACAGTTCCCACAGTTCCTACAGTTCATACAGTTCCTACCAGTTCCTACCAGTTCCTACCAGTTCCTACAGTTCCCACAGTTCCCACAGTTCCCACAGTTCCTACAGTTCCCACAGTTCCTACAGTTCCCACAGTTCCCACAGTTCCTACAGTGCCCACAGTTCCTACCAGTTCCCACAGTTCCCACAGTTCCTACCAGTTCCTACAGTTCCCACAGTTCCTACAGTTCCCACAGTTCCTACAGTTCCCACAGTTCCTACAGTTCCTACAGTGCCCACAGTTCCTACCAGTTCCCACAGTTCCCACAGTTCCTACAGTTCCCACAGTTCCTACCAGTTCCCACAGTTCCCACAGTTCCTACAGTTCCCACAGTTCCTACAGTTCATACAGTGCCCACAGTTCCTACCAGTTCCCACAGTTCCTACCAGTTCCTACAGTTCCCACAGTTCCCACAGTTCCTACAGTGCCCACAGTTCCCACCCCACACAACCAGCGGTTAGCATCCATGTCAGCTTCAGTCAACGTTGGTAAAGCTGCCCAGTTACCGCTGACTTATTTACAGCAGAAGTAATGTCAAAGTGAAACTTGCATTCTCACCAGGCTACTATTATTATTTTGACCTTAAAGGTCAGGCAGCTCAGTATTTAGATTAAAAAGGTGAAACCTGCTGAAATCTGTCAGCATTTAGAAAGCAACCCTGCAGCTTCACCACCAGGATGGGCGAAAGCCAAGAGCTGCTGATCTCTGCTTCTCTCACACGTCCCACCTGCTGATTCAGATAATAACTACATTTATGGGATATATGTAGATTAGTAAAGTCAGTCATTTTAAATCCAACAGGAAACGAAGAACCGACAGTGGATGATTGGATGGAAATGGTGGGAAATCTGGGTTTGGTTACATAAATGCAGGACCTGCTGATCACAGATCAGAGTTGACCAAGATAAAAAGTTAACAAATAAAATAAATTAGCAATAGCAATGTATTGCTGGCAAATCAAGTGGTTCTTCATAAAAAATAATGATCTGAACTATTGCTTAAGAGCAAAGTTTAGAATCAGAATCAGCTTCATTGGCCAAGACTGAGTAATCAAACAATAAATCTGACTTTAGTTTGATTCAATTCAATTCAGTTTTATTTATATAGCGCCAAATCATGAAACATGTCATCTCAAGGTACTTTACAAGGTCAAGTTTAATCATATACAGATTGGGTCAGATTATCCAGATTGGTCAAAAATGTCCTATATAAGGAAACCAGTTGATTGCATCAAAGTCCCGACAAGCAGCATTCACTCCTGGAGAAGCGTAGAGCTACAGGGAGAGTCATCTGCATTGTACATGGCTTTGCTGCAATTCCTCATACTGAGCAAGCATGAAGCGACAGTGGGAAGAAAAACCTCCCATTAGCAGGAAGGAAAACCTCCGGCAGAACCGGGCTCAGTATGAACGGTCATCTGCCTCGACCGACTGGGGTTACAGAACTTTAGTTTGATGCGTTCACAGCGACCGCTTATGAAACAGAAATATCTATAATGTAGCATAAAACCATCTGTATGTACATATATGTGCATGTTTCACCTCCTAATTAAGCTTAAAATTCACCAGGTGTCCTAAATGAAGATCCTTTGCTGTTCAATCTATTAAATACAACCAGCTAAAAAATAATAATATAACTTTAGTATGAAAAAAAAAACTAATCTGGAAGCTCCAATAACTGCAATAAGGAGACAAATCAGTTTTAAAATTTCACCAAATCAAGACAACTGCAGCAGACATGAATGCTAAAGTGATTTCTAGTGAAGATGAGCAGAAATGAACAGAGAGACCAACAGGATTCAACGTGAAGCGATGAACTGAGAATGAGAATCTTCTCCTCCAGTTTAACAATCAGCCTGTTAAACAGGTCAACGTCTGCTTGCTCCCTGTGATATCGCTGCATTCAGCTCATAGTCTCCCTCACCACAGAGCTTTAATCTCCTACTGGGCTCCTCGGTGACCCATCTAACTCACATTTGCATACATCTGCATATTTCCCATTAGGCTCCACTTGTTGCCTTTTCACGGCCAACTCCCATACGCTGATGATCGCCCCCAACACCAACCCGCCCCGTTCTTTCATCTCCGCTCACGCCATCATTTGTCATCTGATTCCTGTTTTCCCAGCATCTCTGTCCCCCCCCCCCCCCCTCTGCATCCCTGAGCTGACCAACCGGCCCCCACTCTCTCTCAGATCTTCAACAAGCCTCTGGAGCTTCCCTCGCTCCTCAAACGCATGATTATCACCCCGGTCCCCAAGAAACGGGGCGCCTACAGGCCTGACGTCTGTGGACATGAAACTCTTTAAGCGACCGGTGTTGAAGCTTCTGAAGGAGCTCACAGGCCCCCGCTGGGGTCAGCAGACGGTGACCTGGGACTTTACTTCTACATCCACCTAGGGAGGCATGCCAGCATCCTGTGGACTTCAGCCAGCATCTCCTCTCCATCGACGAGGGCATCATCACCAGAAGCCGTCTCCACCGGCCGCTCCATCACCAGCTTCCTGACAACAGCAGGTGAGGCTGGGGAGCTTCAACCATCAGCAGCGGCGTCCCCCTGGGTTGTGTTCCCTCCCCACTCCTCTCACTGCAAAAAGGGAACTAAAAGTAAGTAACATTTTCTAGAAATTAGTCAATTTTTCATTGATTTGAGCTGGTAAATAAGACTATTTGCCAATGGGGTTAGTAGTTCTACCCCTAAAATAAGATAATTAGATATTCTGCACTTGAAAAATGATGATGGAGATGAAATGTTCCTACTTTAAGTGCAAATATCTTATCCCATTGGCAAATAGTCTTATTTACCTGCTCAAATCAATGAAAAATTGACTAATTTCAAGAAAAATTTACTTAATTTTAGTTCCGTTTTTGCAGTGATCCTTCTTCTTCATGTTCACCAATGACCGGACCGGCTGGTGCGTTCAGAACCAGCTGAGGCTCCACATGCTCAAGACAGCGGAGATAATGGTGGAACAACCCCCACACTGCTTCTCGCCATCCCCAACAGCTTTTTCCACCTTCCTATACATTTATGTTTAAAGTTTGTGAGTAACTGTGATTGTGATTCAGGAGCAGCGCCCGGTCTGGCTGACGGTGTGGGACAACAGGAGGGGACAACAATAAGACAAAAGAGATTAATTCAACGTGTAGTGACCGTGGCTGAAGCAGACTGATTAGATTAATGCGCATCTAAAATGAGACATTTCTAACCAATGATCTAAACTCACTTTTTCTGCTGTTTTTGATTTCTACTTGTTGGTAAATGTGTTGGAAGCAGAAGGAAAATATCTGATCACAACAGAAATCCTTAGAGACTAAACAGTGGGATTTATGTGACAGATGAGCACAGGTGGTAAGTGGAAGGAAAACCATGCCGCAGGTCTGGACTTTGACTAGGCCGTTCTATGAATCTGCTCTGATTTTAACCATCCCATAATATCTCTGGCTGCATCCTCAGGTTGCTTCTACCAGGTCTTCCTCCAGGATGGTCCTGGTTCAGCTCCATCTAGCTTCCCACAGCATGATGCTGCCTCCACCGTGTCTGCCTGGTTAGTCTCTGTCCTGCGTTCTGTTACCAGCTGCCTCATGAGAGGTGATGTAAAACCCAAATATTACCAATCGATAGGCTTCTGGTATTGCTGATGAGATGCTTTAACGCACACAGATGCCTCAGATGTGCCTTAATTTTGATAAAATGTCTAAATTTAACAGCTGTAGGTTAGTTAGTTCGGATTTCACTCATTTTTAGACCCATTTCACATCTACAGGTAGCCAAGATAATTTAATACCCATTTACTGATATGATGTTAGTTATGTGCTTTAAAATGCGCAAATCTTAAATGCTTATTAATAGTTATTACTCCTGTGTTGCTGCTTGGACAAGTTGTCTTTTTGAGGACCTTATAACCTCTGATCAAACTAAACTAAGATTAGACAAAACTAAGAAACTAAACTAAGATTACAGAAACATAGAATGTTTCTGTAATCTGACTCGACACATGGTTGTCCTGTAAAAAGCCTGGTTTGAAACAACTGAAACTGCACAAGTGCAATCAGCTCTAATTTTCTGTTGGGCTTCTTTTAAAAGCCCAACAGAAAATCAAATCTTGCTAACTCTGAAACTGTCTGTCTCCTCAGGTCTTGTGGAAAAGTCTTTATCTCATATAATCAGGTGTCAACATACATCCAGAACACGATCAAACATAAATGCATAGTCACATGTCTAATGAGGGAAATATCACACTTTGAAGAACATGACCTGGTCTTGGGGGGGGAAAATGACTTACAGCTGAAACAGATATTTTCCTATTTTTCCTATTTTATGTCAGTCAGCATGACTAATATTATTTCCATTTGCAAAATGATAGAATGACACAAAAGAAGAAAGTAAACCTCTGGGTCTGAAGCAATAAAATCCTCTCATTACTCTGACCAAAAGCAGGAAAAGTTCAGTTTCATTTATTGTTATAAAATCAGGAGTCTGGCCTTTTTATGCAGTTTGCATTTTAGCATCTGGTTGTAACTGTGAGATTATCTTTGCATGGAAATGCTCCAAAAACAAGCAGGAAGGTGAGGCCCTGGAGCGTAAAGCTTGCAGAGTAGCACTATGCATCTTAGTTATTGGTTCTGCAGAAAAAAACACAACGTGGCGGTGCAGCATTCTGTCACTAAGACACGCATTTCTAAAAGAAGTTAGAAAAAAACAACAACAAACGTCTCCAGCTGCAGAGTCAACACGGTTTTTGACAAAAAGGTTATAAAAGGGTAACAGAGTGAAGAAAGCAGGTTGGATGTTTTTAGCTCATAGTTTTTCCAAATGTTTGCCTGTAACCAGTCTTTAAAAGGGGACATATCATGCTTTTTGCATTGAGATTCAGGTGAGACTCAGAAGGCCATAAACTTGTTTAATTCAATTCAGCTAAATTTTATTTCTATAGTGCCAGTTCACAACACATCCCGTTAAGCAAAGAGCTCTTTAGGAAGTCAGTTCAATCAAATCCTGCAGTCAGATTGGTTCAAACCCAGCAGGCTGCATCCAGGATGAACATGGAGCCACAGAGTTACTGGCGTTGAGTCGTTGGCTTTGCAGCAATCCCTCATACTGAGTGTGCATTTAGTGACAGTGGAGAGTTTAGCAGCTCCAGAGCAAATACTGCGACTCAATTGTTCCAAACATGTTATAGAAAACAGAGAAAACGGGACGGATTGAAAAATGTGACCCAAACAGAATCTAAAGATAACCACGCACGGGGCTTAAATTCACATTTTCTGCACTCCTAGAGTCTCCAAGTACACAACAAAATCTATTAAAGGGGTAAAATTGGATTTTGCATGGTATACTATGTCCCCTTTAATGCAGAAATGTTTTTGATGAGCTTTTCTAAAGATGAGGCTGTTCAGTGCTGAGTTTTGCAATAGTTGCAGTAAACAAGGAAAATATGGTCTCTCTATTACTGTGAACTTCCCATTTTAAGCAAAAGTGAAACACAAAATGTGAATATTTTCTACTTGGGTTAGTTTGCAGAACAATTAGTCACATTTTCCAAATAGAGCATAATTGCAGATGCTTTATTAGCTTGGTGTAACAGGATGAGGAGTGTGCTTTCAACTAGAAAGCTCACTAAAGACGGCGCCAAAAAACATCAGCATTCACCTTTCCCTCGCTGCCTAATTTTCTGTGGGGCGCTAATCAAGCGCTTGTCTCTGCTCATGAATTTAGAGGGAAACCTCGAGCATTTAAATGTGCATTTAATTGCGTCGGTTCTGGAAGCGTCGTTAAGTAAGAGCTGAGAAATACATTTCTTAATGCGACTTAGTGATGCCCGGCAAATCAAAGACCATCAAGCGAATTAATGAGGGTGAGCGGTGAGCGCATTAAGAGTAGAGACGAAGCGTCTCCATAAACAAATACACATCTCTCAACGAGGCAGCAGAGACAGAGGGATGGTGTGCAAAATGGAATAAAGAGACTCGTTGTCAATAGGCAGGTATGCCATCTATTCCAGCACAAAGCGCCCACTTTAGCAGAGTAAATACTCATACGTTGACACAAACACCTTCTCCTCTGCTGGGTTTTTAAAAGGCACACACATGCTTCTGCGGCAGCGTTCCTTTGCTGATGAATTGAGCCGTGAAAGCTCCTGAAGAAGAAGAGCGGAGCAGGCCGAAGATGTGGCGAGGTCAACGAAGGAGGAGAAGGTAGAGGAACAAGAAAAGACGAGAAACATGAAACCTTCCTGGTTAATAATAGCCGTCTGGCGAGGGCCACGCTCCCGTCTTTAAGTAGCCTTTCAACTATTAACGGGGCCACCGCCTTCATCCGCTGGCATGTGCAGCTTCTTCCTCTCTGCATCCAAACACACATCAGGTGTTCAGCAGTAATTGTAGCACTGGTGAGGGAGCAAGTCAGACCTGAGAACGGTTATATAAAACTAAACGCTTTCAGACCATCTGGGAGCTTCGCAGCAGGAATTGACTGTTGCAAACAAAGACAAGAAAAAACGTAACCACGCCAGAAATCACACCCAAAGAGGCATTTTTCTTTCCTTTCTGATGGAAGCAGCCTCTGGGGGGAGCTGCAGGTGTACACTGGGGGCCAACAGCTCTCAGGCCAGACCCAATTCAAGGGCGTTTTTAGATTTCTCTCCCCTTTCCTTCAACTGTCAAGTGCTTGTCAAGTCTCAGCAATAAAGCAGAGGAGATAAGGAGAGAGATTTGAGATAGTTGGGATTGAGCTGTGGGCAATAAGAGAGGAACGGGGAGCTTTTAGGATGTTATCCAGCCTCTCTGTTTGCAGCTCCAAATGTTCCTAGGCCTCCAATGAGACAGGCTCATCGGACAGATTACCAGCACAAATGCTGCTCGGGGGGGAAAGCTGGCGTGGAGAGAGATCCAAACACGTTGCTGTCGTTCCATAATCTGTGTGTGCAGAGAAGAAGGAGACTCAAGACAACGCTAGAGTGATATCCAGGCCTTATTTAGCCACTGAATGGATGGAAATCACCCAAGTAGAGGGATGCTTAGAAATGCACTTTTAGATCTGAAAGGTATAAATACAAACGCAGAAGTAAATTAATCTACTGATCATCAGGTACAGTTTGTCCCTTGCTCACAAAAACAGTTCACAAAAAAAGAAAAGTCTGATTTAAAGTGATACAGTAACCCGGGTGTCGGTGGTTCTATGATCATAGTCCTAGTACAGCTGGACCTAGCATGTCTGGACCTAGCACGTCTGGACCTAGCACGTCTGGACCTAGCACGTCTGGACCTAGCACGTCTGGACCTAGCACGTCTGGTCCTAGCACGTCTGGACCTAGCACGTCTGGTCCTAGCACGTCTGGACCTAGCACGTCTGGACCTAGCACGTCTGGACCTAGCACGTCTGGACCTAGCACGTCTGGACCTAGCACGTCTGGTCCTAGCACGTCTGGTCCTAGCACGTCTGGTCCTAGCACGTCTGGTCCTAGCACGTCTGGTCCTAGCACGTCTGGTCCTAGCACGTCTGGACCTAGCACGTCTGGACCTAGCACGTCTGGTCCTAGCACGTCTGGACCTAGCACGTCTGGTCCTAGCACGTCTGGTCCTAGCACGTCTGGGTCTAACACGTCTGGACCTAGCACGTCTGGACCTAGCACGTCTGGACCTAGCACGTCTGGTCCTAGCACGTCTGGTCCTAGCACGTCTGGTCCTAGCATGTCTGGTCCTAGCACGTCTGGACCTAGCACGTCTGGTCCTAGCACGTCTGGACCTAGCACGTCTGGACCTAGCACGTCTGGTCCTAGCACATCTGGTCCTAGCCCATCTGGACCTAGCACGTCTGGTTCTAACACGTCTGGACCTAGCATGTCTGGTCCTAGCACGTCTGGACCTAGCACGTCTGGTCCTAGCACGTCTGGACCTAGCACGTCTGGACCTAGCACGTCTGGTCCTAGCACATCTGGTCCTAGCCCATCTGGACCTAGCACGTCTGGTTCTAACACGTCTGGACCTAGCATGTCTGGTCCTAGCACGTCTGGACCTAGCACGTCTGGTCCTAGCACGTCTGGACCTAGCATGTCTGGACCTAGCACGTCTGGACCTAGCACGTCTGGTCCTAGCACGTCTAGTCCTAGCACGTCTGGTTCTAACACGTCTGGTCCTAGCATGTCTGGACCTAGCATGTCTAGTCCTAGCACGTCCTGAAGTACCTTTCTCTGCAGGTCCAGCTGCAGATCTGTTGGGGTTTACCTCGGCTATCTTTAAATATCTACACATTTGACCATCTTGGTTGTGAAAAGCAGCTGCAACTCAGTCAGATTAGATCAACAGCATCTGCAGGTTCTTTGATTTGGGTGTGGACTTTGACTAGGCCATTCCAACACTTGTGTATACAAGCTAAATAGCATCCAATCAGCGCTGAAGAACGGCATCCTCACAGCGTGATGATGCTGCTACCCTGTTTCCCTGTAGGACTTGCGTGTTAAGGATAGTCTGCAATGTTGGGTTTTGAATGCAGACCAAAACATTCAATGTCTGCCTCCTCAGACCAGAGAGCGTTCTTCCACATGTTCGCTGTAACCTCTGCTTGGCTTTTGGGGAAATCACAAAAAGGAAACAATGTCTTTCAGCTTGTAAGTCTGCCATAGCGGGAAGATTTTTGAAGTGCACAAATAGTACTGGTTAAGTTTATAGACTCTTATACTCCCCCAGTCTACAAAGCCTGATTTCAATGTATACTGGGAAGACTGAAATCACAAAAACACAGTTCACAAATGTGAGCACACACCTCACATTTTGTTCGATATTTTGTCTTATCCTTTCATGGAACAACACCTTGATACCGTATAAATAAGGTGTGCAACAGCTGGTATAACACGCTTGCACTCGGAAAAGGCTGCAAGCACCCGGTTCGTACCCTGCAGACTGCCACAATGGGTCCCTGAGCAAGACCCTCAGCCTCAGGTTGCTCCCTGGGTGCTGCCCACCGCTCCCTAAGGGATGGGTTAAGTGCTGAAGACAAATTATGTTGTAATGCACAAATATTTGCTTTTGTTAAAGTTACTGTCCCCCAAAATAACTCAACACGCGGCCATTTTTTGGTGTTGCGATCCTCCACCTGAGGACTCGATAAGGTTTAGGTCTGGAGACATGCTGGGGTGGTCCGGCACCTCTACCCTCAGACTCTTTAGCCAGGCAGAGGTGTGTTTGGGGGCGTAATCGTACTGGAGTCCTGCCCTGCAGCCCAGTGAGTGAAGGGAGGGGGATCATCCTCTGCCTCGGTATGCTGCAGTATTTCTTGGCCTTTCATGGTTCCATCAGTGAACCGTGGCTCCCCACAGCCAGCAGCCCTCATGCAGCCCCACACCATGATACTCCCACCACCATGCTTGACTCACCTGGTTGCTGCCACGCATCCTTGGCACCATCTGAACCAAATACGTCTATCCTGGTCTAATCATACCACAGGGTTTGGTTCCAGTGATCCATGTCCTCCGTCTGCTGGCCTCAGGAAACAGTTTGTGGGCTTTTCTTGTGCATCGTCTTTAGAAGAGGCTTCCTTCTTCCTTCCTCCTGGGACGGCAGCCATGCAGACCAGTAACTGGACCACTGCCAGGCTACCAGCAGGTTAGACGTTAATGGCCATGTTTACTGTTCCACAAAATATACACCGACTCCTTTACGTTGTGTCGAAGTGTCATCAATTGTAAAATATTGATGATTGAAATACTATAAAGAGAGGAGTCAGAAAATATCTGATATCGTCCTTACAACAAATTCATAAAAATGATAATGTGCATGTTTTCCTTATGCAGCCATACCTTTAAGGCTCTTAGTCTTGTTTTGGTTGAATGCAGTAAGTAGTGACAGACGTAACCGGCAGAGAACGTTGCTGTACTGCAGAGGTCAGACCACCTTAACTTCTTTGCAGTGACGTCAACACGGGCAGCCGGCAGTTTTGCATGCCACTCAGGGGCCCGGGTCTCTCTGCCCTTTGAAAGCCAGTGGAGTAGAGAATGTTGGACAGTGAGCAGTGCTTATCGACCATGGCCCTGTGTGTTTCCACTCTGGAGATGCTGCGCCAGGCGCCGGGGCGTGCCGACGAACATCCCACGGGAACCCCTGTCCAATTACCACTCAAAATGAGCCAAAGGAACGTGGAGATTGGGCTGGGTGCACAAAGGTGATGATTGAGGAAGGTACAGGGGCTGGGAGACGGAGAGCTAGGGGCTGAGGATACGAGCAGCACTCGAAATTAATGTGGCAGGGTGGTGGGGGACTCGGCTGATCACTTTAACTCCACCCTCGAGCAGCCATTAAGGGGCTAAAGGTTCTAATGATCTCAGGACAGAGCCGGCGGGCAGGGTCCCCCCCTACGAAGGAGCTAAGATGCTGCAGCATGTAACCTCATCATCAACCAGTGAGCTGTACCAGCAGGTTAACCGTGCATGACTCTGTGACACTATTAGAGGAGGCCAAACACCCCTGGCCCTCAGTTTAACTCATGATCCAAAAACTAAGCTGAGAATTTCAGGTTACAATCCAGATTTCATCCTCGCCCTCATCAAATGAAAAACTGACAAATGGAGAGATTTCAGTAAAAGGTTTTAATAGACGCCGGTGCTCCGAGGGCCTTCATTTAAAATGTCATATTTGGACGACTCTACTCCGAGAGCTATTAAGCTGAAATGTGTTCGTCTATAAAATTGCTCTTCTGTGTGCGATTGCAATTTAATAGCCGGCCATACGTTCACGCTTCAGACTCGCTTTAATGTAGCAGTGCACCGGGGGACTGTCAGCGAGTGAGGGGAGAGACCCCAAGGCCTGAAAACATCTCATCCAAATTACCGTCGTCTTCCAGAGCGCCACGTCGAGGGGGGGGCAGATGAAATGTAGTCATTATGTTGCCGTGGCGGAACCGGTCGGCTGCACGTTCAGCATGTATGACCAGGAGACATACGCAGGAGGAACAGCTCACAGATCAGGTTTCACTATTCAGTCAGTCCTGATTCAGGACCGGTTGATGTACGGCAGGGAGGACCGGACTCAAACACGTCATGTCATGGGTTTGTGCCAAAACCTTTAACGGCTATAATAAACAGGAGGTAGAGGTTGTAACCGGGCATGGAGCTCACATCTAGACAACATAGGAGAGGTTTTCAGGAATGTGATAGGCCTAGGCTGCTAGAGGACATCAGGGTCTAATTTTCTCTCTCTACTGATTTCTACTGTTCTCCAGTTTTGCATTGTATTACATTGAAATGACTGTCGTCATTTCAGCTTTTAACTTTTTGCTCTCTCTCTTTTTCTTCATAGTAGGTACACCTGGTCTGGCGTTCTGTTAACTGTGACATCATCCAGAGAAGACGGCTCACCCGCTACTGCCATCTAATGTAGAACAGATTACTAGATCAATGTGTGCTTCTGTGCTTTTTTGTCTCTCTTGTTGTGTCTCTGTTCTGTCTTCTGTAACCCCAGTCGGTCGAGGCAGATGACCGTTCATACTGAGCCCGGTTCTGCCGGAGGTTTTTCCTTCCCGTTAATGGGGAGTTTTTCTTCCCACTGTCGCTTCATGCTTGCTCAGTATGAGGGATTGCAGCAAAGCCATGTACAATGCAGACGACTCTTCCTGTGGCTCTACGGTTCCCCAGGAGTGAATGCTGCTTGTCGGGACTTTGATGCAATCAACTGGTTTCCTTATATAGGACATTTTTGACCAATCTGTATAATCTGACCCAATCTGTATAATATGATTGAACTTGATTTTGTAAAGTGCCTTGAGATGACATGTTTCATGTTTTGGCACTATATAAATAAAATTGAATTGAATAAACAGGAGGCAGAGGTTGTAACCGGGCATGGACCTCACATCTAGACGACACAGGAGAGGTTTGTAGGAATGTGTTGCTAGCGGCAGGCTGTAATTGTTCTGTCACGTTGACTCGTGTTGCCTTTGTTACATGTGGTCTGGAGACGTTCTATGCATTATGGGACGATCCAGCTGATCCTGTGAGGTAAATGTTCGGTACCGGACAGGACCTAACCCATCAGCAGGACCCGTATCTGTTCCTCTGTGCAAGGAGGAACAGGATGAGTCCTACAAAGTGACCTCCTGGCATGAATGTCTGACCAAACCGTGGAAACAGACTTTACCAGGGCAGCCTGAGAGCTCAACGTCCTCCAGAACTCAAGTTCTCACTGCCCAGCACATAGTGGAGCTCCGTGGACACTAGAGCGGCTCGGTACTGGAAGCTGTTCTTCTCACAGATGAGAGCAGGTTGGCTCTGAGCTCAGGCTGCAGACATGAAAGGGTCTGGAGAAGCTCTGGTGAATGTTCTGCTGCAGCAACGTTGTTCTGGAGGGTCGGTGTTGGTCTGGGGAGGCATCTCCACGGAGGGACGAACAGACGGGGGGGGAAATCCTTAGACCTGGTGGTGGACCTTCACTGGTGCAGTGGGTCCTGGGTCTGAGCTGCTGATGTTTCAGAAAACTGGAGCAGCCTGAAGCTTCACTGGTTCAGTTTCTCCATGACGTTGGAATAACCGCTCTGTGGGTTGATAGTTTTCCTTTTCACCAAATGATGAGGCTCCTTTCTGTTCCTGACACTGAAGCCAGTCCACATCAGGATGGATGTCCAGCAGGATTATTTATTTCACTTAAGAGCTGATGTGTTTATTCCGTTTTATGAGCAGTGTATTTAATCATGTAACCATTTTTTTTTGATTAATTTATTTATCAGGGACAATGCAGCGCACATTATTACATTCATAATTGTAATAGGCAGAGCCATAACAAAATGTGTAGATGTGTTGCATGAAAGGTTTCTAGCCTATAGGCTAATTTTGCAACCCCAGTCCCCAGTCAGGCCTTTATAAAATAAATTTTCCTAAAACGTAGCTCACATTGCACAATCATATATAAAATACATTATAAAAGACAACCATTAACATTTTACACAATCCTAACAACATTACACAAAACAACACCTCTCATCCAACATAATCATAATGACTCAATGTTCACATATTTGATTTTCTTTCAGCCAATGTTTCACCTTTCTATTAAATGTTTTCAGGTCAGTTTCTATTTTTATTTCCGTTGGTAAATCATTCTAAAGACGGATCCCTATCACTGAGAAACTTGACTGTCCAAAAGTGGTTTTGCGCCCCTCTGCTATACAGTTGCCACCCGCTGCTCTCCTAGTGTTAACTCTCCGTGTATTTATTTTTGTCACAAAAGGACAGATTAATATTTAATATTAATATTAATATTTATTGTGCTGCAAACCTTTGGGTTTTAATTGAGAGTTTGACTCAGACGACGCCGACATAAGTTCTCAAATGTTTCCTCAGAGTAGGAAAAAAAAAAAAAACACACAAAGACATTTTGACCTGAAAGCAATTTCATTTCAAAGATAGAGAGTTGTAGTACAAGATATTAGTATCAGTGGCAACCCAAAAATAACCCGCTATCAGGTAAATCCTCTCGATGACAAAGTGGCGCAGACAAGTGCTCTTCTGCTTCCTGACACACAAAGAAAACACGACTGCAGCAGAGTCAGAGGAACACGTTTCATGTTTTTCACTGGCAGTCAGTGGGGCTTTCAGCGCATACGGCGCCCGTTAAAAAGTCTGTAACCACAGCAACACCGGCTCCGTATCAAACAGGAAAACTCAGGGAAAAACATGTCAGCGTGCTTTGTTTAAAACAGACGCTTTTTACCCAGCAGACGGGACACAGCCAAATAGCAACAGAGATTAAAATTAGAATCCACCGTGAATATAAATATAGCACAGCCTGCAAGGACAGCTATGAGAGGAGGATTTATTAATCGGACCAGGAGGCAGATCTGGGATCAGATAGAAATCTGGTCCACTCATTGGACAGCTTTTAATAATAAAGATGAAGAATGTTTTCAGATAAATTCTTTTTTAGCTGCAGCAGCGTCATCTCACAGGGGAAACTTTGGGAAATCCAACCTTTAATTTGTGAGAATAAGTTGAGAGATAATTAGTTTGATGAAAAGTGATTGTGACGCATCCTGGGCAGAGAGTCCGTATCGGGATTTTTTTTTTTTGGCAGAACCCAGTTCATGATGCTAGGCACGCTACCAAGGACTCCTGGTCATTCTGTCCCTCCCTCCATTCGTTCTCTCAGGCATTTCATGGTAATTTGACAAGTTCCAGTAATTTATCCAGTAAAGAAACGATGACCATAAACAATTATCTAAAGGATTTCATCACGGGTCAGAATCGGTCACATTTTAAAAGCTCATATGCCGTATTTTCTGGACTATAAGGCGCACTTAAAATCCTGAGATCTTGTCCAAAATTTATGGTGCGCCTTATATCTGATTCAAGTTGTGCTTACTGACTGATTTTATTTGGTACAATGTTCTCATAAATCTGTTAAAATGTGTAAGTATGACTTTTGTTACCAACGAAGCCGCTCCGCTCAATGGATATTAGGAGCATTACGGTACTCTGTGTCACTACCTGAGGACCCCTGAGCTGTCTACCAGACTGCCTGACTGTAATGTCTGAACTAGAAGTGCAACAATAAACCTAGTAAGTTAATTCTATATAAAAGTTAAGTTTATTTTTGCATTATGTTAGAAACAGGGCAGTGTAGTCCAGCTACTCTGTCCTCCCCACAGAGACGATAGAGAGCTGTGAACGTGGAATGATATTACACACTTAGGAAGAAGATTAATGCGCCTTTAATCTGCTGCCCCTTATAGTCCAAAATATACGGTAAATAAAGAAAAAACTGGGTGTGTTCTGAATAAAACACAATAAAATGAAATGTATATAACATTAACACATTTGTATGACTTTATCTCTGTAACTAATATTACTAATTGGAAACATGGACACCAAATTTTTCCAGTTATGATTATTAGTATCTGATATTAAGCATTGGTTCAAGATGGAGTGCAGATTGAGGGTAGATCTCATGTCACAAAGAGAAGCAAAGAGAAATTTACCAAGTTTACACTCATAAACAGAAGTTTTGGTTTCAAAGCTTGTAAATTGATATTTGCAAACAGCAATAAACAATAAAATAGCTTAACGTCCTGCTCTAATTCACGCATTTAGTTTTCAGGTTTTGAGTTTTAAACCCTAAAAAAATAAATAAATCAGCTTTTCAACAAAAAGCTTCTTATCAAACCTATTCTACTATTTCTTCTAACATGCACGGTTCCAGTACTGTGCTACTCTCCTAAAGATGGACCTTCATCCAGGTTTTAGCTCAGTTTAATCCGACAGAAGCAAAAATTAACAATGTTGTAAATATGGCCCGCTTGTTTTATGTAAAAATAGCAGAGATTTTCTGCTTTAGTGCTCTGAGGTTTCACTGTAAGTAACAGCAGAACAGTATGAAAACATTAAGGAACATTTGATAAATTCTACATAACCTACCAAAATAAAAGTCATTTTCTTAAATGTGACCAAATGAAAGAAAGCTTTGATAGAAACGAGGTGCAGGTTTTACTTCCTTTTTCTGGACGCTGATGATTATGAATTTCTTGAAATCCAAGAGGAAATTGTGAAAGGCTAAAACGTACATTGCTGGAGTGCAAAGAGAAGTTGATCATATGATGTAAAAATGAAAGCAGACCCACGACTAAATGCTTGGATCCTGCTGTGTTGGACGTTTCCAGGCGCTGCTGCACAAAACGATGGCCGGACCTTTTAGGGTTACGTCATGCTTTACTTCCAGAATGTGAAGAAATCTTGTTTCTCCTGAGAAAAAGCTTTAAAATTATTAGTGACCCGAACACAACCACATCATCTGCAAAAGGCAAATATTGGGAGATTCCTCAAAGAGAACACGATCTTTCCACCCAGAACAAACTCGACTTTGGCCAAGAAACAAACAAAAACTCTTGCTTTAGGCAAAGAGTCCTAAAAGCAACCCAGGTAAAACGCATAGAGGGACAAAAGCCTTCCTAAGATCTAAAATACACCAGGACTGGACATGAAAATCAAATTATTTTACTGAAAAAGTTTTTACATACAGGGAAAAACTGGGAATAATCAGTGTTGGTCTAACGGTTTAAGAAAGTTCTCATGAATAAAACGTTTTAAAAAGGCCCTAAATCAGCAGCTGAAGTGTTTTAATGACGTTAGAAGAATACATAAGTTTGGGTGTTTTGTGATAAAATTGGTTTTGAAGTTAACGACGGTTGAAATCAGGAAACAGATCTAAATAATCATGAGCAGCTCTTGACACATGCCGCACTAATCCAACAGTGGGCTTAAAAAATTAAGCGAGAACAATATAGCTGAAGCTAATGAAGGTGAAGTGCTTTGACTAAATTAGATATTAGGCATTCTGGAAGAGAAAAACAAGCAAACCTGACGTGAATAAATTAATCAAAGAAGAGATGCAACCTGAAAAGAAATGAAGCTTCCCCATATTTATTCTAAATTAGGACTGCCGCAGCTATCGATGCCATTCGGCTGGATTGGTCTGTGTGCATCTCTAAATTTATTCACCGTCACTTTTATCAATTTCTGTTTTTTTGTTTCCCTAAATTTTTAAACAAAAGCTTCTGCTGGTTTCCTCCTGTTAGCTGTGTGTGAAGAGAGCCCCCTGGCTGCAGTCTGCAGAGGTCCTCCCATCAGCCCCCCCCCCCCCGTCATTGGTCTAGAGCTCACAAACATGGCGGATAAAGCCCCTAGCTAGCTATAAAGCCAGGTTACTCACATTCATTCATTAAAGGCTGAAAAGGCCTCAGATTAGAAAGAATTTCATTTTAAGTGATGATAAACCGGGTTTCAGATTAAATCCATATTTAAATTATTAAAATGTCATCCAGAGAAAACAGTTCAAGCAGTTAATAAACACCAGTTCTTAGTAAATCATATGAAAACGGAAACGTAGTGTAGTTCAATACTGAATACTTTTCATTAATTTAAATTAATTAGTTGATAAATGAAAGAAAATGGTGGTTGTGTTCATGTTATTCTGATTAGTGCAAGCTGAGGTAATAATAAAGTGCTCCCCTAATGTTAGCATACGTAAACACACGTTAGCGTGAACATAACACGACCAGGGAGTCTAAACGTGTGACGCAAAAATCAGACAGCAGGCCGGATCCAAGTCCATTTTTTAAAGTTCCCTGAATGCATCAAAACTGAAAAACACACATTTTTTAGTCTGTAATCACATCAACAACTATTTTTTACTTCAACAGAAGTATTTAGTAGATTGAATTGTTGAATTCTAACAATATGAAGTCAAGTTTGCAATAAATTACAAAGGAATGAGAAGTGAAGACCCGGCCAAAAGCATTAAGTCCTATACTGTCGATTTTACAAAAGATTGTTCTAAATATTCCTTATTATAGATTACGACTAAGGTTTCAACTCATTAATAAATTTTTTTGGGTATTATTTTAGCAATAGTTTATGATCATTTATGCGTTGCCCCCTGCTGGCTGTGACCAAGAATGCAGGTTTCACTTGAATTGTTTTCTTCACGGTTCAGAGCAAACTGCATCTTTGCTTCAGCGTCACTCAGGCCAACAGGAAGATTTTGGATGAGTGCTGCAGAAAAGGGACATTTATAAGCTGCACAACTGTGAGGAACCTTGCAGAGGACGAGCTGACGCAGATGTATTCAGCCACACTTCAGGGGAAACTCGTGGGTTTCCAGATAACCTAACGAGTCGGGCTGTGACTTCAGAAGGGAGAGAGGAGACATGGTGGCCAATCAGAAGGTGCACAGATATAAGATGTGAAATTTTAAGAAACGCCCTTTAAAAACTGTCTGTTTGAAAAGAATATTAAAGCAGAAGTTTTTTTCTGCTGGAGGAAACGTAACATGCCGTGTTGGGAATGGGGCCGGTTCTTTGGTGGCTGGTGAAAGGGGCTTTCCTTTGCACAAACAACTTGGTCTGGACAGAATCAGCTCTGGTTATTACATCACACAAATATCCCCGCTACAAGGACTCCACCCTGCAGCGTTGCTCCATTTTCAACAGCATGTGCGTCTATTTAATGGGGAGCAATAAAAAAAAAAAGATACCAAATCCAGGCTGCTGCTTCACCTGCCACCTCTCCCCCTCTCTCCAGCACAAACGCAGCGTATCAATGTCATCGGGCCGGTTCTGGTTGCTCATGAGCCGCCGCCTGCCCTCTGGACTCAATCAGCTCTACTTCCTGCTCAGCCGCTTTCTTCAAATGTAAAACAACCCAAAAACAATCCTGCCTCCCTTTTTTCATACGTCTGTCGCCGTTTTTAATTCCCTCTTTTGTTTCCTCTCTTTTGCAACAGTGGCGGGTGGCAGTCTGCATGGCAACACTCGCAGCGTGACACTTCCGTCACCCAGAGAGCAAAGGAGGGAGGAAAGGAGCGCCGGAGCATGGACCCATCTCTCCCCGCTCACAGGCCACCCATAATTCATTAGCTCTCCTCCTCATCCGCCCTGCGTTTCCCCTCTCTGCAGCGTGAAAGCACAGATTTTCTGGAGTGAAGCTGCTGACGTTGGGTTATTTTTTTTGCAGCGGCATTCGGCATCTTTTGAATGTGACCTTTTTTTTTTTTTTCACGCCGAGCCTTCTTCAGAAAACGCTTTTATTGCAGAGTGCAAAGTGGTCACGTTTCCCTTTAAGCGAAGCAAACTGCATCGTATCGCCTCCGACTCCTCGTGAAACACCTCCATTCTGCCACATCTAAAGAGATTTTTTATGTTTAACCAAGTTGCAAACAGAAAAAGGAAGAAGCAATAAAATAAACGGAGGAGGGAGACAGCAGAGGGAATGCACAGCTTCCCTCTGACCCATCAGCATGACCCCTGCCAGAAAGAGGGGAAAAACTCAACTACAATATCCCAGACCTTCCCTTTCTTCCCTCTGGCTTCACTTCCAGCATCCATCACTCAGACACGCACAAAGAGATTATTCCGCCTTTTTTCCCCCAGATTTGAGCCGGGCAGAGGGCCCGGGTTTCACTTTTCCTCTCCCTCATTCTCACAAAACTCCATTCGGTCGCTCAGAAAACAGATTTTCATTTTTATGCAAACAATACTCGTCTGCCTCCACCTTTAGTTCACATACAGGTAGAGATGATTGCAGCGAAAATAAAACAAAAAGACGAGGTGGTAGAAATGCAGCCATGCGAGCAGGAAGAAATCTGCACTTGTGTCTGTTAAGCCAAACGACATAAAAAGGCTTGGTTTGTCGCTGGGGGAAACACTCACAGGTTCAGAGCTGCTTCATGCAGTACCTTTGAGAATCAGACTATAACAAAGTAAAGCACTAAAACACAGCCGGAGGGAGTGATTAGTGTGAACGTGTGTGTGTGTGTTTACGTGTAGCGCGGAGTGTGAGGCGGCTGGTGGAGGAGAGAGAGAGCGCCACGCTCCAGGCGGTGCATTATTAAACAGATTTGTCACTTTGGACTGCCGCCGTTTGGAGTGTGAGCGCGCACGTTTGTCGAACCTTGACTGTAAGATCCAGCGAGAGGGTAAAGCTGAAAAATAAAGGCAATGAATGGGATCTAAAAGCAGAGGGAAATGGTGGGAAAGCAGAATGTAGATGCAGTGGTGCACCTAGGGGGGGCCAGCTGAGGGCCACTGAGGAGAGGGGCCACCAAAACCACGGATAGGACGCATGGCGCACCAAAACCGTGCTATTTTTATATTATATATATATATATATATATATATATATATATATATATATATATATAATTATTTTTTTTGATGCTACTGGGAAAATGCACAGAAGGAGCCAATTATTGGAAATCTTGGCAATATGTTAGGAGCTTTTCAACAAGATGGTGGGAGGCTGGTGAGATGGAGTATTGGAACAGGAAAGAAAAATGTTATAAAATGAAATAAATGACTCAAATATGTATGATTTTAAACATCTAATCAATCAATAAATAAATGTTGAAATTAGTTAAAATAGGGCCCAGGATGCTGATGGTCAGGGGAACATAAAAATGATGCTCTGCAAGTTTATTTAGAAATTATTTATAAAAAGCAATTAATAATTCTTATTAAAAAAAACTATATTAAAATATATATAATTAAAATTAATAAAACATGCTTTAATGAATAAGATGTTGTAATTTAAACCAGATAATTTATAGCAGGTAGGGGGTTGTCCCCGCTGCCCCCCCATTGGTGACGCCACTGCAAAGAGAGAGAGAGTGACAGAGAAGAGTGGAAAGTGAGAGAAAAGGCAAGATTAGAGCGCAGGAAAAACAGACAGGGGAGGGGAAACAGAGACGGCAATAACAGCCGCAGACAATGAAATCAAATGATGTGTAAAAATAGAAAAATAAAAAGTCCAAATTAGGAAACATGCAAAAAGGAGATAATTTTAAAATGCACGTTCCGTTACAGAAGATTGATTTTCACCAATCAAGCCGACATTCAGCGTGGCCATTAAACAAAGCTATGGGCCTGTAGTTAAGCATTTAAATGATGACTTGTGTCCTGAAAACATGAGCAACACCACCGTACGCACAAACACACACACAGCCAAGTGTTAGTGTGTTAGAAATCCCTGCAGCTGCAGAAATAAATAAAAAAGCAGCTCCTGCAACAACACTTGTTTTAGTCAAAAATAACATTAAAGAGACAGAAAATGTCCTCAGTCTGTGAGTGTGAGACGAACGCTGGAAGCGGAGCTGCAGAGTCCAGCGAAGGCATCGCTCTAACCGACCTGGTGACTCAGCACGGGACGGGAAAATCATTCTGCATCACTTCTACGGTTTCTGCATCAAACTAATGGGTGGACATGAAGAGATGCAAAGATTTCCTTAGAAGAAATGCATCTAAAGATATTTCTGCTAAATATTTCTCTCCCTAAAATCTGAGCTCTTCCCTTCGCCGCCATGACTTCCCACGTCCACCTTCCTTCCCGCCACTCTCCTCCCGTCTCTAGCGCCCTCGTCTGAGCCGTATAATTATCTCGTTCTGATTCCAGAGACTTCGGAGACGCTCAGAACTCTCTTTCATGGCTGGGCGGTCCGCTCCGCCTCCGTCACTCAGACGCTCAATGCTGAATTGTTCTTCCAAAAAGGCCCAAACTGACGGACGCGGGAAGCGGCGAGAGATTGGTGGACACGCCTTCCGTCCCGGTCGTGACGTCTGAGGCAAAGAAACGAGACAAACGAGCGGAGCTGTCTGATTTACAGATACAACATGGAGGATGCATACGGGGCGAATCCTTCAGCGAACCCAACAGAAACCCTGAAAATAGCTGATCATGTGACCGAACCAGCGTCATCGTCCACCGTGCGTCAAGTCCTGATTCCAGCAGCACACACTGTCCTCGTCTCACTGGACGGAAATACAGCAGCCGACCAACTGGGCCGAGAGCGAGAGACGATTTAAACGCACAAAATAGGTGCAAATGTGTTCATAGAGTGCAAATTTGTTTTTTTTTTCCTAATCAAAACTGGCTTTGTGAGTGGGTCAGTGTAAACGGCATCATCACCGCTGGTCAACAAAAGAGGCTTTTTCCTAATATGGAGCCGAAAGTGGAGGAAAATCAGCAGATTTTCAGCCACATCTTCTCACTGCTACTCCTAAAGCATAAAAAGGGTAAAAAGGTCTGGCTTTGAGCTACAGAACACACACACACACACACACACACACACACACACACACAGTCAGAGGGGATTTAAAGATTCAAACAGTGCTCGTGCTAATTAGGCAGATGGATTTGCACCTCTCCTCTTGGTCCGCTGGGATATAAAGCGACACACGACGCAGGCGGACAAACTCTTTAAGTGGATTAATTAAAACCAACACGGCGGGGTCCAAGGCCAAGCCCCCCCCCGCTCCTTTGCACCGTCCGCATTGAGCGGACTGGAGCTGCAGGACGGAGCGGGCAGCAGCAGCGGCGAGGTGGACGGTTCAGACTCTAATTAGAGCCAAAGTTTCAGCTGATCTCCAGAGGATTTTCTTATAAAAGCACAAATCAGGCCTCAAGAGTGTGTGTGTGTGTGTGTGTGTGGGGGGGGGGGGTTAATACAGCATGCACGCTGCTTTTCATTAGGAATAACGGAGCTGCACGGCGTGCCTGTGACATGCACGGCGCTCTCCCCGGAGCAGGACTTCATCCTCACGCCTCGTGTTCCTGCAGCCCGGCGGAGCGAGCAGCCGAGAAGAGGCGCAGACACGCCTTGCTGATGCTCTGACACACGCACCCTTCTCCCACTCGTCACAACGAGTCCACAGAGCCGCGTTAATCACTTTATTGTGCTGCTGTGCATTCGTTGCACAGTCTCCTCTCTGCATTTACTCTAACATTCCTTTTTTCTCTCATATCTGTGGCCGTTTACTTCAGGAAGCGTTAGTTC
This sequence comes from Fundulus heteroclitus, assembly GCF_011125445.2. Classification (NCBI taxonomy): domain Eukaryota; kingdom Metazoa; phylum Chordata; class Actinopteri; order Cyprinodontiformes; family Fundulidae; genus Fundulus; species Fundulus heteroclitus. Next base: position 24,835,820 of record NC_046377.1, on the reverse strand, counting down.
TTGTTTTTTCACTCAAAAAAAAAAAAGAAACAGCGACCTGAGAGCAGCAGAGGTGAGTCTCATTAAAGAGACGTCGCTCAGGTGCTCCTGAGCGCCGGTGACACTCGGGCAGTGAGCTGCTCTTTATTAAAACGCGGCGTCTTTGCAGAGGGACAGCTGCTGCTGCATCTAATCTGGGAGGAAAAAGAAAAGGTTTAATAATGAAGCAGAGCTGAGGTAAATACTCCTGCTGCTTCCTTTCCTCTCCGCCTAGATCAAATTTGGATTCATACCTCCAGCTCCTCCCTGACCTTTGCACCTGTTGAGCAAAGAGAGGCCGGTATCTGGTTATTAATTAGTGATTATGTGGGTTAAGAGAAGCCACCAGGAGACGTGTCCCCGTTAGGTAAATGGACGGAGGAGTTTATTTATGAGAGCGCTTCACTCCAGCTGTCCTGTTTCTCAGTCCGAATGGTCATCAGCGCCTGCTTGGGAATGACAACACTAACCCCCCCCCCTCCTCTCATTTTCTATTTTGGATTTGAGGATAATGACAGCAGGATGGAGGGCAGTGGGGGGGGGGGAGGGTGATAAAAGAGAGGAGAGGAAGCATTAGAAGAATAATCAGAGGGTCTTTGGGGGCTCTGCCTCTTCTCTCTAAAATAGAATTTGAAGATAGTCCCCGCTGAGTGTGTCCGGGGAGAAATGACTTATTTATCAAAGAGGCTGAAATATTCAGGGATGGGGGGGCCTTCTTTAAATTCATGGGCTGAGATGCTTAATGACGGCGGCTGTATTCAGAGAGATCTGCAGGTTTCGCTTTAACAGCAGCATGACAGACATGTTTCACCTTAGACCTCGTGCATTTCACAGAGAATCAGGTGAGCGAGTGTTGATCCAAGAACTAAACGCTGCTGCTGCTGCTGGAGAACGTGTTTTTATCTGGAGATAAAATTAATGTTGTCTAAGAGCGCGCTGCGGCGGGCAATCAGCCATGACTAAATGTTTCAAGATAAATTCCTGGAGGGGCGGACTTTCTCTGGCAGCTCAGAAACATTTTGCGAGGGGGGGGGGGTATCAGCATGGGGGGTGGGGTGGGATGGGGTGCTGAACAAGGTGGGAGGGGGAGGGAATGAGTTCCTACTTTTAGGCTGAAATGGGAGAAGTTTGGGAATAATGGAGGAGAGGACGGCGAGGGTTAATGAGACGGACAGAGCGGAGGAAAGGAGCAAAGCGTGCGTAATTACGCACCGCGGCCGCCGCCTCGCCGCCTGCGCCCCGCGTCCCACCCTTCAGTCCCCCCCCCCCCCCGCTGTCACCGCCGCGCTCACAGGACGAGGCTGTGGTGTGGAGACACTGGCCGGCCGGCCGCTTACCTTAACACGTTCCAGCTTTTCAGAGGGTCCAGGTCTGAAATTATAGAAACCATGGTTGGCTGGCTGGGGCTGGCAGCACCGGCAGAGGGCGGGAGGAGCGTGCAGCAGAAAAACGATCGAAAGAAAAAAGCGGCGCAAAGGCTGTAAACTCCGTCTGCGAATGACAGCAAACGCTCGGATGCAAGCTGTCCTGGTTGTTCAGTGGCTGATGAGCGCTGTCACAGCTCTCTCTCCTTCCCTTCTCTCCCTCTCCCTCCCTCTCTCTCTCTCTCGCTCTCTCTCTCTCTCCGCCCCCTCCTGGTCCAAGCCTGCGCTCAGCAGACGCGTCTCAGAGCTTCCTCTGCTCCGTCCTTCAGAAGCTGGCAGCTGCCGCAGGAAAGGCAGCCGTGCGCTACGGCAGAGCAGCTCTTCACCGCGTCAGTGCTAAATAAAAGTAGCAACGCTTTTCTCCTACACTTTGTTTTTGGTGACCTGCCCACGCTTTATAAATCTAATGTTCTTTATCTCTGCTCCGTTATTTTCCTCTAAAGGTACTTTAGGTTATGGCTTGTGAACAGGCAGACCACTCAATGGTTGTCCTCACCAAACACCAATAATGGAAATATTTATCTATTAACATTGTTTTCTTTACAAAATATTATTTAAACGAAAATGTGAAAACACTGATATAAAAAGATTAATGAAAACTAGAAATCTGCATCGTTTTGCTTTCCTAACAGTGGCAGTTCTTGCATAAATGGAACCCTGGGTCAGTGCCCCCTCCCCCCCCACCTTATTTTTGTTTTCTTAGCAATCTCAGAATTTGTTGTAAGGAGCTTGTAATCAGTGTTGAATAACTTGGTAAAACTATACTTTGTGGATTTCATACCTCGTTCTCATTGTAAATGGTCCTAATTTCAAGAAACGAAGAACTTTACTGTGTTTGTTCTTTATCAAATAAAACAAAGTTTCATAAATCTCAACCTCAGTTCTAAAGAATCTCTGTTCAGTGCATAAGCCCAAAGTCGCTGATAATCAGCGGACCTGGCAACACTGCTGGAAGCCTGGAACACAGAAGTCCCTCTTTCCCTCTGTCATCAGACTCTAACAAACGTGCATTAAATCAGGACTCTTGAGGTTAATTATTGTTGTAATATCAATTATATCAATATTGTTGTATCTAATGTGCATCATTTATGAATTAAAACTGTCCAGTGCAGGTGCAATTGGTAAAGATTTCAGAATGGGAGCTAAAGTGGACCAAATGTCTTTTGTTTGTCCCTTATTTTGCAGTAGTTGGCACAGCTAACCAAATTGTTAGCTTAACATATTTGTATTCCACTATCAAAAATATTAAACCAACCTGTTTAATAAACCGAAACCGATAGTTGAGAAAGCTAACACTCAGTTTGCGTCACACGTCTTCAGAGAAAAGACGCTGCACCACACACGGCACATTACGAACGTAAGCAGCGCTGCATGTTTGAGGGGAGAGCGTTTTTTTTTTTTCAGGATCAATTTTAACTGTTACACGGCAATGGAAGAGTTTGAGAACAATTCATATTCTATCCCTCTGTTCCCTGGTAGCTTCATTTTAGGGAAAAGTGTGGGCTGGAAGCCAGTGTTGCCAGTCCTTGTGGAAGAAACAAGCAACCAGCTTTATTACCTCTACTGTGTAAACAGTAGAGATCAACAAGCCCAAAGTCGCTGATAATCAGCAGACCTGGCAACACTGCTGGAAGCCTGGAACACAGAAGTCCCTTTGTCATCAGACTCTAACAAATGTGCATTAAATCATGACTTTTGAGGTGAATTATTGTTGTAATATCAATGATATCAATATTGTATCTAATGTGCATCATTTATGAATTAAAAGGCATAAATAAAAGCCGGTTTCATCATTCCTATCCTTCACAACTGGTTTAAACGTCCCTGAAGGATTGCCGTAGTTTAGGCAGTAAGTGCTTGTGTTTTGTATGGAAATGTTGGAAAAATAAAAGTCCGGCTGAGCCATGCAGCGCCCCAAAAGCCCCACTGTGAGTCCAGGCTCCATCCACCTCATGTGGTGCCGGTAACAAACCCAGAAAGCTCGTTACACAACGATTTAAACGTAAGCGTCATCAGACTTCTGTCTGAACGGTCTGAGAACCCAGAGCGACCTGCATGCACAGACAACAGAAGACGTCACAGCAGCGCCTGCCGACGTCTCTACGTTGTTGAGCAACGGCAGCCGCCAACATTTAGACGGCATGCTAACAAGAAGAAGTTAAGATGAAAACAGCTAATAATGTGAGGAGCTGTGACTGCTGCTGCAGTGAGAGCCAGGACAGTGATGGAAACGGCAGATGGATCCTTGTTAATATTATCGTACTTAAAGGAATATAAACCCAATAAAGTAGACGCTAACCAGTCCGTAAACAGTTGCTAAACTTTACGTGAACAATAACACGATGAATGAAAAGTTGCCTCCATAATGATTTGTTGGCAGATTGGCGTCACTGTTGTGATAAAACCAAAAACAGAACAACAGATATACATACAATTAGCTCATATGAACAAGTTTGATAAGGCTGAAGGCTTTATCCCATTATGAGCCCATTCCTAAAAGCACCCACCACTTCCATATATGGGCAGTGACATCATAGGGTGTCATAGGATGTCAGAACAAGATGGTAATTATATGATTATAATAGTTACAATTTTAGAAGAAAATCAAACCAAAGTCAAAATTCAGCTCCTGTTTTGGTCCCCACCAAGAAATAAAAAAAAAAAAAAAACGGTTTATCAAAATAAGTTTTTGTATTATTTGGTGAATATAAAGTTTTTTTCTATTTCGTTTTTTTTCTATCCGTTTTAATATTTTATGAGAAAATGAAATCACCAAACATGGGCGGAATATTGCTTTTTCCTGATATGTCCAAATCATGAGAAAACAAAGAACGATAGTATGACTTTATTTGTAAATTTACATCAGCCTGGATTTTTTCATTCATAGAGAAGTTTGTACGAGCATTTAGAAGAGGTTTGCTTGCATTACAATACGTCATGATATAGGAATAGAGGTTAGTGATTTATTTATTAGCAATAATGTGTCTCCAGGTAAAAGATTTACAGACTCTCTGGTGAACATTGTTTTGTCCAATCAGCAGGTTAATCGCTCTAGATTTTGGTTGAACGTCTTGAGAAGAACTGACCAGGCGTTTCTCTGCCAATAGCGATTTTACCTTTTCTTTAAGGTCTAACCAGACGATTCAGAGTTTACAAAATTTATTTCAAAGAGTATAACACGAGAAATAAAAGGTGCTGTAGGTTCTTTTACAGAGTTAGTAGTTTTTAGTCCAACAGATTAAAAGAAACTATACGATTAGGCATTAAATATCTGTTTTCTTTATTAAAATAAACAAATAAAACATTTATCGTTAGTTGATGCATTTATAGATCTGAAATGGAGGCACTGCCTAGTTTTTTATGCATTTAATAAATAGGAGGAAAATAAATCTAATTTTGCAATATTTAAACAAAGATAAATAAAAAAACAAAACTAAAAAAAACAACAACAAAAAAAATCGGCCAATTTCTACTTTTAAGCGGTCTTTGCAAATTAACATTACACAGTATCTTCTTGATTTCATGGCGCTGACTTGAGAAATATTGTGTTTTTTTCCCAGCGCTTTGCTTCCTTCCGTCAAAATGAACTGAGAACAACTGAAACGTGTCAGAGCCGCCATGTTGGAGACACGAGCAGCCCTGCAGAACATCTCTGTGTCTGCACACCCTGCCAGCGCTGACTTCCTGTCTGACACCACCACATCCTGTAGATAACTGCCCCCCCCCCCCTCCCCTCGACGTGGCAGCAGATGCATCATCTCTGCTGAAGAATGACAAAGCAAAAGCCAAGTCCCACCTTCTCTCTACCCCTATCCTCTATGGAGGGGGGGTAGGAAAAGTGTCAGAGTCTGTTTCAGAGAATTTTCTGGAGTGACTCAAAGTCGCAGTCGGGTTGTTGGGGAAACTGCTGCAGTTTTAGACCAAGAAATCCATGATCTGCAGTTTAAACAATAAAAAAAACAATTATCTCAGAGGTCGTTGATGGTCCAGGGAAGGAAGTTCATGCAGAAAGCAGCCAAGAACCGTAGCTTAGCGTGGATTGTGCCGGAGCGGAGACGTAACAGTGATCCAGAGCTACAGCCAGGCCTCAGCATCAGCAGCCGTCCTGCAGCGGCTTTAAATAGACTCCATTGGACATCTGCTCCACAGAAGAGGAGAAGGAGGTGGAGAAAAGAGGCAGCTGACAGCACCTCTCACTCCGTCTCTCCTCCTGGAGTTAATACCCCCCCCACCAGAGATCACTGCGAGTTCAGCTCTCGTCTCTGCTGCTGTAATTTTGCCTGATAATCACAGTGGCAGTCCTGTCACTTCGGAGCTGGAGGTGTTGCTGCATCCTTACAGGTTAGCGATGCATATCAATGTGTGCAGGTAAGAATATACAGGTGAGAGCTCTAAAGGTGAAGCTTTATTTAGACCTTTACTACCACACTTATATTATCTTCTCCTTGCTGTTTGGGGCTTTTCTCTCCTGGTTTTGCTTTACTTCCAGCAACTAATTTTATTTTCCAACTAGTATTAAATTCACCTTAGAATAGAAATAAGAACTACACCGCCTGATTTTAAATCATGGAGCTTGTTTGTTCTTGCTAACTTTTGCTAACATATAGGGAACAAAAATATCAGCAGAACAGCAGCTGTGTTTGCATTCGCCACACAGAACCTCTCAAACTTATTGGAAATATTGGACTTGTAGGACAGAGGGTTGCTGCTAGTCTCAGATCCTGTTGGTAGAACTCATGAACCGGATCTGCAGGCACAGTTACTGTTGATAAATGTCAGATTTATTGTCCCTGACAGTTATTTTCAGTTAAGTGAGAAAAATTCTGAATTAAAATCAATTCATTTGAAGGAAGTTCTTCTGCTCCTTTAATTCTACACTTAAGTTTAATGAAAACAAAGAGGTGGTTGCCCAATGTTCACCATTAGGGTTATTCTTTAAGATTTGTTTTATTAATAGTGTTAATGTTCATGATGCATTGAAGCCTGTCCCTCTTCTCCAGGAATGAAGAAGTCCGGCTCCATCCTAATACCCTTAATAACAGCTCCTAGCTCCAGTTCCTACCTCCTACCTCCTGCTCCCTGACCTTTCCTGGGTCAGCAGAACTCCATCAGGGAGGAAAGGAGCTTCAGCTGCTGAGCTGATTCCAGACTTTAAGTCTGACGTCATTAGTGACGGAAACATGGAGGATGGAGTCAGAAACGTGGAGGATGGACAGGGTTCCCACACCTTGGTGAACATCAAATTCAAGGACCTTCCAAGGACTTTCCAGGACCAATTTCCTCAAATTCAAGGACCACACGTGGCAGCATTTACCTACTGTGACCGCTGAATAGGTTATCATATTTTAGTACAATGCAAATTCAATAAAAGACTAAACGGCATAGAAGTTGTTGGGTCAGAAGCAATGCAAGAAAGTGGACTTAATTTATAGCGTACATTGATATTGATCATATTCATAGCCTACATTTATATCCACAGTACATGGCTATGCCATACTACATTACATATAAGACGTACATTAGTCTACCGTTTCATGGAATTTTATGGAAAAAAAGTGCAGCATTGAGATGTTCAGAATTATATCAATTTGTTTTACTTTCATCTTTGATTAAGCTAATTTTTGACTTCTGTTTAAAGAGCCACGGTTGCCAGAAAGCTGCTCAGAGATATTTTTTAATCATTCTCAGGCTTTGTTACCTTTGTTAAAGACACAATTTCAGTGCATTTTACTAACCCTCCTCCTTTACCCGGGTTTGAGATCGGCATAAAGACCATAAAGCCATAAACCATAAAGAGACACTATGGCGGAGTTACAAATTTTTTCGTTTCAACTTTTTTTTTAACATTTTCTTTTTTCTCTTGTGGTCCACTAAGGAGCCTACAAATCACGGTAAAACATGAACATGTGGCTGTGTGAATCAAATGCTGTTATTTAAGAGTATGAACGATACGTGCTTTCATGTAGAGTTTCCAAAAGTCGCTAGATTTGTCGCTAGTCACTTTTTTGAAAAAGAGTCGCTGGAGGGCTCTGAAAAGTCGCTAAATATAGCAACAAAGTCGCTGAGTTGGCAACACTGCGTGAATGTAACCTATTGGACGCTCGTAGGCCTAAACCGTAGCCTACCAACTAACAAAGAAGAGCGAACGTACTTTTGCAAATTAAAAGTCTGCGGAATCAACATAATTTTAAAATATCGTGTGGTAGTAAAATAATGACACGAGTCGTCATCCGTGTGAACTTTCAAAAAAATCATCCGTGTCAACTTTCAACCCCACAAAAAAAAAAAATCAAGGACTGTTTTCAAGAACTTTCAAGGACCTTGAATTTATTTTTTTCAGATTCACAAACTTTAAAGGATTTAAAGGACCCGTGGGAACCCTGGATGGAGTCAGATCCTACAGCCTTCAGGACATGAACTACAGAGAGACGCTCTCTGCTCTACGCATGTTTTGGTTTATTTCCGTGAGGTTAGCCGTGCTGATACGTCATCTCCTACTCATCGCACACAGGAGCCTGTTTTCATACTTGGAGGAGCAGGAAGGTAAACTGTGAACAAAGTTTGGTGCAACGTTTGCATTCATGCAGCTTCATCATGAAGACGATAGGAAGAGGAGAAGTTCTGAGTGAGAAAGCTGAAATGCAAAAACATCTCTGCCATTCACACTCAGTTAACCTCTCATGAAGGCATCGTGTTCATCACAGTGTCATCAGCGAGGCTTTCACCTGCAGATGGTTGTTTGGGAGGTAATTATTAAAGAAAATGGTTAAGATGCTTCAAAATGGGATTTTATGTCCATTTAGACCCACAAAGGATCATCAGCCGAGCTCCAAACAGACAAACACGGCTGTGACTAAATGTTCACCTCACAAATTACTGCCTTATATCAACCTGAGCTTGTGTCGTGGCTGGGGTAGAAGAGATCCACAACAACCAGGTTCAGGAACAAGTCAGCAGCAGATTTAGACGCCATGAGCAACAGGAAGTGACTGGATTGAACTGACCAGAGCTGTGGACACCTGGTCATGTTAGAAAAGATCTGTGATTGAGCTCCTGTCCTCAAAATGACTTCATACTCTTGTTAAAGTCAAACATTTACCAGGAGAAATGATGATAAAAATAACATTTGTGTTTGTTTCCTCGCCTTGTTAAGGTTTAAGGGAGAGCTCGTTAAGTTTGAACACCACGACTTGAACTCGATAGTCTTAACGGCGACATTGCAACACAGCGCATTGCCTGTGGGTCAAGAAGTTTGATTCTGGTCTCCTCTAATAAGAGGATCCACTTTCCAGCAACGCCTGACATTACATAAGGCTGTTAGATAAAATGCCAATTAAAAACCAACAAGTAGGATAAACTGACCAGGAGCGCTTTAAGAATAGTCTGGCAGCTTGGAGGCAAAGCATAAAGAAAGGAGGACAGACCAAGACTTTTCCACAGGCGCCTATTTGTCCTTAATAAAGATTTTAACAGGAATAAAAAATACTTTTGCTTTAGGAGAACTTTATTTAATTCTAACAGTGACCACCAGTGGAGGCGGCGTTCACTTTAAAGGACCTGCGCGATTTTACAGTATTGAGCGTTAGAGAGAATATTTATTTTTGCTAGGAATAAAACCTATTTTCCATCAAACGATTGAAGTCTGCAGCCTGCTGCCGATGCATGTTTAGACACCACTAAACCAATTATTAAAGATTAAAAGCAGGCAGACCCGCTGTATTCAACGTGACAAAACATGGAGCGCACACAGAGCGCCCAACAATATCAGCATGATAAACACCTTGTATATCCCCCAGCGGCTTTTATTGGACTAAATCAGGCACATCTGAGGACAGACCTTGAGGTTTATGTCATCATGCATATGTGTATGCGTGTATTTCAATTCTAAACAAAGTCAGTGTCTTAAAGCCACCCACTGAATACAGATTCTCATTTTACCTCTTCTTCTGCTGCAGATGAGAGGAAGGAGGAAAATAAGCGCAGAGAAGGATGTGGATGAAATGAGTATGGAGGGATTATTTCATAAACGACAGATTTTTCCTTTCTTTGTAAGTCATTTGATCCTGTCAAATATGCCTAAAGCCATACGCCCACGTGCTGATTGTCTGAAAAAATGCTCCATTTAGGAGAATCGCTCCTCTTTCAAACAATGAGCTGAGCGGCTGGCTGCGCCGCTCCGCAGCAGGAGAGGAGAACACAAGGCAAACGAGATTTAGGATGCTCAAACACGCCCAGAACGCTCCAGTTTGTTTGTTTGTCCTGCAGACGGCCTCCGTGGGCCGCGTTTACCTGCAGGACAGCCGACATGGAGGCAGGACCAACAGTCTGGGCTCCTTATGTCACCAACAACACCTCCACTGCTCTGCATTCAGACCAGAACCACTGCACCGTTTTAACTTTGAGCTCATAACCGCAGCGCGTTATTTTCAGGCTGTTTTAGCATTAGATACAATCTGTTTGCATCAAGTCATGTTATCCCTGCATGTTCAGGCCTTGGCACTTATACACTTTTAAATATGCGGTACAAAGGAAAGAAACAGACAATACGTTCTGTAACTCAAATTTTGAGTTTCTGAAAACCAGAAAGTGTGTTTTTATGTATTTTACTCCGGTTCAGAAAGTGAATCTTAACTATCTTATATGTTCTTTGCACACATACTGATATGTTTGGGAGTCTTTTTCACATTAATTTGAATAATCGTGGCTTACAGATAATTATTCTCATTATAGTGTTATTTTATGTTCCAGACAATCGTGTGAGAAACTGCTGAATCAGCAGCTGCCAAGCAGACGCTGAAGCTAGGAAACGTTTAGCCAAAGATATGAAAGTAAAACTGAGTGTTTTTGTGTTTTGTCATTCTTTTCATTTAAAAAGAATGACAAAAAAAATGGCTTGTAGAGAGCCAAACTTGTGGGCACTAAGGTTTTCTGTGTGTATTCAAATTTATAATTATTTTACATGAATTGTATTTCTTAACCATAATGTTTTTTGTGTAATTGGCATTGTAATTTTATCTTGTGATTTTATACTTGTGATTATTTTTAAGGTTGCCTTTTTTACACCTGGCTGGGGGACTACCGATGAAAATTAGCACTCTTTAGCTAACTCGGGTACATTTACATTGTTTTAATGTTGATTAATGTACACTGTCCCCTTTTAAATAAAAAAAAAAATAAAGTGAAAAAATAAAGTGTAAGGAAAAACTGTGGCCTTGAGGGGATTATTATATTCAGTTTTGCACAGGAATAATGTATTTCTCTGTTTAACCATGCATTAACTGTTTGATATGTGCCAAATAAATGTCCTGATGGTCCTTCTGGGAAAACATCCCGTTCTGTCTGGTAATAAAGTGACAGAACATCACAGTCAGGCATGGTGGCAGCAGTGTGATGGTGCGGGGCAGCTTTGTGGCCTGGAGGACAATTTCCAACCATTACTTTGTAATCTTGGGTTCTGCAGAAGCTCAATGTTGCAAAGCGAAGCAGCAGGGCTCCGTCTGACTGGCCAAATATATATATATATATATATATATATATATATATATATATATATATATGGCCGCCGTAGATGACAGGGAGGAAAAGTTATTAGGTTCAGGGGGTGATTACTTTTTCACACTTTTACTTTTACTTTTTCAGGTTAGTTTTAGGGAATCTGTAAGGGCGCACACACTTTTTACAGCAAAGTGAACCCTGTTCTGGTATTTTTCATGAGCGGATTTATTGCAAAGAGTGTTTAGGGGTCAGAAAGCCTGAGAAAGATCCTGACTGGGCAGCAGGAATTAAAGTCAGCCAAACATGAAACCCGGGTGAGCTTTATTAGCATTCCTGGTGCAAAGCTGTCACCGTGTGTTACTTCCTGCGTGAAACCTTGTGTATTCTTGTTGAGAGTGCGAGGTATTTTCAGGTGAAGTGAGTCATGCAGACAGAAATAAAGTTAGACAGTAGGTATCTGTACTTCCACTGAGAGCTACGCAACAAAGCAGAAGAAATTATTAAGTTTATCCTCTTAAGATTCAAAAAGCAATCACTGCTCTCTCCACATAAACCCACAGATATCCACTTTTCGTCCTTAATGTGAGTTAAATTCTTCTCTGCTTCTCAGCCAAACTTGGCAGTTCTGTCTGCGTCTTTTTTTTTTTTTGGGAGGCCTGACAAACGATGCGCTCGGAGCGAGCGGAAAGGAAAACGGCGTGAGGAGAAAGCGCTTGGCAGCGAAATGTCCGAGAGAAAATGTAGAGAATGAGCGATTGAAGCGGTGTGGGAGAGCGAGTGGGCTGTGGAGAGAGAAAAGAGGAAGAGGAAGAAGAGGAGGTGGAGGAGGAGGATATATTTAGAGCCGCTCCTAATCAACTTCTTCGTCAGTTTGTGTCTGTGGGGGTGAGAGAGAGAGAGAGAGAGAGAGGGAGTTCAACAGTAAAAATCAATGTGCAGCCCACTCGCTCATTGAAAGGAAGAGAGAGGAGCAGAGCAGGAAAACGACCCAGCGCCGAGCTGCTAAATACAAAATCACCTCAACTATTCAGGAGTTGATCACTTTGATGGATCAGGGCGGCTCCAGTCAGACGCCACCTGCACCGTCCTCCGTTTATTCCCCTTTGACATTTGAGGAGTAAAAAGCGAGTTTTTCCAGATCAGCCGGGATCCTGATGGAGGAACTTTCTCCTCAACGTTTCCAGTAATCTGCTACAACAAAGCAGCGTTAGCACAGTTTGTCTACGCTCCCTTTAATCCACAGTTCCCTCCACTGTTGGTACAGCCTGACACAGATCAGGAGTAAAAAGCCTTAAAATCAACCTTTAATCTGACCAGTTTACACACATGTTCATCTTCTTTAGTGTTAAAAGGTCCCATTGACAGCCCACAGCATGACAGATCCTCCACCTGACTCCACAGTGAGGATCAGCTGATTCTCCACATTTCTTACCTGCTCCCCAGGACAGATGTGTCAGATGTGCCAAAGTGAAAAAGGTTGCTTTTAATTTTAGACTTTTTAAGTGCAGTTCTTGCTTCAACAGTGGATGCTGCTGCAGATATAAGATCTGCCCATATTGAAGGACTGATAGCAGAACCAGAGTCAATAGAGGAATCATCCCCTAAGACTCCAACTGAATGATTGACCTCATAAAACCTTTAGCCAACCACCACCTCTGTTTGGTTTGCTCCTTTAAAGCTGCACAATGAAATATAAAGTCAGTTATACTTCTGGAAAAGTGATCTGAATAGTTAAGCTAGTGCTTAACTAATTGATTAATAACAGGTTAGGGGCATTAACGAAAAATTTCCCAAACAGGAACGGTTCTGCAGGTGGAGCCCACCGATACTTTACCCCTCGTCATTTTCTGACCGCTTTCTTTACAGATGACCAGGGGGGGTGGGTTGCTTGTTGCGCTTGTTTCTCTCACAAGATCTGGCAACACTGGATATGACCCACTGATAATGTTGTGTTGTTCTAGTTAATTGTGTGTGGAGCAACAGAACCAACAGAATATGAGGTTCTGTGGTATAAACGTAAAATACTTCACTGCCAAACAGGGCCGCTGGAAGTAATTTTGAACAGGGGGTGCTGTGAAATTTTGTATTTGTTTGGACAAAAGACATATGAGTCTACAGGCCTAATTAAAATACAATAAATAAATGGATTGATATTTACAACTTTATTGTCATGACTTCAGTGCACACAACCAGGGTCTAATGGGGACGTCATCCAAAGCAGCCAGCTTGTATTGACTCACTGTGCAACTGTGATCTCTCTTGCTCGTAAAATTTTTCAGTGGATTTACGCCAATTTGAAAAGCCATCATTTGAAATTGGATGTTGGCTGGAAGGGCCAACATCCAGCCAACCTTGCCTTGCGTAACAAAAATAGAGAAATAGCTCCCAGAGCAAGCTTGAATTTTGTTGGTGGACAAAAATACAGAAACAGAAAAAAATATCTGTTCATCTTCATTGTAGAAGATATCACTCTAGCCCTGATGTCAATAATCCGTCGATTCAAACAAAACTAGGCCGCACAATGCTGTGGCATCCGTCTGTTCAGCTTAAACCAGCAGGTTAGGGTAGCAGGTTGACCGCCCCAAGATGGCGGCCGTAATTTCTGCGGCGCGACAGAACTGCCATCAGAGACGGGTGGACAGTCTCCTCACTCTGGCTGCTGTGGTTGCGGTACCAGTGTTCTTCTTCACTGGTGGTGGTTTTCCAAAAAAATCCAAAATGCGTTTCTGTGCCATATTTCCTCCTCATTTCTGACATTAGACTGTAAATTTACTAGTCTGCTGCCGCGAGCGGCATACCTCTTTACTCGGCGACCACTAGCTTGCTTGAAGTTGCCATGACAACTTAACTTCCATGAAGTTGTGTTGATTAGACCTCAAAATAATTTAATTAAAATCCAAATACACGGGATAGTAAAGTTTAAAAAAAAAAAAATCAAAATCATTTCCCAAAATATTCATAAGAAATTTATAAATTGTGCAAAGTATTTTTAATCCATTTTATAAAAATCTCCCTCTCGCCACTAGGGGGTGCTGCAGCCCCCCCCACTTCCCGCGGCCATGCTGCCAAAAGGTAACTAAAGGTAAAGAAAAATCTTTCTGGAAGTTTGTGTATTTGTTCTTAAATTTGAGCAGCAAATTTAAAGGAGCTATAAGTAATACTGACACCTTGTGGCTCAAAGCGGTACAACAGCCTGCCAATCACAACAATCTAACATGCCGTTTTTAAATCGGTGTGTTGCTGTTAGGGATTTTTTCTCCCACAGAACAGGTCCATGATGCTGTATTCTGTTCTATTTCTGCTCCGCTTTTATTCGTAGTTCAGAAAAAGGAGAAAACATGACTAAGGCGTTGTTGTTGGAGAGGACCGACTGTTCATAGGGAATGTTGCCTCCATTCTGGGAGAGAAATGAGAATGATTTAGATTGATTTCACAGTAAACATCGTACTTATTGCTCCTTAAATGATCTGCCAATTTTAAGATTTTTGCAATTAAAATACCAACAACTCATCATCATCTTATTTCAAGTGCAGTTTATCTAATTATCTTATTTTAGGGGTCAAAATACTAATTCCACTGGCAGATAATCTGATTTACAGACAAATACGCTAATTTGAAGAAACATTTTTACTTATTTTTCGCTCCCTGCCTCGCAGGCTTGAAGGTTGTAAAATTAAATGTCGGGTGTTTCAGCTGCTTTCTGTTGAACATTTAGGGATTTCTAAACGCTGAGAGCAGGTCCGTTAGCACAATCAGCAAATGAAGCTTCTCTATAAAGGTGAATGTCATCGTAAAGGGTAAAAAAACATCAGGTTTTGCAGATCTGCAAGCCGTGAAAATGAGATTATGAGGTGATTTTTAAAAGTTGGCTCAACAAAACATAGCAGCATGGCTAGCTGGGAGAGCAACAGCGAACTGAGCAGACAGAAATAAGGAGTTTAACTGAGATAAAAAAAGAGCTCTAACATCATTTAAATTTAAATAGGATCAGATGGAGACATGCAACATCTAACCATTAAAGTTCTGGATTCATCCAGTCAAGTCTTCTGTTGACCCACATTTCCCGCAAATGTTTCCACTTAAATATATTTAATACAAAAAAAGAAAATCTTAGAAGGTTTTTGCATCTCCATTCTGCAGAAACATTCATAAAACCATCTTCTAGATGCATAAAAGCCACAATAGTTCCCTTATTGGTCTCTATGGATGCTAACATCACGTTTTCACATTAACTTGAGGCAAAATCTTTGAGTTTTAATAGATTTTAAATTGCAGCTCATCCACAGGCTTTAATGTACTGATTTGGCTGCATAATTTCTCGCGTGTGTGTGAGAGCAGATATAGAGAGATTTGACTCAAGGTCAATACTGCATGGACTGTAATGAAGCCAAGATAATGGCGCGACAAGAAGAACAAGAACATTTAATGGAAAAGGAGGAGGGGTTAGCATACAGTAGCCTCCTTCCTTTCACAACAGCCATCTTTTACCTTCCTCCATCACCCCAATTCCTGCACACCACCTCTCATTAGCTGATCATCGATCCCCGCTCTGTGTAGCCCACACGGAGAGAAAACGCAATTAGAGCACTGAGCAAATGATTGTGTGAACTGCTGATCGATAGGTAATCATCACCTGAGAAGGACAGCGGGCGGGTTACGGGGGATCGGCGGCAGGAGAAGGGGCCGAAGGGTGAGTTTGGGGTGAATCCACGGTCAGGACGGAACCAAATAAAATCAGACGACAACGTCGCAATACAAGACTGGAAGATGTGAGGGCCAGTTCTGAAATTCAGCAAACAATTTTAGCTCCATGGACTGAAACATTTTTACATTTGCTGAAGTACAGATGGGCAAAAAATGTAAATTATCCAACCCTAAATACCTTTCTCAGCTCCTGAGGACCTTCACTGAGGTCCTGTTTCATCATTATGGCGATAACCTTGTGACAGCCAGCAGCCAATCACGTACGACCTACTAATAATCTCAGAGTTTTAGCACTTTTCAACGACTCATCAGAAGCATTTCTCTGTTGAAACAGAGACTGTTAACTGCTGCGATCTTCATTTATCTCAGAGGATGCTGGGCGGAAGCAGATGGAGGTTTCACTTCCAGTTTGCTCTCTGTGGGCTGATGGTGTCCCTCAGCGGTCAAAGGACCACTTTTAAAAAAAACTCTGTATTAATAACGTTAATAATAAGTTGGGCCTAACTTCCATTCAGTTGGTGTTTAATGCTACACAAATAAGACTTATTTAGAACAAAAATAACATGTTTTCACCTGTAAAATCTAGTCAGATAGCCTGAAATACATAAACTGCTGACATTTTTCATGTATTTGGTCAAAATTAATAGTTTTTTTTTTTCAGGGTAAACGATTTACAAATTATTTCCTTTTAAATGCAAATTTTTTACTTTCTAAAAGTGTAATCATGTTTTATTTACCAGACAAGGTCCCATTCATCGTGTTTTTTTAATATAATCTTTATATCAGATAAAATAAATATAGACATCAAGACTATTTTCACAAAGGTTACCTGGCCAAGAAAGACAGCAACAACAAAACCACCATAGAAATATATAAAGTGTGAACAATTTCATGCATGAAATGCAGGAGTAGTTGTTGTAGTAACAATGTAAACTTTAAAAAAAAAAAATATATATATATATATATAATATTTAAAATGCAGGCGCCGTTTGATGGATTTCTGTTCTTAGTGAAACCAGAATCTGAGCGTTCTCTGATAGTCTGGATAAGATGTCATCTGATCGTAAGGCTTTAAAATTAACTTTAAAAGAAATCTCTGCATCAATAATTAATCCCAGGTACTTGTAGCTGGTGACTAACTCAAGATTTAAAATAAAAGAGCATCCATTTTGGATTTGTCAACATTTAAACCCAGTTTAATTCGTTCCTTATGGATCGGCAATGCGTCTAAGGCAGACAGCAGAAATACAAACGCCTGCAATTAAGTTTGAAAAGCTGTAAATTACAGAATCATCCACGTAATGATGGTAGGATACATTTAATAGGTTTACACAGGGATGAATAATATAGATTGTGAACAGGGCCGGTCCAAACACTGAGCCTTGAGGTCCACCTGTTGTGACTTCAGAAAGAGGCGGAGCTACCTTTCATCTTTTTAAGAGTTTTATCGTTTGGTGTAAAACTTTTAGGACAGCAGAGGTTCTGCTTCTGAACACCTGACTGAAGAGTTTAGTTTGATTAGGACCAACTTCTCAGGTTCAGAGCAGTTTATTATGAGCTGCTCGGGTTAATGAGACGCGTCATTAACACGCTGATATTTGTCTCTTTGAAGGCATTGATAGCTCTGAAGTTATTGAGGTTTAAACCAAAGAGGCTGTTTGATTTCCCTTCACTGGTTGCTTTTGACTGGAGATAATTAAACTGATCGAACTTCTTAAACAGTCAAATCTGTTTTTTTTTTCTGTTTTTAAATGAAGCCCATAATGAACAGCTTGAATCTGAGCAGAACATCAAGCAACATTTGGAGTCTTTGGAGGATGTAATTAGTGTGTTTTATTCCCTTTTTATGCATCACCTTTAAGAATCCGCTAGTCTTGGCTTTGGCATTTGTTAACTACATGAAGTAACAACCTAAAGCGTGGCCTGTTGTCTTCCCAGCATCCATTTTCCTGCTAATTGATTGCCATATAGACTAAAATGTCCATTTAAAGGTCAGAATATGAACTTGTGACACTTTTCCTCATTTATTTAAGTGTTTTTTAGCAGTAATCATTTCATAAAAACTACAAGAATCAGGTGTTATTGAAAGCCCCAACTTTAGTGAATTAATTAAAAGAAAGAGACATGTGGGTGGAGATTTTTTTTTTTCCATTAGTCTGTCGCTGAAAACAGCAGCTTTTAAGGCAAAGGATGGCACATTTTTGTCTGAATGCGACTAAACCAGACGGAAAACTGCGGTAAATGTTGCTCCTTCTCTCCGTGTCCGTTAGCTTCGGTGTTAAACGTTGTACTTTGTGCAGTTTTGGACATACTTTAACAGGAAGTACCCTCGCTCTCACTTCCTTTTCGGCGCTGTATGCCAAAGAGAGGTGGCCTCATTGCTTCCTGCGTGAATCCAGCAGATTTATTCCTGGTCCTCCTCTTTCACTTCTTTCTCTGCATTTCATTGTGTCTCACTCCCACTCTTTCTAACCCTTCTCTGTCCCAGCGTCTCCATTTCATGCACTTCGCCCAATTTCCTCTCCATCTCTTTTCTCTGTGTGAATAGCATAAAAAGCATTATGCACCACACTGATTCACTCATATCATGAATAAAATAATGGTACCACTCGCCGAGGGTCTAAAACAGGCATTGACATGTTTTATAAAGGCAGGTACCCGCGGCTTTCAGAACGGAGCCGCCATCGACTCATTGTTCTGGATTTTAAAAGCAACAAATTTAATTATAACAGCTTTAAGATCCAATCTTCCAAAATGTATTTGTCATAATCTTTACTAACTAATTCATCCAGATTGTTGTTTTAACAGTAATTTGCCATTAAAGACAAGACGCCTGTCCACCGCGTGTAGATGAGCCGTTTCTTTAAAACTGAATGTTCGAACATTATCAGTCCCTAAAAGTCTGGAAGCTGTTCTTCCCTCAGGTGAGTGGAGACTGGTTGGGAAGTTCAGGAACAACCCAGGAACCCTAAAGGGTCAAGGAAAGATCCAGATCAGGGGTGTCAAACATACGGCCCGCTGGCCGGTTCCGGCCCGCCGAACAATTTAGTTCGGCCCGTTGGCTAAATGCATTATCATTATTCAGTGTCCTGTCTGGTAATGTGGCAATAAGAATTGTTGTCTTAATGCCAAAAAGAGCTCATCAGATTTGACTTTCACAAGTGGAGCAGTACTGCTTTTGCCATAGTGCTCCGCTTGATTTATGAATGTGAATAGTTTTATTATGATTCATGCGGGGAATATCTCAAATGATATGGACACTACAATGGGAAAGCAGGAGAGGAAAGGAAGAACAATAAGAGAAAAAGAAAAGGTGAAAGAAAAAGGAGATTGAAGGAGGAGAATGATAAAACAATTATTGAAAAAAAACGTACTTCGTTTAATTAAAAATCTGCAGTTCCTATATTGTCCACAAGGGGCGCTGTGTTTTAATCAGCAGATGGTAGCACTGAGCTTCAGATGTGGAAAATTGATTTTAAATAATTTCTTAATTTTTATCTGATGTATTTTGTCATGCAGGATAGTGTTTCTAAGTTCCAAAAATGTGAATAAATGTTTTTCAACATTGTACAATCACTGTGATCAGTTCTTATGCATAATGCACAAGTAAATGTTTAACTGAGTAAAAGTATTGTTGAAATTACACATACTTTTCTTAAAAACGCTGAGGTTATTCATAATATATTGTGTAAAAGTGAAATTAATTTAATATAAGAATCAACAAAAAGTTCACATTTATTAGTTCCATTTAATCTTGCAATGAGTTTACTCATGTGGCCCTCTTGAGATCAGATTAAGCTGAATGCGACCCCTAAACCAAAATCAGTTTGACTCCCCTGATCCAGATTCTCTGTGGTCCATCTGAAGGATGGAGGTTTGCTGGGATGAACTAACTCAGCTGAATATTATCAGAGAATATGGTTGAGCTACCAATCAACCATGGAAATGTAGCTAGGGTTGATTAGCCTAGCTACAAATCCAGCTAGGCTAGGGGTAACCTGAACCCTCTTTTTTTTAAAAAAATCCAGATTGTTAATGTTGAAAAGAACGTTAGCAATAAGGAAGCAACAACGTCCATCTAGCTGTAGGACCAACCCTAACCCTCCATCTAAGTCAAGTAATCTGTGTTTTGGCTGCCGCCCTCTTCTGGCCTAATGGTGCCAGAAAAAGACGTGCTCCGGTCCAAAGTGTGCCATAAAGTTCAGTTCACTGCTGCCAAGTAGGCCAAGAGTTTTCTCAATGAACCAAAGAACTGGAGCTAATCTGGACAACAACCATTTGACCGTTTCCACATGTTTGGAGTTTGCCAAAAGTTTTTCCATCTGCCTCCCTTCTGCTCCTTCAGCAGGGAAATTTATTCAAACCCTTTGCCAGCCTTTGGAAGGAGAAATATGCTTTTCCCAAAACTAAAGAGATTGTGATTAGAGCAAATTTAACAATGCGTGCAGCTGGAAAAATTAGGATTCTCGTAAAGACGTTCCACATGGTCCCTCTGATGGCCGTGATTACAAACAAATTCAATTTACTCTGAGTTCTGGTTGAAATAAAGAAACAACGTGGATTTCTCATGCTGAATCTGACTAAAGTCTATTTAAGGTGATATGAAATATTTATCCACAAATGCAGGAATAAAACTTTTGATACAGAAACTCATCTTTTGTTTTCTCATTTTTATTCATATAGACTAACTGAGCTCATTGTGTAAATACACCACAGAGAAGAATTTAGCTACTAAACAAAACAATATCCAGGCTGCTAGTTCCTATGAAAACACATTAAAATATTTAAATAGTGGGATAAAGTTAAATTATTTTGGTCATTCATTTCAGAAGGAAGCCGAACCATTACACACAGAAAACCTTCAAACCGTTATTTCTTGTAAATTTGATAATTATTGCTTACAGGTCATGGAAACTGTGTCAGATTGAAAATGTTATCACACCAGAGCAATAAAAACCCAGACTGATCCAGACAGATCCAAACTGATCCAGACTGATCCAAACTGACCCAGAGTGATCCAAACTGACCCAGACTGACCCAGAGTGATCCAGACTGATCCAGAGTGATCCAGACTGATCCAGAGTGATCCAGAGTGATCCAGACAGATCCAGAGTGATCCAGACTGATCCAGAGTGATCCAGAGTGATCCAGAGTGATCCAGACTGACCCAGAGTGATCCAGACTGATCCAGAGTGATCCAGAGTGATCCAGACAGATCCAGACTGATCCAGACTGATCCAGAGTGATCCAGACAGATCCAGAGTGATCCAGACAGATCCAGAGTGATCCAGGTTGACCCAGACTGATCCAGATTGAACCAGACTGATCCAGACAGATCCAAACTGATCCAGACAGATCCAGACTGATCCAGATTGACCCAGACTGATCCAGATTGAACCAGACTGATCCAGACTGGCCCGAGTGATCAAGAATGACCCAGACTGATCCAGACTGATCCAGATTGACCCAGACTGATCCGGACTGATTCAGATTGATCCAGACTGGCCCGAGTGATCCAGAATGACCCAGACTGATCCAGACTGACCCAGACTGATTCAGATTGATCCAGACTGGCCCGAGTGATCAAGAATGACCAAGACTGATCCAGACTGATTCAGATTGATCCAGATGACCCAGACTGATCCGGATTAACCCAGACTGATTCAGATTGACCCCGACTGGCCCGAGTGATCCCGACTGATCCAGACTGACCCAGACTGATTCAGATTGATCCAGACTGATTCAGATTGATCCAGACTGGCCCGAGTGATCCAGAATGACCCAGATGATCCAGAGTGATCCAGACTGTCTCAGACTGACCTTTTAGAGCAGTGGTCCCCAATCCAGGTCCTTTTATGTGTTACTCTGCTTCAACACACCTGAGTCAAATAATGAGGAGGACTCTGGAGAACTTGACAGCACACTGGGGAAGTAAGTCAGGTGTGTTGGATCAGGGACACATGGAAAACCTGCAGGGCCACCGGCCCTCGAGGACCAGGATGGAGGACCACTGGTTTAGAGGCTCAGGAAGCTTCTGCAGGAATTAGGAGTTAATTAGCAGATTAGGATAGGAGACCATGAGTTTCCAATATTTAACCTTTTCATAAATATTCCAATATTTAGAGAAATTGAATTTTGAGTATTCAATGTATGTGAGTCACAATCATCAAAACTACAAGACATTAAGAGATTCTTAACAGTTTTTAAAATTTCATAGGAGAACAACAACAGATATGATCTTAGAGCAGTTTTTATTCTATTTCTTTCACAAATACGGTCCTTGGTAGCGTGTAGAAGAACCTAGATGGAAACCTTCTCTATGAGGTTATAGAGCCAAGAAGCATTGTTACAATCAGACAAAGCTCATAAAGCACATATATTAGGGAGCGTCCCAATAAATAAAGAAATATGACTTAGTCCCGGCTCGTCGTGGTTACAGGCGTATTTTCTACCCTGTAGCCTTCGCATTGATCCGGCAACAAACCTCAGTCTGGGGAATCCTCCTGCTAAACAACTCCTGACGGCAGATTCCTCTCCGTCTCAGACGCCACGGTCATTTGTACTGAAAGGTCAGAGGTCAGGTGGAGCAGCAGCCAATTAAAGCTCTGCAGATTTGACACAAAGAGGAAACAATCTCAGATCCCATCTGTGGACCTTTGCCTCGGGGGGGGGGGGCTTGGGGGGCACATCCTCAGTAACCATCGCTCTGCTGCGCTATGTGAAGCCAAGGTTTACGCCTGGATGCCGTTTTCCTCCCACCTGCATCCCTGCTCAATATATTCCCCATTTTTTTTTTTATTTATAGTGGTTCTCACTTTAATATAGACCAAAACACGTAGATGTCAGGGTGCTGCTTCTGTTGCTTTCCTAAACAACAGACTCAAACACGCGGACGCAGGTTTCGGTTTGCTGCTGGTGCAAAGGTTACGGCGAGCCCGCACACTTCATTTCCCAGGCTGCCGCGGGGCCGGCCGAGGGCACGGCGCTGTGTTGTTGGCTGGCTTGATGAAACAGGTCCTTCTCAGTGTGTGTGCGCGTTGCTCCTGGGAAAGGTAGAGGGTCAGAGATGGGTGTGCGAGCGCGTATCAAAGTGTGTTATGTTCTTTCTAGTTCAGGATGACACGCTGACAAGTCAAAGGCTCACGCGTCGTCTGCAGCAAAGCGGCGCACTGATCTTTCTGGGTGTCTGATGTTGTGTATACAGCATCTGTGTTCGGCGTCGCAGGCGAGGCAGAGCGAGGAAGAGGAGGACAAAGAAAAACAGACCCTAATGATATTTCTGAAGCTTTCTGCAGAAAACAGGAGCTGCTCTGATGTGTGCGCGCTCACAGACTCAGTATTAGTAAAGTTAACTCAGATCAGTCAGGATGCATTCAGAGAAGACATGGCATTATGGGCTGTAAAGCAGGTCCCGGGTTCGAATCCCGGGTTTGACCGTTGGTCTTTCTGCATGGAGTTTCATGTTCTCCCTGTGCAGGCGTGGGTTCTCTCTGGGTACTCCAGCTTCCTCCCACGGTCCAATAACATGGCAGCTAACTGGTTGCTCTAAAAGCGGGTATAGAAAATGGATGGATGGGTTTGGACCAGAACGTAATGTTCCCCTTTTACATGGGGACTGAAGGTAAGCAAATAAAGTTTACATCTTTAGCAGCTGTTAGGTTTATATAAAAAATATCTGATAAAGTGAGATTCAAAGCTCTGAAAAAGAGATAAATGTAAATGCAATGACCTTAGCCAACGATGAATAATGTAAAAATCATGGAATAAATACACATTTAATCATACAAATAACTTAAACATGTATCTGTTACCAGTAGGGCTGAACAATTAATCGCATTTTCAATATAATCGCGATTTTAAAAAACGCAATTTCCAAATCGCAGAGGTCTGCAATTTTTGGCTATGTAACAATTAGTGAATTAGACGCGTCCTTTAGGTGTTGGTAAAATGTTTAAAGTGGGTTTGCCTCCACATGGAAGGGAAAACAGTTGCAACAGGGAGATAATCTAATTTTATTACTTGTTTTAGAGTTTATATAATCATACATAGCATTAAGTTCTGGTCAATCAGTTTAATACATAGACTTGCTTGTTGGCTGCACTTTATGTTCAACAAGGATTGATGTCCAAATCAACTAAAAGCTGTTCTCTTGAATAATATTCTGATTAATAGAAACATTAAAAAGTTCTTGTTTTAAATAGTCCTTGTTTACAAACATCTTTATTTAGAGAACATTTTTGTTGCTTGTGGTTAATGCAGAGAAAAGTAAAAATTGCAATTTTGGTTGAAATATATTGTAGTCAGAACGCAATAATTTCTGCTCTGAGTTTAGATGCTGCGGGTCTTTTAGCAACTAATCTGCACAGCGAGGAAACAAAATGATTTGTTGTTTGGATATATTTAAAAAGACATGATAAATTAAACTGGAAAAAAAAATCGTATTAAATCGCAATATTAAGAAAAAAAAAATCGCAATTACATTATTTTCCAAAATCGTTCAGCCCTATTTAGCAGCTGTTGGGTTTATATAAAAAATATCTGATAAAGTGAGATTCAAAGCTCTGAAAAAGAGAGAAATCTAAATGCAATGACTTTAGCGAACGATGAATGTAAAAATCATGGAATAAATACGCATTTAATCATACAAATAACTTAAACATGTATCTGTTACCAGGTATCTGGTTTTCAATGTAGGAGAACCAGCCTGAACCTGCAGCCTGAGGTATTATGGGATGGTTCAGATCAGAGCTGATTCATGGGTTAGAATGGCCTAGTCAAAGTCCAGATTTAAATCTTTAAAAGTAGTTAACACAGATGCTCTCCTTCCAGCGTGAGTTTGGGCTGTTTTAGAAAACCTTCAGTCTGCAGATGTTCAAAGCTGGTGCAGAGAAAACTTAGAAGACTCAGGATGACTGAACAGAAATAGAAATAGGAGCATTTAAAAAAAACAAATCATTCTCATTGCACTTTACAGTTATGCTCTGCTTTGTAGTTCGTCACGTAAAATGCCAATAAAAAACATTAAAGTTTGTGGATGTAAAAAGCAAAGTTCTAAGGGGTGTGAATACTTCTTCAGGGCCCTGTATAAAGCACAACATGAAGAATATTAAAAAGTGGTGCGGGTTGAAGAAAAGTGGATGTTTCAGGGAAAGTTGGGGGGAAACGTGTGAGCTGTAAAAGCTGCAGCTCTCTGGCCATGAAGCGGAAATCCACCGTCTAAAGTTTAGATGTTTAACGGACGCTCAGCGTTTAGATTCTAACCGCTGAGCGTCCGTTAAACATCTAAACTTTAGACGTTTAACGATAACGTTGTTCCACCTCATCTCTGTGTCCCTGCTGCCTCGCCGCTTTAGTTGACTTTAGATTTATCCTCATTACTTTAAACTCCAAAGCCTCGGTAGGGAAGCTTGTTTTGTTCAGATCGTGTTCTCCAGTTTTATGTGTTTTTAAATTCCTGTGCAAATACTAAAACCATAATATATCTGCTCAAAGTTATCATGACAGTTAATTCTTTGTTTTATGGCCTCCTGGCCCAGGCCTGGTAATCAATCCAAATTGCCCTTTATTACATCCATTACATTTTTCTTAGCCATTAACCCTGCAGATCCAGTAAAACTGATATTATTGCCATAAAATAACAACTTGCAAACCAACGCAGCAACAGACGAGGCCTGTGCAAAGCTGACGGCGCTGCTAACAACCATCATCTCTGGTTTTATGGACTGACTTCTGGCTCTTTGGCAAAGAGGCAGAGAGAAAAAAGCGCCTGCCAAGATATTGTTTCATAACACTCATCGCCACTCTTGACAACCGCGAGCTGGTTTCACTGGCCAGAGAAAAATCTCTGCCTCCCTGTCAGTCATTCCCACAGCGACCCCGTCCCACACACGTTCACCTCTGCAGAGCCGCTGCAGAGCCGGCGAGGAGGGAAGCAGGCTTTGCAGAACAGATCCAAGCACAGCCAGAGAAAAAAAATATTGTCATGTGTGCCAGAGAACATCAGGCTGCAGCTTCGGTCATCCAAACATGTTAGCAATAAAGTTTGGGGGGAATGCACGCCCACACTGACGATGTAAGAGGAGATCATCTGTTTCTCATTGCAGAGGAATCTTCTGAGCCCTTCGTCTCTGCCGCAGAGTTTCCTACAACACCAATAACCCCGCGACCGAAAACAAACACGTAACATCAGAAATTAGACCCAACCCTTCCTGCATTCATCGTACGTCTGCCTTAAGAAAAGTTTCATTTAGACAAATTAAACCCTGAGCCTGTGATGCAGAATGTGGGAGGCTCCAAAGATCCTGATAAGTCTGCGTTTAAGCTTCAGCTTAAAATGTAAACGGATTAAAACGTGATTTTAAAGTCAACCCAGGCTGCGGTTTTTTCTTCTTCTCTGGGAGGAAGCCCAGGCATCTGCTGAGATTTCTCAGCGTTTGGGATCCGCTGGTGTCTTTTTGCATGATTGCGCAAAAACTGCTTGGCTGAGTTTCCAGAAACTGGTTAGGGAGGCGGACCGCAGGCGAAGGAGGAGAAAAAAAAAGAAATAAAATCACATTTTAGTCAGCATCTGGATGACTGGGGAATTGCGAAACAGGTCTTTGTTTTTTTTTAAAGCGGCATTCTCCAGATTGTTGTGGAGTTAATAAAGAGAACCTGCAGCAGTGAAGTGCTGTGGTAGACCACTGCGTACTCAGCTAGCCAAGTCTGATGAACCTCTGCATGCTCCGTGTTCCTCCGTGTTCCTCTGCAGGTGCTGATGCTGAACATGGAGATGGATGGTCGTTTATCTGGGTCTGACTTCAGACGCTCAGGACGGGCCTCCATGTGCTTAAAAACTCTGGGTTGCTCGTCTGAAGGCCTCCAGGTTAGACTGCAGCTGAAATGTATTCACCAAAAAGTGAGTAAAGGTCCGGTTGCCTTTGACTAAAGCCTGCAGCAGCTGCCTGACTTGATGAGGACGTCTGCAGGCATTAAATACGCTGCTGCCTGCTGGCCAACCAGAAACACTGAACAGCTCAGGTTAAAAGCAGATAAAACCAAAGAGCGTTTCTCAATTCATGAGAACGAGAGTACGACCAGTCCGTTCCTGGCAGGAAGTACGGACTTGGAGAGAACGGGAGCGCGCAGAACGTTTCTCTGTGAACTGGAACAGAAACGTTCTCGTGAACTCATCAGAACAAGCTGGACCTGCATTAGTCTTTATACGATAATAATTACTTATATTTCTCATAAAGTGAAATTATTGTATGAATAATGTATTCATTGTTGAATGTGAGAGGTAATATTTTGTGTTAAACTAATTATGATTTAAGATTTTTATCCCTTTTTAACATAGAAAACTATTTAAACGCCGCACCATATTTTGTTTAAAACATTGTGAAAACAATAATATTTTAATATCTAAAAAAGCCTAAAAAATATAGAAAGGATTACAGAACTGTGAGCTCCGTTAGCGCTGTCCTGAATCAAGCTGCAGCCGCGGTGCATTCTGGGAAAGTGGTCAGTCTGAAGAACGCACAAGTCTGCTCTGATGCATGCTGGGTAAAGAGGGCGGGGCGAGAACACCATCTGGGGATTTGGTGCGTTCTGGGTCTGCTGTTCTTGGCAGATGGAACAGTGCTGGGGCGGATGACGTCACGAGAACGCGAGAACAGGAGAACAGGAGAACGCTCAGGTACGCGTGCTGAGACACGCCCAGTTTATATTACTATTACTATTATTACTTATGTCCACTGAGTGGTGAGGGTGCTGCACAGTGAAGGAGGACTTAGCTCAGGTGGTGTTCACCCCTCTCCCATCAGGAAAACATCAAATCCAAAATGCTGGTGAAGATTCTTTCTTTTTGAATTGAGAAAGCTTCCTGGAGAGGAAGCGAAACGTCTTCAACTATGGAAAACAAGTCCAGTTGCTTTGTTCTTTACTTTTTTCGGAATCAAATACAAAACTAACAGACTCAAAAACAGGGCCCCTGCTGAGAAGACTGAGTCTTCCCTCGTTTTACCTTCATTTCATCGGCTTCCCTTACATTTTAGGATTCGTTTTAAAGTTCTTTTGTTTGTTTTTAAAGCTCTTCATGGCAACTTACCAAGCTGCCGCACCGTTATAGGCCACTGCGTTCCCGTAGGTCAGCTGATCAGCTGCTGCCTAAAACTAAACTGAAGCTGGGGGGGGGGGGGGGGGTGCAATCAGACAGGCTTCATTACCGAGTTTAAATCTCTCCTTTTAACTCTTTTCTTTGCCTTTAGCCTTTGACACCATATGAGAAGTTCTTAGTCTTTCATTGTATAGCCGCTAATGCATTTTATTTAAATCCCATTTCTGTATTTTCTGTTAATTTTGTACATAACTTTGGTCCCTTTGATAATCTAAAGCGGGTTATAAATAAAGTAATAAATTAGAGTCGTAATGTCTTCTGTGGTAAGAAGGTTATAAATTTAACGTTAGCCCATATTCTCTCACTAATGCATCGCTTACAGAGTCCTAAACAAAGGAGCCAGGTAGACTAGACTTATATTAGCTTATTTTCCACAGTGGTCTTCCTCATATTCTGTGTACTTTTGCTTTTTTCCATGATGTCACACAAGGAAGTTGTTTTTTTTTAGGCGTCAGCTCAACATGCGATCACAGACTGGAAAAATGTAGATTAACCAATCAGGAGCTTGCAAAGCCATCGCATCACCATCAAGTTGTGTGAAGCGAATGTGATCTTGGTTCATTTAAAGGAGCATTGCGCTGAGTTAAAGGTTACACCCCCCCCATGCCCTCATAATAACCCGATGTGTAAAATGATTTATCCTCTCTAGGCTCCATTAGTCAGTTCATGACAGAGTGATCGGTACCAAATGTTCTGGGCGTGTGTGTCGGTGTGCCGCGCTGCTCCTGTTGCATTAACCACAGAACATGAAGTATTGAGATAAAAAAAAATTATATTATTATCTGCCCAGTAAAGTGGATATCAGGCAATACTGACTTACTTTTACCATGACTGCATCTATTTTGCTCTTGGTAATATTTTGTCTACTGCTGTTCTTAGACTAACTTAGTTTCTGCAACATAAACCATCATTTTATCAGATTAGTCACAATTTATGACTAATTTATTTTTATAAAGCCAAAGCGCAGTCAGTGCGACTGTGACGAAACTGAAGGAGTTCATGTCTGAGTCAAAAGAGGATGATGGTAGACAAACTAGGATGGGAATAAAGATGTCTGCGTCATCTGAATGAGGAAGAAACAAGTTTAAGAGTCGTTGGTACCAGCCAGGCTGACAACAGACTGGTTCTGGATCAACATTCAGGTTCTGGTCCAAACAAGATGGAAGCTTGGGTCCATCCCGCCCAAAGTGCCTCAGGATAACGTGAATCAGAGCGAGCAGTTGAATTTAAACACCGCAGCGTCCCGTGTTGTTGATCGTGTTCGTTCTTTTACGACTGAAGTGGACCCGTCCTCTGACGGCTGCTCTCAGCAGGACGATGCTGCGTGCCACAAATATGAGAAACACTCTCAATGTGTCCAGAACACATGTCTGCGTAATGAAATGCAGAGTAATAAATGCACGATTTACGACGTTTTACTGCCATTAAACCAGGGGATGAAAACCAAAACCAGGTACAATAAATTAAAGTGAACACAGACATGAAAATAAGTAACACGTTCTATGTGTGATCTAGTGGAGCAGCCATCATGCAGCTGCAGAGGGGGGGTGAGAAGAAGACTTGTTGCAGCTCCAGGCTGTGGCACACATCTGGGAGGATGAGGAGAAGATGAAGAAGGAGGAGGAGGAGGAGGAGGAGGAGAGCAGCGTTCCCAGCTGAGTGATCAGAAACCGAACGGCAGAGAGCAAAACGACAGGACTGGGCGTTCACATCCAGCAAAGGCTGCATAACTGCATCAGTGGATCCTTAATTAGCATTAGCATTAGCATTAGCCGTATTCTTGTTCCTAAACAAGGCTGTGTGTGAATAAATCAGCAATCTGTGCGGCTGCTTTTGTGTAATCGGTCCGTAAAGTCCATTAAATGTAGCTGAATGCCTGCGCGGCCGGATCATCTGGAGCTGCTTTCCCCTTTAAGCCAATACATGTGTTTACCCTGCATTTGAAATCTTCGCCACAAAGCCTCTCCGCGCCGTCCAGTACGCAGAAAATCTGATGTTGCATCAAAGAACAAAGACGAGGAGCGCTGATCCGCTCAAACCTTTTTAACTTCACATCCTCTCAGCACTCAGAGGGATCTGCCGGAGATTTTTGAACATTTCCAGCGCGGCGAAGGGAGCCGTGTTGCATTTAAAGTTCACAGGCTGAGAGGCAGCAGCAGCAGGAGGGGGAGGGGGGAGGCATGTTGCTGTACGTTCAGGCCTGTCCCTGCTGCCCTGAGTGAGGTCATGAGAAAGAGGTGAAGACTACATCAGTCTGGTTCTTCAAAGAAAGCCTCTGCTCCAGTTTTCCAGACTAAAAGTCAACGCTGTCTTCATTTGTCCTCCTCAGCTTCATGTCCCTGCCTGTCCCCTGCTGTCTCCGCCGCCTCGTCGTGCACTCTGCGTTTTTTCTTTATGCATGCGCACGCTTCCATGCTGCATATTGGATTTGCAGATAAAAATAGAGAGAGGGAAATAAAAAGAATATTGCCAGCTAACAGGGGTTTATTCTGCAGCGCGGGGAGGAATCAGAGCTGCTCTGAGGTCAGCTCCAATACCGCGGGCCCACAGCCACATAAAAGAGGAAGCAGCTCCCAGCGCCTGATCCGGAGTCAGTTCATCAAATATTAATGCTGCATGTGGTATTCCTGGGAGCGCAGCCCGACCCGAATACAATTACAAGCAATAAACAGCAGTTCTGCTTTAATCACAAGAGCAACGTTTACATGATTAATGCAATAAACTCCAATCTCATATCGCTGTTATGAGCCCGAGCCGAGAACACAGTGCCAACGTTGTGATTATGCACATGATTATGTTGATTTTTTTTTTTTTTATATTACCTCTTTTCATTTTGGCTTCCTCGCAGACTCGTGGATTTGAAGACTTGACACGGTGTGAATCTGCTGAAGAAGCGCCGTGGATTCTCCCTGCGCCGCGTCTTTTCAGGTTTCTGCACTGGAGAAGAAAGGAAGTCACATTTCTGCCTCGTCTTCATCTTTGCAGCGCGTTCAGCTCCTAAAAAGTGATGAAGAGGAGGTAAGTAGTGACCAGCGAAGGCAAGTTTTTACAATACGCTTTTTTATTAGAGCCCGCGCCGTCAGGGGAAAATATGACGTTTACTGGAGAAGAAGAAGAAGGAGGAGGACAGGTTGCAGAACTGAGATCATTGTGAAAGTTTCCAAAGCTCAGCTGAAACCTAAACACAGCGAGGAAATAAAAGAGTAAAGGCAGCTTTATAACAATCATAACAGAAAGCACACACTGCTGATTAGGTCAAATCAGAAAGCTGAGGAGGACGGCATCATGAGAAGGTCTGAAGAGGCTCTCCACGCTGATGGCTGACCGGGCGGCCGCTCCACTCACCGTGGAAGACGCCAGAACCAGCCCACTTCCACTCAGCGCACACAATACGTTAGCTTAGAGCAGCCTGATCTGGGATCTGTGTCTACAGCTCATGTGTCCACGGGAAAAAGACAGAGACCTGTTGTTCCTAATCAAGAACACCTCCTCAGAAGACTTTAAGCCCGTGGTTGTAGAACCCGGGGACTAGGAAGGTGAAAACAGGGAGAGTGGGTTAAATGCTGCAGTGTGTGGAGTCGGTCTGAGAACAGCGTGACTGAAGTGGTAGGGCTGGGCGATATGAATTAAAAAATAAATCTCCGATTTTATCATACCAAATCCGATTAATCGATTTTTTCCTCCTTTTTGTTTCATAAAAAGAAATTAAAGAAATTATTTAAAAACCTTGCTTTTATGTCAAGCATTTCCTCAGGGAGTTGACCTGAATTCAAAGTGCAACTAAAAACAAGCTGTGAAACATGCTTGTAAAACAAGATGGCCGCCGTGCCATTATAAACAATGAAAATATAACAAAACATTTGCTGCTAGTGGTATTACACATTGAGCTAAGAACAGGCTTCACTGCACTGTGAACTTCAAACTAAGTTAAAAAAAAAAGTAAATAAGTAAATGAAGTACTTCGTATTATGGTAAAAAAAAAGTTTCTACTTAATATTTTGACGATACATTTGCCTAAACATATATTCAGCATCACATGCTGTTCTCTTCATGGAAACCCAATGAGTTTTTGGCAAAATAAAATCCAGATTTTCCAAAAATGAAATCTTAAAGAATTGTAAATTCGAATTAATCCATTAAATCGATTTATCGCCCAGCCCTACGAAGTGAGATAATTAAAATCCAGAAGGAGGTTCAGCGCCGCCTGAATGTCTGGTGCTGCTGCCGCCTGAACCTTTTCCTGTTTCACCAAATTAGAACCATAAACGTCAAAGTTTGCAGCTGGCAGGAGAGGAGAAACACAAACCGGTGCAAAGTGGAAAAAAAATAAAACATGGCGTCCATATTCTTCAGAAATTAGAGTCTACCTCTCCCCAAAATTCACTTTTCTTTGCAGACAAACTATAACGTGGGGCTCAGGGCGCCGATTTATTGCTGAGCTTTTTTATTTTCATGTGAACTTGTTTATTTCGACAATATTTGTCTTAAAGGCATTTAGATGCTGCCCTCCTTGGGTTGAACAGGGTCCATTGCATCCGAATGGATTAAAACAATACATGCTTTCATGGTCAGGTATAAACCCTGCGCGGCGTTGCCATGTTTGCTTATTATAAGCGCCGTTGGGCTTGTTTTCTCTCTGGGTTTCAGTTTTCTGGGCTAGTTTTTCAGCGCGAGGCGCTTATCTGAGCTGTTTCTGGTTATTGAGCCCGAGCATCATGACCTATTAGGTGATTATTAAGACAGCGGCTAACATGTTTTTATGGCCAAAACAAAGACGCTCCATGAGTGTGGAAGGTGCTTATGACATGTAGAAATGACTGTTTAAATTTGATTTTATCTAAGAATTTTCACAGGTAACTGACAGAGAAGTGTTGCTCGGGGTAAACCCATCCTTTAGTGATGCTTTATGATTTATGCACTAAAAAGTTTGCAGAGTGTTTTAAGAATCTGTGAAAGTGTGCTGACTAAGACACCTGACCTCTTTTCTCTTCTCTGGCTCTTCCAGCAGCTCTGTCTGCTTTCATCTGCTGCTGGACGGGAAAACTGGGTTCCATCTAAGCTGCCAAACACTCTGCAGCCTGAATCCAATCCATCTCAAACTAAAACTGTATTTCTATTGCCCCTTTTTGCCCTTGTGTGGCTCTTGACCAACTTTCCTTCGCCGGCTGGCCTAGATTTTCAGAGGTGTGGAGAGATTTGCGATGGGGCTCTTGTTCTGAACAATGGCCTGGCTCCTGCTCATAAATCTCTTTCTGTCCTCAATCCAAACCTGGATCCCGGCGTGCAGCCGCTTCCCCGTCAGCGGTGAAATATACCATAAAATTCCCTGTCCTATAGACAAGTCACACCTCACCCTCTGTGCACTTTTACAGCATTTTTATCTGAAGCTTAAAGACGACAAGCTGCTGCCATGACACGGGATAATTAAGTGCACAGAAAAAAGCTGGTTAACAGGTGTAGCACACCACTGGGAGGATGTCAATCCTTGGACGCGTTCCCAGTCTCGCCTTAAGGGGAGGCAGGAAAACCAGCGACAACGACTCAGAATAAGTCCTTAAATGCTTCATTCACAGGAGAACGTTCGATCCACAGAATAAACAACGTCATTCACACCTATTGGACCCCTGGTAGGGCTGGATTTATGCCGCAGCAGCGTAATCTTAGGGCTGGGCGATAAATCGATTTAATCGATTAATTCGAATTTACAATTCTTTAAGATTTGATTTTTGGAAAATCTGGATTTTATTTTGCCAATACACTCATTGGGTTTCCATGAAGAGAACAGCATGTGATGCTGAATATATGTTTAGGCAAATGTATTGTCAAATTATTGTTAAGTAGAAACTTTTTTTTACCATAATACGAGGTACTTCATTTACTTATTTACTTTTTTTTTAACTTAGTTTGAAGTTCACAGTGCAGTGAAGCCTGTTCTTAGCTCAATGTGTAATATCACTAGCAGCAAATGTTTTGTTATATTTTCATTGTTTATAATGGCACGGCTGCCATCTTGTTTTACAAGCATGTTTCACAGCTTGTTTTTAGTTGCACTTTGAATTCAGGTCAACTCCCTGACGAAATGCTTGACATAAAAGCAAGGTTTTAAAATAATTTCTTTAATTTCTTTTTATGAAACAAAAAGGAGGGAAAAAAACATCGATTAATCGGATTTGGTATGATAAAAATCGGAGATTTATTTTTTAATCCATATCGCCCAGCCTTACGTAATCTCACTCTGAAAATGAACAAAAATCCTAATTTTATTTGCTAATGTTCATTAATTGGTTATAAAAGTTTAACAGGGTCATTGTTATTTGAATCTCTGCTTTTGTTTCATCCAAAACTCTCAGTTTTCTCCAACTTTTGGATCCTAAAGAGAGATGAACGCTTGACCGGACAGTCTGGAGTTCTGGTTCTCTTCTTCTCAAATCAAGTTTTCAACAGGATTTAGACAGCCGAGGACATAAAGCTTGATTTTCTGTCTGCTGGAGCATTTCTGTGTTGATTTGTCTGGATGGTTTCAGCTTTCTGCAGGTGGCCACCGAATATTTAAAATCTCCTGGTATCTGAATGAGATCATGAGTCGGGTTTTAAAGAGAAACAGGCCCGCAGCATCACAGGTACTTAACGACGAACACGGTGTGCTCATTCTTTATCACATCTAGACGTTTTTGGTAGGAAACACTCCAGGTAGGTCTGGCATTAGTCTCTTCTTGCGGTCGTTAAACTCTAAAAGGTTTACAGCTATATCTTTAAGACAGAAAATGCTTTTTCCTCACTTGCTTTCCAACAACTGGTTGGCCTTTAGGTGGCCACAACATAAAATCCTCATGAAATGTATTGATTGTGGCAGCAACAAGAGGCATGAATAATTTTCATTTATTTTATCTAGATGTTAATTTTATCTAGATAAAACTAAACAGGCTTTTTTATGTTTCTTTACCAGAGGTGATGAATCCTTCGCAGGCTTTAGGGGGAAATGTTGCTATCTGCCTGCTGGCGTTATCCTCTGCATCCCAAAGACAAGCAATCAAGTGGGTCAGCACGCACACACGCGTACACACAAATCTGCTACAAGTGGCGGTGTATGTTTGTCCTTTTCGCCTCCATCCCTCCCCACTCGTTGCCCATCCAGGCTAATCTCCCATTAAAACAGCACCGACTCTGCAGGCTGTGTTTACTCTGACCCGGGCGGATATGAAGTATGTGTTTGTATTATCTAGTGCCGGTTTTTGTTTGTGCATGTGTGTGTTTTTTTTTATTCCTTGTTGTTTGAAGTGCTAATTCTGTTGTTCAGCCTTTATCTCGTGATCATACGGCCCCCTGTCTTCTCACTTCACACCTCTGGAGATGCAGAAATGGTCCCAGGTGAAAGCTTTCCACTTCATGGTCCAGGCTTTTCAGCTGCTTCAAAATAGAAAAACACTCCATGATATACCCCAACAGCAAGAATAGCGCTATATTCAGCTGAGCTCTGGAGGAAACTTTTCATGGAAGGACAGATTATTGCTCCAGATTTTATGACGGCTCCAAGACAAAAGCACAGCAGTACAGTTTACTGTCAGTTTTTATGCATTTTGCAATCATATTGAGCTGTAGGCAGGATTATATAGAGCTACTGTGTGTCTAATGAGGACCCAGTTAAAACTGAGACTTCTAAATGGTAAAAATGTAGGTATTTCCCTTAAATGGGAACTTTGTATATGTTTGATCAAAAGTAAAAAGCTAAATGGACCAAAAAAGCTGAAGTAACCTTGCTTCGCCAATGGGTGGCAATATCACTGCCGCCACCCACTTATGAAAACAAAGTAAGAATAATCAGTTTGTTTTCTTTCCCCATAATAGTCACCATTTTGTCCAAGTTTTTAACATTTTCCCATTAAAGCTATAATTGGTAGTCCTGTTTAGAAACACTTTTTTATACTGGGTAAAATCATTCTTTCATCCTAAAAGTAGTTAATACATTATCTATTCACAAAAGGTAGGTTAAAAAAAAGCTGCAGGCCTGGAGAAAACTGACCAATCCCTGCCGTTCGGTCCGAATGGCAGGGATTGGTCAGAGTTTTGTTCCTGCTTTCATTCTCTTCTGTCCCTCTAGTTCCAGGTAATCATCTCATCTACTGGTTGTTCCACATGCCGTCATTCTGACGCGCTCACGTAACGCCAGTCTGCGTGCTCTTCCCTTCATAGTTTCTGCTTGCTGGCTACGCACTTCTAGTGTTTATGTATCTGGTTAGCTTAGCGGTTAGCTTAGCAGTTAGCGTCGGTGTTAGCCGTTCATTGTAGCTCCGCTGCTCTCACCATAGACTTTGAACACGGCTGAGAGTC
Organism: Fundulus heteroclitus; assembly: GCF_011125445.2. Taxonomy (NCBI): domain Eukaryota; kingdom Metazoa; phylum Chordata; class Actinopteri; order Cyprinodontiformes; family Fundulidae; genus Fundulus; species Fundulus heteroclitus. The sequence continues at coordinate 24,799,697 of NC_046377.1, read as the reverse complement.
ACAAGAAGTGAACCATGTTCATGTTTATGAGAAGAAGAGGAAGATCTCAGTAGAAAGAAATAAGACTAGAGAGGATTTAGGAGATTAGGAGATTCCCCTGAAGGGCGGAAGAGCAGGTAAGATGGTTATGCGCAGTTATTCAAAAAAGGACTTGGGGAAACTTTGGGAAAAATCACAGACTTTAGCATTAAAGGCATATAGCCACATTATAGGTTTATGAAAAAAGACCAAAAACCGTTTGATCATGATAAAATAAGGTTATATACACCAAGCCTCCATCCTGATAATGGTATGATGGTCGTTTTTGTGGAGGAAAATAACTCCATCCCTCACATCAGGCACGATGACCAGATATAAACAAATGTGGCACCATCTAGCGACAGTATCGCAGAACTATCATAATGGTGGTTTGCTTAATTAATAAAACATTATTAAATAATGCTTGACCCTCTGCAATGCCGCACAGTTAAGCTGCAGCTCAGCGTGATCAAAGACCAAAATTATTAATTAAATAAACCGATCTACAGCAGCTTTAAGAGCCTAAGATCAGAATAATTACTCACTACAATATTTACTCGGCAGGTTTAGCTTCAGTGAACACCAACGTTCAGACTGGATTCCCAGAGATATTCCAGGATTTTCCCTCTTGGACTCTTTTTTGATTTTTTCCACTGGATCTTGGACATTTCTTCATTGTTTTGCTGGGAGATGCTAATAGCCGTTAGCCGCTTCCTTGTTTTAACCCTGACTGCACATGTGCAGTACGTACTTTCTCTGTTAGTCAAAATAAACACATAAGGCCTTATTGAGCAAAAAGAAAGGATAAAACACCAAAATAACAACCAATACACCAGCAGGATGTGACAAACTTTCATAAAAACTTTCTATGCAACTGCCATATAAATAAAAAAAATCAGATAATGTGACTATGCACCTTTAATTTAATAAATGTGCAGACGAAGTTTCTTCTTCCACTTTTCTAGAACAAATCTGCCACGAACACTGCAAGGCAACCAGACCCGCCACATTATCTGCAGACGCTGGTACAAAATAGGTAAGCAGCTTTGATGGGGAACCCAGCTAGACAGATGTTGATTATCAGTGACGTGCGGTAGGGTTGATAGCTGGTGAGGCACTGACGTCATCAGAGTCAGATTTACAAATATATAAACTCTACAGAGTAGACTCATTGCAAAGTGTTGAAGGAGACTGATTGAGCCAAATCAATTCACTAAGAGACATGAAAAAAATATTGATTCTTTGATGAAGAAAAATAAATCTAAATTATTTGTCATTTGATTGGTAACAGTTTATGAGTTATGATGGATTTCTGCATTAGTAACACATTTAAAAACTATAACCCACATTACGCACATTTTATTACAAAAACAAAACATGAATAATTATCGCTGTCTTACCTCTACTTATAAATGAAGTCCATGCGACGCTCTTTGTGAACAAAAATATCATAATTTCCCGGTAAAAGTTCTCTTTATCTTCTTCTTCAGATTTAAAAGTCTCTCAGTCTCAGTGGAGCTCACTGCCAGGGAGGAAAGCCTTCCTTCATCAGTCCTGTTCCGGCTGGATGTTTAGAGTCTTTTTAGTGCTTTACTCGTTTAGCAAAACTCGCTAATAATAAATCCATAACTTGCTGTCACTCTACAGTTTTAGGATCAGGAGCGGTGCTCCTTGAGCGCCCCCTGCCTAGAGGCCAAGGAACTGCAGGCATCACCTACAACCAGTTCTCTGCTGGTTATGATCGCCCAGCAGCACGAAAACATGTTACCTGCACACAGTTTGATGACCCAAACACAATAAGCTATCCACATAAAATAAATTATGGAAAATCAGTTCATAACTGTTTGAACAATTGAATTTATGATCTAGAGACAGGAAGATTCATTCACAGAATGGAAGCCAGCGCAGGTAACATGGGATTGCACAATCCTAGGGGAGGCCAAGCTCGCTGCGGCCTCACCGGCTTCGCTATCAAGCGCCACCAAGGATTTACATGGAAAATAGCGAAAAATCTGCGATTTTAAAGAGAATATGATCAATAATGAGGAAATTAGATAAAAAATTACCTATTACAAATGACTGAGTGAATCAAAATGTATATTATGTTATAATATATTTTCTTTCTTTCCATGATGACAAGTGAGGCCTGGCCACACTTGCCTCCCCTGACTGCACGTCACTGTTGATTATGATCTATTATAGAAAGTAATAGTGGATCCATGCAAAGAAAGTCAACAACTCATTCCTTTCAATCTGTCCTTGCAAACTCTAGACATTTACGTTTTCATTAGTCTGCTTTATTTTATTATCCGTTTTATTTACCAAAAATAAAGTTGTGGACCAGAGGTGAAAATGCATTAGCTAGTCTTTAGCAGCGAGGCCCATGAGTCCATCTTAATCAACCAGAATCTCTTTCAAAAGATGATTTATTTCTTTAATTCAGAGAAATAATACAGATTAATACATAAAGAGCGACTGTTTCAAGGGTTAATCACTACTTTTGATGATTTTGGCTTCCGGCAAATCCCAAGTACACAAAAAAATATATTTATTGGTTCAATGAAATATTAAAACTTTTAGCTAAACTGGCGTTTCATCTTTTATTTGCTGTAATCATTAACAGAAACATTTCCCTTTGTGTGAAATGAATCTATAAGAGTTTGAATTAAATTCTGATGCATTGAGATGGGATGTAAAACAGTTTTTTTTTTTGCTATAGCCTATAGTCCTGGGCGCCTGGATTAACCCAACATTTCTGAAGGGCCACAGAGAAAAGCTACAGCTTCTCTGGCGTGCTCTGGATTTGGTGGTTTTAAAAATAACCCAGTCCTCTCTTCCTCCCACCACGGAGATATTCTCCACTGACCTGTGGCTGGTCAACTATTCTTGGTCAGCTAAACATGGCAGCAGAGGGTTTATGGGTCACTCAGCAGATTTTTATTAGACATCGGTGAATTCTTAATATATGAAAATTCCAACACGTGTTTGTTTTTGTACCAAAACACAGTTTATCCAATGTTACATTACATCCCCTGGTCTTTGATTGTGATTAAAGTGGATCAACTCTGAAATCCCAAAAACAGGGTTTGCTGTAAATCGTCTTTCAGAATAACCAGAATGATCAGAACGGAGGCCACAAATTAAAGATTTTAAATCACACCTCAACGATTTCAGGTAAAACAACAATCTGTAACAATAAACCAGAACGTGAAACATTTATGTAATATTTAAAGCCCTGAAAATGTAACTTTACAGACAAGCTCAAGGACAGCTCCACCATAAAACCATAGACATTATTAGGTAGACGCCTCATGGACTGGTGCTGGTTTCAGCACAGCCGCCATCTTGGATGGGTCTCTCACGCTCCCACAGTACATTTACTTGTACTGGGGAAGCTTTTTGCCCAACTAAAATAAATCATAACTCCCTGAATTTTTACTCGATTTTCACACCCTTGGTTTGGTACAAACGGCAGAGAAGTGGTTATGATACATTAAGCCGTTACACATGGAAAAATAATGTTTTAATGAAGAAATATGCTGATTAAACAACATATTTCATGAACTTACAGACATATGGCATAATAATGTATAAATACACGATTCCATACTTAAATACTTAATGTTTTATGCTATTTATCAAAAAGACATTAAATCATGTAAATGCTTTTATACTTAAAGATAAATGTTTTACACAATTAATGTAAAAATCAATATATTTTATATTTTAATTAAGAAACAAGCTGGATTGTTCATTTAAATCCTGAGCCTTTTCTCCACAATCATAAGTTCTTCATATTTCTGTGTGCTGTGCATGCACACATGCACAGATAGTTTTTGTAAAGGCCTGGAAAAGTTTTCTTTAAATTTTCCAGTGTCTTATACCCTGCTTGCAACCAGGGCTGTCGTCGTTCCTGCAGACATGTCGGCAGGTAGACATGTCGGCAGCAATCCGTACTTTACGTAATCTTCTCGTCATCTGTTATTTACCGCCATAATAATGCATCCAGCGTGGAATTAGCTCCACTTCCATCCACTAAGCTGTGAATGTAACTCAGTCAACAGTTCTCAGTCAGGCCTAATCAGGTGACCCAAGAAAAAAAAAAAGCCAACAGAGACGGAGAGCGAGGAGGCAGGGAGGAAACGGGGAAAGCAGACTGTGATATTTCTAGATAGCAGGATAATGATGCTACCCAGTGGAGAATGTGAACAGCCAGACTTGTGGATAAAGTGTTTGCAGACAGTGTCGGTGAGAATACATCCCAGCACTGAAACCTGTCTTTCTGCAGATAAGAGCAGAGCATCATCAATATCCCCCCGCTGTACAATCCCACTATATCAAACTCTCGCCAATCCATCAAGCCGCCTCTGATACTCCTACAGCCTGTTCCCTGATAGAGGCGGCAGCATTTTGTTGCCGCTGTTTTCAGATAGCAGTGCTGTAGATTAGAAAGCATTTAACACCAGAATGCTGAGGTCAATGCGGGTATAGAGAAGATCGATCACTTATTGATAAAGACGTTTTATGGAGACCCCCGTTTTTCCCCTTACTGTCACAACAACAACCAGAATTATTTACACCTCTGGTCAAGGTGTAAAAAAAAGGCTCAGGATGAAGTAAGTTTTTATCTAGTTACATAATCTGAAATTTTATACAGTGCAAACCTTTATTCTGTTAGGAAGTGATGAATAAAATGATTGTTTTATACAAATCATTGGTGTCAGGGTTATTATCGGACAGGATGTTCGATCACCTACAGCAGGGCTGTCAAACTAATTTCTATATGGGGCCACTTTGGCATCATGAAGTAATTAAAGGGGCCGGTTGTATGTGTAGAGACGATACTTTTCATGTCATAATTTCATTCCAGTTCACATAGTACTATACAAAATGCACAGTAACTTAAAAGTAGCACCCTTAGGCCCAGTTTATACAGTTTATCTGCAAAAAAAAGTTGAAATTGGGGTAAGTTACACTTACAGGAGGCACAGTTTTAGCCACTTTATACACTTTAAAAATATATATATGCCTTTTTTTCTGGCTATCAAGGGCCGGATAATTTACCTTGACGGGCCGGATTTGACCCGCGGGCCTTGAGTTTGACACCTGTGACCTACAGGCTTCAGGTCTGAGGACCAAGACAGCAAAAAGGTTGATTCATCACGTCTGCTGAACTATTTCTGTGTTCATCTGGCCATGACTAGGATCATTATTCTTCAGAATAACCACATTTTCAGTGTTCTAGCAGCGGGCACCAGATTTTTATTGAAGATGGACTAAAATGTCAATGATCTCCTGGTGCCACGCACAAGAGTCCTCCACTGCAGGAACAGTAGAAACCCAGAGGTCCAGTTTTTCAGACGAACCTCTAACCAACCAGCCAGCTGGCCTTGAACATCTAAGGTTGCTTCTGGAGACCTGCTGACCACAGCATGTCCCTCCTGGCTGCAGATGTTTGCAGAGGTCTTACATCCATCCCTCGTCCTCCTAACTGTGTGCAGGATGAACCTGAGTCTTCATCCAGATGTGTTTGTCAATGTTTCAGCCAGAGACATCTACGTACACGCGTCATAGGGCACATGTTCGCACGTCAACGTCACCGCCATATTGTATGTGGCAGAAAAAAGTCTGTTATTGTGAACGTGGATCAGAGAAGATGATGTGCTGCATGGAAATGTATTCTGGCTGATTTCACGACTTGCATCTGCCTTCTATATATATATATATATATATATATATATATGAGAGAGAGAGAGAGAGAGAGAGAGAGAGAGAGATGTGTGTATGTGTTATGAATATAAGGATCGATTTGTTAAATCTAAACATTGTGGTCTTCATTATTTCATAAAACCGTGTCACCTTTAGGAACAGACTTTTTTTTTGGGGGGGGGGGGGGTATTAAAGCGGTAAAATTAATATGAGAAAGAAAAGTCCTAGGTCAATAAAGTAAAAAAAACAACAAAAAAAACACAAAAGTGATAATGTTATGATAAAAACGTCATATTATGAGAATTAAGAGGGAAAATTTCCAGAATAGTAACAGTTTGCAGAATTATTTCACTCCTGGAGTAATAGGGCCAGGTTAGATTATGTTAAACATTTTTATTCTTTAGGAGACTAAATTCAGGAGAATGAAGCTAAAGGGATACGAAAATAAACTTGTAATATTACAAAAACAAAAATATTATGAATACAAAGTATATTCAGAGATTAAAGTCCCTCTGATACTGTTTAAGTGACTGAGTAACTGCAGATTTGCCACATTTAAGATGGCGGACGCTCTGACGCATCGCAGCATAGGCAGAACCCGCCCAATGACGCGTCTACTCTTATATTATGTCTATGGTTTCAGCTGCTTTAAGAGAAAAATATCCGTGCAACGTCGTCTTAATTCCCCCAGAAACATGAAGTCTGTCAGACGTGTCAGTGAGGACCCACGTGGAGACAGGAGACGGGCTGGACCAGGACAAAGGACCAGGACAGAGTGATAGGATGGACAGACGGAGCTTATGTGAACTACTGGGGTCAGACATGGAGGAGGTAACAGGAGCATCTGACTAGCAGGAATATATGTCTGCTGGGAAGGATTACTGGTACAAGGAACAGGATAGCTGATTATTTCATGCAGAATTAGGAAATTAGCCTAGAAAACCCGACTAAATGACAAAAGATTAGGAAAAAAATAGTTTTGACAAAGAGTGAAAACTATCCATGACTAAACCCTGGAAAAGCTGCTCAGCAAAAGCTGTTGCAGGAAAACAAAGTAAACAAAATATTAAAAAAATTCACATGATACAAATCAAAGTCCAGAGAATCATAAACTCACATCTGATCATCCCAACAAAGATAAATTCATTTCATTTTAATTACATGGGATGCCATTGTTGTGAATCTGGGGCTTTGGGTTTAAAATGTTTCCTAAAAGATTCTTTTAGTCCAGGAAATGAATGCCTTTAAAATTAAAGGAGCATTCCTGAATGTTGCTGAGTGAAACGATGAATCCTAACCAGTAGGTCACCGCTGCTGGTGACCTGGGAGCCTGAAACTTCTTCATATTACCCGGTAAAAACAAGCAGGCACGTCTAAACTTCTGTTTCATCCCGACTTGCATTGCTTTGGTGTGGCCAGCTGTGGCTCTTAACAAAAAGTTTCCTTTGTTAGTGACTGTCTGTGTGATTCTGGCTCTTCTCTAAATGTAAGGAACAGCTCAAACATGGAGAAGTTTCACATCTAACTCAACCTGGAGCTGAAAGTTGCTCATCTGCATCAGGACGGCGGTGCTGTCGGTGGGCTGCGTCACTAACAACGTTCTTAGGTTGGAAACAACACAACTGGGACACCTGCGGCGATGCTTATTGATTAGCTTAGCCTACACACTTAACCACAGCTCTGGACTCTAGTACAATTAATAATAATAAGAGAATATTGCTGGCAAAGGGTCAATAAAGCTGCTGAGGAACATGGGCGGCGGTTTAGAAAGCCGCCCTGATGGTGAACACAGACCTGATGGATTTCTTCTCACCTGACAGAGGCTGGGATTGATTTAAACACCAAGTTTTAAACTTATTCATTATGTATAGAGCAGCCCATTAACAAGAGCTTCAGGCAGCTGAGTTGCTTCTGGAAAACTTGGCTTGCATTTCAACAACCGCAGAAGTTGGGTGAGAAAATGCAAAAACTTTGCTCAGCCAGAGGAGAAGATATATATTTTGCCTCCATTCATGATGTTTTTCCAACTTGCCAGAACCTTCCAGTGAATGTCTTGAAATTTTTTGGCATGAAATAACTCAGATGCAAATATACCAGATGCCAGCAGGAGCCTGCTCAAACCCCTAAAAATATTGATATTGGCCTCGATGTTCAGGGCGCCGTTGTGGCCAGCATCCTCTCTCCATCCATTGTCCTCTCTTCCCTCCCTCCTTTGTTCCGCCGGCCAGCGTCCTCCCCCCCCCACGCCACGCCGCGGTGCCGGGCCAGGCGCTCGTCTGCAGGCCCGTTCCATCGCTCAGACCTGCACTGTCACTTGCCTCATTAGTGCAGAGCTGGTGGAGAAGGAACACACACGCAGAGAAATCCAGGAACCGACACACACAGCCCTGACGATCCGGAGGAAGCTCCCACGGCCAGGCAGGCGTCGGCACACTCAGCCCAGAACGAGAGCAAATGAGCAGGGAAGACGTCGTGTGTCCAGCACCGAGCCAGCCGCCTCGCTGTGACGGAGGCTTTTGATTTTTCTCTGCTTAGACGGAGGAATGACTTATGGCCGTTAGATTGTCTGCTAAAGACCCCAGGACCCCCGATCTGTGTGCTCAGGCTGCAGATGAAATAATGCATGTCCAGGAAGCAGCTATTATTTAACTGATATCTACAGTTAGCGGGATTTCAGGAGCGAAGCTGCCAAACGGCGGACAGTCTCTGCCAATATTCAGCTTTTTCACATTTTATCAATTTCATGCTAAAAACAAAACAAAAAAAAAAGCCACAGTTCAGTCCCTGATTGTGTTCTTGGCAGAGTGGAAAAAAGGCAATTATGAGAAAGAAGAAGTTGCTGCTACAACACGGCGTTATATTATTAATGGAGATGAGGAACGCGTGCGACCCGAACTGTGAGGAATCTGATTAAAAAGACACATTAGAATCAGTTCTGGTTCTGGGTTCCAGCTGCAGACAGATGCCAAGTGAGTGTTTAGCAGCTGCACAGTAAAAGCCACATTAGGCTGCAATGATGATTATTAGCAGAGAACAGAATAGGAACAATTACGCTGCTCTCATAATCCTGCCATTCACTGGGGACAAATGAAGGAAAACACAAGACCGGCACCAGAGGACCAGTTTGATAAAACCTGGAGGGCTGGTCCAGGCTGGAAACCTGATGTCAGCAGCAGTCTGACAAATATGAAGCTAAATATCATAATTAGGCATCTGAACTGTACAAACTGACCAAATCTGTCTTTAAACTCAGACTTTTCTGTCTTGATTATTTGTCTAAAGTTGACTGGGTTCTCCATTTATCATGATACAAAACAGATTTCCCCTGTTTTGGTGTTTTATGTCCTACTTAAACGCTTAAGATCATCAAACAGATGTTAATAAGAGAGAAAAATAACCCGAGTAAGAAACAACGAGCAGTTTTAAAACGATAATTTCACTCATTAAAGGAACAACGCTAACCAACCAAAGAACTGCGTCAGGACTTCTTTGCCCCGGGCATCTCTGATGCTTTTAGAGCTTATAACCTACTTCATGCTGTCAGACAGGTCCTCGTCCTCTGACGTTGATCAGGATGGATTTAATTAAAGCGGCTGTTGGTTGCCAGTTAGATTCCAGCTTCTGCCAACAACATGCGTGAGTGTCATCAGGCAAAAAAAACCCAAAAAAACCAAGTTGCCCACCAGGCTGCGACGAAGCAAAACCAGGAGAAATCTGTAGCAGAATGGTATTATTTACCAGCAAAGTCCATCTTCAAGGATCATTAAATATTTAACTGAAGGCAAATCAGCTTTTATGCCATTTTAGGCTTTAAAACCTAAAACACTATTAACTGTCCAAGATCAAACTAAAATAACATCTTTATACATCAGATGGACCCCTTAAAGAGTCTATAGCCTCAGCTAAAGTGGAATAATAGAGAAGAAAGCTTTGTTAAAGAGGAACGCTATAAAAATGTGTTGAACCTGAAGCCAAATTTACTGCAGCCTAAAGAGCTTTTTATTTGTAAATGACCATAAATTTAATACAAACTGTTTAATTGTGATTTCCTGCTAGCGTGGTTTACAAGTTTAAACCCAATACATGGCATTAAATTAGGGGTTTACATTACATTTATGTGAATGCACCAATCAGTGAAGAGCATTAGATCTGTGATGCATATCCAGAAAAGGAACAACAATGCCTGGTGCAGATAAAATCTACGTGAAATGTGAAGGAAATGCAAAAAAATCAAGTAACTCCGTCAGAAATACCAGACTTTAAATTTAGGAGCATTCAAATATTTAATTATTACAAAATAATATTGTTTGACGCCCCCCTGATTCTGCTTCAGTCAGTTCAAGAAATGATCAGAAAATAACTTAGACAAACTTATTGTAATTTTGCATGCACAGAGTGCGTACAGAACAAAATTTTGTTTGCATACAGCTTAAGACTTTCAGTGAATTGCAGTGGACTTCAGAATAAAGTAACTTTGCAGGATAATAAAGTAACTTGGCAGGAAAATAAAGTATATAAAAGTGAATAAAGTATATAAAGTAAATAAAAATATACTCTTAAGAAAACAGCTGTTAATGGGACTCATTGAGCATATTTGCTCAACCCATTTCCAGTCAGTTGCTTAGAAAACACCTTTTTTAATACCAACCTAACTATTATGTTTAGTTTATTTGCCAGTGGGAATCATTTTAAATGAATACTGACAGCTGACCTCCGTATCTAAACCACTTCCATCACTTTCAGCTTCGCTGGAGGAAAACAGAGGTTTCTCAATCCTTTGGAGCAGAACCCCTTCAGAACCGTCCCGTTTAGAATGAGACCACGTCTGCTTTTCATTAAGGGTTTCATCAATCCCATATGGGTGGTTGGAAAACTATTTTAAAAGACGTTCAGGAACTCCAGAGGATAGAGACGTCTTACGAGCTTTTCTCCTCCAGCTGTAGCGTGTCTGACGGCATCGTAACCCAGAACCTGCAGAACTCCAGGACTGAGAACGCAGTCTGAACAGAGCGTGTGTGACTGTCCACCGACCCGCCGGCGAGAGGAAACAGATGCTTTGTGAGGGAGTTTACACAAAACCAGAGGATCAACTCCAAGCCACAGGCAGGAATGAGCTTGTTGCTCAACAGCACTAACAGTGTAACGTGAGGAGGACTCTGCTGGTACACACCCATCTTTTTTAAAACTAGGCTGAGAGGTTACTGCCGTTAGAAAACGCTTTATTGTATTTTAATCACATTGTACAGGTCTCTCTTTAAATGACGTCTCGGTGAAACTACCTGTATAAATATTTCACTTAATGCACGTCCCATTTTTATGCTAACATGCCTTTTATATCCTTAAAGGTATTGTTGGTGATCGTGCTCAGAAACACTTTTTGCTGTACTGGATGAAATGGTCCTTCAATCCTGAGATTAGTCGATACATTATGTGTACAGAAAATAAATCAATAATTAAAATCAGACCCCTATGAAAACTGCTCGCCTGTAAAAACTCTGACCAATCTCTGCCATTCGGTCCGAATGGAAAGAACCAATCAGATGCCTTATAGTGGACAATCTTTTTCGGCTTCAAGCGTGCTCGTTCCTTAGTTTCTGCTTGCTTGCTGTGCACTACTAGTGTTTATGTATCCTGTTAGCGGTTAGCTTAGCAGTTAGCTTCAGTGTTAGCCATTCATCGTAGCTCCACTGCTCTCACCGTAGACTTTGAACATGGCTGAGAGTCACAGGAAGTGAACCATGATCATGTTTATAAGAAGAAGAGGAAGATCTCAGTAAAAAGAAAATAAGACCAGAGAGGATTTAGGGGATTTTTTTCACGCGATCCCCTGAGGAACGGAAGATAAGATGGTCATTGCGCAGTCATTGAAACAGGGAGTTGGGCTTTTCTTACAATTCCAAAAAATGATCCACTAAACATTTAAAGTTAATCTGAATACATGATTGAAGCATCAACAAACCCGAAGTCCTACATAAACTGGGTACGTTCTGATTACCTGATCCTCTCAGAACACACTGAACTTCATTTTTATAATTCCAGCTAAGACAAAACACAAACCTACGTAATACAAAGTAGATCTCAAACGTGTTTAGCCATGAGTTAAAATGTTAAATAATGTAAACTCTAGACGGGTCAATCAGCAGCAATAGCAAACTCATCTGGCACTAAAGTCCACTCTTTGTTAGAAAGTTCTCCGGATGTATTCGATTGTGAGGACATCTTCTGCTGGATTTGGTTCTGGACCCTGGGTGGCTGTTCCAAAACTTGTACTTTCCTCAAGTTAATGAGCTTCTCTGCAGATGGCTCACGGTTTGGGCTGAAACATCCTCAGCTGTCCCAGATTTTTATCCATTAGGACAAAAAAAGGCAGTTAAATCCGAATATCAGCATAATGAGGCCTCCACCGTGTCTCACTGTGTGTGTAGTATTATTTAAGGGCTTATTTTTAAACCAAATGTTCCTTCAGGAATTAAGGGCCTAAAGGTTCCAGCTCTGGTTCAGCACCTACATGTTCTGTCACAAAACCACGGGAGATTTTAGCCAGAAAAGCTGGTTATCCCTGGCAGACCAAACCAGAACCAGCGCAACATTCCTGCAGTTCCTTAGCCGGCCTCTTGGCAGCTTTCCTGACAAGTTTCAGTCTCGTCTTTTATTAACTTTGTTCTACCTTCTCCTGACTGATACATTTGCATTCTGAAAAGCTGTTTTCTGAAAAATGTTTGGGCGCTTATCCTGGAGGATAGGCGGGATTTGCATCTGACTTCTGGTTCTCCATGTGCTTAAAAACAGCAGCGCTCCAACTACAGGCTGCTCAGTGCGAGCCACCAGAACGGACAAAGACTCCTGGACAGTTTTTAAAATGTTTCCAGAAAAACTGAGTAAAAGTCCGGTTGCCTCTGATTGAAGCCCGTTTGCTGTTGTGATGTTGGGAATTTGCACAGGTATTTTAATTTTATTAATTATCACTTTAGTGCTTGGGTTCTACAGCAAAGTGCAGAGGTTTATTTTTAGGAGTTAATTGGTTTAACCAGATTCCTTTATTAAGGTCAGAGGCATCAAACTCGGATCTCGGAGTCTCGAGTCACTCTTGGGTTGCAAAAATAAATGACTTCAGATTCGACTTGGACTCGAACCTTAGTCACAGTTTATTTCAGCTAATGAACAGTAATAGGATCATTTCAGAACAAAAGAAACATAATTTTACTCTGACATTCTGCTGATGCTAAGCTAGCGGCAACATTTTAGAGTTACTTTTGTGTGAAAATATCAAAATAAAAGAACTTCCTGCTTCACTCATTCAGAGGTTAACGCATTTACTTAAAACGCTTTGTTTGGTTTATTGTGCTATTTAGATTTAAAAACACAATATTTAAAATACGGAATTAGAATATGGCTGGCAATTAGAAAATTAAAATTTCTCCCGCTCAGAGTGAGAAGAAGAAAACCCAAACCAGGGATCACCAAACTTTTTGAAACTGATAGCTACTTCATCGGTTCTGTGTCACATGAAGGGCTAGCAGCACTGATCTTTGAACTAGAAGAGTTCACTGACAAAAATATTTGCAATGCTTTTTTTTTTAAATGTATATAAATGCAAGTGTAATTACACTTAAAGCTACAGACTAAAATTACATTTAGATGCAGCTCACTGGAGGCTTGTGCTAGTTTTAGAACAGGCTTGATCTTCGGGGGCTACCTGGTGCCTGCGGGCAGCGTGTCGATCAGAAAAGGTTCATTTCAGTCATTAAAGACGAGTATGAAATGGAAAAAAATAACTTGTGAACATTATTGTCAGATCCTCAGAGGTTAATTACCCTTTTTTTTTTTTATCTGTAGTAAATTAAAACTGGTACCTGATGTTTAAACCCTGATCTGACTCCAGAACGAGGAGCAGCTGTTGCCATGAGATCCAGCAGCGTTTCTTCCTCTACATCCGACTATAACCCACACACACAGACACCCAGAGACCTTTTCACTCTGGAAACAAGCATTAATTTGCACATGAACTCTTACACAACCATCATTGTCATGTCCGCGGCGTCGAGTCCGACAGAGATGGACGGGAGGAGGTGGGCATAGCAGAGCGCCGTCGGAGTAAACAAAGCGCTGCCCAGGTCGCTGTGCTGTCAGCGCGTGTGTGGGAGGAGAGACAGGTGGAAACAATGTACCCTTCACCTGAGTTTAAGGGTTCTCCAGCAGGCCTGATAGCAGGGAGGCAGAGAGAGGCTGGGGGAGGGGCTGAAAAGCCCGCTCACACCGTCACACAGGAAGGCTAGTTTCTCCTCCAGGCTGCCAGACGGGAGTAAAACGCAGAAACTTTAACACTAAATAAGTAATTAAACGCAAACTTTCCTCCAGCTGAGGAGAACGTCGTTTTCTTGACACGTTCCTTTGTGCAGTGATGGCCTTAAGTAATTATTCACGGTTTCAAGGTGTTTCAGCGCGTCGTTGTCTTTGGGTCAGGAGACAGTTTAAGTGCCTTTTGATTGTTGCCGTGCTTCACAAGATGTGAAAGTTTTAATCGCTGAAGAAATGTTTAAATTTAAAGGGTCCTGACAGAGAATGTAAGGCATCGAGACTTTTAAATGATCGATCCCAATAGTTTCTAATTAATGTCTGTAGGCGTGATTTATGCTTTGTGTTCGTCAGTAACTCACAGGAAGAAAAAGTGCTGACCCGTCATTATTTATTGGGCTGGACATTATGGGCTGTAGAAACATATCCTTCACCACCTCTTAAAGCGTTAGCGCGTTTAATTTGTTACAGTTAAATAAAAGTGATATGAAGATAGATGAACAGACGCAAAGGTTTCTGGAGGATGACGTAGCGTGATGAAGGCTCCTGGTGTACAGTTTTAACTGCCTTTAAAACAAAGTACTACATCAGCTACAATTAGTTCTTAACTCTACATTCCCTTTCCCTTTAGGTGGGCGTAAAGAAATATAAAAAATCCCTTACCCTAGGACTATTATGTCACATTTAGTGCACAAAAAAAAGAAGAAAACCTAACTTGACATTCTTTAATAAATGAGTCTCTGCTTTAACTGCGGTGAGCCAACATGTTCACAGTTCCACTCCATCAAGTTTAGTCACTAGACCTTGAAGAAGGGGGCAAAAGACAAAAACAGTTGCAGGTCTGTTTAGAAAATAAAATTATACATTCTGTATATTAGTTTTATACAAAATCAGAACAATGCTTTATTTTTTAACGCTGATTTCCTCCCTTTCTCCCTCTGTTCCTAATATTCTTTGTCTCTTCTTCATCCCCTCCTTCTTAGAGGTTAGCAACAAAGACTGGAGGTGTGCAATACCGCCCCCATCTGGTTGGAGTGTGGTTCTTGATGGTTTCGTACTGAAGTGTGTTTAAGGGGGAAGTTCGTCTTTTTATTATACAAACAAAATATTTCATCAAAATGTAAAAAAATATACATTTGTGATAAAAATAAATAATATTTCATCAAATTAGATATATGTGATCAAAACAAATTATGTTGGGGAGGCATCTAGGGGGGGCAATCAGATTTCAGGGGTGCTGTTGCCCCTCCTGCCCCCCTCTGGCTCCGCCCCTGCAGGTATAACAGCAGGGACTGGAGCAGGTAAAGCATTAAAAACTGGTTTTATTCCCATAAAAATTTATAAATTAGATAAAAAAGAAACAATAAAGGCTTTTAAAAATCAAAAAGTTTAAACAAAATGATTGAAATAGCTTGAAAATAATTTATCTAATCAGGATTTTCGCAGCCAAAGTCTCCAGATGTGAAAGTATAATTTATCTGATAAATCAGCTTTCCATGGACATATTTTATAGGCAGGATGTTTTCTAAATAAATTCTGTCTCCTTCGTCAAATGATTGTGACGTAATAATTTTGGGGATGGATTCCTTCAGCTGTCCTGTTGTAAAACGCAGCATTTTGTCTATTGTAGTGCAGCTGATGGCAGCCAGGGGGCCGTCAGCCGCTGGCGAGCCTCTCACACTAACATCTCTGGGCTTTTGGAGCTGCTCTGTGCTCAGGTGACAGAGCAGCTCTTCTTCTACCTGTCCTCAATCTCTCTGCTCCACAGCTGCAGTAGGTCACCTTTTAAAACCTGCCAGGGACCTGAACTAACAGGTTGTTGGAAAGATCACCGGCTGCTGCGTGCCAGCCGTCACCCTGTGCCACGCATCTCTGGCTGTGGGAACAGGATGCAGCTTGTATGAAACGCAGAACCAACACCGTCATGGTGATCTGTTATTTTCAGTTCAATCAAAATACCAAATCAGAGGCGCAGAAATCTAAAGGAAATGTCTTCTACTAATTTAGGCAAAGCCAAAACCCGGTCAGTCCTTTCCCCAGGACCCGACTTTAACTAAGATCAGCGGTTCTAAAACATATTTACATCAAACCTGAAATTTATAACACAGATTCAAACCCATCATAAAAAAGCTACAGCCGCAATGTAAAGATGTGGGTGAAAAAATAAAGATCCTGCAGCTTGTGGAACCACCTTCAGCAGCAACAACTCTCAGGACCGGCTGTGGGTCCGATTTCATCATCTTTGGGGAGAAATGATGCTTTCTGCACAGCTGAGGGTCCCACCGCACTTTTAACTACTGTAAAACGAATCGTATTTGTAAAAAAATGGTTTGGTAACTTGTTTCCTCTCCTCTTTAGAGGCAGTGGGTAAAAACAAGGAGAAGATGGATGAAAATGTGAAATCCTGGGACTCTAGAAAACTCCGGTTAGATCAGGATCCAATCAGGAGCAGCATGGTCCAAATCCCAGAGCATCAGCCCTCCTCCACCGTGCTTCACAGGCGGAGACTGTTTTTTTCTAACATGGTGCTTCATAGCATCTCTTTGGTCTCAGCCCTTAAATTGTTCCAGAAGTTTTCTGCTTTTTTTAGAGGCATCTTTGCCAGCCTACGTCCTGCTGCCATCTTGTTTTCTCCGTCCAAACAGTCCTAAAAGTGTTTCTCTCGTCCTGAACGCTAACGTTTAACCTGCTGAGGCCTCTAGAGTCTAAGGTTGAGCTTTATGTTTTTTAAAAGTCATCACAATAATAAAATTGCTGCAACATCACCTGCTGGGAAAGTTGGCAACTGTCGCTTGGGAACAATTGTTTGGTTTATACCAAACAATGGACTGATGATGGAAATATTAATCTTTGTTTTGCAATCAATGTTGTTTGCTTTTGTACTTTGGGTCAAATTTAGATAATTTCAGAAGCAGATCCTTTTTATTATACCCAGATATGTAAAAAACAACTTTAAAATGTTTATTTTACGAGAATCAGACTTGCTGTTGCAACAGTTGGTTTCACCGTAGAAAGGAAGTTTAATTCTCACAATCCATCTGTTAAAGTTTCTTTAATCAGAATATCTAAGAAGCATGTTTCTGGACTCAGACAGTCACTTGAGGAATCCAGTGCCGACGTTCTAAATCAGGCTGCATAACTGATCATTGAGTGGGAAATAAAAACCTTTGCGCATGCAAAAGCTCACTGATGCTGGCTGAGCAGGAGCCGAGCCCAGAGAGGAGTACATGCAATAAGCACGAGGAAGAGGAGGAAGAGGAGGGCTGGGTTTGGCTGAAGGAGCGTTCGCAAAGCAAAGAAAGCAAAGACGGAGACGGATGCATGTCAGCTCCTGTGTCTCTAGGTGAAAACCAGGCTTCCTGCATGTTGAGAGGTGATATATAAGGAATAAAGGGGAACAGAGGAAATCCAGAATGCCACTAAATCTTCCCATCATCCACAGATATCTTTAATTTTTGCCTCAGTGTGGGCTGGAGCAGATAAAACATCTCCTCTCCTCCTCCCTGCTTCCAGCCGGAGGGCGCCGCCCTCATCCAGGAGGTCCTGACAGGGTCACCCCCCCCCCCCCCCCCCCAGGCCGGGTCCAATGAAGGGAAACAAGCTAGCCGTGTGTGTGCCGTGGATTTGACAGTGTGTGTAATGCAGGTGGGTGTGTTTAAATGTTTTAATGTTTCCTTTAAAACAACAACAACAGGTTTATCATAAAGCTGAAGTTACTGGGTGGGTTTGGTGCTGATGATGTAATGAAGGAGTCAGGCTGTGATGTCACTGATGTTTGGTAGCGACGCACCGGGAACGTTTCCGTGCAGCAGCAAAGCTTAATCTGACAAAATGTTTACATATTTTTACATATCTGTATCTGGTAGAACCGGACTGGGCTTTAAAGTTCTCCAGAACTTTCTCCCTGACCCGTCTCCTGTGCTCCCTGCTCTTCATCGTGCTGTTTGCTCTCTGAAGAACCTCCGAGTTCAGAAACAGAACCGCTGCCTTCCTTCTCTGATGGAGTTTAAATCCTGCACCAACGGGCGGCAGGATTTAAACTCCTGAGTTTCATTTGTCAAAACATCTCATTCTTCTTCCACTTCTCAAACCACGTACAACTTTACAGCGTTCCTCTGATTCATGCAACATCTCCATTCTTCTTCAGATCCACATTTCCTCACATTCATGTTGATGCATGGAAGACATGGAAAGGACAAGAAAGAGGAAGAATCAAAGGTAAAAGGTAAAAAAAAAAAGTAGGAGGGGCACAGAAAGGAAAGGAATCAAGGGGAAAAACAAAGGAAAGAATGAAAGGAGGGAGGTCAGGATCTAAGGGAGGAAGGAAGGATGAAGGAAAGACATTTGTTGATGGTATGTTGGGTAAAGTTTAAAAAGTTTTTGAAAAGTGATCACGTGTAATATTTACCACAATAGAAATAGAAATGGCATTCTGTCCTCTAAGAAAATTACACAGGGACATTTTAAATTAATCAAAGTGTTTTTTGTCTTTGAAATTATGACTTTATCACCGTTTATCCACCGTCTCCATGTTGGCCGCTACTTCATCACATATTGCACTGAAGAGTCTGCAGGAAACTCTTTCATTGTAAGATTTTCAGACAAAAGTGTCCTTATAATTTTGCAGTTATCACAACAGTGAGAATTTTATTTGTACAGATGAGACCAGTTTTCATTTACAAGAGCGACCTGTAAATGTGGGAGTTAAGACATTTGTTGATGGTATGTTGGCTAAAGTTTAAAAAGAACAATTTTTTTTCCAGCATTTGATTTTCTTTTTCTACATCTATCACAACATGAAAGCTGGAAATAAATTCCAGAACATGTAGAGACCAGAGAAGGTTGAAGGCGTAGAACTCTTAGTCCGGCCTGGTTCGTGCTTTTCTGTCCCACAATCCTGTGATGCGAGCGTTTTTCTGCAGGACACCGACCCGCGGACACATAGTGGAGCAGTGTTCACTCAGCCTTCAGAGACACGCTCACATACCAACGTTCTCCGCCACAAACACGCACGCTCGTCACTAAAATGAGAGCATTGTGCTGCGGCGGGACACAGACGAAGAGGGAATCTCCACAGCATCAGAACTCCGCCCTCCGCCCGGCTCCTCCGTCTGCAGATGGAAAACATCCCGTCTGCTGCACGCTGCGATTAACGCGCCGCACAGAGGATTTTAGCCAGCTCCGCCCGGGTCAGAGCTCAGCTCGGCTTTGGTTCTGAGGTCAGCGGAGCAATGTGGGGCACCACTGTGCCGTCCACTGTATCCCTGCTGAAGATAAAGCTCCCTGAGCCTCATGAATACTGCATGAGAGACGGAGGGGAAAACAAAAGGGCAAGATTTGATCTGAGAGAGAGGGAGAGGAGGGATAAAGAGCGTCCTGTGAGGCTCAACAAAGACAAGCTCTATTGCAGCGAGGGTCAAATGGGCGTTTTATTCATGTTTCCTCCTCCACACCGAGAAGTGCTCCCTGAGGGGCCTTTAAGGCAGAGGAGGTGTGCATGTTTGTGTTAATACAGTTCTCCCCATCACAGGAGAACGTTCCCTCCCCACAAACCTGCGTTCCCCTCACAGGGACAGCCGGGATCTGTTGGATCTGTGCGTTCCAGAGCTTTTACTTCCTGGAGACGCTCCTCTGACGGCCTCCTCTTTCACTGCCGGCGTTGTTGGGAGCGGGACGGGTGACACGCAGATGTTTGGTCTGCAGCAGCTCGCCAGCATCAGGACGCATTCCTCAGCGTTCAGACGACAGAACGCTGCGGCGCGCAGCCAGCGCCACGTTCGTCTGCGACGGCGTCTGCAGGGGAGCAAAGGGGAAGTGCTGCATGTGCGGCACGTTTGTGAAATCCTGCAGAACACCGGTGAGGCCCTGAGTGGGCGGACCGCAGAGGACGGGAGGGTTGTTCCAGTAACTGAGGGCCAGAGATGCACGGACGACACGTGGCTGGACAGCAGAGAGGAGACGAGAGCAGGGAGTCTGGAAAATACTACAGGAACGGAGAACCGTGGCACAAATCCTAGAATCAGATCCTCGACTGAATGCATGTTTTCACCCCGCAGGAAAATAACTGCAGTATCCTGTAAAGTATTTACACCCCTTCAAGCGTTTCTAATTTCTAAACAGTAGGACCACAAAGTCTTAACATTTTCACACAAAGATCTCCGATACTTTGCAGGATTTCAGGGGTATTTCTCTACCAGCTCTTAACATCTACATGGCTGTAAAATATGTCAGGCTCATGCACCATGTCTGAATATCTGCTGCCATAGATTCCCAGCTAGATCTAGGTCTGGACTTTGACTAGGCCATTCTATAACGTGAATCGGCTTTGGTCTAAACCGTCCCATATCATCTCTGGCTGTATGTTCAGGGCGCTTGTCCTGCTGGAAGTTGAACCTCCAGCTCAGTCTCATGTTTTCTGCAGCCTCTGAAGAAATGATACCCAACGTGATTATTTCAGACTGTGTAAGCATGACGGTCATTCCTGCCACTCCACCAGAATACAGATGTAGCTGCAACACGGTGCTCTCAGATTAAACCATCAGTGCATGAATGAATGCAGAGAAGCTATATTCACTATAAAGCTTGAACAGTGAAAAGATGGAAACAAGATGGCGACAGAAACACTCGTGGCTGCTCAAAAGAGTGAAACTGACCACAAACTGCAGGTTAAAGCTCACAACCAGACGGGACAACAGTTCTTTTAAAACAAAGGATCAGGCAAAGATGATTTTTGATGGAGGAATTTAGCTGCTTCCCATCCGCCGTGACCAGCTAAGCCCACAGCATGACGCTGCCACCACCACCAGGCATGAAGTCCTCTGGTCTGAACACCTTCCTCCTCCGGATGACCAGTGGCTTCTGACCACATTTCCTGAGTTTTGCATCTACAGATTCTCCAGCTTGTACCGCAGATCTGTCAGAAATACACGACCGAGCCAACAGCAGCTAAATGAGAAGCTCATTAATGGCAGGGAGTCTTTGAAGCCTTGAGGAGGAAAACGGCGGTAAGAAACCTGAAAGATGTGGAGAGATTGGCCAATATCTCCCCTAAACTGATAAAAACCTCCTGAACAAATTCATAAAGCAACTTTCCAGCATATGTTGTTCTCAGGGCTACTGAGGGGAGAAATCCTTAAGCACAGACATCTTTTGGATTTTTGGTTGATATTCTCTGAGATCTGGATACCGTCAACAGCACACTGTCTATCTCCCCCGCATTGTTACATTGTTTACATTTCAATTGTTTACATAAATCGCTGCTGCATCTTTATCCTGAAAATTAGTGCAATTTACTGTGAGTTTTCAAGCTGTATGCAAACGAAATTTCGTTTTGTACGCACTTTGTGCATACAGAATGACAAATAAAGCTGTCTAAAGTCTAAAGTCTAAAATATTCTGATATTCCTATGAAACTTGATGTAAACCCTTTTCTGATTGGCCTCCACTGCAGCATTAAACCATCATAATTTCTCCAGATGATGCTTCAAAGGAAACATAATTTACAGGAATTCAAAGAATCTCTGACATATTTCTGCAAGACTTAAGATTAAGACAAAGTTCCTCTTAGGAGAATTTTAGAAATCCTCTTTATACCCATTAATTCTAAGAGAAATGTTCTTCATTTCATGGTGACTTGAGGCTCTTAAACTGAAGTAATGCTGAGTTGGATAAACGTTACATTTTAAATAGTCTGTCAAAGATATCTCTTCATGCTCTTTAGCTGTTTGTGTAAACTAGACCAAAGATAATTATAATACTAGTTTACAACAAAAAGCAGGGGTATAAAAGGCGTTAACACAAGGATTTGGCATAACTGGTCTCGATTCGCTGCGGGTCTTAAAACAAATTAAGCAAAAAATGGATGAGCGGAGGATAAAACGGTTAAAGTCAATCTAAACTACGTACAGCAGATAAATAACGTCTGCAAGTCAGTAAGATAAAATCCTGCAGCGACCAGAAGGCCTGAGAGCCTGACTGAAGCTGTGCAGAAGCTGCTGAAAGGGAAACAGGGAGAAATCATGGCTGAGATGTCTCGATGCTTCAAACACGAGACGCAGGACGGTCCGTTTATGCAGTGGTCTGTAAAACACGGTGGAGACGGCGTCATGCTGTGGGCTGTGCCTGCTGGTCAGCGGCCTACCGCGTCTAAATTAAGGGAATTATTAATGAGTGAGAAGGTCTGTGTGTCGAAGATGGAATCAATGCGGCATAAAGTCAAGATTGACGACTGAGGAGGAATTCAGATGCAAAGTTGTCTGGAAGGAAGTTTGAAAAGGCGCCACATCTGAGTGAAAACTGGTGGATTGTCACAGAGCGACCCGAGAGGCAGAGAAGTTTCCAAATCTCAAGTCTGTTGCCTTTATTAAGAGTCAGGGCTCAAACTTCTGAAAACTTTAATACTTTCTCTCCATAAGCCCATCATTTAGGGATCCAAACATCAACTGTTTGCTTTCAGGCAGACATCATTACAACATTTGATAATTATCTTTAAATCATATTATTTGAAATAAAACTGATAACGGCTGCTTCATATTTTTGAAAAGTGATCACATGTAATATTTACCACAATAGAAATATAAATGGCATTCTGTCCTCTGATTAATTCAAAGTGCCCCTGTGTAATTTTCTTAAAGTGTTTTTTGTCTTTGAAATGATGACTTTATCACCATTTATCCACCGTCTCCATGTTGGCCGCTCCTTCATCACATATTGCACTGAAGAGTCTGCAGGAAACTCTTTCATTGTAAGATTTTCAGAAAAAAGTGTCCTTATAATTTTGCAGTTATCATAACAGTGAGAATTTTATTTGTACAGATGAGACCAGTTTTCATTTACAAGAGCGACCTGTAAATGTGGGAGTTAAGTTACGTCCATTTCCTAAACGATCCAAAGTCATTAAATGAGGCGCTCATTTGAAGAGACATTCCTGTGGTCGTCATTAGGAAGCTACAGCTAACATGAACATTATTAACATCCCATAATAATCCACTGGCTGATAATCAGCTCATCCTTTCACAGTGAATCCTGCAGCATTCCTTCATGCAGGAGGTAAAAACTGGAACTACGACGCGAGTCTCAGACCCGAGTCCAAGTGGAGTCTGTTAAAGAATTGACCTGCTGCCATCACGCCAGCTTCTTTTCCTGATTATTCTGCTTCTATTGCAGACTCCTGTAGTAATCTGAGCTCTTTAGACCACAGTCCAGTCAGACGTCTTATGTTTGTGAGTCTAAAACTCATGTTTCTGATCTCTGCCTGGGTTAAACATCGACTTCTGCTGGAGGAGGAGGTCCAACCACTACGGTTCTGAAGCTGGACAACGATCCAGCGAACATCAGCAAGTCCACTTCTGAAAGAGTCCGAAAACAAAACTAAGAGAAGGTTTTGGAGTAACTAAGTCAAAGTCTGGACCTGAATCCACAGGAGATGCTGCAGCATTACGGTTCTTTAGGTGTTCTGGTTTAATTAAGCCTCCATTGTTGCTGAATTAAACCATTTCTGCTCAGATTAATAAATCAGGGTTCCTCTACAGCGACGTAAAACACTCAATCAGCTGAGTCAGCTGTACCAACCCCATGAAGCAACACTTTACAAAGACTGGACCAAGTTAGGAGGAGAAAAAGAACAAAGACTGGCATGGATGATCTGAGTGGTTCGGCACCAGGTAAGAACTGAGTTTGAAGAATCTGGATTCACTTTAAACCGAGACACAGGTGCTAAACCCAGCAGGAACTTAACACTTAGCTGGAAGTCTAATTTCTAGGCATCAATTAAGCGTTGTTGAATTGTGAGAAATAAAAAAATACCTTCAGTTTTCAGCAGCAGGATATCTGCTCCTGTCTTTATCCTGATCACTGCCACGTTTTTTTATGTTGCTAATAGATTAGCTCACATTAACTCTTATTGTTTTCTCAGGTTGGTCTGAAGTTTTCTCTCCGGCAGCTGAGAGGAAACTTGTTGTTAACTATAAAAACCGTAAATGCTTTTGACTTCTTATCACCAGTAACGTGTGAATAAAGAGCAAAATAAAGATGCATGAAACATGTTTCCACGCTATTTTAGGCGTGCGTGTGAACATTATGTATGTGTGCATGCTGTGTGTGGGAGTGTGGGGGGGGGGGGGGGGGGGGGTGAAGAGGTTGAATATTTCACTGTGGATTTAAAGAAGTATTTTTCCCTGAAATGAAACATCCCCAGAGGAACGGAGATATGTTCTATAGACGTTCAGTACTTGCTATCACAAACATAGTATTCATGAAGCGTGCTCCATGTGCTGCTTTGCATTCTGGGAACACGTGGGCTTTTTGGTTAAAGGTCCATCTGATCTTAAACCTCCAGCCAGACTCTAGAACTACAGCTGACAGAACCTCTGACCCCCAACCTGCGGACGGGAGACGTTCTCACAGACACGGCGCCTCAAAACACCAAAATGAAGGCGCTTCAACTAAAAATCAGTGCAACAACGTTTTTATAATAGCATTAACGGGATTCTGAAAAATCATGGATCTGGTAAGCTGGTTTCTCAATGCTATTGATACATTTTTTTCGACGGGTAGGCAACGAAAGGGGGACCCGTCCTGTCCCGATCTTACTATTTTTGGAGGATACACCCTACATTCCTGGATGGAAAACGGTGTGTCTTTCGACTTTGTCATTCCTGGATGTTTGAAAGGTTTGCATGTTTGGATTCAGGATACTTGGATTTCTACGTATTGGATCTGGTGGATTTTTGATGTATCAGCAAATACTGCCGGCTGCATATGACGCGCTCACTAAGGTGGTGAACGGACAAACCTGGAAGGTGAAGGAGCAGAGCGGAAAGCTGGCTGTGCTGGAACGCAGACTGGCTTTGGTGGTTGAACTCAAGGGCAGATGGGATAAAATTCTGGAAGTGTAACGCGGAAAAGCCCAACAATTTGAAATATTGGATTCGCTATTTGGAGCCAGCAAAAACTTAAAGCTGACAGGAATGGCAGTGCAGCTTGTCTCATAAACAAATAAAATATTTAGATTCTGCCTTCCCCTATCAATGTAACCCCTGGATTGTTATGGCGGAGAATGCTCAGAACTCTCCCCCGCTCCCTCCTCCCCCGCTGACACCTGTGGATGCTTTCTGAACTGTTGGCTGGTGAATAACATCAAGGACAATGGCCTCTGGAGAGTGTTCACGGAGATATAAACACTTCACCCAAACAGACACACATAACTGATGCTTACGAATACTGATTAACTTACACATGACAAATCTACAATATTATCCTTCTGCTAAATGTGTCTCGTCTTATTTGTGCTTTTTGTGCAAGAGGATTTTGATATCTCAAACTGTATCCTGTTATAGGATAAAGTTTGAGTTATGTTTTTTACCCTCCCACCTTCCTTTTGTTGTGGCCTCTATCTTTTCACAGAGTAATGGCAGCGCCCTGTGGGCACCGTGTAAGGCGGTTCCTTGGCAGCAAGGAATCAGTAAATCGTCTCCCCCTGAAATGTTTGTGATGTTTGTTTGTTTATGTTAAGGCGATTGTACTGAAAAAACAATTTCCCCATGGGATAATTAAAGTATGTCTGATTCTGATTCTAGAATATCATTATTTCCTCTATCCACATTTAAAATATAATAGATTTTTCCATTTTCCCTGCTTTTATTTGTCTACATACAGTAGGGCTACTAACGCCACATTACCAGCAGAAAAAGCCTAATTTTTTACCGCCGTCTCATTTATTAGTATCACAAAACGCCAATATATTTATTTTTTGGCCACCGCTTTATTAAAAACATCCCTGAGTTAAAGCAGAGACGTACACACAGAAGCGACCCGTCGCCATCACCTCACTGGTGTGGAGCAACAGGAACTCCTATTTTCCTCATCCTGATTGCCATTAGCCACGACCCCCCAGCACCTACTCCGCTCCACGCCGGATGCAGCTGTAATCACCATTGTAAACCTCGTGTCATTGTGAGGACACGTATAATTAAAAGAGGATTAGCAATGGCCGGGCCCAGATGCCTTCTGCATGTAATTAACATTCAGACAATGCGGCGGGCGTACAGAGACAACACCTGTGTTTGTGGGCGCGTCCTGCGTGCAACGACGCCGTAGCGTCTGCAGATGTGTGCAGCGGTCGGCGCGTCTGGGAGGGATTAACCTGTGCACAGGCACACAGGAAGTGGCGTTAAAATAAAAATTATCTACATAGTGACAGAGACGAGGTGCTGATGAAACTAAACGGGTTCTTAAAGCCGTGTCAGCTGCTGGATTAAAGTCATGTTTGGTATCAATGAAACACATTTCTGAGCAAATTTACCATCCAGGTAAGAAATTCCTTCAGTGTCCCACAGTGGCAACATTCCTGAAAAACGAGCTGATCTAACGCTGATTCTAAAGCAACAGATAATGAATTCAGTAGAAAATAAAAGTCAAACCTGAGTAACTACTGTGCAACTATTGATAATCCGGTTTATCCGGGTTAAAAAACTGAAATATTAATAATGTGGGAAAAAACTGCAACATGCGTCATAGTGCAGCTACACCTGAGAGCCGCTGAGGCAGAAGAGCACCTTGGCGTCGGAGGAAGAGTAATTTCCCTCTGGGATTATTAAAGTATTTTTGATTTTGATAATTAGATAAATATTCTGTTAAACCGAGGAAAGTACAGCAGCTGTAATGTTTTTGTAATTTTTTATTACCCAACTTTCGTTGGGTAAACAGCTAGTTTACCCAACGAATCTAAGAGTTGGAGACAAACGTTCCTGCACATTTATTCTCTGCTCTCCAACAAAACCTCACCCCCCCCCCCCCTCCACACACACAGCTAAGATTTAATGCCTCTTCCACATCTCACCTTTTGCTCTTTGCCTCCTGCTTGCAGGTAAAAGCTGCTCTCACTTCTGCTCCCTCTGAAGTTTCATCTGAATTTTTTAGACCAGCAGAATTTGGGGGAGAGAACAAACATTTAATGTCTAGAATTTAGCAGGTTGCACTTTAGATCTGCCAAAACAGGCCTGAGAAAAGTCATTATTAAATGAAAACTGCAGTTAATAAATAAAAATAAGGGACAAAAATTCTCCAAGACTTTTTCATTGACTTTTACTTTCTGGCTTGGGGAAGCTAAAAGTTTCAAACATCGTGTGCTCCTGCAGCAGCTCTAACTGCGGTAAGTCATTAGCAAACTAACTCAGCAGAAGGTCCAGGAGGTGCAGGGCCCAGCTTTGGCCCCGCAGTTTAATCACAGCCTTTCTGTCCTGTTTGTCTCCGTCTCTGCTACAATAAATAGTCTTTGCAGCAGACTCTTTAACCTTTAAAGGGTATTAATGCTTACTTCTCTATTCAGATGTTTTATCCGTTTTTTTTTAATTATAAATCTCTGTGCAGCAATTGTGAGAAAATTATCTAAAACTGAAGATAAAAGCTAAATAAGAAGATAAAATCGTATGCATTGCACCTCTGCTCTGCAAAACAATGCTAAGTGATCACCGCCCCTTTAAAATTAATTGCTAATGAGAGTTTAAAGGCATCCTGATCCAGACTTTGCTGCAGCCAGACTGGTTTCTGGGGTTTGCTGGTCCAGGAGGAGGAGACCAGCGCTGCTGCTCTTAGGCTCTGTGGCATTAAAGGGTTGATGGTCTAATGGACTTGACCCTTGACCTTTATCCGTGTGTCCTGCACACCTGAAGCAGCAGCGTCCGGTCTGTGGCTGTCTTCCTGTCACAGCATGCATGCGATCCAGCATCTCTGCGACCGTGTGTGGGGGAGCAGAGCGAGTGGAGCCGTTGTGTGCAGAATTAATGCCAGCAGGGTCACTTGGCATTACCCCCGACCGCCATGAGACGAGGTCAGAGAGAAAGGCCACGCCGAAGACGGCAGAGTGTCTCATCGTTGACCCGCAGGCCATTAGCTGAAGGGTTAGCGCCGCCACCCCGCTGCAGCCAGGAGACGCTCTGCGCTGCTGAATCTCCTCTGTTTGCTCCTCATGCTCCTGCTTATGTGATGCAGCCCATAAAACCAGACATGTAGGCAAACTGAGCTGAGATTCTCTTTATTTAGCAAAATAATCCTCCTCAGCATTTAGTGGCAAAAGCTGCAGAATGCTAAATTGAAGATGATCCAATAGGAACGAGATAATGCATTGCTAAATATTCTTCAGCTGTTTATCTCTTAGTAAAAACAGCAGAAAGCAGAAGGTGGAGAAATGCTTTGTTCCTTTAAATATTCTAACTAATTAAGATGAAATTTTCATTTTCTTTCAAACATTAAAAGTACCATTTCATTTGAGTTAAATCTCTCATTTGCCATATTTTTAGACAGCTAGTCTGAAGAAAAATTTTATTTTTAATGAAGGATAATCACTTAGTTTCAACCTCATTATAGAAACCGAAATTACAAATGAGCAAAAAGCTCATATGTTAACATTTTTAATCATAAAACTTCATCTGTAACAATATTACATTTTATTTCATACATAGTGTGCCCATGTTCAAAACATGCAGAAAATTACAAAAAAATACTGTTAAAAACTCTATAAGGGAGAACCTAAAGGCATTTATCTGCTTTCCTCCAATAAGTAATCAACATCTATATTATTAATATCGTCATTATTAAATTAGTCAGAAAAATATTATTCCTAATTTTTCATGAATAATAACCAGACGACCACAGGAGTGATTTGGGCAAAGGTTGGTGGATTGTTGGACCTTAAAGAGGAGTCATACTACATCTGTATATTAAACATAATGTGTCTGATTCCTGTCTGCGGAGCGTCACCCACAATAAACCAACAAGATTATTTTCTAATGTTTTTAAAAAGTGCCAATTATAATTATTAAATTTGAATAAATGAGCTTAGGGACATTTTGGAGAATGCAGCCCAAACTCACACTCCAATTAGTTTTCACACTGCTGCAGTTTTACCAGCAAGCCAGCTTTAATTAGCCTTAAATATATATTATTTGACATTTAGCATGCAGTGTATCTTTACTGCAGTTGGGCACCGTTTGGGTTATAGATCAGAGTGGACGGTATTCTCACAGATAAAGTATTTTTAGGCAGGCATTCGGATCTGCAGTCCTGTTGAAGGACCCGGTCATTAGCACACAGATAATTCAGATAATAACTTGCAACTCCTCCACCAACCGACTGCACAACCTGATGCTCCATCGCTCCACTGAAGGAAAAATCACCTCAAATCTGATTATTTCATGCTTAAAAACTCACATTTTTATGATCAGTTTCTTTTTATATAGCTGTAGAACTGGTGTTTTAGATCACATGTATTGAGAATGAATCCACTGTGGCTCCCCAGCCTTCCAGCGGTGCAGTTTAAAAGTGGCTAGTTGTTTTAAATTAACTGGCCTTCTGAGTGTTTGCACTTTCAGTCCAGAACCTTGGCCGTTCAGAGGTTTTCAGACACCCAAGTCGTCTATTAGGAGTTCAAGGTTTGCAGAACGCCTGGGTAAAGAGTTAAAATAAAAACAGTAGGAGAAGCGGTCGGCTGGCCGGAGCTTGAAGGCAACGCTCCAACGTCCCGTTCTGTTTTCTGCCGCTGAGTGCTGAGTGGCTGTGACTGCTCTAAGAGAGCACTCTGTTTCTCAGGGCTAAATCACTCAGGACTCATAAAGAAAGGACCTGCAGCTCAAATGCCGACAGCGTTAGCTGAGCAAACAGATAAATGGAAGTCTGGGTCACGCCTGTGTGTTTGGAGTCCTATTCAAACACAGAAAATCCACCTTTTATAACACTGACCGCTGCATTCAAGTCATAATGTGCACGGTGAACGGATATTTATATTTTATGACTTCATATTCTCAATCATTGGTCTTCATTTTTACCATCATGCACTGACTAATTATTTCTCTACTTAATATTTTACACTTAATATGTTGAGCATTTAGGAGTTAGGACAGGGGTGTCAAACTGATTTTGGTTTAGGGGCCGCATTCAGCTTAATCTGATCTCAAGAGGGCCACACGAGTAAACTCATTGCAAGATTAAATAGAACTAATAAAAGTGGACTTGTTGTTGATTTTTATATTAAATTAATTTCACTTTTACACAATATATTATGAATAACCTCAGTGTTTTTAAGAAAAGTATGTGCAATTTCAACAATACTTTTACTCAGTTAAACATTTACTTGTGCATTATGCATAAGAACTGATCACAGTGATTGTACAATGTTGAAAAACATTTGTTCACATTTTTTAGAACTTAAAAAAACACTGTCCTGCATGACAAAATACATGAAACAGAACAGATAAAAAATAAGAAATGATTTAAATTTTTTAATCTGCTGATTAAAACACAGCGCAACAATATAGGAACTGCATATTTTCAATTAAACTAAGTGCTTTTTTCTTCTTGTTCTTCCTTTCCTCTCCTACTTTCCCATTGTAGTGTCCATATCATTTGAGATATTCCCCGCATGAATCATAATAAAACTATTCACATTCATAAATCAAGCGAAGCACTATGGCAAAAGCAGTTCTGCTCCACTTGTGAAAGTAAAATCTGATGAGCTCTTTTTGGCATTAAGACAATTCTTATTACCACATTGCCAGACAGGACACTGGATACAATTTTTTTTTTTTTTTTTAATAATGATATTGCATTTAGCCACAGGGCCGGACTAAATTGTTCGGCGGGCCGAATCCGGCCGTATGTTTGACACCCCTGAGTTAGGACTTTGCACGCATGCTTTAATTGAATTCTTGAGGTCAAATCCTCACAACAAACTTTGCAGCATAAAAATGCTCCTCAATGGCAGATTTATAGGAAAAAAGTGTTAATAGAATAAAATGAAAAATAGGACAAACTTTAGTATTTTTTTCCCAACTTTTTCAGAGAAATCCGTAAGTTTTTGTCTCCTGTGTCGCAGATTATCACCCGTCACTGGAGAATGTTATCTAATGATATGATGAATAAGCATAAGATGAGTTTTTTTTTTTTTGTAAATCCACCAGAGCATCATTTCTGTTTCTATTCCTGAAAAGTACGTCCTTCCAGACAAACACAGACGGAGAGAAACAACAAGAAGAAAAGAGCGAAGAGAGAGGAAGGAGGAGAGCAGAGGGAGACGGTTGCCCGCAAGCTGTCAGTCAGTGAGAAAGACAAACATCAGATTTCATCTCCTCAGTCTGGATGGTGCTGCGACTTATTGTAAATAAAATTAAATGGAGGAGGAAATCTGCAACATATCTGTAAAAATACTCTTCTCAAACTGATCCACAGAGAACCAACTACTGCCTATTTAATCACTCAAGCCGGCTCAGCTGAAAGATCCCATTTATATACTCTTAATATTAATAATAATAATAATAATAATAATAATAATAATAATAATAATAATAATAATAATAACAACAGTGGACAACTGGATGCAGTTAACCCAATAAAGACCAAAGTTCTCTCTGGAGCACAAAACGTCTCATGACATCAAAATCAAACTGCAGCTTCATCCCGATATCGACAATCAGGGCGGCCATATTTCTGTAACATGCTTTATTAAAACATTAATCAACACAAAGTTTTTAGCTGTGAGGCACCTGAAATATTGCACAAAAAAAATACTTCACTTGGTATTCCCACAAGCCTCCAAACTGCAGTCATTAAACTTTATTCAAAGAAATCAAATCTGGATGCCTCAATATTAAGTCGTTATAGGATTACAGGTAAATGTGTGTTTTTGGCAAAGATTAATGAAAAGTCAGTTTATCACCAAATGTATCCGTGTTTAATAAAGAAATCTCTGATGTTTAGTCAGGTTTTCTACCACAGCTAATTGATTGTATTGGGGAAGGTTTTGCGTGACGTCCATCTTAACGGAGTCGCATCACTGGGTCCATGCAGTGGATGATAGCTTCCTTATTAACAGGAAATGTGGGCGGGATTGTCTGCACTGCAAAAAGGGAACTAAAAGTAGGTAAAATCCTCTTGAAATTAGTGCATTTTCCATTGATTTGAGCTGGTAAATCAGACTATTTGCCAATGGAATAAGAGTTTTGAACAATTCATCTCCCTCATCTTATTTCAAGTGCAGGTTGTCCGATTATCTAAAATACTAGACATAAAATAATATAAAAATATTCCATTGGCATATAGTCTTATTTAGCTGTTCAAATCAAGGTAAAATTTACTAATTTGAAGAAAACTTTACTTACTTTTAGTTCCCTTTTTGCAGTGTGCTAGAGTGGTTTGGATGTTATTACACAGACTCTCTGCTTTGCGTCATTTAGAAATTCTAAATCTGGGTGACAAAGACCACGTGTGGTGTTCCTCAAGGCTCCATTCTTGGGCCACTTTTATTCAACGTCTGAAACCAGACTCACATTATGGACAGTGAACATTTCTAACCACAGCTATGCTGATGACGTTCAACTTTAGATCTGTGCGTCCTCTAATGACCACAGTCCTTTAAGGCCACTTTATATCCCCGGATCAGGGTTTCCTCCTACTCTCCTCTCAATGCAGAAATGACACAAGTCATTGTTTTTGAGTAAACAGGAAACCTGTGTGTCAATATGGAAAGTCTAAATCAGCCGACTACCATCTAAAAAATGAGAGCTTCCTCTTTAAATCATGACTGACAACAAGATTTCTACTTTCCTGTTTTGCTCTATTGTTATCTTTAATTTCGTCTTTGTTACTTTTATATTCCTGTAAAGCCCTTTGAATAACCTTGGTTCTGTGCTTTAACCACGTCCTGGACTATAGCTGTGTCTGCATTGTTTACTGAGACGCTGATGAAGAAGAAACCTTCCTCCCATCTTCCAGCCCTATCTCAGCAGGTTTGTTATGGTACCAGGTGAAGTCGGTCTGATGATGGACCTGATGGAGCTCTGGGGGAACACCAAAGATCTGGAGATTTTTTACAGCCCCACCCCGACTTGTTCTTCTCAACAACTTTGTCCCTGACTTGTCTGGAGCGCCGCTGCACCTGTGGAGCCGTTCAGAACAGGTGCGTTTATCCGGACCGGTCATGTGACCCTTAGATGGCACACAGGTGGTCATCATTTCACTAATTATGAGAATTTTGAAGGTAACTGGTTGCACCAGAACTTTTTTAGAGGCTTCATAGCAAAGGAAGTGGAGACAAATGGACATGACCATTTTTTTTCACATACATATTTGATGTTTAGCTCCAGCAACTTCTGAATAAAAAAAAATAAAATAAAAATCTGAATAAATGGTCACGTGGGGCTGAATACTTTTGAAAATGAATGCACTAAATGCATTTATGACACTGACTGGAGATGAAGATGTAGAGGCACCAGAAATGTCGAGGATTACTACCTTACACAAATTTGAAGCCTTAACAGAGTAATTAGTTAAATTCCCCCTGTGGCCACAGGGATTTTATAAATTGGCAAAAATGTCAGTTGACTTATGTCTTTTTACTTAAACAGTTTCAGGGTTTATTCCTCTGTTAGCTACAATACAATGACTGACTGCACTATGGGAAGGATTTAAAGGAATTAGGGCCTTTTAAACATGCAGTGCATCTTATAAATATACTGATGCAGTACGATAATCTCCTAAAACAGCAAATAAAAGAATAATTAATAACCGGCCTACATCCCAACACCCTGATATCTCTGAAGATTTCCAGCCTCACACAGACGCACGTCTGCGTTTTCAAAGAAAGAAGATCTGCTGACAAAAACATTATGAAGAGTGTGGAAGGAGAAAAAAGAAATAAATTATTTTCTTTCATTCTGTGCTTTCAGTTTCTGCAGGAGCCAGCAAAGTTATTGATTACATAATGTAGAAAAAGTATAAGAAAGCATGGAGTCAAGGCATGGCGGGGTGTGAAGATTACAGCGGGGCTGCATGCAGACACCAGGCATTACCCTGACTCCATGGCTCCAATCTATTTCAATTGGACATGGCTGCCGGCTGCACACAAACACACGTCTGACCCTGCACAGCCTGCACAGCACAGTGATGGAATGCATTCAGATTTGATGCACACATACAGAGAAAGGTCTAAACATCAGAGCTATCACGTATGTGAAGGAACGTGCACGCTCAGGCACACAGAAAAGCCTGCAGCAGACACCAGCTGTTTACTACTGTCAGGAGTAATAACAGCAGAATGAGTCAGTCTGAGGAAAGCGCTTGTGAGAGAAATCTAAAACTATAAACCCATATGGTCCCTCTGTCAGTGTCCATCAGCCTTTTCCTCCTCTGCAGCCCCCCCCCCCCCACACCTCCATACGCAGCATTACATGAACTTAGTTATGAGATGACAGATCATTGTCGATGCCGACAAGCCGCATAACACTCAGAGGCTCAGAATTAGACTCAGATTTCAGCTTTGAGACAAATTAAGGCAGAGAAGAAGCCGGCCTCTTAGAATGACATCAACGTTTATCGAGTTTTTCCCTCGCATTATGGTGTGTCACTTTTAACAAGGCCATATTGCCATATATTACAGGGAGCAGTTCCCGCTGCGGGTGGATTTATGAAGGGGAGAAAAGTTGGAGAACGAGGGGAAGCTGCTCAGAGAGAGACGCCTGCAGACGTGCAGCACATTGCCATCTGCAGGCAAGTTAAACCCATAATCACACCAACAAGAGGGCAAAAAACCAAACGTCTCTAACGTAATCAGAGGAGAAAACCTTGAATCAATGAGCTTGACTCTTCTTTAGGAGCTGATCTGTGATGTCAGGGGAGCCGTCGGAGCATAATGTCTGTTTTAGTTTTGTGCTGCTCACAAACACCTTAGATTTAACATTTCACATAAAACAACTTGCTTCTCTTCATTTAATTTAAAATTTCCTTGCTGAAGGAGCAACAACGCTGGCATGGGAGGAATGGAGAGAGACATTTGGTCGGCCTCAAGGAAGTTGTGGAGAAGCGTTAGGCGACCCAGAACAGGAAAACAGAGACCATCAAGCTGGTGATGCTCAAATAAGAACAAAACAAACATGTTATATGGAGCTGGAAGCACGGCTGAGGTTAACATTGAAGCCGAACACAAAAACTAATTTCTTGATATTATTATGGATGACAACCTGAAGTAGAAACGTCATAGCGAGTATGTTCAGAGAGCATCCCTGTGATGCTCAAAGCTAAACAGGTTGGATCATAAAGCGCTTCACTTTCTGTGCTCTTCTCAGTTGTCAACCTCACATAAAAAATTGGGAAAACAAAACTGCAATAGTCATTTATACTTCAGAAAAGACCAACGAGAATAATTAACAAGTATGGGTACCTAGAACACACTGACCCACTAACGAATCACTCAAAACTATGAAAATTCAGAGATCAAGTCGGCCTTCAAACAGCACTGATAATGTTCAATGCTAAAATAACCAGCAACCAGAAAACATTCAAAAACATTTTAAGAGACGGAGCTCCTGAGTTAGGAGGTTAAATCACCGTCAGAGGAAGACGGAGCTGTGGACCGGGCTGAAGGTGGAGCTCCAGCACGGTCCAAACCAACAGAGTAAATCATGGTGGCTTACGAATTCGACTTACATCATAACTATTGTTGTTGCTTTTATTGGTAATCTGAAGACGGAAAGCATGTGTTTATAGCTTGAGCTTTAGGCGGAGGTAATGCAGCTGCTGCTTTTATTGGTAATAGTGTCTGAAGACAGTCGAGGCCTCAGGTTTGGTTTAAAGTCCTGGACCAGAGACTCATGTTCAGGGATCCAAATCTTGCCTTTTTTTGGACCTTCTCAGCCTACTTGGGAACCTGCTGAAACTGCAGGCTGAGGGATCCAAATATGGGAAAGCATGTGTTTATAGCTTGAGCTAAGGGCGGAGGTAATGCAGCTAAATGTGGTGTTATATATGTGTCGGTACCTCTATAAAAGAGGCTGTGTCCAGAGATCAGATCATTGTTCTACCATTCGGTTCTGCTCTGGGTATTGTGCACCAGCTCTGTACCCTTTGACTTGAACATGTTGAATTAAAATCCTCTATTGTTCAACAAGCCCATCTCCACTGAGTCCTCTGGTAGGTGCAGTGCAGTAGTGCCATTGCTAATGTGTAAATATAATGCATCATTCATGTAACCGGTAACACATCAGTGACAAAGCTTTTTTTTATTCTCTCCACCCCTTGATTATCTACATCTTTTCTTCTCATACTTCCTTGTTTTAACATTCTGTGATTCTACATACATATTCAGAAGTAAATGACGATAAATACGAGAACCAACTCCCAGTTTTGGTCCGTGAGGCAGACACCCCGTCTACTTTTAAGACTAATCTTAAAACTTTCCTTTGTGACAAAGCTTCTAGTCAGAGTGGCTCATGTTACCCTGAGCTACCTCTATAGTTATGCTGCTATAGGCTTAGACTGCTGGAGGACACTTTCCATCACTCTGCTGCATTCTCCTACTACTCTCCAATTTTGGATAATTTCCTTTTATTTCAACTCTTAACTTTATGTTGTCTGTTTTTTGTCTTAGAAGTGGCTACATCTGTACTGCTGTTCTGTCCTGTGACACTGTCCTGGAGAGATGTGAGCTTAGGTACTGCCAACAACTTAATTTCCTCCTATATATGGTGCAGCAGTCCTGGTCTCTCAGAGTTTAACCCGTCTCACTCCCTGACATAGTTACTGCCTGAGCTTTTAGTGCCATTAACTGCCTGAGCTCTCTTTTATCCTGTAGACCTGAAAACTGGATCAGAGTTTCTGTTTAGTTGAGTTTCTGTCCCAGCTGAAGGCACTAAAGAAGCTTCTGCTGCCATTACTGTTTTACATTCCTCTAACATAGAAAGTACTCCTGGGTCAATGTGAGCTTCTGAGCTTTCTGTGTCTCTGCTTTGTCTTCTCTAACATAGAAAGTACTCCTGGGTCAATGTGAGCTTCTGAGCTTTCTGTGTCTCTGCTCTGTCTTCTCTAAGCCCCAGTGGGTGGAGGTAGATGAGCGTTCACACTGAGCCTGGTTCTGGTTCTGCTGGAGGTTCTCCTCCCTGTTAAAGGGGAGTTTTCCTCTCCACTGTCGCTTCATGCATGCTCAGTATGAGGGATTGCTGCAAAGCCATCAACAATGCAGACGACTGTCCACTGTGGCTCTACGCTCTTTCAGGAGGAGTGAATGCTGCTTGGAGAGACTTGATGCAACCTGCTGGGTTTCCTTAGAGAGGAAACTTTCTCACCAACCTGGAGGATCTGATGGAGTCTGACTTTGAAATCATTGCTGTCTGATGGATTTCAATTCAGTTTCTTTAAACAGCAACAACAAACTTCATGTCAAGGCTCTTTCCAAATAATGAGCTGATTTGATTAGTGTTTTTGCAGGTTGACGTTTTTTCTGGTTCACCCATGTGGTTCATGTATCGATGCTAAAGTTAAGTTAACTGGTTGATTGGTGCAAAAACACAATAAAAATGGTCAACATGAATCTGATCCCTTTGCCAAGTTTGTGAAATATATTAGTCTCACTGGCAGAACCTCTGGCCAGAGACACATTCCCTCATAAAGAATGAAATGAAAGCCATCAGACGGGCGGTGATGGAAAGCAGTGGTGACACCAGCTGTCAGCCAACATCAGCCCCAGGAAGATGGCCGTGACAACCACGACACGGAGCCCTCGGAGAGATTATCGTCACCGCTGCTGCCCCGTGGCCACACAGCAGACACTCACGCTGCTACACAACTCCTACAACCAACAACCAGCAGCTCTTTACACATCGATTTTATGAATGAACTAATCAAAAAGAAAAATGGACTCTGGGATGAACAGGTTAGAAAGGTAAGAAAATAGTTGGTCAAGTTTCCAGCGGTTAATCCAAGGTCCACGTCACATAAATGACCAATTTAAGGCTGAACAGCCCTCTCACCTTAGGTGTGCACACCATAACATTAACTCAACAGATTATCTTAATGTAAAACATTCATGTAT
Organism: Fundulus heteroclitus; assembly: GCF_011125445.2. NCBI lineage: Eukaryota > Metazoa > Chordata > Actinopteri > Cyprinodontiformes > Fundulidae > Fundulus > Fundulus heteroclitus. Next base: position 24,761,824 of record NC_046377.1, on the reverse strand, counting down.
ACAATCTTGTAGGAGGAAGAAAACATAAACTAAACAGAGTCACATTCTTTATGAATGATAAAAAGGAAAACATTCATACCAAAAGCATGTCTGTGGTCACCAAGCTAACAGGCTAACAGGTAAAACAAAAACAAACTTCTGACACTCATCCCTCTCTACCTGAAGACAAGGTTGCCACACCTGATGCTTCTGGCACCATAATGCCCGCAAATAACCTTACTGCCAAATAAACGTTAAATCCCTTAATTAAAAAAGCTATTTTTTTTCTCCTGTGCAACAAAACGGTGAAGACCCAAGATCCTGAAATGTGGCCGCAGCGTTCTGTAGAACCTGCAAACGTTACAATGATGCTTCATTTAGGCAGGCTAATAACGACGCAGTAATCCAATCTCAATGAAACATGCATGAACGACAATTTCCAGCAGTTTTATCGTGAGATAAAATTACTTTGAGCTTAGCGATACCGCGTAGATGATAAAAGCCTGAGCAAACTATGACCATCTACAGTAAACCCAGAGTGAAAATTTACCGCAATGTTCCCGATGGAAGTGTTGATATTAGAGGTTAAAGGACCAGAAGCTTGAGAAATATGTGTTTCTGGAGCACAAACAAGAATTTAGTCTTAATTTATTTGCAGAACATTTTAGTCATGCTACTCTATACACTTCAGACACACAGTTTCAATACGCCATGAGGCCTAATACTGACGCATAACTGAATATTGTCTGCATGGCAATGAAATGAGGTTCTTTTGAAATGCTCAAAATCTGCTGAAGCGAGTCTATGTGATCCAGAAATATTAAGGGTCCCAAAACAGAATGCAAAGGTACACCAAACAAAGAAGATGGCTTAAGGACGACATAATCTGCACCTTAAAGGAACAATAAGCAAAATGTCATCATTTTAGATAGAAATAACTGAAAAACAGTGATGTGAAGAACTAAAAGGTAATATTTCAGATGGAATATAGTGTGACGTCACACTGCACTGTCTCTTGTTCACATAGCCTGGCCGGCCACACGTGCATGTACGTGTGCACGCGTACATGTATATGCATGTGAACCGCTGCAGCTCAGGGCTCAGCCCCTCCTGCTCCCCTAAAATCCTCCCATCAGAGCAGCGTAGCATTGGGGCAACATGGTGGAGAACACCACAGCGGATCAAAATGGTCTCTAGCTAACAGCATCATAAAGTTATGAGTTACCCCCAAATTCCACATCATCCATGACCGCTCCGTTCACGTACGTACACATCTGTCCGACATAGAAACCACGTTGTTATTTTAAGTAATGAGAACGGTTCTACTTTCTTCGAGACCTATGTGAACGTCGTTCACGGTCAAAATACGCAACAAGTCAAACTTTCTGTTCTGTTCCGGTCAGTCAGAGGTGTTGGATTAAAGGGTCTTCAATAAAAAATGGCCAGCAAAATTTTCAGGCTTTTATTGTGAAAACTGTTTGAGACCAGGTTCCATTTTTCAAAATTACTCTGCGTTGGTCTGTCACAAAAAACCCAGATAAACTGACTTAGTTTGTAGTTGGGATGTTAGAAAATGTAAAAATTTTCAGTGCTCCAAATACTTTTGTAAAGCTCAGCAGCACAGCCAAGTAAAACTAAAGTTTCATTCTTTGTCCTTGTTTCCATCTCTTTATTCCTTAGTGCCAGTCATTTAAAATTGATGTGGAACTACATTTAAAATCGGACTCTTTTATATTTAAATGCAGTCTTTTTAACCGTACTGCTGCAGTTTCTCTCCACCCGTGTCCCTGCATCAAGAAAGCCTCAACAGATCCGGCATCTTAGCTCTTGAATTTTAAATTTGTCTTTTTTTTTGCTCAATCTCTTTTCATAATGAATCTGGTTGGATTCATGATTATTCTGTGTGACACTGATCCCAAACCTCTGCAGAACACTTCGACGGCAGCAACCAATAAACTGACAGGACGGCCAATAAATCCCACTGTGACTCTGGGCTTCTACCAGCTGTTTGTACAGTAAAGGGTGGAAGTGAGAGTGAACTCTGCGCTGCAGCGTTAGAGTCCTCAGTGCCTTTGGGAACGAGAAGGAAGAGGCAGAGAGGCTCCTCTGGAGATAACACTTGGAGACTTAATCCTCTTGATGAAGCCTGAGCCTTCGCCCCGCTCTGTTTATCTGCCATTCAAAGGCTCCAAACGGACCGGATGGAAACATGGAAAATAGATTAGGTTTGTCCTGTCTAGACACCACACACATACAAACAGTAATACCCACTCACATAGTGACAAATGTTGACAAGGCAGATGACAAAGTATCGCTGAAAATAACCAATTTAAAGGTGGAGCAGTTTCATGAATTCTGAATGAGTTCGCCCGGCAGCCTCTTCTTAAACACACAACTTGCTCAAATGATCCAAAACCAATAAAAGCAGCAAAACATTAAGGAAACTAAAGCCTCCAATGACTCTTTTCTGTTCGGCATTCATCAAGTCTGACTTTCACTTTAATATCTCAAGTGTTTCAGCAGAGCTCCAGGTCAAAAGAGCATTTGTTCAGGCAAAAATATCAAAATCACATTCACAACTGGTAAATGCCTTCCTAATGGATTAAACTGAGTTTATGTAGATTATGTTAAATGTCCATCTGAGGAGGATCACATAGTACAATGCATTTCCAGCTAAACATGTATGAAGGACTAAAATTATAGTTTTAGTTTAGTTGATTTGGAAACAAGGACAATCTGCTGACATTGTTGGGATTGGGAAGGTTTGCTCTTTAAAAGAAGTTACAAAAAAAAAGTTATTTCATGCAAATAGCAGCTGAGTTTATACATATACATGGGATATTTTCTAATGTTTAGATGATCTTCACACATTGTACTGATCAGTTAAAAATAACGCTCATTTCCATGTCTGAAATCGAGGAAAACACAAAAATTGTCAAAAAAACAAAAACAAAGTTTACATGTGGTTCACTGAATATGGCCATCAGCATATCCATGGCCACCTGAAAGATTTCCATTTGTCCAGTGAAGAGTAGATCATAATATCAGGTTACAGTCACTTGGAGCTCTTGGTGAGGCGTATATCTACTTTTAATTCACCACCTTGGGTTCTTAAGTTGAAGAGAGCTCGACTTTTCGAAGACATTTAATCTCAACCCAAAGGCTTCCTCTGTTCTGAACATGGTTGGAGGTAACAGGCTTATAATTTGGAGTCAGAGCAATCACACTAATAGGGCACTTAAGGTCATAATAGGCCAATTAGGACATGTAAGTCACTCAGCCTGGCCTCTAGTCTGCTCAGTGCAGCCTTGACCCGTCTTCCCAGGTGGTTTTACTGCAATTCAGACCTTGGAACATATATTAAAGAATAGAATAGAAATAACCTTTAATGTCCCTCAGTGAGGGACAGGTGTAACAATTGCAAAGTGAAAGGGAAATGGAAGCGTGCAGATTTAAAGGAGCAATAAGTGAAATTTCACCACTAGGTGAGATGTTGAGCACCTTGTGTAGACCAAATCAAGACGTGTGACAAGCCACGCCTCTCTCTACTTCCACTCCAGCTACAACCTGCCCCCCCCTTCCCCCTCCACTTCTCACCCGTTGCCTCATATTCGCATATTTGCAAAGGATACATACACAGCAAAACAGGAACATGTCAAGTGATGACATGAGTAACTAACTTTATAATGCTGATAGCAGGAGAACGTTTCAATCCACTGGATGCTCTCCCCGCCATTTTGCTGCTGTGCTACGGTGGCATTTTTTCGGGTAGGGAAGGAAATTTGCCACTGAGTACGAGAATTAAAACTGTAGAAGATATGCATGCATGTTTGAGCAAAACAGGTGAAACAAAAGACAAGAAATGGAACTGTGCAAAACCAGGTTGGATGGGAGCAGTGATGGTTACAGCTGGTGGGAGGAAGGATCTGCAATAACGCTCCTTTGTGCACCTAGGAAGCAGCAGTCTGTCTGAAGGAGCTCTCAGCTCAAGAGTCCTGTCTCCCTCCACCTTCACTGGGTCAAGGGGGGATCTTAGGGCACAGTTGGCCTTCCTAGATAGGCTGCTGCACCACCTGCCCTTCACACAGCCAATCCTCCTCCCTTGTTCCTACCACTCCTTGCATTCGTTTACCCGGAATAAATTAAAAATCCCCTGATTATGTAAAAAAAAAAAAAAAAATCTAAACTTGACACGGCGTACGCTCGTTTTGGAGACGGGGGTAATCGGCGACGCAGACGGTGAAGTGGTGAATTGCAGCCGGACTGCATCATGATGCATCTCAGTCATTGAATTTCACTCCATATCAGACTAATCACAGGTCGACTTCATTGTAAGCTTTCCAAACCGCGGTGTTGTTCATGCGTTCTCTGGTGACACATAACTGTAGATAAGCACCCGAAAATCAAAGAATGCCTAAGCTGTCCTCCATTTTCCCGGCTTTTCAACCATCACATTCCTCTCCCTAATGATCACCAGCGATCACTTTAATCCATATTAACATTCATGAGCTGCTTTGCATCGACCATTTCTGGTTGAATCTGGGCGTGTAGCGGGCAGAACTTGAGGCGGTACCAGGTACACGAATGTTTAGTGCTAGTGTGTGCGTGCATGGTTTTATAAATCTGAGTATTTTTTGGCGTACGTCATTTTCTTTTTCTTGGCGTACGTACACTTTTAGTACGCAAAGTTTTATAAGTGAGACCCCAGAAGCAGGTCCGTTGACCATGGTGTTCTGGTTCTTGATTGGCAGCAAAATCCCATTACCTGAATTTTATAGAAGATCTCTGAGAGACACCAGAACCAACAAGCCAGATGACCTGAAGGCAGCTATCAAAGCAATCTGGGCTTCCAGAACCTCAGCAGAACCACAGGCTGATGGCCTCTATGCCGCAGAGCTTTGATGCAGGAATTCATGCAGGAGGAGCCCAGACCAAGTGTTGATGCATAGAAATGGACAGACTATGGAGAAGCCTGACATTTGGGCTTAAAACTAACGTGATATTCTGATTTTGAGACACTGAATTTTGGGTTATCTTTACCTGTAAGCCATAATCAAATATCACAAGAAATAAAGGCTTGAAATATTTTATTCTATGTGTAAGGAATCTCTATAAAACAACTATTTCACTTTGTAAAATGGCTGGCAAAAAATATTGCACTTTACTGCAATATTGTTATTTATTTAGATGTAACTGGTGGTCCGTTTATAGAGACTAGAGGGACAGAGGAAGGAGCCTTCTCTGAGTCTATTCACATTATTTTTTTATACATTAATGTCGAAGAAGGCACCACTTGAGAACATCCTGCAGGAGCGAGCCGTGGCCAGTCAGGCATCGCTATTCATCTGAGTCGTTAGCAAACTTTGTAATACGATGGTTCTTATGCTGTCTTCAGGGCATATTTGTGTAGGGAACAACAAAAGCAACCCTGAGGTGCTCCTGTAGTGGACCTGGTTATTTACATTCTGTCCTGTTTGTCAGGGAGTCAATTAGCGGAGTCCTTATTGGTGGAGTTTAGTCTCTGCCAGCATGAGGGGTAATTAGAGGAATCTTTAACTGTTGCCTAATAGCATGGCGGTGACAACAAAGACAAAAAAAACAACTAATGTTGCATTTATTAAAGCTACCTTTTCAAAAGTAGAGAAGCACTGTGGTAAATGGAAATGGGTAAATATCAATTTTTATTAAAGCACACAATTAAATAAAAAATGTCAAGGTTTGTTGCAATAAAACGATTTGGTTCTTTTTCTAGAGAATGGAAGGACAACTGAAGACTTCACTCAGAGAGGAGGAACTTTTAAACGATGCGTAAATAAATTAAAATCCCCCCAAAACGCAGAATCACACCTTGTGTAGTTGTGCTTTTATAAAAATCTGCTAATTTGAAGATAGACAAAAGGCACTTTGTTAGATAGTCGACTCCACCTGATATTTACTGGTTCTCAGTAAAAATCAAGTAGTTCTCTGAATTGAAATGTTGGTCTTCATCATTTGTTACGGCTGTTTACGACCAGTTACAGAAACACATTGAATTCAGAGTCAATTCTGTCTGTAAATGAAAGAAAAAGGGGGGGGGGGGGAGGGCTGAATGAGCTCCATATGCATTTACTGTGTCTGAGCAGGTGTGGGTGCAGGAGGTGTGCAGCTATTGTCTGCATGCCTGCGTGCACAAACACTGGAGGAGCCAAAGCAGCAGATAAAAAAACAGAAGAGCAGCGTCTGTATATCATGTTTCTGTGCATGTGTGCATATATGAGCATATTAAACAGCTGTGTGATGTAAATGGACTGATAGCGCATCTAGCTGAGCTTACAACCTCTAATTAGTTTTTAATTGACAGCCATTAAAGATTCCCAATCCTGATTATCTGTTGAACAGAGCAGCAATCTTGATGCCTTCAACTCTCAGCATCTTATTATCTTCTCTGAAACTGATCCAAACCCTCTCTGAACGCACACAAGTCATATTTTTCACCTTTAGCGCCCTGGGGGTGACTATAGTGAAGCGGAGGGTGGGGATGCAGCTAGAGTCAGGAAAGTTCTCACTCCTTGCTCCTCTCCTCTCCTGCCCTGTGCCGTTTAACTCTTCGTTTATGAGGAAAGAAAAGTCAACATCTCTTCTGGCAGGTTTCATTTCATCACATCTAAGGTCTTTTAAAGCCAAAACTGTACCTTACCAGAAAACTTCAAACGTTCCCACAAATTTTAACAAACATTTTATTGTTAATTCATCAAGGAAGTTTCAAATTCATTAAATATGATTAAACAATTTCAGTATTGGAAACTATAAAATAGTTATCTTCCTAACACAACATTAATATATGCCTACATTAACCCCCCCCTGCAGCCATTATATTGGTTTTTACAGCTGGTAAGTTTAATTGATGGTCATCGCTGTTGATTGAAAATTGTCATTTATACATTTTATTGTGAGAGATCTCCTTTCTAAGAAACTGGCTGTGTCCAAAATGTCGTTATGCTCGGCTTCTGAGCTCCATGGTTCTGTTTTCTCCAGAGCCGCAGCTGTAGTGGAGTCCATTGGGCTAAAAGAGTATGGCTGATTCTGAAAATGTAGGAAATTAACTTTGTACTACCATATCAACACCAGAACCAATGCTTTATTCAGCTGGAACTATTTCTGACAAAATGTCCCATTTCAGCGAAATAAACCACAAAAGCTTAGAGCAGATCATTCAGCAGCTAAGTTCCTCCTCCAGCTGCCTTGATGTTCTACCCACAGCTTTCTTTAAAAAAGTTTTTCCTGGCATAGCGTCTGATTTGACTCAGATAATAAACGCGTCCCTTCTGTCAGGTGTTTTCCCCCAGTCCCTAAAAACAGCAATTATCAAACCACTGCTGAAAAAGAACAATTTAGACAAACTTCTACTCCAGAACTACAGGCCCATCTCAAACCTCCCCTTTATCAGTAAAATTATTGAAAAAGCTGTATTTCAACAATTAAACACCTTCTTAACAACGACCAGCCGCTTTGACGTTTTCCAGTCAGGTTTCCGCGCTCACCACAGTACAGAGACCGCCCTGATCAAGGTGTTTAATGACATCCATATAAATACAGACTGTGGAAGAACCACCATGCTGGTACTATTGGACCTTAGTGCAGCATTTGATACTGTCGATCACTCTATCCTGCTAGAACGCCTGGAGAACTGGGTCGGCCTCTCTGCTACAGCTCTCCACTGGTTTAAATCCTACTTAAAGGACAGGGACTTTTTTGTATCAGTAGGTAACTTTACATCGAAGATTACAAAAATCACATGTGGGGTTCCCCAAGGGTCCATCCTGGGTTCCCTCCTTTTCAATATCTACATGCTCCCTCTAGCCCAGATAATAAAAAATAACAACATCAGCTACCATAACTATGCAGACGACACACAGCTCTACATCACCATGTCACCAGGTGACTATGAACCAATTCAAGCACTGAGTAAATGCCTAGAAGAAATCAATGCATGGATGTGTCAAAATTTTCTTCAGTTGAACAAAAACAAAACAGAAGTAATAATATTTGGACCAATAGAGGAGAGATCAAAAGTTAGGTCACAGCTTCAGTCGCTTCAGCTAAAAACCACAAATCAGGCCCGAAATCTGGGAGTAGTGATGGACTCAGACCTGAACCTTCAAAAGCATCTAAAGACAATTACAAGGTCAGCTTTCTATCACCTGAAGAACATTTCTAGGATTAAAGGACTAATGTCTCAGCAGGATCTGGAAAAACTAATCCATGCGTTTATTTTTAGTAGAATTGATTACTGCAACGGTGTTTTTACAGGTCTGCCTAAAAAGTGGATCAGACAGCTGCAGCTGATCCAGAACGCTGCTGCCCGCGTCCTCACTAAGACTAAGAAAGTAGAGCACATAACCCCAGTTCTAAAGTCCTTACACTGGCTCCCTGTATCTCAGAGAATAGACTTTAAAATACTTCTGTTAGTCTATAAATCTCTAAATGGCTTAGCACCTAAATACATCACAGACTTGTTATCAGCGTATAAACCCTCCAGACCACTCAGGTCTTCTGGCTCCAGCCTGCTCTGCATACCTAGAACCAGAACTAAACAAGGAGAAGCAGCATTTAGTTCCTATGCTCCACTTATCTGGAACAAACTTCCAGAAAACTGTAAAAGTGCAGAAAGCCTGAGTTCCTTTAAATCGAGATTAAAAACACATTTGTTTAGAATTGCCTTTGAATGTTCAAGTTAAAATGTTTTACTGTTTTCAAATGTTCTTTTTTGTTTCTACACTATCCCTACTTGCTTTTATTCTGTTTTATTTTCCAATATTTTAATCATGTAAAGCACTTTGCATTGTCTCTGTACTGAATTGTGCTATATAAATAAATTTGCCTTGCCTTGCCTGGTAAGTTCCAGAAAAATAGCCAACAAATTCTGGAAAAGGTGCTCCTTAAGCTCTGGATAGATATCCTGTAAATTCTGGAGAGGTTCTACGAAAACATCCAAAATTAATTGTGTGAGTAATTTGTCTTGCGATGCAGTAAAAGCATTTAGAGGAGTTGTACCTGCCGTCTTTTAGCATATCCAATCATCTTATCGTATCGATTTTTAACTGAAATGATCCTAGTAATCTATTTATTGTTTCCTAGTCACCTTGAGTTAATATATTTGACAAACTGCCAAATAAGTCGGTAAGTCTAAAAACCTCAAGAATCAAGTCCAAGAATCCCACAAATAACCACTTCTGAGATTATTTGCACACCAGCTATAACTGAAAACTGTTTATTCATATCACACATTTAAATATTTTCAATAAAAAATGAAAGCTGTGAAGTAACTACAGTGACGCTACATGTTTAAATGCTAATAGATAAAACCAGATGTGTCTGAAAAGTTTGTTAGCGCTGTGAAGACAAAGCATGTCAAGTTGTTTGTTGCCAAAAACAGTCAAAACCTCACTTTAGGTTTTGGTATGTCGTCTGTTGGAATCTGAAGGAACTTATTACACCAAACTAACTTTGAACAATAATTAAAAAGTCCAGTGGCACTAAAACTGGGTGATAGAGATACGAGTTTCTGTCCCTCAGTGGGCAAATTCAGGATCATTACATTGTCCACAGCTAAAAATCACACCTCATGCTTCCGGTTCTGTTTGTTCCCTTAAAGTTTGCCTCAGCAACAGAGGAAAATTGTTGCTTTCAAAGAGTTGAACTTTTCGTTTTCTGATTACATTTGAAAGAATTTCTACATTGGAGACTGTGGCAACACCCCAAGACAGCATCTTAACAGACTGCATGAGGTTAGACAATTAACTGTGCCACTGGTTTGGAAGTAAATACTTGAATGCAACCAAAATGCTCCGAGTGATATTTCAGTGCAATGCAAAAGTGAGTGGCGGAGTTAATTAAAGTTGAAATGGGAAGTAGCTCTGCAACAATAGACACATTTAGAGAAATGTCTGTAAGTATGTTTGGCAATTTGTGCTATTTTGAAATAAAATATTGCTGGGATTTGAGAAAAGCAAACAGAAGATTTAATTAAAGCTTTCTGGGAACTCAACTTGTGAATATAGGGGTTCATGGTCAGTGTTAGAAAACACTTTGCCTTCAGAGGATTAAAAATTACCTTGGATCACAACTTTAGCCTGCTGATGTAGAGGGTTGCAAGGGTATTCGACGCTCTTTGTCTTCTATATAGTTGCTTTAAAGCCACATTATATAATTAAAAAAAGACCAAAAACCATTTGATCATGATAAAATAAGGTTATATACACCAAGCCTACATCCTGATAATGTTTTATGGTCCTTTTTGTGGATAGAAATAGCCCCAGCACCGGGTGCGATTAGCATATATGAACAGACGTGGCACCATCTAGTGGCAGTATCACAGAACTATCATAATGCCGGTTTGCTTAATTAATAAATCAATTGTAAATAATGCCGGACTGAGCCTGACTCTCTGCAACGCCTCACAGTAAAGCAGCAGCTCGTTGTGATCAAAGACCAAAGTTATTAATTAAAGAAACGATCTACAGCATCTTTAAGAGCCTCAGAACATTTACTCCCGTCTGTCAACTCTGTGTCACATCTGAGCCTCGGCAGGTTTAGCTTCAGTGAACACCAACGTTCAGACTGGATTCTCAGAGACATTCCAGGCTTTTCCCTCCTGGAATCACATTTTGTTTTAGCTTTTTTCACTGGATCTTGGATCTTTCTTCATTGTTTTGCTGGGAGATGCTAATAGCCATTAGCCGCTTCCTTGTTTTAACCCCTGCTGCACATGAGCAGTACCTACTTCCGTTAAAATTGTAGAAAAACATGAAAGGCTTTATTTACTAACACGTTGAGCAAAAACAAAGCGTAAAACACCAAAATAATAACTAATATGCCAGCAGGATGTGATAATCTATCATAAAAACTTTCTATGCAACCAGAGCGAGCTACTGCCGTATAAATAAAAAAGTTAAATAATGTAACTATGCACCTTTAAATCCTGGAATGTGAATTGGTTTTCAGTGTAGTTGCAATTAGCCCAACCTGACAAGCTCCAAAGAAAGTTTATTGGGGTAAATTTAAAAACAACACTCTTGAGCAGCACCTCAAAGAACAACTAACCCCCAATTTAACTTCTTTTCACCAGTAAACTGTTCACATGGACGTCCCAGTCATTATTCTGACAAATTACTGCAAATTTGTTGAAATCGCAATGTTTAACGAGTGTACTGCATTTTAATTTTGAATCAGTATTGGCATCGGCTCAAAAGATAATGTGACGTCGCCCAGAAAAACTCTCTGACTGTGGGGTGCAACAGTGTCTGTCTCATACTCCTCTGGAGATGGAAAAGTGAGCTTTGTGATCTATCGATTTTCAGGTTATCGATTTATTAGCTTAGCATTGTTAATTTAGCATTTATTTACCTTGTTCAATCACAGACCAGACCACCACCAGCCCACACTCAAATTCACTGGACACTTTCTCCATTAAGCACAGTTTTCAAGTATTAAATGCGGGCGGAGTAATTCAAAGTTTAAATTCAGTTCAAAGGCTTTGATACGGGGGTCAGATGGTCTTGGAATTAAAAATGTAAAAATCCATATATATGTGTATATAGATCTGAAAAGTGCTGCATCGACAAGGCGACAGCTTTTGCCGCAGAGAGCAAAATTAATGAGGGTAATAACCAAGATATGAAGAAAGCTCTGATGATATGGAGGTATATCTCTACAAGAGGTTATTGCTTAGAAATAGTTTAGACAAACTCCTGTGCCTTCCCTGGATCTTAGTGCTGTGTTTGACATAGATGCTGAAAACTCGTTTATCTCTAGACTAAAAAGTGTGGCTAATTGTCTGGTACCGCTCTTATTTGGTTTAGATCTTTGGTGGTAAACCAGGATTACTTTGTGTGGTTATGATTATAAATCTAAGCAAGCAAAAATCAAGCGTGGTGTTCCTCAAGGCTCTGTTCTCAGGTCACTTATATTCAACATACATGTGATGTCGTAGCTCAAATACTGGAATAATAAAAACGCTTGACAGTACTTTAACTGAATGTAATTTCCTGACCACGGTCCCTTACAGTCCTTTAGTCAGTTCGTCCAACTTCAGAAATTCCTCCAGCATAATGCCAAAAAAAAAACCAAAAAAAAAACTGAGCATATCGGTCACGAAAGGCTAAATTAGAGATCAGTCAACTAGAGTCAGTGATTGTAATGACTACAGAGCATGTAAACTACAAAAGGTGAACAGCTGCAGCTCAGGCTAAATGCTGCTGCAACAATCCTGACCTGCACTTGGAAAATGATCAGAACCTCCAGTCCTTTAATTAGGTCTTTGGGTTGAATAGATTTCACAGTTGCTGTTAGGTATGAACCATGCACACCCCTCAGGTGATCAAATCCCTGTTCACTACACAAGAGGAGCCAGCATTTAGTCACTCTGCTCCTCCGGTCTGGAACCCAGAAACATCTGGTTATTTTAATTCAGGACTAAAACCATAACGGTCTGCAAAGCTTTCTTATAAGAGTTCAACCATTCCTTCAGTAGTTACATTTTTAATTCTTTGCTAATTAGGTTAATTTAGCCATTTATAAATTATCTTCAATGCTGGGCTGAAATCTTACCAATATTTGATTCATATTTTGTGTGTTAATGACGTTTTCTTTATCACCTCTCCGTCATTTTTCTTTAAATAATTCAGAATGACTGTCTGTACGGCTGGTGCTGTACAAATAAAACATAACTGTATCACCACATGTCTACATCGTCTCAGTCATCAACTCGTCACATTAATGTGATCCCATTATTAAATATAACTGTAATAATGCTCGTTAACTGTAAACTAATTGTTTACAGACTTGCTGTAAGGCCTTCTCTGAGATACCGGACGGGTTCTACAGTCCTACGAGGACATTTGAGTCCCGGCCCGGTCTGTTTTGGACTCAAAGCGGTAAACTGCAGTTCCTTTGTTTAAAGAACATGATGGAAAAAAGGCTTAATTCAACGAAGTCTAGGAGAGACAGAATAATCGTTGTTGACAAGATCACGAGACCCTGGGTTTTTTTGTTCTCTTGTGGGCTGGCGCTGTTTGCATCGTCGCTTGTTTCTGACACACAGACTGTCAAGCATATGTGATCAGCTGTCATCCCTTCAGTCTCCGTCTGGGATTAGTCATGAGCAGCCTGGCTACTCAAGAAATGTGACAATCAAGCATGTGTGCCCGACCCACACCAACCAACCATACTTACATAGAACAACGAGTGGGACTGAAAAACATCACCAACATGGAAACATGTCGCCAACACTTCAGATGTGAAGAAAAGCAGCTTAGATCTGACGGAGAAAGCAGCCAAGTTTGGTCAAAGAAGATGATGAGAGAAAAAAAAAAATCTATTTATTAACCATCTGATGGATGAGACATTTAAACAATTATACACGTGGTGTTAAACAGCAGCAAAATGTAATTAAAATTCATAGACTGCAAACTAGCCACTGCCTGATTAGTCACAGACTTGCTGAAAATGATGAATTATCTTAAATTATTTTATAAATGTAAAATATGTCAGTGAGTGGCAAAAAAAACAGCGTTTTAATCTATAAATTCAAAGCAAAGCAACAATCTTCTAGCCGACCTCTATGGAGGGTTAAAGGGGACAATATTAAGTAAATATACCATGAAATAAATAAATGTATCATGAGATTATGAAATGTGAAATGAAGTAAATAAATGTAATATTAAATGTTATGTTGAAAAATTCAATGGACAGTTTCTTTATCATTAAACAATTAAATGTACCATTAAATTATAAAATGTAAAATTAAATATTTAAATGTACCATTTATTAAATATGCCTTTTAATTACATGTCAATTTTGTTCAGCAAATTAATTTAAATATACATTTTATTATTTCATGGTATATTTACATTTATTTTGTGATATATTATTTAATTTAATACCTTTAACCTTCCATAGCCTCGAGTTTAAGTCACTTTCTGATATTTGGTTTGTGGTGTGGCCACTGAAACTTGTTCATGATTCAATAAGGAGGTTTTTTTCTGACATTAAAATCTGCTTCATGATTTGAAGGGTGTAAATATTCTAGGGTACTTTAAGGGCGTAAATACGTTTTCACAGCACAGTAAAAGTTGAGTTGTTAGTAAAACAATGACAAATAGGATTAAATGACAGCACAGTGTTGGTGAGAATCTTAAATAAAGGACTCAAATCATCCAAAAATAACAGCAGACCACATTGTGACAAATAGTGCACATAAACTGCAGCACTGGTCTGCTTTGTATTTAATGTCTGTACTATAAAAGATATTTCTTTTGGAAATTATGCAGAGCTGAACTGATGAAGTTGTAAAATCTTTTGCAATATTTATTTTCCCCCACAATTTCCGCGGTTTTCTCTTAAACCAAAAAAGAAAAGAAAAAAGATTCAACTCCACAGCAGGAGCTGCAGCAGAACAACAAGCATAACTTTGATCAGATTTAGTAAAAAGCAAGCATCTAAAATCAGATGCATGTGGATTCCATCCCAAAGTTGAGTCTAATCCCATCTGCAGATCAGGGTTTTTACATCTCTACCAGAAATCCTGCAGGCATTGCAACGACGGCACATCCAGACCTCTGGGCGTCTCTAAAGTCCCTTAAATGAGTCCCTTCATTTAAGGGACTTTAGGCGTCTCTGGGTGATGGGATGCCTTGCTCAAGGGAACATCAGCTAACATTATCGGAGAAGGACCATCATTTATCAGGCCAGCCCACTGCTGCAGCATTTTCTCTAGTGAAGATCAGGTCTAAATTGGCTGATTTGTGGTTTTCTTCGACTCCGTTTACTTTCTAAACATTTGGACACGCTGACAGAGTTGAGCAAACTATTTTAGTTTATTTTAAAATTAGCAGAAAAAATGTTGGAAATAAGCTTTGGAAGTCTGCAGCAACTTTTTTTTATTTTTTTTACAGAGATAGCAGTTCTGAATGCAGCTAAAAGTTTCAGGATTAGATGATTATTTCCATTTGTGTATCGGAACAAATCTGTCCAGTGATTCAGTTCAGCTGAATGCAATAAAGTCGTTTATTGATGCATTTCACAACAAAAGCAAAGGAATTTATCCATTTTTATAGGTTGTGGCATCTGAGTTGCCAGCGACCGGTTTCTACCATTTCAGGAAAAAAAAAAACAGGTCGGTTTAAAGAATTTGGTGAATTAATTGAATCACTGCTTGCTTCCTCCTGTCCTGTATTGTAGATTTAATAACGATGGTCATGTATGTAGCAAGCATTTTGAACAGCTTTCTTTTTAAAGCGTCTTGGTATTAATTTAGACCCATTTTCCAGCTGTTGTTGGAGGCCTTCTGGTCTAAAACTAAGAAAGCTACAGCACATATTGCGCCTCCAGTCCTGCAGCACTCACAGGCGGCCCGGTCCTCACAGCAGTCCCTCCAGCTGCTGCTAAAACATAAAGTTTTCTGCATTATCTGGGAATAGACTGCATAGAAATTCTAAAACAAATTCAACGGAGAAAGTTAATTTCTACAGAGTCAGCTATGGTTAAATGCACACAGCATATGCGATTTCAAATTTAGCATCTTTTGGGAACACCAAAAGCTACTTTCCTAACTAGGGAGTGGGCATTAGCGCTTCTCACTACTCAGGGAAGCAAACCAGCAACCTTCCAATCCTGTGCTACCTCTAAACTTTCTGCAGTTTCAAACACTGCTTGTTTTTGGGTTAACGGAGTCGCTGAACCCGTCCATGTTATTTCCAAGGCCGTGTGAAGAATCATTTCTCCTTCCACACAGTTTTACACTGATGGCTAAAGTAGCATTAGGGCCCAATCTTTGGGTAAAAGGATACATGCTGGAAGCAACTTTGAAACATATATGCATATACCCTCAAATATTGTATTAGGCCGCCTTGTCCGAATTAAAACCAACAGTGTAAAGTCAAAGTTTAACCAACGTGACCGTCGGCTGGGTTTAAAGTTAGATTTCAACATTAGTTTTGAGCTGAGATCCTGCAGCTTAAAAGGAACATGCAAAGCTGTGCATTGATCCCGTTACTTCTATCGTACCACATAAATAATAATTAGGGCCATCATTTACAATTTCTCAATTAAGACGGTCAAGAAAAATGTGCAATTAAGAACACAAAAATAGTTCATAGCAATAATACTTCATAGTATTGATCCTGATGTCTATTTTTAACAAAAATATGGATCACATAATAAACTGCAGTGTTGAGCAAACACAGACAGCAGCACGCAGCCGGAGTGACGGGACGTTGCGCCCGAGGCCGTTTCCCGTCCTCCTCCACAGTGTGAAGGAGCATGATGGTGCTTTATTGAGCCGCAGGCTATCAAAGCATGTGCTGATGGTCTTAAGCCCCAGCATCCATCAGATAAAAGGATATGAAGCTCGAGTGTCTGGCTTCCTGCTCCTACCCACCTGAAAGCTGCAAGATACGGCGCTGCAGGAGCCAGGAGAGCAGCTCGTACCGGAGAACAATAAAAACCTGAATGGAACTACCCCAAAAAAAAAAAAGACAAAGTTTAAAATGGAAGTAATCTGGAGTTAAAGGCAAACAATGAATATTATGGTGTTTTTTTAGCGCCGATGTTTTCACCCTTTCTGTTAAGAGTTGCAGTTTTGTCGGTTTATGAATTGGTGGATGTTTAAATGACCCAATTCTAGGCAATTTATCTAAAAAAGTATTTTTTATTTTGGATATTTTAAGGTATACCTTCACAGAAGAGCATACCGTTAAGTTCTACAGTAGCCTGCAAAGGATTTTATACCTTCATCACATTTGATCACAATACAACCAGAGGTCAACCCAATGCAGTGTGAAAAAAAATATAGGAAATACAGAAAAGTTAATTTAGCTTAACTCCAATTTAATCTGAGACCCCTAAATAAAACCCAGTGCAACCAACTGTCATAATAATTCACCTAATTATTAAATAATATCCAGCAGTCTGAAATTTAACATGAGTCCAACTCCAGATGTTCTGGTTCTGGCCTCAGAGGTTCTTTAGAGAACAACCAGCATCA
Organism: Fundulus heteroclitus; assembly: GCF_011125445.2. NCBI lineage: Eukaryota > Metazoa > Chordata > Actinopteri > Cyprinodontiformes > Fundulidae > Fundulus > Fundulus heteroclitus. Next base: position 24,744,822 of record NC_046377.1, on the reverse strand, counting down.
TGGAGACCAGGGAACCCAGCAGACGGTTCAGAGAGGAAGTTCTGGTCCAGTTTACAGCAGGTTCAGGTTCTACAGAACCTCCCAGAGTTCTGATCATTATCAGGACCTGGAGAGAGGATGGACCACCTGCAGACCTACCAGGACATGAACGTCCACCTGGACTGACCAGGAGAGCATTGATCAGAGAACTCTGGAGGAGCTGTAAAGATGCACAGCTCAGGTGGGATATGTTCACAGGCAAACCGCCATGGACTCAACAAATCCGGCCTTTAAGGAAGTAGGAAGACGAAAAAGCATTGCTGAAAGAAAGTCAGAAGTTCTATTTGCAGTTTGCAACAATCCATATAGGAGCGTACGCTCTGGTCAGAGGAGACCAAAACTGAACTTTTAGACAACACAATTCTGTAAGTGGAGGAACACCAACATTGCGCAACACCCTATATACTCCATCAGTATGGTGAAGCATGGTGGTGGCAGCATCATGCTGTGGGGCGTTTCTTCAGCAGGGACAGGGAAACAGGTCAGAGTTGATGGGAGGAATGGAGCTAAATGCTGGAGGAGAACCTCCCTGAACCTGCAGCTAGAGGTATTATGGGATGTTTTAGATCAGAGCTGCTAAATCATATTTTTTTCCATGATTTTATCCCACATAACATATTGTCTAATAAGCTGGTCCAATACTCACTCTACTACAATAAAACCATTAGAAACATTATACAAACAAGCATTAAAAATACTGGATAAAAAAACCATACCATTACCACCACTGTAGTATTCTGAGGAAATACAAGTTACTTACCTGGGACAATCTTCTCAAATTCAAAAACATCTGTTTAATTTATAAAATCAGACATGGTTTAGCACCACCTCCACTATGTGACTTTGTACAGTTCAGATCCAGTGAGGTCAGGGTAACCAGAGGGGCAGTGAGGGAAGACTGCATCATCCCCCGGAGAAAAACAGCTTTTGGTCAGGCTGTCTTCTCCCTAAGAGCATCTCAGCAAAAAAAAAAAAAAAAAAAAAGCATCTTAGCAATGGATGCTGAAATCCAGAAACCATCAGAGAGTCTTTGTCATTCTTTGGATTCAAAAATAATGCAAAAAAATGGCTTGTAGAGAGCCAAACTTGTGGCCACTAAAGTTTTCTGTGTGTATTTAAATAATTTCTAACTATTTTACATGAATTGTATTTAACCATAATGTTTTTTTTATGTAATTGGCATTGTAATTTTATCTTGTGATTTTATACTTGTGATTATTTTCAAGATTGCCATTTTTACACCTGGCTGGGGGACTACCGATGAATTTTTCTGGAACTGGAACACTTATTTAAAAATAATGGTAACCGGTTAATACCGGTTTTATTTCGTTCCTCAAAGTTTTTGTTGCCTAATTAACTAAAAATATATATATATATATTTTCCTGCGCACGTTACCATGACGGCTGAGGTTGACTTCCTGTGTGACATCACATCACACATTCGCTGACTGAATGGAGAGAGAGCGGTGTCTCCACTAGAGCTACACATCTTAAATAAGAGGTAAATTACGATCCATCGTTAAGTAAAACGCTCATTCCAAACACAATATCAATAGCTGGTTTAAGCTGGATGAGAAAGATGTGACAAACAGTTCCGGGAACAGTATTTTTTTGTTCTAACCGGTTCGGGAACATCAATTTATTGGTGGAACTCATAACCGGAAACGTTATAATTCCGTTTCTGTTCAGAACGAACCGATTGGGAAAAAAAAAGAAAAAAAAAAAAAATCGGTTCAAAGCCCTGCTTTAGAGTGAAAAATGTATAGAATTGTCTCCTTTTACACTGCCGTGCACTAGATTGGGTCTGTCACATAAAATACACTGCAGTTTATGGTTCTAATCCATTAAAATATTGAAAGATCAAAGGCCATGGATACTATTGTAAAGCACTCTATTCAGCTACAATAATAGGACTGAACAGATAATGAGCCAATAGCAAATACAAAGGACCCAGAGGGAGAAGAAGAAGAATGATGAGCAAACAAGCTTTGGAGTTAAAAAGTGAGATATATGCGGAGTGAGAGGACGAGGGAATGTTGCTGCAGAGCTTTTGAGCCGTTCATGTGTTTGAGAGGTGGAGGGCCAACATTATTAGAGGTCATCCCTGTGGATTACAGAGGCAGAGTTCAGCGCACAGCGGTGCCAGGCAATTTACCTCCATGAAAAATAGATGCAGCTCAGGAATGAAGTGACACATGCTCTTACAGAGGGAGACGGACAAGAGGCCGAACAGTTGTGAAAACAAACTGAACGGCCTGGGGAGATGGTGAGCCGTCTGAGGGTGCAGGGCTACAACATGTACTGCAGCAGAATAAATGGAAAACCTGCTCAGTCGCCCACTGCTTTCATAAAACTGGATCCCTGCTCCACCGCTTTACAGAAAACATTACACCGAGGGAGAGACTTAAAGCGGCAAATAAAGCATTTCTAATGGTCTAATCACTCAAAGAAACAGATCATTACATAAATATGTCATTAAAGAAACTGATTCTTAAAACAAAGCCATTATATAATTATTGCACAGTATATATACATATAAACAGATATATGAATTGTACTGATAGAAATACAAATCTTTACATATAAGCAAATATAATTATGTTTTTTATTATCTTTAGTCCTGAATTAACAATCAAAGTCAGTGGGTGGGGCTAAAACAAAGATGGGCGGTTGTGTTATATTCAAATTATTTCATGTGTGATTGTAGCAAAGGAATTTACATTTATTATAAAATAGAAAAAAATTATTATTTTTGATATTATATTGTGATGCTTTTGGCACTTGGTTTTAAAGCAGTTCCATTATTTTGGGGGAGGCATGTAAAGAAACCTATAAATACCCAAAGAGACAAATATCTGTTATATCAGTTTCCGTTTCAATACAAAACAAACACTAAGAAGTCTTCTAAATTGAAAGTCTTCTAAATTGAAAGTCTTCTATATAGAAAGTCTTCTACATAGAAAGCTGCAGGGTGCATCTCCAGAAGCTTCTTTATTTCAACCACACAGGACAGAAGGAGATCAGGGTTCTCTGAAAATACTAAAGTAAACTTCAACAACCGGTTCCCACGGTAAAGATGAGGAAAAGCCTCAAGATAATCTCATCTCACATTAAAACATCTAACCCAAAATCAGCAGTTTATTTTGTAACCTGCCTCCCAAAAAATAAGCAACCGCCTGCTGCAACCCTGGACCAGTGACTGACGGCTGTAGACGACGGATTAATGAATCTAAAGCGTCAATGAACTTTTAATTTCCATAGTTTTCGGACCATAAGGCGCACTAAATCTTCTCACCAAGTGTGTAACATCACTCCTCCACGTCCACATCTCTCTATCAGTCTCTGTGGGGAGGACAGAGTAGCTGGACTACACTGCCCTGTTTCTAACATAAGGCCAAAATAAACGTAACTTTTATAGTTAATTAACTTAAAGGTTTATTGTTGCTAGCACGTACTCCAGGCTGCCTTTACATTAATGCACTTCTAGTTTAGACATTACAGTCAGGCAGTCTAGTAGACAGCTCAGGGGTCCTCATGTAGTGACAGTGTACCGTAATGCTCCTAATATCCATTGAGCAGAGCGGCTTCTTTGCTAACCGTACTTACATATTTTAACAGATTTCTCAGCGTACTGTACCAAAAAATATCAGTCAGTAATCACAACTTTAATCAGATATAAGGCGCACCGGATTTAAGGCGCACTATTCATTTTTTAGAAAAATCAAGGATTTTAAGTGTGCCTTATACTCCGAAAAATACGGTAGTAATCAAAGACTTCTGGTTTTAATGGGATATAAATAATATCACACAGATGCCCAACTTTCTTACCCATTTTGTGAAATAGAGAGAATCATAAGGCAGGCGTATGGAAAACGGCTTCAGAAAAGGTTCTTCTCTTTAGTCAGAGCAATAATATAAGAGACAGACGTGCTGGATGAGGACTGAAGTTTATCTTCCACACACTGAGGAGCATCGTAAAGCTGAAACATCTCCAAAGATAGATAACTTCAGCAAAGAGGTCACCAAGTCTCCATTAGATGCTCCCTACAGGGCAACTGATTTTTTCATAGGCATGTTAGGAAAAAGCCTTTTCTGTCCTACTTTTACAGAAACCAGGATGAAGAGGTAGTTAAACTCTGGCTAGGCTTAAACTGGAACTGTTGGTTGAGGCCAGATGAGGCAAAGGCTTTTCTGCATCAAACACTTCTTCCATGGTCGCATCAGTCCAAAGACCTAAATCTGAAAGAAGCATCGGAGAGGAATCTGACTCTTTGACTATTTCCATAAATAACATTTCAGGAATGAGCAGCAGAGTGAGGTGTTTGGTGATCTGGTGTGGCAGATGGTGATATGGCGGGAGTCTGACCGGTGACACAGTTTCTGTGTGTAACATCTGTAGACACGGCTGCATTGAACGCAGATTGCTTTACGCGCGGCCGCAAGCGTAGATTGCTACGTTTGTTCAGTGTTTCTTTTCTCTCGTGATCATCAAATATAATAATGGCGCAGAAGAAGAAAATCACCATTTGGGAAGCTTTGGAGGAAATTTGGCAGACCAGTGTCTGAGAGACCCGGTTCACCAGTAAGTTGCGCTGTAACGTTTTATTTCCAGCATCTTTATTTTACCTGTCTGCTGTTTCATAAAGAGGACACATGAATACAGTAGGAAATAAGGCTGATCTTGTAATCAATGAAAGCACAAGGTTCCGTCAGCCCCAAGACAAAAGGAACAGCTCCCCCAGACCAACAGAGAGAAGGAAAAAAGCTACAAGGCAGGTTAGTCAGGCTCCACCTCTGCCTGATGACAGCGAGGACATGTGGCACAGTCCAGGTGACCCTGACATTGAGCCATTTTTACCTACATTTATGATTTTTGTACATTTTAAGACACCTCTGTTTGGAAAAACAATGAACAGCAAATTAGATGAATTATACAATTCATCTCATTTGCTGTTCATTGTATTAATATTTTGCTATGCACAACGATACATTTTGATGAAACACCTGGTAAATCTTATGACCGAAGGCTTTGTCATGTGCAGAAGGTGTCCTGCCCGTGGAAATCTGCACATTTTTGGCCCATTTTGGCACCATCTAGGTGCCAAAATCACAGCTCCACATGGCACACTGCCCACTAAAACCTTTGTGAAACAAATCTGCTTCAACTGATTCAGTCCAGATTTGTTGCAGTTATAGTCAAGATGTGGATATATAAAGTCTGAGGCTTCTCTTATATTTCCAAAGGGGTTTTCACGGTGTTTTGCAGTGTTTATTTAGGAAAAAACTTCGGCTAGGCTCATAAATTTAGATTTTTTCTTTGTTTAATCACCTATAAAACATTTAGAATAGTGGTTCCACCTGAAAAATATTCTTTAATGCCTTTGTGTCATACAAAAACTAACATTTGGAAGCCCACTTTATAACTTTGGAGCTGTACTTGATTTAAATCACATAAGTAATTTCAGGTTAAAGTTGCTCCTGAAACCCTGTGGGCTTAAGAACAGTGGGCAAAAGAGATAGATTGTCCCAGGGGGGCAAGGCTTTATGGAGTGGGCTCCCTGCTGAGAGGGGCAATTACTGGGAGAGGGGTGACTGACACAGTTTCACATTTTCTGGGGCTTTCAGCCAACTGTCCAGTATCCATGTTCTCTGCTGATTTCAGCATAAATAATAGCCTCTGTGGATCTAGATCATTCCTAGTTTCCAGCTGACAGCAGAAAAAAGCGGCATAACGTGGGACTCTTCAGACTTGGGGTGAGTTTGAGTAGTTTTAAAATAATTATGATGCATCATAGTGAAATTAAAGCAGTGTATTATTCTATCCTTCCATTTTAAACATCTAAACAGGATTTAAGTGATAGATTATTTTTTTAATGTGACACAAACGATACATCTATCTCTATCTATCCATCTATATATCTCTCGCTGCGCGCTGTGGCTCTGCGTCTCTGCTCGCTTCTCTCTCTCTCGTCTCTCTCTTCTCGCGCTCGCGCTGCTGCTCCGGGCTTCTCGCGCGAGTAGAGAGTAGAGAGATGATAGATAGAGATAGAGATATAGATAGATATATATATATATATATATATATATATATCTCTATATATATATATCTATATCTATATATATCTATATATATATATATATATATCGTTTCAACCGTATTCTTAGCTTAATAGTACGGAAAACGTAGTGTATACAGAGGTGTGAACACTTGTATTCATACCTGCATTCTAAGTATTGATCACCAACCCCCAAACTGTTGTCTTTGAGCTGGAAATGCGCAATCTCTTCTGTTGTATGATTGATTGCTGCTATGCATGAAATGAATATTGCTCCATGGGATTTATTTGTATTGTAATGACAATGAGAAATGTTCTCTTAACTAGTGCCCATAAAATGCTTTTTGCAGCGAGGTGCACAACAGAGTCCACTCTGCCTAATAACGTTAGAATACCAGGTTTCATATCCCCATTTCTGATCATACAAGCAGAGATGTAAAGCTGCCAGGACATCACTGTATAAACCATTTCATGTAGTTCATATTGTTACATTTGTAAATTCCCAAAACATTTCAGTAAATGATGTCAGTTTGTTGTTTTGCCAGGCCAAATGTCCCTCCTCAGTAGAAGGGTTGGGTATGACTGTGGAGGATGGACACTTCACTACGGACCAATGTAAGGACGAGCAGAGTTTCATGCATGCATTTCTGCAGCTTCCATAAAGGACACCGAGGTCCGGACCTCAGTATTTTTCTGCTGTGTACATAAAGAAATGATCAAAACCAGGCGTTTGAACGGCGTGGTTCTGAGTAGCTCCACCAGGTTAATGTAGGAGACGCTACAACTGTGTAAGGCAGCTAAACTCCATGTCTACGGAGGAGAGTACAGCTCCGGTACTCTGTCGCTGAAATAAAGACCAGAAGAAGAGAGCAGCTGACGGTAAAACGTAACAAAGGCTGTTTGCTAAAAATATTCTCCCTCTATTCCGTTCTTTCCCAAATATTAGTTCACTTATCTTCGTCCTTCATAACAGCGTTTGTTAAGGTTTGTGTGAGCAGCTGTGACAGACTGATGATGATGATGATGATGATGATGATGATGATGATGTTTCTATCCATTACAGAAAGTTTTACCCCGATTTTATAAACGACCATGGATCCTTTGTTTGTTTTCTCCAGACGATGAAAAGGCTGCGACAAACAAAGTTCAGCTTTGAGGGCAAGAGAGTGATGAAGGAAAGAGATTAAATAGACGGCTGCTGTCCGTCCATTCCAGCCAGGGTACGATGCTGAGCCCCGTGTTGTTCAAAGCAAACAAAAACTGACTTTATTACCTTCACTTTAGACTATACTGACCACACATAGATGTTTAGTTATTACAGTGACATACAGGCTGGATTTGGTGGCAAGGAATATGATACAAAATTACATTTTCACTACAAAATATGTGCATTACTTAATAAAGCATGCTTTGTTTAAACGTGTTTTTTAGAAAAATATTTCAGTGAGTGAAATCTACAATAAATTCAGACATAAAGGCATTAGATTAGAGAATATATGAGAGACATGACAGAGGAGTCACAGAACAGGAGCCTTAAAGAAAACATGGAGGAGAAATCAGAATCTTACTGCTATTTGATAAAAAGGTCAAATGTACGCTAAAATTTTTGTGTTTTGAATGTGTTTATGCAGCGTGAACAATTCATTCATATAAACAGCAGGTTGTGCCCTGAGTCCCCTGTTGGTCTCACACACACACCGCTGATGTTTTAAATAAATGCTTGCGTTTAAATTAAGTCTTGGTCTTCATTTTAATTGATGTGCAGAGGGAAATGATGGCGGACCTCAGCATTTTTCTAAAGTCTGTCTGCAGCAACTTAAAGCAGGAGTATGGATTCATTTAGCAAACTGTGGCTCCTTCTCTTAAGCTCAGAGCACCAGGGTGCAATGTGCCGCTTCTTGCCTGAGCTAATTTGATTCATGGTGCCATATTCTGACTTGTGGTGATTCTGTACCACCCACATAAGGACATTATTTTTTTCCTGGGAGACTCGGAGCTTCTGCAGCTCGACAGCTCCAGACTGTACCCTCTGTCACGAAACTGTCAGAGCGCCGCAGGGCACAAAACAATCTGATAATGTATTCTTCCTAATCCAACACTGATTCCAACTTGGCTCTGTGCTTCTAACCAGCCAATTTGCCATCAGTTAATGAATGAATAAAGAATCACAACTGGGCCCTTATGTGAACCATAAGTGTGCCTATGTGTGGTTGACTAGAGGGCTGGCTGAGGTGCTGGCTCTACCTCCTGCTTTGTTGACAGAAGATAATTTGGTTTTGACAGCAGATGCTGCCTGTCCTCTCCTGTGCCCCTATTAGAGGCAGAGAGGTATCAGCTCTGACAAGCAGCACGATGTGGAAAAGCTCCCTGAACACAACCCATTCTCTGGCTTCTTTTCTCCATTCACAAACCCAGCAGGCAACAGGACAAAGGAGGCAAATGACTTCCCTCACTTTACACTAACCCCCCCACAAACTAACAAAAAAAACATGTTTCTGCATTTAAATTATTGTCACCACAACCAAATGTGAATGATATCGACCAATCTGGTGCAGGTTAGAATGACACTGTGAGAAATGCATCATCTAGTCCTGTAGCTTCCAACGCATTCGCTACGGGAACACCAGAGCGGCCACATTGATGGATGCATCTCTATAAACACTGACAAGGTTAATTAATCCTGCAGTTCTATTCAAAAACTGAAGTTATCTACAGGGCTTACAGATTTCAATGAATTCATTAAAAGAAAAAAGCTGTTGGACCCAGTGTGTCCCTGTTGGTAAAACACATCATGTATTCCTCTTGTTCAGTCACAAATGGGTCGGGATAAACATCATTTTCTGGGCAGTCGAGCTCAATTTAACTATCCACAAAGACATGGTTCCTGCCTGACCTGAAGGAAAAAACACAAAGTAGACTAAGATGTCAACAAGCAACAATGGTTTAAAGAACAGATGAGAGTTACTGACATCTAGACGTCTGCAAAGGCTTAAACAGGCATGACTAAGGCTTTGGTGCTCCAGAGAACCAGAGTGAGAACCAACATTCAGACAGAAAAACATGGAACAAAAGAGGCCGAACTATTAAAATTACTCCAGGAGCTCATCAAGGTACCATCCAGGAGGTCCCAGAAGAACCCAGAACAACATCCAACGCTCTGCAGGCCTCACTGCCCCCAGTTAAGGTCCAGATTCAACAATCAGACAACGAGACTGGGTCAAAATGGCCTCCATTGGAGAGTTCTGCGGCCAGAACCACTGCTGACCCAAAGAAACACAAAGGCCAATCTCACATTTACCATAAAGCCAATTTTCATGATCATTAAGACTGTTTGGAAAGTATTCTGTGGACCAAAGAGACAAAAGTGGACCCTTGTGAAAAGTGTTGGATCTGTTATATCTGGTCCAGAACTAAGACTTCAGAAACAGAACATCAGAGATCCAGTCAAACATGGTGGTGGTGTGACGGATAATCTAATGCAGAATGTCAGACCATTAGATTTTGACCTTGGGCTTAGGCTGACTTTGAATTCTGCAGCTGAAAAAACTATTCAGAGGAACCAGCAAGTCCACCAGTGGATGGCTCAAAGAACCAAAACAAAAATCCTGGAGTGATCTGGTTAAAGTTCAGAACCTAATCTGCTCAAGAAGCTTGGCATGACCTGCATGAAGCGCTCTAAAATGTCCAGGTAGATGTCTGCGGTGACGGACTCTCCATACCCAGAACATTAGAATCCTCCCCGGCTGTAGAAACGTCACACTGGACGAATCTGGTCCACTCTTCCTCCGGACTCTGGGACTTTGATCTCTAGATGAAATGCAGACTTTAGGTGGACTTTGGACCAACGGGCAACAGTCTGGTTCTGCTTCTCCCTAAACCCAGGAGAGATCCTTCGCTGATTGTCTCTGGTTCAACATAAAGAACCATTGTAGTCCATGTGTAGGACTGCTTGGTGCCTGCAGGACTCAACAGCTCGTTGATTTCCCCAAAGCTCTTCAATGGGCTTCCCTTCACCTTCCTCTCATGGCTGTAATTATCTTGGTTGATTGCGATCTTTTATTTTTTAGACAACAGTTAAGCTAAAAACGTTTTGTGGATGTAAATGGCGTTAGGGTTAGAAACTGTCAGCTCAGCAGTCTCTGTCCTGATGTTCAGGACAAATTACCGTCATAGTTCTGTTTTAAACATCTATTTTTGATCAGATGTAATATTTAAATTCTCACAGAATTGTAATTGTGGGTTTTCATGCCCCATAAGCCATAATCATCCAAAGAAGAAACCTCATGACTGCGTTGAATCTCAGATGAATCTCTGACATTCTGATTTACTGAGCTGCACCTTTATATCAGCGGCGTTAAAAGTAAAGCGCATCACGTTCTGCTCTTCTTCCTGCTCTGCGTTTACACCGGTTTAACTTTTAACTCCCTCCGCCTTAACCAGCAGACCTGACATTTAATGGTTCAGACCTGGAACAAGTGTCTAACACGTGTTCCCACAGTCCAGTAGGTCCACACACACTTCCAGAGCCGCTCCCTTGGGAGATCCAGCTCCCACATCCTTTCTTTTTTAATATTTCATCCTCTGACTGGGGGGTGGTGGTGGGGGGGGGGGGAGCAGCCCCTGCCATCATGGGGGATGTACTACATTATGCAGCATCATTTATGAATGACTGCCAATCAGTGCCTGACCTTAATGCAACACTCCACAAACAGGCGCCACTTAGTCTCAGAAATCGCCGGCCTAGCTTAAAGAGCCGAGCCGCGGCTGAACAAATAAAAAGTCAGAAGTTGGTTGAGCAGCTTTCAATTTGCACAAAGAAGGGATTCTTGTTCCCACTGGTTTGCTTTGCTCCTCTTAATGTCAACTTCTGGCATAAATATTTTACTTTGTTCTGTTTTGCTACACCGCTTCACAGCGGCGTGCGCTCCTCTTTAAAAAGACGTACGCACACATCAGATCACGAGCACAAAGCTAGCCCTCAGGCTGCAGGAATGAAGGAGTAACACCATCATCTAACATCGTAAAAAAAAAAAAAAGGCACAATTTCTCCGGTTAAAGCAAACCCCTGACAAGCCTTTTTTTTTTGGGTGGGTGTTGACCACGACTCTACACAAACACATCAGCGCGCTGACACCAGGTGAAGCACTTTTAGTCTCCATAACTTGCCCCTTGATAACTGTAATCAAACACAGGCAGCAGCAGCCTGAAGCTGCAGTAATTACGGGCTGCTCCGTCCGCTGCATGAGGGCCAACGGTTGGCGAAAAACACACAGCGGCCGTGCACCGTCCTGCAAAACGGTAGACAGTCGCCGTGTGAGGCGGCACACATCCACACGCGCGCGGGCCAGCGTGTGCGCTCGGCTGGGTGTGGAGCGAAGCCTCAGTAAAAGACACTAATGAGTCCAATGAGACCAAGGAGGGGGGGACGGCTTCTGAAGTGAACCACGGTAAAAAGCCTCAGAGACGGGGACCAGGCTTCTTGATGCAAATGCTAGAAAGAGAGAAAACAGGAAGGAAGGAGTGATAAAGATGGGATCGGTGGCGGTGATGGTGGGCGTTAGGTTGCCAGCTGTAGCCATGGTAACAGGCTCCCACCGTGTGCGGGGTTTTGGACCGGGGGTGTGGGGTGCTAAAGGGCCTTATGTAAGCTCCTCTTTAATGGCTCCGCCTCTAAAAACCGTGCGGCCTCGTTACAGGAAATGTCTGGTTTTACTACGGCGGTCGTTAAAAATGCAGCCGAGCTGCAGGCGGTCGACCCGTCGGACCTGCAGCGTTTCTCTGGCCTCCATGAAGGGGAAGCTCCGAGCAAGTGGCGGTCCAGATCCAGGCCTACTAACGAGAGCACCCTTCTGGCCAGTAAGGCCCATCGTGGACGGCAAAGAGAGCCATAAACAATAACAGCAGTTCAGAGGATTACATCAGAACAATAAAAAGCATCATTTAAACCGCATTGTTCTGTTTTTATCTCCACAATCCTGGAGAAGGCGACCAAAGACCACTAAACCCGGTTCCAATTGTGAAGAATCGAGATGTTGCACTTAGTGACCCACAGCTTATATCTCAGGTAGGAGAAACCTGATCACTGCAGGTTTGACTTTCACGTCAGAGTTCCTGAGGAACCCTCATACAGGCCAGCTTTACTTCAACATTCACCAGAACATGGAGGAACATGTATGTGTTGGTATCAGAGCTCACAATTCAAAATGCTGCATGCTACAGAGCAGTTTGTCCAAATGAGACTAAATAAAAAAATCAGATGAACCATGTGCTGCTGATGTGTGCAGGTCTGATGAACAGGAAGAACATTTCCCCTCGGAGGTTTTCTCAGATCTTATGTTTTTTTACACACCTAAAGCTGCAGATTATATGTATATTTTTTTTTAATTTGTAGCTATATCCTAAGAGTTAAATATTAGTCAGATGATCTGTGAAATAAATAAAAAAATCAATCAAGGGGAGCTTGAGGAGACCAAAACCAAACCAGAGGAGCTGCATGTATGCCATGCCTGTAATAAAACATGATGGTGGCATCAGTGATGTTAAAGACAGTCTGCATGTTCTCAATGTTTTTAAAAAGCACATTCAGATTGATTGAAAGGCCCAGTTAAAGCTCAACTGTTCATATGTTTCTTCTCCAGATGCCACTTCTGTCTTTTTGTTTAAACTAATGGACAAAATGGAGAAAAAAAGCTATTATATTTCCATTACCATATATATTAAAGGAAAATAAATCAAGAGATCCATGTGTTAGAAGGACCCAGACCAGGAGTCAAGTCCATCTGAGAGTCTGCAGCTTGTTCTGTAATTCAGAAAGTTAACCACAGACCCTTACAGCGCGGCAGCCTGATTTAGGGTTTAATTTCCTTAAATCTGCTTTCTGATTGGGTCAAAACAACGGCTCCCAGACTCCAGGTTAACGCCTCAGAGACAGGAACCAGGCTTTTTCCCCTGAGGAGGAGAAAAAGCAGAATCCACAGCGTTACTGCTATGGACCGTATGAAGACGTCAGAGCAGCCGAACACGTAAAGAACGAGTTATTTCTGCCCAACTGTGATGTGTGTGGGTGTCTGCAGCGCGCCTGCAGGCATGTTTCTAAAAGCTGCAATGTGGATTTATGAACAGGGTTATGGATGGGCTCGCAGAAAAACACCCAGTTTATTGTTTATTTATAGTTCCAGTAGATAATACTATAGCCTGATTTAGTTTAATTAAAACACACATTTGTGGTCCAAACAATCCAGAGGATTAGCAGAACATTCAGAGGCATTTCCTCTGGTTTATAAGCTGTGGTAGGACCAGAAACCTACAAAATCTGGAGCGCAACGGTTCTCAGGAGCTAAATTTATTATATTAATAAGCAACCATTAAAATATTTATGGTGCAATATTTATTTGGAGTTTGTTTAATGTTGCAGCAAAAGAGAACTTAGTCAGCTAAAACAGTTGTGCTGCATAAAAACAAAGATTAAACTTTGAAACAAGGTGCTTTAATGATGTTTGCCTGCGGATCAGACCAATTTTAATATTCCTGCAACATTTTTTTCAGCCTCTCAAATAAAAAATAAAAACGCAGAATATGAGAGCAAACAACGGAACAGAAACGTAGAAGGTGCCAGCCAGTTGTTGGCTGGAAAATCTTTTTTGCCAGGATGTAATCTGGGCCGATCCATCAGAGAGCAGTAATGAGGTCTAATGCTGGGACCCGCTGCTTCCTAACGACACCTCGGCCTTCCCGTCTCCAAAGCAGTCCGTCGGAGCCGTAAACCCCGCCGTGCAGTGGGCAGCTGGGACCTGACCCCTGACCCCTGGTGAGACGGCCCTTATATCACCCAGACAGTACAAGCTGTGGATTAGCATCTGAAATACAACACAGCAGATGTCCTCACTGCTCCGCTTGGGTAAAAATAAATGATACCAAATCAACACGTCCAACAAAGCGGCCTGATTTTAGATCGTTATCGTTATATCATTGCAACCATTGATTGATTCCAATCGCATAAATATGTAAAACAATCAGAGAAACAAGGCAGTTCATCAACTGGACGTTTGCATTCCTGTCTACTTTGTTTTTATTTTAAATCAAGATTAAATCCAACAAATTATGTTTAATGGCTGATTCAATAGCTTCAAATCTGGATAAAACTGGTGCGGGCGACCTCAGATGTAGACCAGTCAGGGAACCTATTCTGTCTACCAGAAAGCAGAGCCGTACCTGAGGAACACAGACACCAGGATGGCTGGAAAGGAGGCCGACCAGTGGAGGCAGTCGGATGGTTCTGGATAAGTTCTGCAGTGAGTCCGTTGCATAACCGCTGACTCTGCATAGAGCCGCTGTAGGTACCAGATCGACTCGGGTCCTGCGCCTTCTGATGACATCACTATACATGGTTGGTTTAACGTTTGCTCAATTGCGCAAAATATTGTAATTGGTCTGGACTAAAGTATTTATAGCGGGGTGTAGGTTTTTATTCTAGAGCGGGATTGCGGTTTGTAAACGGACAATTTTACGAAGAAATTCTCCACGGTCCCTGCACCTCCTGATGACGTCACTTTATGGCAACACCACTCAGACAAACTACATAGAGCCCGCGGTCTGCATTTGTAACGAATCAATTTTATTACGTTAATTTAGCGGTTTCTTTTTTCTCAAAAGCTTGAACAAATATTCAAGCCATTTTACAAAAAAAAATAAAATAAAATAAAATATTTGACAATTGGCTCAACGTTTGGAAGAATATTGTTAACAAAAATGGAAGGGCTAGCCAGACTAATTTATCCAGCATATATCTTAAATGTACCAAATACCACAATAAAAAAAGAACCAAATTCATCACAATTTCATCTGGAATAATAATAAAAAAAATGTGATCAGAAAGAAGAACATCAGTACAAAAATGGAGGAATGAACGGTATTTATTTTAAAGTGATAAATGCCGTGATAAAATTAAATTTGGCTGCTGCCTTATTAAATATGAAATGAGTTTATGGTTTAGTTTCCCTTCACAACTTAAAAAAAAAATTGGAGGAATTAAATTTCTCTAAGGTTGTAACTTTGATCCTGCAAAATTACCGATTAAATTGTCAGACTACCACACAAGTATTCCAAAATTATGTTAAAAGTTTTCATGCCTCGACTAATTTACAGGAAAATAACCGTAAATTAACAAAATAAAATTGATTTGTAACAAATGGAGACCACGGGCATAATGTAGTTTGTTTGAGTTGAGTTGCCATATATAGACGTCATCGGGTAGCACCCGAGCCGATCTGGCAACCCGAGACGATCTGGTACCTACAGCCGGCGCTCCCTGATGGTTCTGGCCTCTTTCAGCAGGAAACTTCTCACAGCTTCAAAAGGAACCGTTTCACGAGCTTTTAATTTCCCAGATCACAACTGAATCCCCTTTGGGAGCTGCTGGGAAAACTAATTCAAATCCTGAAAGCCCCAAGCTGACTTTCAGCACAGCTGGCCGTTACAGGAAGCTAGAAAAGTAGCAGTTATCAGACCCAGTGCTTCAAAAGTCTAGTTTTAAAGACTATCTTATTGTGGTTTGTTGCCATGTGGCATTCATTTAGAATAATAAAGGTGAGAGTGTTTAATAGTGTTCAGTTCTTGAACCAACATTAGCAAAGTTTACATCAAAGACCAACGACCTTGTTTCCCTGCGTTAACAAACTACTGCACATTCCCAGAGAGAGAGAGAGAGTTGCACAGAAAAGGTTTTAGGAAATAATGCACATTTCTAATTGATGTTAGCTTTGTCTGTGGCTGTTGCAGAATCGACGCAGCCACTTTCCAAAAGAGGAAAAACAATGGATGAAACATCCTGATAAACACGGGGTGTCACACAGTTGAGGAGCAGGGATTTCATTTATCTATTCTAATGACTGTGATCTCACCAGCCTATTTTAGTCAGAATTTAATTCAACTGTGATAATTTTAGGAGGATGGAAGTGACACTTCAAATAATACAATAATAGAACCCCTGCTGCTGTTCCATGTAATTTGAAAAGCATTCTTCAAGCAGTTAGAAAGATATAAGACCGGGCTGATTGCTATTTCCATATATAATCTATTTCCTCTTCCAGGAATGCTGTCAGCGAGAGCTCAAGCCAGAGAGGAGAAAACGGAGACGGAACTGACAACTACTTAAAAGTGTCAGCATTTTAAAAGACATTCGGTGTTTTGGGACCAGGAAGAATTTTGCAGATGTGCGGTTTGAGGAAAGCAAAGCAGCCGCTGACGGCGGCCGTGGCGTCCTGCTAAATGCGAGGCTGAGCTCATTAAGGCCGGCCCGGCATCACGTGGGAGCGCACACATTTCCACACATACGCGCCAATCTGTCAGCTTTTTTCACATTAAACAACCGGGAGGACGGAGACAATGCAAGGAGAAAAAAAAAAAAAAACACAACTAGAAATGAGGAGAGCAAGGGCTAAGAGCTGGCAAAACAGGAAGGATCACACCCGAGCGGCGAAGGAGGGATGGAGAGAATGACAGACAGATCGAGAGAAAGACAGAGAGAAAGATGGAGACACGGAGAGACGGAAACAATGAGGGGAGAGACAAAGCAGGTGGCCTGGGTAATTGCCTGGGGAATATAATGAATGAGCCACAGTGTGTCTGACGGAATAGGAAATCGTCTCTATCTTCTCATTCCGCTCCCTCTCTCCTCCTCACTCTCATTATCTCTCGCCCTCTCTCATTCCTCCACCCCCTCCCCTTATCCATCTCCTGTGCACCCTTTTAAACATATCTGCTAACCCAATCTTTCTGGCTCGCCGTTTGCCGGCATTCTTTTTCTCTCCACCGCAGAGCTTTTAACACCTTTTCTTTCCTCTCAACTTGACTCCCCACTAATTTCTATTCCCACCTCCGCCGCCTCCCTTCTTCCCCTTCAGCAGCCTGGACAGCTGCACCTTTCATGACTGCATGTATCTGCGGGATGGAGCTAAATTTCAATCACGCTGATGAACACGCACAAAGAGGCAGGGTTCCACACGCTGCAAACTTGCTGCTGGGATACCGATTCCCTGCAGGGAGCATTTAGCTTCTGGCCTTTATAAAATAAATGGGATCTATGGGTGTTTTTATACAGGTTCTTGTTCTTGTACGATGCTTTATAATCTCCCTAAACAGCCACCATGACTTAGTGGCCGTCCTGCCTACAGAAAATCTACGTAAGGAGCTGAAGTTTCAGCCAAGAAACCTAAAAGGAAAGAGGAATTGACCAAAATGTTAGATGAACAGAAACTTGGGAGTGTTTCATTTCCAACAGGCTCCACATTTTTTTTTGCTGTAGATTAAATATTTGCATTTATTTGGAAAAAAAATAAATAAAATAAAGCAATTGTTACATTTGTATTGCTAAAAGACTTCATTTAATCCTATTAAATACCTTAAAAAGATGCTTTGCAAAGGAAAAACTGCATGTATTTAGATGTTAGAAGCTAAGAAAGGTGACCATTTCAGACATTCCTTTCAGTAAAATAGGGAATCGCCATAACTGGTCGGTACATAACCATTCATTTTATTTAATGAAACAATTACAGTTACTAAATTAAACAATGTGTGTGCAAAACTACTCAAAAATGGATTTTTGATTTCTGAAATTCATGTTTGTCGTGAAGAAGCGACGCTGAATCCTGACGACGGCCCTGAGCGACTGATGGACTGAATAAAACTTGAAGCGTGGACTGATTCCTGGTCAGAATCCGTCTTTCTTTCTGCCTACGTCTCTGTAAACTACAGCGCTGATCCACAACAGGCCATAAATGTAGGGCTGGTTAGCGATTCAAATTTCAAGAATCGATTTGATTCGATCCGATCTCAAATAGGATCGCTAGTATTAAAATTGGTCCAGGGTAGAAAACGGAGACACCAGAGAAATCTACAGCTGCTATTTCTATTCAATAAAAAAAATACTTTATTAAACAAACAGGGACACTACATTTAGACACTAATCTGGTGCGTTAGTAAAAATATAACATTAAAAATTTACCTCCTGGACTGCAGTGTGTGACGTATGCTGCACCCATTTTAATAGTACATGGTCCCTTTTAAATAAACTTTGTTGTCACAAATGAAACAGTTAAACATGAAGACTTTTTGCCGCCTGGCAGTTTATAGTGTGACACCACGCCAGCTCACATAGTGGGAAAAAAATTATACATATCTTCATTTTTGGTTATATGAATTGATTTTTAGGAATTAATATGAGAAGCGAGTCATAATTGGATTTTTTTTAACAGCCGTACACATAAATCCCTCGCTCATCGTGGTGTTTTTATTCTGTGGGTCAACTGATGATTTTCAGTCCGTAGACTCGTGCATCGGTACGTTTTCGTCTAAATAACTATCCCTGGACTGTTCCCACTGTTTTTATCCTACAAGATGTGCAGCCCAGCCTCAGACGTTCTCATCAGAACCGAGAAGAAAGGCATTCTTACTCTGTCCCGTCAACTTGGACCCCTCTGCAGCCAGATCCAAAACTCCATGTTAACTCTTCTGGGACAACTTCAATAAATTTCTATGAAAACCTGCTCTTAATTTTAGGTCATATACAATGCATCTGGGAATTTATTTGCATCACAGCCTTATTCCAAAAGGTTCCACACACCAGACCCCATTAGGAAAACGTGAAATAAAGTTTAGAGATTGTTGCAAATTTATTGCACATAGAAATCCGAGAAATCGCGTTTCCACAAATCCGTTTGAGATGAACTCAGATGAAGCTTCAGCCTTCGCTATAAAGAATATCTACCAATCAGAATATCTAATAAACTTCTTGCTCTTTTGTCTTGAACCTCCTGATGGGAATCCTCAACAGGGAATTATGCGTTTCTCTACGCTGGAACCAACAGGAGGTAAAATGCAGCTTCCTCTCCTCTGGCCTCGGAGCGACTGAGAGCCAAACAATGACAATGCGTCTCAGTGGCACCGAGGCAGTGTGGGGCTGGATTCCTGCCGCCGCAGGTAGATAAAGCGTCTCGATGGGAAGATAGGAAGGGGCCAAGGATATTTGGGCGAGATACCAACAAGGAGGGTGGCGGTTGGGACAGATAGTGTCACCTCCACCATTCAGGGCCAAGTGATGGGGTGTCTCAACCATCTGAAAGGAGGAAATACGGGGGGAAGGAAAAAAGGAGTGAAAGACCCCTTTCATCATGCCAACTGGTGCTGCAGAACCCCCCCCGTCACTGCCTCCTCTTCCTCAGCCTCCTTCGCTCTCCGCACAGGAAGATAAAAACACATTCAATCAAAGAGAACCGAGCGGAGGGGTGGGGGGGAATAAAAGAAGGATTCAATCACGTTCCTCTCTCAATTTCAAAGACGGGAATCAGGTTGTTGCTTGGTGGGGGCTTTGACGGGTGTTTGGGAACACACCGGGGCGCTAAAAGGAAACTTTCATCCATTCTGCGTCATACGATATGAAAAATTTGCACCAAGAAATGACAGAAATCCCAAAGACAGACGCTGCAAAAATATGATTAAAGAGCACAATGGCTGCAGGATCAGGAAACATCAGGAAGTTGTAATAGGAAGAAATATCAAAGATGCTTCCCTATTTCTTTATGTTTTACAAATAGACCATAAAGTGCCCTGTGCATTCGTACACTGGAAGTGCAGTCTGAACTTTGACTAGGCCATTCTAGCACATTAATCTGCTTTGGTCACTGCAGCTCCGGCTATGATGTCAAAAGTATTCAGTTATTACTAAGTTACAAGTTGAAGTAACGACGCAAGCTTTTTACTCAAGTATAACAATACCTGCTTCAAAACTTCCCAAAGTATCAAAGTAAAAACAGTTTGAGGAAAAAACAATGTAACTAAGGAGAAAAGGTTAGAATGTTTTCACCACAGGGTTATATAACGCACAATCCCCCATCTGCAGAAATACATCATAATGTTTTAAATGCTGGGATAGGATACCTGTTTAACCTTCAGTAAAAAGCTGATGTTTAGTTTTACTTTTCCACTACACCACGTTTTGAAATATAAAGATCTCACAGAAGCAAAGCAAAGATTTATTTCCTGCTAACTTGGCTTTGAAATGACCATTTAGGGGAAACAAAAGGCAAGAAAGTTAAAAACTAAAACATGTCTTGCTTGCCATAAAAAAAAATAGCATAAGATGAAATGCATGATTTTGGCTTTAATCACATGTAAGCTAAAAGGCTTTATTGAACGGAACATTTAAAGCTAAATACATTTTTGAAAATACTCAACATAATTTTATATGCATTCTGAAATATCGCATTAGAAAACGTTGATAGAAACGTCAAAATTTGAAAGGTATTTCTCAGTTTCACACAAGTTTTTATGCTCGTCTGAGATGGTTTTTGGCTTTTCCGGAAAGCAAAATTAACGTTTGGAAAAGGAGATGGAAGCATGTTGCCTGAATAAGTTCAAACTTTTACCTCACATGACTAATCAGCTGTTTTCGCTGTTAGCGGCCTAACGAATATTCCCGTAACGTGCATAGAATTACATTTCTTTCTCTATGTCTGCGGATAGCAGGTAACATCACCAATACTAGCTGACATGACAGAACAGTTTTGGCTTACCTGACAGCAACTACTTCCTGTTTATTACAGCCATGCTTAATGTCAGCTTCACGCTTTGCGTAGCTTGGCTACTTCGCTACAAACCAGTCGATGAAAACATGCCTAATGTGGATTTTTCCTTTTTGCAACATTTTAAAAGTTCACACAAACTTTGCATAACTGTTTGATAGAAACGTGGCCGACACTAAACACCACGGAGTGCTTGTTAAGCATCGCATGCCTATTTTACAGCTTTTAATTTATAAAGCACGTTTCAGTAGCAAAGCGATCCAGAATGCTGTACATGCACAGAAAAACAGAGGAAAAAATAACATAAGAGAAAAATTTACATTAGACACCATGATGAACCGCTAAGCATTAGAATTGTGACCTTCCTGACTTTCCATATCCCCACCAGCGCTACTGTTGCTCATCAAGAACCACAAAACCTTTTCAACAACAAGCACAGAATCTGACGTTCTGTAAAATATTTTACACATTTTGTCTCACAGAGCAAAATGTAACAAAGTGCAATATGAATATTTGGCATAAATCAGTGACTTTAGTGCACAGAGGGAATTCAATGCCTCTCAGGTAAAGTTATTTAGCTTTCTGACTAACAGGAAACTAGCCCGACCTCTTTATTTTAATATGTTAAACTGGAAACCACTGCATTGACTATTTCCACAATTTAATTGATTAGTTTATTTACTTAATGCATGCAACAGGGAAAGGGAATATTTTGGCTCATTCATTCGGTCACGGTGGTTCTAGAACTAGAACTTTATCATTTCATCGGCCCATTACCAGTACAACATGCTGTTTTAAATTATGAGTCTGAGTTAATAGGTAAATTTGAAAATACATTTAAAAACGGAGCTGGTTAGTCTTCAATTACCTCATCATGATCGTTACCCGGCATGGTTGCATTGTTTTGGTGTGGAGTGCTTCCTGCCTGTAGGAGGGTGAGTGTGTGAGCTTCTATGCAGTCCTGCAGCAGGATTCTGCAGTAAATAACCATTCTTAGTATTTATGGCCGGCTTATACGATCAGGAACGCTTCCACACATTTTTCTGTGTGCTCATGTTTCACATCTTGACAAAAATCTAAAAAACAAGAGTTGGAAAATATGGTATCTTTCTGGATCTTTAACGATGTTGAAGTGGAACATGTGCACTGGAGACATTTTCATACATCTGGATGTGTGTCACCAACAGCTGTAAAATGAACCCCCCCCCCCCACACTGGCCACCGGCAGCCTCCCAGAGCGCAGCTGCCAAACCAGCAGAGGTTGGCAGCTTGTGCATCAGCTGACTGCGGTTGTGTCTGGAGCCCAGCTCGTGTGTCAGCGCTGTGGTTGGTGGTCAGACTGGAAGCTCTGGGAGCTTGTTATTCTCTCTTTGAGTTAAACCAAGCTGCTGTAGCGAGAGGAAGCCGGCGGTTATGCCAGAGGACTGCCGGCCATTTGGACAGCTCTGATTATGCTTTTTCATGAAGTACAAGCCACTCCAGCTGTTTATTTTGGTACATTTTTTTTTGGGTCTGTAAGCATGCATGTGTTTGCATTCAGATAAAAGTCTTTACAAAATATGCAGAGGTCAACAAGGAAAAAGCTTAGTACATGTTTTTTTTTACAAATATTTGCTCAATGTTCTGAGTCAATGCACAAGAAAAACGCAGTAAAAAAAAGACATTTGGAATTAAAATGTCAATCATTGCAGAAATGTCTGCAATAGCACCCTGCTGTTTGCAGCTGATACTTCAGACAGCCTAGATTTATTAAGGCTGGTAGTCCAGCAGAACTCTGCAGGCATGTTGTGACATTAGAAACCAGGTCGCCCTGCACAGATCCTTACAGACCAGCAAGACACAAGGTCCATTCAGCAGGTTTGTGCTACGTTTGACTCAGAGATTCATCTCTTGTTTTATTCCAGACATTTGCAAGATGCCTTGTTTCAGCAGATTTCAGGAAAGACGTCCTGAATGTGGTCACTGATGAGGTCTCCTTGGGACTGCGGGTGAGGAAGACGTCTTCCTCAGGTGCATCCGGTGGCTCTTTCCTGTCCAGGCCTGCCACTAATGTCAGAGACCACTGCTGCCCTGGATTTACCAGCCTTCAGACGTGACACAGCACCTCCAGAAAAGACTCACTTTTCACCTTAGAGTCAGAGACACGTTTTCTGGGATCTGGTAAATCAAGATCATTTGGAGTAAGCTTGATTTTGTCCCTCAGACTATTCTCGATCATTCTATGTAATAATAGATTAAACTTATAGGTCAATGATTTATTCATTCATGAAGGACAGTTTTTGCAGTAGAAAATAAAACTGCCCCTAGAGGTTTATGTTCTTGTTTCCCTGCCAAGAAGATGCACACCAGAGTAACTATTTCATCTGGTCCACCACCATCAGTCCAGTCACACTGACACATTTACACAAGGGTCTATATCACAGGTGTCAAACTCAAGGCCCGCGGGCCAAATCCGGCCCGTCAAGTTAAATTATCCGGCCCTCGAGAGCCAAAAAAAAAGGCATATATCCTTTTAAAGTGTATAAAGTGGCCAAAACTGTGCCTCCTGTAAGTGTAACTCACCCCAATATCAACTTTTTTTGCAGATAAACTGTATAAACTGGGCCTAAGGTGCTACTTTTATGTTACTGTGCATTTTTTATACTACTGTGTGAACTGGAATGAAATTATGAAATGAAAAGTATCGTCTCTACACGTGCAAGCGGCCCTTTTATTGACTTCATGATGCCAAAGCGGCCCCATATAGAAATTAGTTTGACACCCCTGGTCTATATCATGCACCAACAACCATCTTTGTTATATTTTCTAAGTTCATCTATCTAGATGGATGCCCCTCACTAAAACCTCCACATTAAAACAGCTTCTCTACTTGAAGTAACATTCTGGTTTTCCCAGCGTTCATCCAAACGCTGAGCCTGATTTTTTTTCCTCTGGACAGGCTGGATAATTCACATCCAGTCAAAGGAAAAGTGTATTTTTAACGACCAGAGGGGAATTTATTAGTGGTATAACGACAATATTAAACCATCACTATATTTCTTGTTAAGGTGAGTGCTATTTCGTAGCCCTAATCATTAGCTTTGCCTGATGAGGATGTAAACGAGATGCCTCGACTCTTAGATCATTAGCTTGGAAGCATTTTTATGTTTCCAGTAGAAACAATAGCTGGACATGTAGGGGTACGCTGAGCTACATCATCATTAAAGCACACTGGAACTTTAAAGTATTAAAACTTTATCCCGTCTCACTCTCATGAAACTCAGTGTATCTTGTCTTGTGAGTTTTATGCAACGTTACATTTCTAGTATTTAAACAGACTGAATGGTCTCATTTGTTTAAGCTTTAAGGAGTAAAGAAGCCGTCAGGTGCTTTGAAATAAACATTGGTAAACCCAGGATTTGCATCCGAATACCTCTGCAGGTGTGAGACACAATGCCAGAGTAAGAGACATCAGCTATTACCTTTAAGAAGAAACTATCAACGACAATCAACCAATAAATCCTGCAGAGAGGCAGATTATCCCCAGGAGAACATCTGAGCAGCTGCAGGCCTTCCCAGGACTGAACGTCCAGCAGATTCAGCAACATGTCTGGAGAAAACCAATCACAGCATATCGCCACAAACACCTGAAGCACGGAGGTGGAGGGCTGATGGTTTGGCTTCTTCATAGCCACAGAACCTGGTCACCTCACATACACTCACCACCATCTCCTCCGTTTACCAAAGTATTTAACCATCATCAGCAGAACCGTGACCCCAAACAGCAGAAATTACCAGTAAAGATGGGAAACTCACTGTAGACAACGCCATCATTAACTGCTTTAGGTTCATTTATCATTTTTATTAAACAATCTTCTTAATTAACTTGTTAAATGATAGATGATTACGCGATGCATCATTTAGCTTATTAACTGCTTCGACAACATTTTCAATCTGCTTGCTACAAGCTTGTTTACATCAGCGTTCTTCTCTCCTGAATCTGAAAACGCTGGGTGAAAAATGTTCAGTTGATACGACAGTTTAATTATTGTCATTTACAAATAATAGTCAGACTGATGCTCTGCTCTGCTGGAACGTAAAATGTACAATGCAAAAAAAAAAAAAAAACTTCTAAAGATATCTCTGGGTTCTTTACTACGTTGACGTTTGACTTCAGAAATGGAAAATGTCTCATTGTTTTCCTGCAGCTGCCCCATTTAACTTTCTATTTTCATGGTTCTGCCATTCCAGTATATGTTCCATATTCACATTAAAAATTATAAAGCTTTCAGTGAACAGACGTAACTAAATAAATGTAGCCTCGATATGCAGAGTACACAATGCAGATTATGACCCCAAGAGGACATTTTTCCTGCATGAAGAAGCAAAGAGTTATTCTGAAAGACCAAATCTGTACATTTGGGTCTCTAGAGCGCCTTCTTCCTCATTTGCTAAACAATTCAATCATTGCACTCGTCCATAAAAGCCACATTTATGGATTTAACAGCTTCTAGTTTCCTGTCAACATTCTTCCACCTGAGCTGTGGACCTCCGCAGCTCCTCCAGTGTTATCAAATCAAAGGTTATTTTCAAAGTTTTATTTGAAAACTACTTACTTTCCTTGTACATTACAACTTTTGTTCCACTTTTTCGTACTAAAACCGATATTTTATTTTTACGCTGATGTAAAATCCAATAAAATCATCTTTATAGACGGCCTTTGAGTCTAATGAAACAGAAGTAAACGAGTATTTCCAAGGTCTGTGAAAATGACAAACACTTTGCTTAAAATCTGCAGACTGAACACGCGTACCTGTCCTGCTACCCTCTGATTCACAGAGGGATTTAATCATCTAAAAAGGGAAAAGCAAGAACTGCACAGCGTTAGTGAAGTGTTACAAACACCCCCCAGTCCTCCAACACTGCTGAGACATTATATGGCCAGATGGAAATTTGGTTTCCAGCCTTAAATAGAGCTTTTGTTGCTCAGAGCATCTTTAAAAACAACCTTATTAAAGCTTTGGGTCCCGCTGTTACCACCTGAGAGCTGGAAAGTTTGCTCTGCCAACTGGTGGGACGGGTCTGCAGACATCCAGCTGGTGACCAGCAGCAGCCTCAGCAGGCGGCCCCTGGTCTCAGAAATCACATTTAAGAAAAAAAAATAAACTGATTTCAGCTTGTTGCAGCATAAAGCTCAGGTTGAGTTTAGAGTGAGGTGGGGAAGAGAGCAGGAAATGTGTTGATTCATTTCTGCGTTTCATGTTCCTCTCTACTGTCGCCACATGCTTGCTCAGGAGGAAAGGTTGCAGTAAAGACGAGGGATGCATCTAAAAAAGTCTAATTGGTAAGGACTCTTCAGCCAAAGCAGAAGTGCGTCAGCGTAAGTCTGAATAGTGCAGTTAGTGAGGAATGAGGTCAGAAAAGGAGACATCTGGGAAAAAGGAAACTGCTTCCTCAATCACTTAACCTGGGTGGCATTAAATCGGCCTCTGATAAAGTTAATAAAGTTATTTTTGACCAGAAAATGTCATTTAAATTCCATTAAACAGGTTTTTAGAATGCAATCTTTCAAGGCAGGACTTTTGTGATTCTTTACCACCAGCAGGTCCACAGAATGCAGGTCAACGCCTGCAGCTGATCCACAATGCTGCAGCAAGAGCTTCCTGTTTGCGTTAGCCGCCGTTCACCTCCTTAATTCAGTTCAATTAATACCACAATAATTATGTTTTCTGCCACATCTGAGGCAAAATGTTTTTTAAGTCAGTTCACGTTGACATTTTCTTTGTCATTCAATTTAAAGTCATTTTCAGTGACAACTTTAAAGTGAGGCACTTAGATTGTTAGTCAAATTAATAAAAACTGCCAGCTGCCTCTTGTATTCCAGTTTGATAAAGTATCAATAACTGATTTATTTTAAATAGGAACAACAGATACAATGCTCAGAATGTACAACTAAAGGATTTTGATTTGAGATTTGAGCGTTTTTGCAGCAAATATTTGTGGCAATAAAGCTCATGACACCAAAATGTTTTGTTTAGTGGGTCAAAATGGACTAAAATCAATACATAGGTACAAATTTAGGTAACTTGATAAAGAGCTATTGGTATTTTGTCTTGTTGTGATGGCCTCATCTCAGATGAAGGCAATTAAACATCAGATAAAAACAGGTTAATATTAAAGCTTTGCCTTCCTATAATAACTTTTCTCTAATTGTTTCCCTGCAACCAGGGAGGTAACTAATTAAAAGAGATTCAAAGTTAACTTGATCACATTTAATGAGTGTAGAAAGCATACAGTAGATGGCATAATGAACAACATTTTTACACTTTATATACACAGGTGATGGTCATATAATTAGAATATCATGAAAGAGTTGTTTTTCTTCATTTATTCAGATTATGTATATTCATTTATTACACAGACTGATGTATTTCAAGTCTTTATTTCTTAATTTTAATGATTATAACTGACAACTAATGAAAACCCCAAATTCTGCATCTCAAAAAATTTAATTATATTACATCAGACCAAAACAAAAACAATATTTCCAGGAATGTTGGCCAGCTGAAAAGTGTGAACCTGAAACCTGTGATCATGTGCAGCACTCACTGCTTAGCTGGGGCTCCTCCTCCCTGGATCCCTGCAGCCATGCGGCGTGGCATGGACTCCATCAGTCTGTGGAGCTCCTCAGGTGTGATGAGAGTCCAGGTTGCTCTGATTGTGGCCTTCAGCTCTCCTGCATCGTTAGGTCTGGCGTATCGCATCTTCCTCTCCACAGATTTCCTACAGGGTTAAGGTCAGGTGAGTGTGCTGGCCCTTTAAGAACAGGGACACCTTGGTCCCTAAACCAGGTACTGGTAGCTTTGTAGCTGTGTGCAGGAGCCACTTCCTGTAAATTTAAATCTGCATCTCCATAAAGTTGGTCAGCAGCAGGGAGCAAGAAGTGCTCAATATTCTAAATTTCTGAGATCTTGAATCAGGAGTTTTCGTTAGTAGTCAGTTTTAATCATCCAAATTAAAATAAAAAAACACTTGAAATACATCAGTCTGTGTAATGAATATATAGTTTCACTTTTTGAATGGAATAAATGAAATAAATCACATTTCATGATATTCCTATTATATGACCAGCACCTTTACACGTCCCTTGATGGTTGCCAGCTGTGAGGAATGATTTAAAACCATTACAGAGACAGCCGTGTTTGAAGTACAAGACCTTTTTAGACGTTTTTATACAGCAAACGAGCAGCAAAGATCATGAAGGTGGCTGAGGAGACGTCCTAATGCGCACTAAACCATAATCTCATTCACAGGAAGAAGAGATCGAGTCACATTTCTGAAGTTGTTTGAATATCCAACATTTTGTCAGATATATCCTGCAAAATTTAAATATTGAAATCATTTAGGCTCCTGCACAGAAGGCTTTGTGCGGCCCGTAAAACGTTGATAAACTCGTCATTTGCAGCTTTTTCCTGCGGTCCATCACGGTTGTGACAGTGATGAAGGAGAGCTGTGCTGCAGTAAATTGGTGCCGTTCTGCTTTACAACTCTGCAATGGTTTCACTTGACTTGATTTTCACACGCAGTTTTGCAGCAGGGGTCATATTTAAATCACCACCCTGACTGGATGCATTTCAACAGCGCTTTTCATTCTCTTTGATGGAACAGATGCGTTTCAGTTGTTCTAGATGAAGCTGTGAGCACAGGCGGCCTGACGGCCCACACCTTCCTTTGAGGAAGCCTGGAGAATCCTTTATTTCATTTAGCTGTATCTGGAGTATTCAGGACAGGCATTTATGCTCCTGATAATTCCTTAATTCTCTTTCAGAATTAAATTAAAGCAAGTCTAATGATTTATTGCAGCTGTAATTCTACAAGTTTCCAGGCCAAGATTCTTTTTTGTCTTTTTTGAAAACTGACAGAAACTGAATTCAATATCGGCTTTTGTTGTCAGGCGATCTGTTCAGTGTCAAACAAAACCTCTGAAATATTTAGAACCGCTCGTCTTTGAACTCAGAAGTTTCCATACATTTCCTGTAAATTGTGAAAGCTACACAAAATGTTTGACCCAATTCAAAGTTCTTGCAACAGTTGGCTGAAGTTTTGGCCTGACAGAAAGTATGAAATTAGAACTTTTATCTAATTTAGGTGCCATGTAGCGTTATGCTTCTGGTGTACATTTAAAATAAAACGAAAAGCAAACCTAAGCGTAGGACATGTATATGCTGCTTTGCTTTGCAACGCGTCCGCTGTGATTCCTCCTCAACACCGTTAGAGAGATCTATCCGTCTCTGTGGGAGGACAGAGTAGCTGGACTACACTGCTCTGTTTCTAACATAATGCCAAAATAAACATAACTTTTATATTGAATTAACTTACTTGGTTTATTGTTGCACTTCTAGTTTAGACATTACAGTCAGGCAGTCTGGTAGACAGCTCAGGGGTCCTCAGGTAATGACAGTGTACCGTAATGCTCCTAATATCCATTGAGCAGAGCGGATTCTTTGCTAACCAAAGTCCTACTTACACATTTTAACAGCTTTATGAGCGCTTTGTACCACAGAAATCAGTCAGTAATCACAACTGTGATCATAGATAAACTGCAGCATCAATTTTTGAGAGAATAAGGATTTTAAGTGCGACTTATGGTCCAAAAAAATTTGTAATGCTTTTTCCATATGATGCCGTCAATCTTCCTAATTTTTTCCTTCTAATGTAGCGATGAAAATTATAGAAAACAATTGCATTTTCATCAAACCATAGAAATCAGGACGCTTGTATCAGGCCACCTTTCTACTCTGGCCTTCTGTTGCTTCTGGAGCAACGGCTTCCTCTGAGGAGCCTTTCATGCTTTCATGTTGGTGCAAAACTTATTTCCCTGTGGGTCACGACTAAAACTTCACTGGCATCTTCTCAATGTCCACGGCGTTGTTCTGAGGTTGATTCACACATTTAAAATGAAAACATTGAGAACACGTCTGCTTAATGAACTTTATTGGAGCTTCCCACACTGTTGATACTTTTAATTTTTTTTTAACGTAAAGCCTTCAGACATCTGGACCAAAGTATGAACCAGGATGCTGGGTGTCCACCAACATCCTAAATTCTTGGCTGATTTTCAATCAAACATTGTGTTTGAGGCGCCGCCTTAGATTACCTCCACAGGTAGGCCTCCTTTTAACGCTAATGGTTTTAATTAACCTTTCAGCCGCTTAGACGACCATGACAACAACTGGGCTTTCCCAAGTTTTTAAAGACATCATCATCTTAGAATGTAAAAACTTTAGAAGGAATAGTTATTTTTTTATAACGATGGCATTTAGCAAACAATCTGGTAATGTAATATATTCTAAATATTCAGTCTGATTAAAATCTGCGTAAATATCCACTTTCAAAAAAACACTAACCAGACTCCAGGTGCACCTGTTGAGCACAGCTTTTAAATCTAATATTTTTAACGGTTAAAACTGTCAATTTCAATTCTGGTAATTTTAATATATACTTTTGTTTATTTTGTTGACGCGTTGCATTATGTATAAACACCATAAGCTATGTATGGATGCATTAAAGGTGCTGAGTAAGTTCAGGTTTACTTTGTGGGACGTTATTACTTTTATTGTGTGATTACGACTAAACCAAATAAAAAGGAGTGATCTCCTCCTGTTAGCCTGCAGTGCACCAACCCAGGGATGTGTCTTCTTCTAGCCTCCTCGCTCTTAAAGGAGAAGTAAACTAAAATAAGTAAAATAAACACAAAGCTCTCAGGAAGGATCATCTCTGATCGGTGAGTCCAGGGTGGAGCCGGGAAGGCAGTCTTCATTCCTCCCTGTGGCTTCACTTATTAAAATACTCTAATAAGCTGCACTACGTCCCTGCTCAATGGTGAGGTCAACACTATCAGCACTCCCTGCAGACATAAATAAACTTATTTTGTCAACTTCTCACACTTTAAAACCTCTACAGGTCTATGGAAGCCTCGGCCGTCTGTTCATGATGCTTTTTCTTGGTGAGCTTGGTGGACGGCTGCTCACACCAAGGTCTGTCACCTCAGGGGGTGAACAAAATAACCCAATCGTACAATTTAATCTGAGTCAAAGCAACAGCCCTGCAATGACTTGTTTTTGACAGGAAAAGAGCTCAGAAGCCACAGACCGAAGCTAAGGCAGTTTGTTTTCATTACATTAAGAGTTTAGACTCAACATTTCTACTTCGCACATGGAAAACCGAGAGTTTCTCACATTGGGATGGAGCGTTCTCTCTACAGACATTTGCTGATTTCCATGAGGTGGGCTGTGCTGATAGGTCATGTCAAGCAAAGGATTATGGGATTTCTTATGGCTCCTTAACGCCGGTAAGGGACATAACGAGCGCCCTGTGCTAATTGAACTATAGATGCAGTTCCATTTATCTGCTCCCGTTTTTTTTAATAGAATCGCCTGGAAGAGGGAAACGCCTCGTGGGGAGGACTTTAGCCACCGCCCCCCCACGCCCTGATGACGACAGCGACACTAAATAAATCTGTGTGAAATGGTAAACAATAAAAAATCCATCGTTATGAATGAAAGAAAAAAGCAAAATGTTTCTACAACTATACAGCCTGCGCCAGATTGTCTTGGATGTTGTTGAGTAATAATCCACCGGGATAAATATCTGGATCACATTTCTAATGAGAAAATAAATATCATAGGCCTGCATGTTATATATTCCTCTTTGGTCATGCCTTATTTGTATGCATGGGGAAAGGCAAGTAAAACAATTATTGGTAGGTTAGTTAAGTTGCAAGCAAAAAAAGGCTATAAGACTTAATAATAAGGTGGGTAACCATGAACCAACTGATAAAATGATAAAATCCTATGTTTTTATGCAGATTTGAAGATTTATATACATACTGTGAAGAACCTGGTATGTTGTAAAGGTTGTAAGTATAAAACAGGGAAGGCAAGAATAAGCTTTGCTTCAGCCTATAAATTTTTTTCCTGGTAAATTGTAGGTTTGTTTGTTTATTGTTGTGTCTTTTACTGTTTTCTGTGTTTATTGTTGCATAATTTACCAAAAATAAAGTAATTGATTGAAATAAAACAGAGCCTCTCTGCTGAAACTTCGAGCCTTTCAGCCGAGTTTGAGTTCGCCTGGAGCGGCGAGGGGCAGAGCGCTCCTTCATCAGGCCGTTTTCAGTCAGAGTTAAAATTTACACTTTTACAGGAGAGCTTTGGCCTCAGCCAAGGCAACCTGCCTGCCTTATAAATTAACTAATTAGGAGAGAAAATACTTGTTTAAAATTAAAAAGATCAAAAAAATACCTCAATACTTTAGGTAAAGATATTTTGTAAATGATATTTTGTGAGGGAATACATCTAAAAAACACAAAATGGCTGGGAATGTTAATTCACATTTTTCAAACGTTAAAGGAAAAATAGAGAGGAGGTAAAATACAAAATGAGAATATAGTACATAGACGAGTTAAAAAAGCTAAAGATGGCATATTAATTTCGTTACAACAGGTAAATGTGAAAACTATGAAGGCGTATACAGTAACTAACTGGTTGGTACAAGATTAACTAAGTTATTAGTTCCCTTTTTTAAAATGTGCCACTCATTTCTGAGGCAGACAAGCTGGTGGTTGTACGGCGAAATGTCAACTTTCTGAAAAAAAAGTTAAAGACTAAAAATCCAAAATACAATTCTAGGTTCATCTGATTAATTCTTAGTACCGATACAGCAGAATACTGCAGGTGAATCATTGCGAGCCGGTCCAGTGTTGGATTGCAGGTTCTGGATGGACCAAACCTCAACATGTTGATCTTTTTAAGGAATACCAACACACTAAATTAATGTGAGAGCCCTCTGCACCAAATAAAACAGGCGACATGTCGGTCAGGTTTTGCATATTCCCACATTAGGAAGCGCTCGGTATCCGATCCTCCAGGTTGGGCAGATGAAGACAACGAGGTGACAGGCTGGCTGGGGAGCGAGGCAGGAGGTCGAGATGGAGATCAGGTTCTTATAAATCTCATTTCTGCTGCTGATTTATCAGCTCGCCCCGGTCCCTGTCAGCCTCATACATGTGACCAGCATGGTAAAAGGCTAACTCATTAGTCTGCCTCATCACAGCAGGAAGCGAGCCCATACACACCCTTACACAGCCCTCCTTTCGTCTCGTCGTCCATCTTTCTTTGCCAATTTCCCCTTTCTCCACTCGCTCTCTCGCACCATAATGTCAGCTTTCCTCATTTTCATCCCCTTCTTCCTCATTTGATTCCTCCTCTTATTCTCGGAGGCTGAGTGGTGGGCTCTCCATCCAGGATTTAATTAAAGTAGTTTAAATGGCCAGAGGTGATCCTCATCATGTCATCCTCTTCCCCGTCTCTTCCTCTGGAGGTTAATATCAGACTAATCCAGTCCTACCCCCCTAAGCCCTTCCTCAATAATGCATGGCTTCTCTCTGGCCACCTAGAGTGGCTGCCTTCAACAAAAACAGAGCTTGAATGGCTTAACTTCATGCAGTCACTGCCAGACGCCTTTATCTTTCTACGCTGCAGGTCCTTTTCAATTTGCAGTAGAGCAGGTTGTACTTCTTCAGGTGTGTCATTTGTTTAAATCATAAAAACATAAAAACTTAAAATCAAAGTGTGGCTTCAACAGATCCATAAATGGTCCATTATTCTATCATGTAACCACACCAGTCTTTTGTTCTTATGATAGGTGGGTAAAGATGTAATTACCTCTGGCTAATGGCAACGCTGCTGAAACATCAGGACATTAAAAAGCTGCAGTAAAACAGGCTGATTGCCATCTTAGAAATATTACTTTTTACTGGCTCATGGTTTGTTCTGGTTGTTGGTCTGGTCATGTTTTATTTTGGAACATATGATTTAACAATGTTTACATTTAATACTTCATAAACATGCATCATGTTTCAAAAAGGAGTAGGATGAAGCATAAGCTTATTAAGCCCTACCCCTCAGTTACATGTGTCATGGAGGTAAAGGACAAATTTATAGTAAAACAAACAGTATACCAACTTTTTATATATTACTCTTTTTTTGTATTCATCAAAAATACTTTTCTTATATTCTTTTTTGAATTGCTGGATGCTTTTACATTGTTTAATGTTTTCAGGCAAGCTGTTCCAGAGCTTCACTCCGCTTATTGATAAACTAAAACTTATTTTTGTTGTTCGAACATACTTAGAGATGGAAGATATAATTTAAGAGGAAAATTAAATTTTAAAACTATCAGAAAACACTTGTATGTGCGCAGGAAGTAAGTTATTTCTTGCTTTATAAAGGATTTGAGCAGTTCTGAAATTGATCAGATCTACAAATTTGAGAACTCTTGAATCAAGGAAGGAACAGTGGGTGTGATTTCTAAAATGTTTTTAGCAATACACTGCAAAAACGGAACTAAAAATACTAAAAATAAGTAAAAATTTCTTAAAATTAGTGTATCTGTCCTTGATTTGAGCAGGTAAATAAGATAATCTGCCAATGGAATAAGATTTTTGCACTTAAAAGAGGAACAACTCATCTCCATCATCTTATTTCAAGTGCGGTTTGTCTAATTATCTTATTTTAGGGGTTAAAATAGTCATTCCATTAGCAGATAATATTATTTACCTGCTTAGATTTAGGACAAAAACTCACATTTTAAGAACATTTTACTTATTTTTAGATCTGTTTTTGCAGTGTAACAATGATAAATGTTCTGTTCATTTTAAACTACACAACCTTTTCCACTGAGGAACTGAGGTTTCTTTCTGAGTGTAGAACTGTATAATATCTCTCTAAAGACTTCCAGATTAAAGACGTTTTCTGCCTCCAATGTGAAGCAGAAAACGTGAATGTTCATGGTTAAGACATAAAAAAAAAAAACACCTAATAGTTATATATTTGGCTGCAGTTTTTATTGAGCGGTTCTGGAATAAGAATCTCCAACATCAGTCTTTGATCTCCCTGGTCCTACAACATTTAAATGAAGACCTTCTCCAACACAGATGGCTAAATTACCTCCTTAGCATGTCTGGAAATAAGTCGGTCATCTGATTGAGGAGTGTTGGACCACGGCTGTACCAGAGAGCTGTAGGACGGCCTTTAGAGGACTGGAGATGGAGAAACCCCGTCTAGATGAAGCCCACACCCATTACATTCTGGCTACAGGTATTCATTGACTGCAGCCGGTTGTTTAGCTTTGACAAACTCAGAATAACGCAACAATCCCAGGAACTCTGAAGGTCTAAGCCTTATAGATTCTTTGGAGAACCAATTTCTCCTCTTCAGGTAAAAGGAAGATGGTTATGGCGTTCAGCTACAAACCAAGAACCACTAAGGATAGAGCCTAACATCAACTGGAGGATACCAGAACACCTGCACCACCGTCTACAAGGGTTCCAACCAAGAAATAAACTCCTGCTCCAACGCTGAAACATTCAAGCTGGACTAAAGCTGTATAGCTGTAGAACCTCCTCTGGAGAAAGTTAAAGATGCATGTTAAAACCAGGACACTAGCTTAGACGAAATGTACCAATTCTGCCAAAAACAACCAGATTTTCTGCCAAAATGGTGCCAGAAAAAGGTTAATATTCCCCGAGCTGTTAGTCTGAAAGGAAGTGTCTGTGGGACACGGGCAGACGCGGATGACTGTGTGTGATTAAATCGAGCAAATCTAATAACCTTTTCACCAACTGCTTGTGTGCTTGTGCACGTGAGCGGGAGGAGAAGCAGGTAGTATCGGGCTGCTAATGAAGACAGGGATATACACGACAACTACCAATTAAAGTTGTCAGAGCCTCAGCGTTCCCAGAGTTGGGCTGTCCAGGCCGGCACATGCCCTGCAGCGTAATTACACTCTGCTGGGCGTGGCTGCATGGAAATTACCTCCTTCCCACAGTTATGGATTTAACGCTGAATTGTGAGAAACTTTTAGCTGATATACAAGCAAAGAAATTCAAAGGAAGAAGGCAGGGACCTCCAATTAGAACCCATAACAGGACATAACTGGATGCACACGTTATCAAACAGGTTTGCAGGGAAATCCAGAGCGAGGTGCCGCTGTCCTCATTAGGTCCCTCTCTATAACCTGGAGCCATCTCCTCTGAGAGTTAAAAAGACCAACAAGCACAGCTAATAACGGCTTTATCCTCGGCCAGAAATGGCATTTCAGGGCTGCTCGCCGTAATTTATCATAGTTCAGATGATATGAAGCGATTACCATTTTACCACACTGACCTTATCCTAATGAGAATCTCAGATTTACATTAGGAAAACAGACAATTAGGGTTAGGCTCACATCAGGCTAATGGCAGTTTAATAGAAGCGAGAAAAATGTACATACAAATGGGTTTGTCATTGCAGATTATTCTCACTTTATCAGAGTTTTTCAGCACTTCTGAAGCTCTGATCTCCTCAGACATTTTCTTCCATTTCTCTTGAAGCAAATCTTACTGGATGTCTCCTCTGCTGTCAGTAATATTCCTCCAGTTCTCCACGTCGACGTAAGAACACAAACTAACCAAGCAGAGCAGAAGGTGGGACTTTAAGGTGTTAAATTTGATTATTTACAGGCTAAAAGAAAATGTACACATAAGCTCTCCCTCTGTTGCGTTTGGCCGTGTCAGCGAGCATCTAATGAGAGCAGAGGCCAGCATCGTTCAGTGGAGCCATTTTATTTTAACGCCGTTTAGAGATGTTCAGTGATTAAAACAGCCAACTGCTTTTGATTACATTTAGATTAATATTACTTAAACAAACTTAGATCTAAAGCTATAGAATATCTGTGGTGCGGTGAGACATCCTGACAAGGTGATCAAAGCTGCTATGGCAACATGTTTTTAATCCAAGATGTTTCTCTTTTAATTTTATGGGCTTTTGGTTAATTATGCAGCTTTCTGACAGGAGGTGATGAGTTCAGATACATTTTACGTAGAACCATTTCTACTAAAATGCAGCGACTGTAAAGAGTGATAGCGGTTGAAGACGGCAGTAAATGTTCTGTAAAATATGAAAATACTAAAGCATTCTTACCAACATAGCTGCATGATTTAAAAGAGCTTCAAATGTAAAACTGCCGCTTTCATAGAGTTGAAGTTTTGAATCAAACTGCTTCCGGATCATCATGGTTTGATGAACAACAGCATGTCCAGTTTCTGCTGAAATCAAGGCAGAAACTACTGGATGTCGTGATTCGAATAGAGTATAGGGATGATTTAGTCACCAAGGTTTACTGGAAATGGAAACATTTGCTACTTGATAAAATTGTGATCAATAGTGATTGATTGGTGGATTAATTTTTTTCCGTGGCGACAGATTTCCGTCAATTGAAAGAGGAAAACAATAGTTCCGCTTGATTTTGTTGCCGTTTCATTTAGACTTTTTATTCAAGGTATTAAAGCGAAGCTGCTCTCAACCAATGAAATCTGGCAGAGCCGGCTCAGCCAATCAGAAAGAGAGTAGGGCGGGTCTTTGTTGGGGTTTCATCTTTTTAATTTTTGGAAGAATCTCACAAACTGACCGGCAGGTATCAGATTTACAATCTAGCCGCACATGTAGTGAATGAAAGTGGTCAAACGTTTCCTTGGGATAAAAGTTAACCAGAAAGTCAAAGTGCAGTAGATCCAACATCTGAGAACAACTTTCCCAACTAAGTCTGTCCACCACCGCTTGTCCCTCTTGTTAAATAAATGAGGTCTTTCCACCTGTGGCCTAATCACATGTCAATGTTTATTTCCTCACTTCCAGTAACTTAGCTGATAAACGCATGCAACCAACCAGCAATCTCCTGGTAATTGGTAATTAGTTTTTGTTTTTTTAAAGCTAGGGTCAGCAAGTTTTCCCCAAGCCCCTTTTTAAATAACTGCACCTGGTAAGACCGTCTTACCTGCTCTTCTGCTCCACAGGGGAACCACATTAAAAAAAAAATTATCTCCCAACTCCACTCTGGTCTTATTTCTTTCTACTGAGTCATTCCTCTTCTCATAAACATGAATGTGATTCACTTCTTGTGACTGTCAGCCATGTTCAAAATATACGGTGAGAGCTACAACGAAAGATTAACACCGAAGCTAACCTAGCCACTAAGCTAACCGGATACATAAAACACAAAGTGAGCGTGCACAGTGTTGTTGTGGTGTTTTTTTTAATTTATTTTTATTTATTTATATATATATATATATATATATATATATATATATATATATATATATATATATATATATATATCTATATATATATATATATATATATATATATATATATATATATATATATATATATATATATATATATATATATATATATATAAAAAATAGTGTAGATTAAAGTAATACAGATGTTAACTTTAACCCAGTAACCTAAATAGAGGAGGATGTATAATAAAGGATGAATTTAGATTTCAGTAAAGCATGTACCAGGAACGGATGCACCGAGGAGATATGACAGTCTTGTGAGCAGATAACGCTGTTAAAAATGCTTGCCTAAGGTTTTACTATTGTTTTAGTTAACTCCCAGGAACCAAGCTAGGAAAATAGATTACATTTAACAGTCAAAGGTCAGGAAACAGATGTTCTCAGCAGACTCAATGTCTCAAGGAAACTTAGAAAAAGGAAGGTTGGTCCAGCCCCCGCTTGGACTATGTAGGTTTAAAAAGGAAGGAACAACGTGTAAGTTTTGAGACATGCTTAAGACACAGGCAGAGAACTTAAGGTATCCGATGCTGTGATAAACTTTGGATTTCCAAATTGTAATAAATATATGTTTAACTGTTATTTTTGCCTCTGAATTCACTGCCTCTTCTCTTTGTGTCAAATCCTCGACCGGGTGAAACGAGACGGGCCGTTAGGTGAACGGGCCCCACGTGTCTCGTTAACAGCCAGCAAGCGGAAACTAAAAAGGAACGAGCACGGACACTGGCGTCACGTGAGTGCATCAGGATGATGGCATGTGGGACAAACAGTAGATAAGGTGATTACCACAGAACTGGAGGGACAGAGAGGGGGTGGGGGGGGGGGGGGGGGGGGGGGGGAGTGGAGGAACAAAACTGACCAATCCCTGATTTTTTGCACCAACGGGCAGAGTTTTTACAGGCCTGCAGCTCCCACAGAGATCAATTTTTTTAAACCCCCTTTATGTGAAAGACTATTTCTCCCAGTGTAACAAAAAGAGTTTCTGAACATGATTACCAACTGCAGCTTTATAACACCAAGAAGAGTAGCGCAGGCTCATTCAGCATGGACACTTTTTCTTGAAGGGTTGGATATGTTGACCGTTGACGGTGAAGTTAATAAATGAAGGCTTGGCTGAGAGAAACTAACAAGAATGGAAAGATTGTCGGGTCATGGTGCAAAAAACAACCTGCCAGGCATGTGTATCATATGCCACCAAATGCTGCACGATTTCTTCAGCACACCTCTAAACCTGGTGCACCAGAAACAACCCAGACACCTGTATTCATGGCCGACTGTGCGTAACCAGAAGGTTTGCATATGTGCGTTTGTAGCCGAGCCCGAAATGTCCCTCACGATTCTCCGCCTCTCCTTGACCTGATCAAGTCGATCGCTGAAGATCAGAGAGCGCTTTCAAGACTGTCAGTATCAAACATGCCTCATCTCTGCACTCATGCCATTGCTACCCAGTATAAAACAGATTTATTTGCCAAACTGCAAAAAAAAAAAAAAAAAGGTGTTTTGTTTAAATGCAGATGAGTCAACAAGTGCAGATGTGGACAGAATTATTAATGTACTGTGATGCTTGTGTTGACTCACATCTGGCCTCCAGAGAAGTCAATATTGCAGATACAGTAACTGTTACACACTGAATCAAAATTAATATAAACCTACACAGAAAAGATTGATCTTTCATGTCTATGATAAAGTTATAAACTCAGTCAAACTAGCAAACAGCTGCTGTCTTGTTTATGGAATGTTTTCTGGGGGACGGACTGTAAACCCATTTGATCAAAGTGTGAAGGAAGAACTTGATGCTGCAAATATGAAAGTTAAGCAGGTGATGTTCTGGATGTGGATGAAGATGAAGGTGATGAAGACTGATGACTCGCTGTGGAGACTTCTGAAAGAAGAATGTCTGATACTTTGATCAGCGTTTTAATAAATTGTTCTGTTGCATTTAATTGATCATTAATCTATGTATTAAGCCATTTATATAGTATAGGTCCTTATAAGATTAAGAAACCATCTACCATATCCTATATCAAACTGAAACATTCGACAAATTCCTGTTCCATGTTTCAAATGTTGGAGCAGGATCAAAGTAATGAATGTCTCCCTCTTAACTTCATTTCAAAAACACCAAGCACTAGTAGCGGGTACATTTTCTAGCTCGGAGATTCTTTTGACGCTTTAAGAAACTGATATTCTTTCTTTCATTGCTGAAAGAAAATTGTCCCAAAGAGATCGATGTTTAGCTAATAACGTATGGTTGCATTATTCGTCTCTACAGCTCGGGAGCTGGACCAAGTAAGGAGATTATTAAATCTTTAAAGCCTCGGGGCCTGGTTAAACTGAGCTGGAGATGCACACTGACAACTGCCGTCACTACAAACCTCATTTTCATCCCAGTCAAATGGAAACTGCCTGGAAAGCTGTTTTTAACGTTTCTCCTTGCTTTACTACTTACATGACGTTTAATGCAAACAGTCTTGAAGCAACAAAGATGAAAACGTCACACAAAGTGATCGACACGCACAAATCACAGCATTTAACTATCTCAGAGAAAGACCATTTAAAAATTCTGATTTCTCACCTATGAAACCCGGTGCTCACACCGACTACTGCTCCATTACAGTTTCCCTCTGTAAAATACACCTGTCTGTTTCTGCACAGTTTGTTCCTCTCCACTGTCGCTTCATGCATGCTCAGTATGAGGGATTGCTGCAAAGCCATGGACAATGCAGATGACTCTCCCTGTGGCTCTACGGTTCTCCAGGAGTGAATGCTGCTTGTCGGGACTTTGAAGCAATCAACTGGTTTCCTTATATAGGACATTTTTGACCAATCTGGATAATCTGACCCAATCTGTATAATATGATTGATTTTGACTTTGTAAAGTGCCTTGAGATGACATGTTTCATGAATTGGCGCTATATTAATAAAAATTGTAGAACAATTATATTCAGTCCGAAAAAAATCTGAGTTTACATATTTTATTCACTTCAGGTTTGATTTACTTCAGCTTAGAATCTGGTACAAACTGATTTTTTATTAACGTGATATTTAAAAAGGGCCTTATCATGCTGTTTAATCTGTCCTTTTCACATTAAGATCATTCAGTTGTCTGCTGTATGAAGTGGAACTGCAATGCTTTGGGCTGAATTTGTCATCATTGCCCCACGTTCCCCTTTTATCCCCATTCACACCTCACCACCCTCCAGGTCACAGAGCGTTCCCTCCACCCCGGTCGGCCATTTTTGTAGTACCAGGGGATGACGATATGGATATGAACAACTGATGACTTATCTACTTGAACTACAAAATTGTTCATAGAAATTAAAATGGCAGATTCCTGAGCCGGGTTAGCCAGAAGTCCATGACCTTATTTAGCAGCTCTGCAGCAACTACTGTGATGTGATAATTAAAAACCTTAGAGAACAGAAAAAAACCGAATGTCTATAAAACTATGACCCAAAAAGAATAAAAGGACTTCTAAGCTGCTCCTGAATAGACCACCTTTAAATTTTCTGCACTCCTAGAGACTCCAAGTACACAACAAAATTAATTTCAGGGCTAAAAAAAAGTGGACTTTACATGACATGTTCCCATTAAAACAACTAAGACTGGAACATTTCCTGTTTTAAGCTTCTAAAGATCCTTAAAGCACAGTCCTAGCTGATAAAGGTTTGATCCAGAGATGTTTTTACAGTTTGCGTTAACTTATCGGCCACTTTGAAACCAGAAAACGCCCCCAGTGCATCACAACCAACACCACCATGCTGATTCTGCCAGCTTCACTAATTTGTAAAAGAAAGCCAAGTATCTGCACTCAGCCAGTTTGTTAGGTATACCTGTTCACATGTTTAACAGTAAATCAGCCAGCCACACGGCAGCCACTCAGTTAAACATCTAGATGTGAAGATGTCCTGCTGAAATTCACCGTAAGCTTCAGAGTGACGAAGAAATGGCATTTAAGTGATTTCAGGGACGGTTGTTGGTACCAAAACGGGCTGGTGCGAGTAATTCAGAACAGCCAATTATTTACTTAGATTTCTGATCCACAACTATCTCTCAGGTCTACAGAAAATGGTCTAAAATAGAGAAAATATCCAGCCAGCAGCAGGTAAGTGATGGAAATGCTGTTAGATGTCAGGAGAATGGAAAGAGGAACAAGGAGGCTCCATTTCACACATACTAACCAGAGCTGGACAATAAAAGGTTGGCAAACGTCGCCTGGTCAAACGGGTCTCGACTAGAGTTACCAGATGTCCCACTTTGGTGGGACCGTCCCACTTTTTTCACTGTTGTCCCACTTGACTGAGTCAGATTCAGAAAGGTCAAAAAGTTAATGGACATGCGCTTTTCTGAAACGAAGAACGCAGAGCTGCAGTCCTAGTCGGTGAGAGCAGCATCTCGCCTCATGCTCAGACTAGGATGCTCATAAACCAAAACGACAAAGATTTTGATGCACACAGAATACTGAGGAAACCACGTCAAATAAACTGCAGCTACAACGTAGACTGGAGAACAGTCTCTAAGACCAGAGAAAGGGGAACTCTGGATAACTTTATTACACTTTCTAAAGGTTTAACATCCCATCCATCAATCGATTTTATTTTTCCCACTTTTCCGTGCGTTTGTAAAGTCGTGCTATATCTGCTGGTTGCCAGACAGGGCTAAAAGTTAAAAGTTTTATTAAACTTCATTAGAGTTAAACAATGCTTTTTATAAACTTGTGAGTTCAGAAGAATTTATAATTAATTGTGATATAACAGGCAAAGCAGAGACTGATTATTGTAATGTGCAACCAGTCTTAACATTAATTTGTGTCTCCTGCAGGTTATGGCACTATTTCAGAGCAAATCTTTTTAGAAATGGTTTGTAGAATTTGACTCAGTCGCTGGATCCTCATCCTAAAGGATCTTTGGGATGTGGTCAAACTAGAGTTTCTGACACCATTTAACATCAATGCCATCAATAATTAAAGCAGTTCTGAAGGGAAACTGGGTCCAATCAGAACAAAGCAGTGCATTTATATTACCAAATGTTTTATTGGAAACAAAAACAAAGTTGTAATACTTTTAGCTGTACAGCAGCGGAAGAACTGCAGGAGGACTGCAGAAAAGAGGTAAAGTTATTAGGAAAAGGTAGAGTGCTGGAGGATTTGTGGAGAAATAAAAAGTATGTGGGTCAGAGCGGGTCCTGGTAGAGAACAAAGGAAGGTGTGACAGAAGATGAAAAGCTTTCAGTCGGTGATTTTGCATGTGTGTATTAGAGAGAAAGACGGTGGAATAAAGACAGGACGGCGAGTCAAGATGAAAGCGCAGCATTTCAAGAATGTCATAATGGTGA
Organism: Fundulus heteroclitus; assembly: GCF_011125445.2. Lineage (NCBI taxonomy): Eukaryota > Metazoa > Chordata > Actinopteri > Cyprinodontiformes > Fundulidae > Fundulus > Fundulus heteroclitus. Next base: position 24,701,662 of record NC_046377.1, on the reverse strand, counting down.
CCAATGAATTTTCCTGCAGGGAAACACCAGCCTGCGTGTCTTTGAAGTCCACTTTAGCAGGAAGTCACTGACTTTTAAAGCCGCTACCTGGAACAGCATCCAGTCTATAGTCAAGATGTGGGTTAATGGTTACAGTGAGAGGTTGTCTGTATGTTATTGTTTAATACGCGCCGCTCAGGGATGACCCAGATGGTCATTTAACCTCAGTCACCACTTCCTGCATTCACACAGTTCTACAACACAGTCAGCTCTTTAACTTTTAATCCTGTAGCTTCTTGGGCTTTTAGAATGACAGAAAATAAGGAAAACTGAGGTTAAAATGACCATCTGTTTGATTTTAGCCATTATGCCAAAAATCATACTGGCTTGTGGAGAACCACATTTCCAGACACCATCTGTAGGATGTCAAAGTAAATCATAAAATCTTCCTTTTTCCTTATAAAGAGAAATTAATTTATGACAACACATCGACTTATGATTTATTTCATGTCTTAAGTGTTCTTTAGGCTTCTGAACATATCATTTAATATGCATCAGAAATTCTTTGTAATAACTTGAATATTTAATAAAAAGCTGTAGTTTATGAAGCAGGATCTCCGGTACATCAGCTGTAAATCACAAAGGTAGAGCTACATATTAATAGGAAAATATGATTCACTTAGCAGCTGCTTGAGATGAGTTTGGTTTTTGCTACAGTTCGCACATCTTATATTTTATAAGAAAATAAGAAAATTAAGAAAATTATAAGAAATCCGTCACAAATTAACCAGAGTGTAGACTTAGAGGTTAATTTAGATTATCTGTAGGAAACTTCATACGACCTACAGGAAATTTAATGCAGTTAAAAAAAAAAAAAAAATCACTGGAATATAAACGCTTATGCCACTTAGTGTTTAAAAGACTGAAGCTGCTCATCATCATCATCTGCTACGTTACCTTCCATCTCCCTGGTGTGTTTAGTCAGGAGCAAATAAAATCAGTGAGTGGGTAAAGTGATCAAACTGGAGCACAAGTTTAATCCTAGAACCATAAATACCTATTAATGGATAGTTTATGAAGATCATATCCCTAACATGTACCAGCTCCTCTGGCCGGGGAGCTGCAGTTTAGTCCAGAACCAGATTAAACTAAAATCAGACTAATATTACCTTCATATAAGATAAATAGTAGTTAACTTCTTAAACGGAATTAAAACCATATTCAACCGCAGAACATTTTAATAATTTACAGATATTTAATAAGTAAACCAGTGAGATGTGTCTAATAACACTAAAACACATTTACACTTTATTGATAAAGCAACAATTCTGGACAGTTGTGCTCCCTTCAGCCTTCAAAAGGGGTTGATGAGGTCATCTCTCCATAACTGAGGAGACCCTGAAGCAAAAGGGCACGCTTCCTTTAATTAAATACACTGCTCATAAAACCTGAATAAACACTTTGAAAACTCATCAGCTCTTAAGTGAAATAAATAATCCTGCTGGACATCCATCCTGATGTGGACTGGCTTCAGTGTCAGGAACAGAAAGGAGCCTCATCATTTGGTGAAAAGGAAAACTATCAACCCACAGAGCTGTTATTCCAAAGTCACGGAGAAACTGAACCAGTGAAGCTTCAGGCTGCTCCAGTTTTCTGAAACATCAGCAGCTCAGACCCAGGACCCACTGCACCAGTGAAGGTCCACCAGCAGGTCTAAGGATTTCCCCCCCCCCCCCCGTCAGGGAGCCGTCGTTCATCCTGTACAGGTCTGTTCGTCCCTCCCCAGACCAACACTGACCCACCACCAAACTAGGGCTGAACGATTTTGGAAAATAATGTAATTGCAAATTTTTTTCTTAATATTGCGATTTAATGCGATTTTTTTTCCAGTTTAATTTATCATGTCTTTTTAAACATATACAAACACCAAATCAATTTGTTTCCTCGCTGTGCAGATTAGTTGCTAAAAGACCCGCAGCATCTAAACTCAGAGCAGAAATTATTGCGTTCTGCCTACAATATATTTCAACCAAAATAGCAATTTTGACTTTTCTCTGCATTAACCACAAACAACAAAAATGGCCTCTAAATAAAGATGTTTGTAAACTATTTTAAACAAGAACTTTTAATGTTTTTATTGATCAGAATATTATTCAAGAGAACAGCTTTTAATTTAATTGGACATCAATCCTTGTTGAACATAAAGTGCAACCAACAAGCAAGTCTATGTATTAAACTGATTGACCTGTACTTAATGCTATGTATGATTATATAAACTCTAAAACAATAAAATTAGATTATCTCACTGCTGCAACTGTCTTCCCTTCCATGTGGAGCAAACCCACTTTAAACATTTTACCAACACCTAATGGACGCGTCTAATTCACTAATTGTTACATAGCCAAAAATTGCAGACTCTGCGATTTGGAAATTCTGTTTTTTTAAAATCACGATTATATTGAAAATGCGATTAAATGTTCAGCCCTACACCAAACCGAGCCTCCAGAACAACGTTGCTGCAGCAGAACGTTCACCAGAGCTTCTCCAGACCCTTTCATGTCTGCAGCCTGAGCTCAGAGCCAACCTGCTCTCATCTGTGAGAAGAACAGCTTCCAGTTCTGGTATTCTAAAGCAAATGCCAGTTGAGGTCCACGGTGCCGGGCAGCGAGCAGAGGAGGCCAAATGCACAGATTATGTAGACATGATTCTTAAAGGTATTAAAAGTTTCTTGATTTTGTTGTAAAAAGTTTAAAAGCTATGATCAAACATAACCACCAGCAGTAAACTGTACATTTATAGATGCATACAACTCAGAATAATAAAAGATATGGTGTCATTAGTCATTGAGGCTCCACCTCACTGAATATGGTGATAACAGGATATGTGGCGGAACGCCTAAGAAACGATCATGCTTCATCTCCTGGAGCTGAAGAGACTTCTGTAGGAAAAACATGATGTTTTTTTTCATGTCCAAACAGTTTAGGGAACAATTGGCCAAAGGAGAGAACATGGAGAGATCTCTGCTGACCAGTTCTATGCTCTATGTTTAAGGTTCTGTGTTTCAGTAGAAACTCCAACCAAGCCCTTTATGGCTTGAATTAAATTGATATTTATCTTCTTAAGACGGTGCTGCTGGCTGCAAGCTGAAATGCTGGCTCCAGAAAAATGCTCCACTTCAGATACTTTGGTTAATGTAAAACAATTACATTTACTAAAGGAAGCCATTTACTCAACTTCAACAAGATCTTGGAGAAAAACTGTCATCACAAACAGTTCTTCACCCCTAACAAATAAAACTGAGTTAATACCTACTAAAGCAGTGCTTTTATTTTGAAGCAATTGTGGCCCCGTCAAGTGACGGGGTCAGATCTGGCCCACAGCTCATCTTTTTAAGTCACATTTGAACCACTCCTATATGTGATTCATATCTGATCCTTTTAAATGAGACTCTAGTGAGAACAACCAAGGCAGATTTGATGCATCTCTGACGTCACGTCCAAATCGACATTTGTCAACTTTATGCTGCCAGCAGCTGATAGTGAGCAGTTAGCATTAGCAAGAGAGACGAATGTGCAATATTTGTGTTCAATCCTGCACACAGAGGACTTTGCAATGCCCAAGAGGTTTTCACTCGTTGCTTTACAATTTCGTAATCTCACCACGTTGCAAAGTGATACGAAGGATCGCAACAAGTGTCCTGCCTCAGTAGTCGAGTGGAGATGTGCTGACAAATTATTAAAGCTGCCCTGAAGTTAAAACCCCTGCCCGACCATTCCTGGTTGTGTCCCCGTATCCATTAGGACCTCGGTTTAGCCAAAGCTTTGTAAAATGCAACAGTTTTACTCTTTTTATTGGTGCGTTTCCCTTTCAGCACCAGCTGACACCATAAGTAGCTTCTGTTGGACACTTTAAACCTTAAAACCCGTTTCCTCCATGTTTGCTGGGCGTGAAACCACTGATAATGTTCGTTTGTGCATGCAGGCGAGTTTAGAGCCGCAAACAGTTCACACTGGAGTCAAATATAAGCAGCATTTTATTTATTCTCTTTTTTTTCCTCTATAAAGCAGCATTTTTCAACAGTAATGTGAACAACCTTGCAAAAAATACCAAAACCAAAAAAAAAAAAGTAGCCTTAGATTTGGAGTTGTTGGACTCAAGGCCAGATTTGAAGCAACTCTAAGGAAAACCCACACCAGCTGCCAAAGGATCTGAGTCTTTGTTTGTGGTCCCAAGATTGGACCTGAACTAAAATCCCATTTGATCATGTGTCATATTCAGCAGCACATGATCAGTTATAAAGGAAACATAAAAGTTCACCAAATGGATCAAGCACAGGAAACCAAAGACATCCAGCTAATCTCCTACTGCAATCACACAAAGCGGGATTTTTTGCATTAGCAGCACAACCCAAAGCAACCCTTCCAGTTTAAACACCCAGCGGTATGTTGTGATACCCAACAGCATCAAGGATGAAATATGCATCACCTTCAAATGATCCGACACAGAAGTAGTCAGGAAATGTGGTTTATGTGCCTAAAACTGCTGCTCGGTTAGAAACTTCAGTGCATGTTGCTGGCAGTGGATTCCTGGAGGGTTCCCTCCCAAACCTGAGGTACTCAGGATAAACACAGCCAATCAAAAGGGGATGTGGAGGTAATGAAGACTAAGGCTCTAAGAGGCAGCAAGCTTTTAGAAGCCGCCATAAAGCACGGCACTTCAGACCTGCTCTCCCCGTCTTCCACAGCTTGCTGGATTACTGGCCTAGTCTCTATGGAAACCTTGCCCTCCTCGAAAACACGCACACACACACTGAAGATTTTACTTCCCTCAGTTCAGAAATGAAACAGGATAATTTAAGTGCTACTTGTGATTTCCTGGTTTTTTGACATCCTTTTGCCTTTTGGATATAGTTATGGAGTCATCAGCTCTACTGGGGTAAAACAGGCCTGACTGCAGCAGAAATACACTGAATAAATCCCAGCGTCTCAGAACTAATGCCTCACCACTCACTGTCCTCAACAAAATGACTTCACCGTGTTCTGAGGGTGTTTAAAAGAGAAATACCAGCCTTACGGTGAGAGTACAGTCAATCAGCTGAAGTAGCACACTGCAACGAGAATCTACAGGCTCAATTAATTTCTCACCTGAAGCTACAGCTCTCTGTCTGCTCTGATCCCTCCTCGTCCTCTGAAGGCTGCAGCCAATAACCTTCAGTGTGGCGCTGAAAGCTCCAGCTGAAGGCCACAGATCTTTCCAAGAGGAAGTGCGGCTCTTTGGAGTGGAGCCAGAACATCCAGACCCACCCGCAGAATCTGAGGACACACACGGATAAAAAATATCAAACACACCGATAGAAAATGTGAATTTCAGAACATTAGGATTACTTATTAAAATGGATCTATACACTGCATTTTATTCATTGTACAAAGAGTACAGCTAATGTTGCAACAGAAAAAACCCAGTGATGTGGAATGTGAGCAAAACAACCATGAAGATTAAATATGTCTAGAAAGGAAACAGCCATCTAAAGAAACATGAGTAGCTTTGGGTGGGTGAATATTTTCGACCAAGACATGTCATTTAAATCCCATATTAAACAGATTTCCAGAGTTTCCTTTTTTCACCTCAGGAATATCACCAAAATTAGAAACATTCTGTCCAGGAGTGATGCTGAAAAACTAGTCCATGCATTTGTTACTTCAAGGCTGGACTATTGTAATTCTTTACTATCAGGAAGTCCACAAAATGCAGTTCAAAGCCTTCAGCTGATCCAAAATGCTGCAGCAAGAGTTCTGATAAAAATCAACAAGAGGGATCATATGTCTCCAATTTTAGCTTCCCTTCATTGGCTTCTTGTTAAATCAAGAATAGAATTTAAAATTCTTCTTCTAACGTATAAAGCCCTTAATAATCAAGCTCCATCATATATCAGAGCTCTGATTACCCCGTATGTTCCTAACAGAGCACTTCGCTCTCAGACTGCAGGTCTGCTGGTGGTTCCTAGAGTCTCTAAAAGTAGAATGGGAGGCAGATCCTTTAGCTATCAGGCTCCTCTCCTGTGGAACCAACTCCCAGTTTTGGTCCGTGAGGCAGACACCCCGTCTACTTTTAAGACTAATCTTAAAACTTTCCTTTGTGACAAAGCTTATAGTTAGAGTGGCTCATGTTACCCTGAGCTACCTCTATAGTTATGCTGCTATAGGCTTAGGCTGCTGGAGGACATCAGGGTCTATTTCTCTCACTCTCTGCTGAGTTCTCCTACTGCTCTCCATTCTGCATTGCTTGTTATTCAAGCTCTTAACTTTTTGTTCTCTTTCATTTTTGTCTTAATAGAAGGTACACCTGGTCTGGCGTTCTGTTAGCTGTGACATCATCGGGGGGGCAGATCATCCTCTATTACCATCTAACATAGAAAGTACTCCTGGGTCAATGTGAGCTTCTGAGCTTTCTGTGTCTCTGCTCTGTCTTCTCTAAGCCCCAGTGGGTGGAGGCAGATGAGCGTTCACACTGAGCCTGGTTCTGGTTCTGCTGGAGGTTCTCCTCCCTGTTAAAGGGGAGTTTTCCTCTCCACTGTCGCTTCATGCATGCTCAGTATGAGGGATTGCTGCAAAGCCATCAACAATGCAGACGACTGTCCACTGTGGCTCTACGCTCTTTCAGGAGGAGTGAATGCTGCTTGGAGAGACTTGATGCAACCTGCTGGCTTTCCTTAGAGAGGAAACTTTCTCACCAACCTGGAGGATCTGATGGAAGCTGACTTTGGAAAGAGACTGGAGATGATGTGTTGTTAATTGGTGCCATTTAAATAAAACTGAATTTCAAATAATCCAGAAATCTCTGGCAAAAAAAAATAAATTAAATGCCTGTTAATCACCTATTTATTTAGGCCAGGTGTGCAGAGAAAAGTTATTTCAACTGCATAAATGTACTGAAACTAAAAGTAGATATTTTGTTAGATTATCCTACAGTGAAAGAATTTGAGGCTTTTTTAACATCGTTATGAGATGTGGAAATAATTGTGGATGGTGCTGTTCAACAGAAAAACTCCACAAGAATCATTTGGCATTAAAAAAAAGAAGGTAAAAATGATTTCCTAGCTTCTTCTCTGTGTTTGATTTAGACATTCCTGACCATTCATCTGTGCCTACGACATTTTAAACACCTGCAGGAAAACACATCACAGAAGATGTTTGGTGGCTCCGCAGTCAGAGGAGACGAGATAAAGCTGAAGAGGAAGCTGCTCTCATCTCCCAGCAAAGCTTTCCGTGTCCTCCAGCAGGTTTTTCTAAGCGGCACAGTCGCCTCTTGCAAATGTTCCTCCTGTTAGTGTCGGATCTGATAAAAGTGAGGGTACAGAGCATTTCAGCCGCGCGGCTTGCAGCGATAAGAGTCGGCTTCAAAAAAACGTGTTGAAACGTTTTTTTTTTCTTTTTTTAAAGGACTAAGGGAAAAGTCAGCTCAGTCGCACGGTAATCTGCAGCGCCGTCCACCGTGGGCCTTTGAGGGTCGAACTTTAGGTTTGACCTCCTGGCTATGAGCTCTGTGCCTCGGCTCAGGCAGGAACGGCGAGTTGACGGCGAACAGAAGAGCGGACAGTAACGGAGGGTCATGAGGCACGCTGGAGATAAAGACAGGATCAAACTGTAGCACCAAGATTAGTCCTGCAATAAAAGGAAATTCCTCCAACTTGTCTGATTTTCACAGCCGCCGTGTTGACCCTACAGAGATTTAACCCGGCTAATTATGTTCCAGTAGAACTCGCCTGTTTTCCCACTAAACGTCTTCTTCAGCTCTGCTGCACGTCTCATCTTCGCCGCTGCAAAGGCGTCTGCTTCTCCCTAAAATGACCAAAAACAATAATGAACATTCAGAGAAAAGTCTCTTCCATGTTGTTTAAGGTGTTAAACACAGTACGGCTGAACGAAAGGTCTACAGTTATCCGTTTTAATTATCTGTTGCTCTGCAGAGGATGTCAGTAAAAATGGCTCTGCGGTCTACCTGCTCAGTTAAACTACATTTCTGCTGCTTTGACTGATGGAGAAACAGGAAAATGTGCTGAAAAGCCAGTATTTAACAGCAAAGGCATCTGCACTGCAAAAACTGATCTAAAAACAAGTAAAATGTTCTTAAAGTTTGTCTTTTCGTCCTTGATTTGAGCCAGTAAATAAGATTATCTGCCAATGGAATGAGTATCTTTGCCCCTAAAATAAGATAATTAGACATCCTGCACTTGAAATAAGATGGAGATGAGTTGTTCCTATTTTAAGTGGAAAAATCTTATTCTATTGGCAAATCATCTTATTTACCTGCTCAAATCAAGGACAAATACACTCATTTAAAGAAAATTTTACTTATTTTTAGTTCTGTTTTTGCAGTGTACTTAAATGTTCATGTTTAAAAAGTAAAAAGATACAAAACTTCAGCGTCTTCTGCTGGAATTATTATTATTTTTTTCAATTTTATTGAGCAAAAATACAAGTAAGATTTACATTAAGATGTTAAGACATTTTAGTAGTGCTCAAAAGAAGTAGGTAGAAGTTCAAGAACTTATAAGAACCTACCCCAAATTACAATATTCACATCATGTGTAACATATGCAGTCTTTTGATAAAAGGAATTACAAATCAAAGCACAGTTACATAAATACGGTGTCATATTTTGAAATCAATTGTACAGAAGAAGATATCTAGCAGTACTTATTGAAAATGTTACAAATTATCACATTTAAATGTTTGGGTTACATGCATATTTTTTAAAGACAACATATTTATACCTGCTTTTAAATTGTCTTAGCATGGTACTCCTTTTTATTTCTATATCTAACCCATTCCACAACACAACTCCTGCTTGGCTTTTAACGCCACATCTTCAACACAAATTCTCCCCTCAAATTATAATTCTCTTCTCTACTGTTGAACATTTTTTGTATATTGCCAGGAAGTAGATCACGGCTTGCTTTGTGCACTACAGCAAAAGTTTTAAATTTGATTAACTCTTCGATTTTCATTATGTTCATGTAGGGCTGGGCGATATGGATTAAAAAATAAATCTCCGATTTTATCATACCAAATCCGGTTAATCGATTTTTTCCTCCTTTTTGTTTCATAAAAAGAAATTAAAGAAATTATTTTAAAACCTTGCTTTTATGTCAAGCATTTCGTCAGGGAGTTGACCTGAATTCAAAGTGCAACTAAAAACAAGCTGTGAAACATGCTTGTAAAACAAGATGGCAGCCGTGCCATTATAAACAATGAAAATATAACAAAACATTTGCTGCTAGTGGTATTACACATTGAGCTAAGAACAGGCTTCACTGCACTTGTGAACTTCAAACTAAGTTAAAAAAAAAGTAAATAAGTAAAGGAAGTACCTCGTATTATGGTAAAAAAAAGTTTCCACTTAACAATATTTTGACAATAATTTTGCCTAAACATGTATTCAGCATCACATGCTGTTCTCTTCATGGAAACCCAATGAGTGTATTGGCAAAATAAAATCCAGATTTTCCAAAAATGAAATCTTCAAGAACTGTAAATTCGAATTAATCGATTAAATCGATTTATCGCCCAGCCCTATGTTCATGACACAGACCGGCAAGTTATCAATTTTCTTTACGTTAAAATTATCCACAACCTGCTGTTAATTTATCCAAAAGAATCTCACTAAAATCTGCTAAAGTTAAAGAATCATGTAGAAAAAAAAAAAAAGGAAGAGTGTATCATTACCATATTAATTACTTCAGCCAGAGGATGACCTTTTCTATGAGCCTCGTTCTGCAGCTACTTCTGGGTCAGAACAAACTGACATATTCAGATTGTGTTCATGCACGCTGCCAAACGGCGTGATTACAACAGCAGCACGGCCGACTCTCACCCACCGCTGGCCTTCAGGTTGACCGGCCCGCCGGGAGAACCCCCCCCCACGTTTCTCCAGATGGCGCCGCTGCTGCCCGACCCGGGTTCTACATAGTCATAAGCAGCTGGTTGGTTGGGTGACGGCGAGGTCAGGTTTCCCAGAAGAAGAGTGAACAAAGCGGTGTTTCTGAGCGGTGGAGGGAGTTTAACGGATTCTCTCAGGACCCGAGCTTTCAGGGTGAGAAGTCAAACTAAAGCAGCGGCATCTCTTCATGTAAACCAGCTGCTCAGAGTTAAAGACAAGCAGGTCAACGTTTCTGCTAATAAGACTTTTGGAGGAGAAACAGAATCTGCCTCAAGTGAGCAGGCTCGGAAATTTTGAGGTTAGAAGTAAAACCGACTTTAAATAGTCGACGTCTCGCTGCTTTTTCAGTGTTCTGGTGGGTTTTTAAGTTATTACCCACTGAAGTACATAAATGGACAGCAGTGTGTGACAACCAGGGGGGGGGGGAAAAACAAAACAAGCCATGCTGTGTAAAATTATTAGATCGTCTCTAATTACTTTAGATTGTATTTTGGAAGCTGACAGATTTCCCTGCAATCAGGAATTAATCAATAGATCTGCAGGTTTTCTGAAGCGGGTTTAAAATCGTTGCTTTCACGTTTTCTATGTCTCATTTCACGTTTCTGCGCCTGAATCATTTTTATCTTTTATATTTATATTTTATGGGTCAGAAGGGGATTTGAACATTAAAGGTTTGAGCCAAAGTACCAGAGCCTTACCTAGAAATGTATAAACATGATTTACCTTCAGCTGAAAACAGAAGCAATGACTTTTTCTATTGCTGATTGATTAACTGAAACTTATTGTGTATACATCCTCATCTTTATTTTGGTACAGACCTAAGCAACTGCTCAGCTTAGTGATGGGTTTTAATCTCAGAACTGTACGCGTTCATCATCGTCATTCAGCTCCTCTTACTGTAACAGATTTAACGAGCAGCTATTGGCAGGTTAATTGGAGCTTTTTGATTGGGTAACGAGCCTACACTCTGCTGCTTTACAGATTCCCTAGTGTTGAGAATACTGGTCAGCTTCTTTTGCTTCCGCTTTCTTCAATTATCACATTTTATTTCCAATGGGAAATTAATGTTTCTTCTTAAGAGACAGAAATGTGTGGCAGCCATCTTTCAGCTGGTATTTGTACAGAAAGAGGAGCACTGAACAGAGAAAGCTGGACAAGTAAAACCAAAACGGCCTTTATCTACATTTATAATACCATTAGGAGGAGAGTCACAAATGAACAGAATGTGACAGTTTCTTAATTTCCTCTGGCACTCAGAGCATTAAACACCATCATGGTTGGGAACAGAGACCAAAGAAGAACTTTAAAGACCTTCAGAACTATTAACCAGGATGTTAGAGCGCTGCAGGCGGACTACAGGACACAATCTTGTCTAAATATGTAAAACTAAACAATAAATCACCACAAAACAGTGGCAGGGGTCATATCCACATTAGACAGTATAGCTTTGGGTAATTATCAGTTTACTGTACAGAAATCTTGGTATGCAGGTCATAATCTGTCTTATTTCATCAGGGTTTACTGAACTTAAGGTGGATCAGAACCAGCCAATGGAAAACGGGTCCAGTGGAACATTTTTAACCTTAAATCTTAGAAACCTGATAAACAGTGGTTAGTTACATGTGCACGAAAGGCTTCACCTACATGTGCAGAGTGACCTGGAGCGTGGTACTAAATTCTTATAGAGTTTCACCCCAAAGCACACTGCAAAAACGGAACCAAAAATAAGTAATATTTTGTTAAAATGAGAGCATTTGTCCTAGATATGAGCAGGTAAATAAGATGATCTGCCAATGGAATAAGATTTTTGCACTTAAAATAGGAACAACTCATCTCCATTTTATTTCAAGTGGAGGATATCTAATTACCTTATTCTAGGCGTCAAAATACTCATTTCATTGGCAGATATGTACCTGCTCAAATCACAAATTTTAAGAACATTTCACTTATTTTTAGATCTGTTTTTGCAGTGCAGGAACCGTGGGTCTAGATTTTAACATCGACAAACGGCATCATTCGTGGTTCTTTTCTGCATTAAAACCCAAATCACAGCGGAACGTTCCCGGGAAAGCGGCTCTTTCCAGGCGCCAAGCTCGGCCTGCCGCAGTATTCACAGCTGCAGGACTAAAGCATCAAATATGGAGCATTGTGGGGCGAGCTCGGGGTGTGGGGGGGCAAAGCCCCAGCACCCTGCAGTAGTCACGAATGTACGAGTGAAGTATGAAATATCCGACAGTGTTACGGTGGCGCTCTGGGTTCCAGGAGCAGGACCCTGGCAGATCAGGCTCAGCCAATCAGAACCATTCCACATCATTGGCCAGGGCCATCTCTTATCTGAGAGAAGTGGAGAGGCTTTCCCTTCTAATGCCACCCAGTTTGCTAGATCCCTCATCCTTTGCTTCAGCCCCCCCCCCCCCCTTTCATTCCCCAGCCTCACTCCTTCTACTCTCTCCATCAAGTGAAGCTCCCTCTTCTTTCGCTCATCTACTGCACTTCATCTGCTTCTATCGCTTTCCATTTTTCAGTCATGCACTTTTTCAGTTATTGGTTACGCATTGCTGGAGTGTGTGATAGGCCTCTACGCTGGGCTGGAGAAATGGGTCTGGTTGCACTATAGATCGGTGGCAAATTCTAATGAATGTGCGCGAGTGCATGGACGTGTGTCACCAGATAGAGCAAGAATGAAAGACAGAACAGTCGAGACTTCACTTCTCCTTCAAAAAAAAAAAAAAAAAGGGAGACAATCATGTTAGTTCCTGAGCTGTTAATCTTTGCATGTAGAAGAAGGTGAGAGTGTCTGATGGATGGGCGGGGGACGCCGCAGTGAAACGCCACAAATGGGAAAAGACACTAACTAGAGATGGGCCATCGCAGAGGAGGCCCCGCTTGAGAAAAACTGCAGATGAGTCTTTTTTTTTAAAAAGAGGCTGAGCTGCAGCTGCCATCCGCGACAGGAAAGCAGCCGCCTGAAGAAAAGCCGAAGCAGAAAGCCTCCCAAGAAGCAGACAGTCGCTGCACGCACAGAATTTCATGTATTCCAGTCAAAAGCTATTATTCCACGTGTGCGTCTAATCTTCTTAAAGGTTATGTGGACAAGTTATGTTTTGAATGTTGAATATCAGCGAGATGCACCCCGGGCATCACACAGCATATTAAAACTGGATTCCCAGTCAGTCAGAGCTCGCCTAAGGACGTGCGCCACTCCAGCAACATCCCTCATGTCACCCCCCCCCCCCTCCATACTCAAATCAACAACAAATTCCCATTTATTTATGCTTGCACCATCACAGCGGCAAATTGCTTTGTAAATGGCACAGTTCCCTCAGCCTCTTCTGTAAATACAATGTCACTGGCGATGTTAATAATCCTTTTGTTTGCTTGACCAGGAGCTCTCCAACGCCGCCCGTTTCCTTGATTCAATTACTCCAGTTTGGGGAGTGGGGAGAATGGGGGCTGCACCTTAAAGCCGTCCATGTTAATGACATTCAAATTGATCACTGCCACATGTTGCTGTGGTGTGGCCCACTTAAAAGCCGGGGTAATGAAAAGAGGAGCTCTCCATTATGGAGAGCATAACTAAACATGACACCACCTCGCAGAAATTACAAGGCGCCCCGCCGCCTGCAAGCACTCCGGCTTAGATGCAGCCGAGCCGGAAGAAGCCTGGATACGACAATCGTCTCAGAACAGAAACTAAAAATTAAACTTGGCTAGAATAAAGGTCCCTTCAGCAAGGTGGGTTAGACGGCAACGCTGCAATGTCTTTAGTTGCAAAAGATGCTGGTATGCTGAAGGAAAACTCTTCGTTTAGAAATACAAATGTGAAAAGTGTGGCAGGCATTTCTAATCTACCCTTTTGGAAGTCAGCCCACAGGACAACTATTAGTGCACAACAGAAGTCTGGAGAGCGCCAGAAATAAAGCCGTTTGCTGCAGTCTGTCACCATCTGTGCAGGACGTAGCTACTGCTAAGGGTCAGATGAGACGGCATTGTGCATCACTCTGGACATCCATGCCCAGTGTGATGCATGGTGGGGACAGCATCATGCTGTGGGGACACCGTCTTTCTGAAGGAAGGGAAGCAGCTGGTGGGAAGATGGAGCTAAATGCAGGACAATCCTGCAGGAGAACCTGAGACTGAGGTTCTTCCAGGACGAGAACCAGCCTGAACATGCAGCGATAATATGAGATGGTTCAAAGTCGAATGGCCTAGTCAAAGTCCAGATCTATGCTTCACAGACCTGCTTTAGAGTAAAACATGTATATAAATGATCAACCTTTACTCTGCTGTGCACTACATTAGGTCTGTCACATAAAATACTGCAGTTTATGGTTCTAATCCAATAAAATACTGAAAGATCAAAGGCCATGAATACTATTGAAAAGCACTCTATTCAGCTACAATAATACGACTGAACAGATAATGAGCCTATAGCAAATATAAAGGACCCAGAGGGAGAAGAAGCTTTGGAGTTCATGGGTCAGGGTGGCCTAGTTAAAGTCCAGAGCTAAAAACAACAGTGATAAGAATTGAAAAAATGATGCCAAGAAAAAAAATATTGATTTAGGGGGAGTGAAAATAAATAAATAAATTATTTATATATATATATATATATATATATATATATATATATATATATATATATATATATATATATATATATATATATATATATATATATACACACACACATATATACACACACACATTATATTTTCTTTGATTTTATATATAAACAGCAAAAACATTTCCCTTCCAGTTCACAGTTGTGCATTACTTGGCGTTGGGCAATCAGACGATCCCCCAAATTACATCTAAGTTTGCATGAATGTGCCAAATTGTGTCCAGGGGTGTGAATACTTCTGCATATTGCTGTAAAGCTACTTGCAGACGTGTTTGCCTGGAGGCGGGGTGCCGAGGGCAGGGAGGCATGTAGAAGTTGAGTGGAGTTAATGCAGACACAGGTGCAGAGCAGCATGACGATGCATGCATGGCAGCAAATAACTTAAATGAGTCTTCAGGGGGAAATATTAAAGCTGCCAGAAAACGGCTCCTCGCCTTATTTTCATTATACCTAATGGGCTCTTGTTTCCCCGCAGGGAAGCAGAGGGAAACCAAAAGCTGCCGATTTAATTTAGCTTTTATCGACCACCGTGGTGAAGTTATCATCTTTACCTGGTGTTTTATGTCATCCTGCTTATTTAAGCTTCTTGCCTTCAAAGATAAAAAAACACTTCTAGTTTTATTGATTTATAATTTTTATTCCTATGAACTATCCAAACTTTACCTTATTAGATGAAGAAAAATGAAAAAGAAATGTAGCTCTTATTGGAAAATAGGAACCAGGTCAACAACAACGACCAAAACAACATTTCTTGTGTAATTTTTTTTTTTTTTTGTAAAATATTTACAGAATGAAACTATTTTCATGTCAGGTTGATGATCTAAAAGCCGTTAATATCCAAGGCGTTAAAAGGAAATTCACGTCTTTTACACGTTAAAGGGTGAAACAGACATTCAGAAGATAAGACGACATGCAATCATTCATAACCCTGACTGATTGGGATTTAAATTCATCTTAATTTTACCAAAATGTTTCTTCTGAGGAAGAGAAATATTAACGTTTGGCCCGGCCAGAGTCCAGACTAGAACCCAAGACAACCTGTGGATAAAGTCTTCCAGCCTCATTTCTTGCCCAGCAATAATAATATAAAACATTTGGCTTTCCTTTTTTTGTTAAAATATACAAAATAAATGTAAAATCTTTTTAATTATTTTACTATCCTTAACAGACATAATTTCCTGTCAGAAAAACATCCTGGCTGAATGAAAATGAGTTTAAATCTATAAATGCCTCGCAGTACAAGTCATTTCAGGCTCATTTGTGTTATTTAATGCAGAGTGAACACTTTTCTGAAACTCAGTTTAAAATATTGTTTTTTTAATCAATCTTATGCAATTAAATTTTTTGTAGACACTTGAGTTTTCATTATCTATAAGCCATAATCTTCAAAATTACAGGTTTTAAAGGCTTGAAAGATTTCACTCTATGGGCAATAAATACATATATTGAGAATTTTACTTTCTAAAGTGACAGAATATTGAATTTATCGCATTTTTTAAGTCTGTAGATTCCTTAAACTCTAGAAAAAAAAACTTTGCATAGACACCTCTGAGATATTTCTCTCATTTCTTGATAATTATCTTCTTCAGAACAGTCATTGGCAAGTTGAAACAGAATCTTCCATAAAGTCGTTCTTAATCTTTAAAATCACACATTTAATCACGTTCAGGATTTAATGTTCTGTCTGCTTCCATGTTTATCACTAAAGGCATCGTTGCCAGGCGGTCATCTTCATAAAGTCTTCGCTGATGTTTTTCCCACCTTGAGCTACAACTTTCTCTGAATGTTAAATTTTTGAGTGATTAGTTTGATCTTTCCTACTGAAAAACCAAAGATTCTTCTGTGCTTCAGCTTTTCTTTTGCACAAGGCCTCAGATTACAAAAAAAGACAACTTTTAAATGAATCTATTGGACATTTAGAAACAAAACTGCGTCTCTTTCTTATAAGCAATGCTAAACATTTTAAACTTTTAGATAATGATTAAAAAAAAAATTAAAGTTGGTGCAAATCATGTTTGGAAAACAACCTGAATCAGGTGCAGAGTTGTAAAACAAAAAAAATTTAAAAACAAGAATCCGTCAGACGTCTGAACCATCCAGGCAGTAGTTATTGTAGAGTACAAGGAGCCACAGAATTTAAGCTCTGACGTCAAAACAGCAATGAGACGCTGAAACTGCTCCATGACTGAAACAGGATCCTGGAGAGAAGGAAATAAAACAAGCTTCTTCTGCAGGGAGCCTGAACTCAGGCTTAGAGCTCTGGATAAAAGCATCATCCTCCGTATTCAAAGCAATCAGCTGAGGCCGTTCTAGTTTCTAATCATTAAGGCACCTTTTTCATGCAGGAAGAGTCGGGCGTTGTGCAATTTGCAACTCTTTATTTTATTGTTAAACATCCATTAACCTTTTGCCTCAAATCACCACTTGACAAATGTGCCACATGTTTGTCACCGACGCCTGTTGATGCATATTCAACACATACCAAACTGGTACAAACTTTTCTAAACAAACCAACAACCTCCCAGTTGCACCGGTTCTGTCCCCTTCAGACAGAACATCCCCCAAGCTGCTGACTAAGTCTCAGTTAAATGCTGTAATTACTGTAGCTGGACTAACGAGCCTGGTAATGCACTGGTCAATAGCAGCCTGAGGGCTAAAGGGGACGCACCAGCAACCGTTTATTTTAAGTCACAGAGAGAGACAACCTTCACAGAGACAATGTCCCCCGTAGGAGAAAACAAAACAAGCAGGTCACTTTTCAACTTTAATTCTTCCCGGACCAAGAGACAGATGAGGAGAATCCTCCGTTCCCAGATGGGAAGGGTCCGTGAGCCTCCATTTAATAAAATGGCATTACCTCCAATGGTGTTCAGCCAATCACAAACCCATCCAGCCATCATGTGATGTGTAGGAAATATAGCCCATCTCATAAAGTACTTTTACATCACAGCGCGCCCGATGAGAGCAATATCATCACATTTATGAGAAAATAATGATTTCTTCTTGGAATTTATGAGCATCTAGTAGAGAAAAGGCTTCATAAGAATTATATCAGTATGAAGGAAGAGGAGGAAGACGAGAGAAGAGGAATCCCTCCCTTTAATTTGTTTTCCCCCTCAAGGGAATAAATACAGCTCTGTAATATCAGGCATAAAAGTCAGTCTTGTCGACGAAGAATAGGCCAATTAGTTGAGCTACGACGAGATGAAACGGAGGAATCAAAGCAGATCAATGAGGGAGATTCACTCCTGCTCTGCAGCACCAATCAATACGAGCTCGGAGACATGGACGTGATTAGAGATCGCTGGGTCACAGCTAAAGTGTTCATAATCAAGAGGCAAACTTTCATAAGTGCAGCGCGCGGCGAGGGCTCGCAACAACGAGTCCATCATCTGCCATGGCAGCAAAATTACTTCAGAGCCGCTGCTGAAAGAGCAAATACTACGGGAGACTTTTACGGCTTTATTTAGACGGCAGCGGAGAGGAGCTCTTGGTCACGGGGCGTTTAATGATCAACCGTTTTTAATTTCATGAAAATCTGCGTGTACTTTGTAAATAAAGAGCCGATATGTTGAGAGAAAAGCTCTCATTACACGGAGATGCATTATTAAATCCCTTAAATCAGATAAAGTGGGAAACTGGAAGATTTTGTTGAATTAAATTCTAATTTTCCCAATTTATCGACTCTGTAATTGTCTAATATGTCCAAAAACATCCATAAAGCTGCTGATGTGTTTCTACTAGTCCAGTGGAGGCCAGTTTCAGGCCTCAAACCAGATTTCAGGACGTAGAAAATTACTTGATTTTTTTTTTTAATTATTCCTTCTTTTATTGCTTATGCTTTTAGATAATGAGGGAAAGTAAAACAATATGTGGAGGATTTAAGGGGCACAGGATCTAAATGCTTTTCACTAATTATAAGTGCCAAAATTTGTGGGCAAATGTAACTTTTTTAATTCCATTTTGAGATTTTTTTTGTGTTTCTAGTTTTCAATTTAAGGAAATATTTTTATTTCAGTTAAATAATTTGCTATCATGCATTTGTTGATGTAAATAAGATGTTTTATGCATTTCTTTTTATCCCAATGCTCACCTCATCTGACCCTGAAGCATGTCATCTCTGCAGCGTCGCTCTGTTGGTCCGACAAACCTGAGAAAACACCGTTAGATGAAACTTTTGTGAATCCTCTTTTTCTTGGAATATTTTTAAAGGTTTTCATTTCTTTTTGGATTAAACCCAGTGTGACATAATTTCCTGAGCGCTGGTGACCTGACTGATAGCTTGATGGACATTTAGTGCCACAACAGACAATGATCCTGATAAATAATAATCTTGAGGGCAACACATTGGTTAGTAATTTTATTTATTTATTTGGTACGCCAAAAATGAGATTTTAAAGTATTTTACTGCACTTGAGTAAAAATGAGCAGGACAAACTGTCCCTGTAAGGAAAATAACAGATATTATTAAAGCAAACTGTAATCAATAACCTCATATAAGCATGCTGCCAAACCAAAATTGACCTGATGCTGTAGGAACTTTCTGGTTTTCAGCCAAAAGTAAAATAAAAACCACATTTGTTCCATTTTAACCAATGAAGGAGGGCATAAGGACATAAACAGATGCAGATAAAAGTTGATTAGAAACATTAAATACCCGACATGTCCAGGAACCCAGACGTCCACAAATATAGAGGACAAAAAAACTCTAAAAAAAAAAGTAATATAATGTATTAGGTAAAGCAAAAACCAGGACTATTGGGATAAGGCTGTGAACTCACCAGGAATAGCGTGTAACTGAGGAAGTGATTAGCTGGCACAGAGCAGGTGTGATGATGAGCCAATTAGGAGCAGGTGTGCAGGAGAGCAGAGAACCTAACGAGGAACCTAAGGAGGAGTACGGTGTTCCCTGTGCAGCGCTGCAAGCCGCAGGGTTCCTCATCCTGCTTGACAAACATACTTCAGTACACTTCAGCATAACTATGCACCAAGTAGCTCCGGTTATATATCACTATAAATACCAGCAGGACAGACCCGAAAGGAAAACAGCATGATTTTACCGTCTGTGGATAAAAACATCATTCATCCACAGAACACAGACTTTACATTTTAATGGAGAAACTTTAGTATCCGGCTCTTGTTTTTGTTGTATCCTCGCTCACTGCTGGCTGAAATCCAGCCTCACTTTTATTATTTTTTATTGTGGGTTTGTTACAACAGGGTTTTATATTGTATTCTTCTTTTTAAATCTCTCCAAATCTTCTGCTCAGGATGATAAGCAGACAGAGTTTATTGATGTCCAGCTTTCAAATGACGGCAATATTTCATGGAAACATGAGAAATACTCGTTTTTTTTTGGACTCATGACAGCAACGATTTTGCAAATCACAAAAGGTTTCAATGAAGCAGTAATCAGCGTCTAATAATTCAGTCCATCTTTGACTTGTCCTCATATTAACTGCCAAACAAGCTGTGGCCCAATGGTTTTTATTTTCTATTTTTAATCTCAGTTAATCAGTTTTAAAGGAATTTTTCCGTGTTTATTTTATCCAGCTTGTTTGCATCATGATAGAAGTGGAGGAATATAAATACTTCCATGTTCACCTGGAGAAAACAAACTGGACTGGAGACGCATGTGAAGCTTCCTGTGAGAAGGTACAGAGCAGACTGGACCTCCTGAAGCAGCTCAGGTCCTTCAGGGTTAGCAGCTAGATGTCAACCAGTGACCTAAAAGAGACAAACAAGCTAATTAAGATGGCTGGTTCTGTCCTGGGGACTCCTCTAGAACCTTTGGAGATGATTGTGCTTCATATATGAAGAACATGGATAACCCTGAAGAGTGTCTTCAGTCAGAGCCGCTGTAAGACAGACCTCTACAGGAGATCTTCCTGCCCAGAGCCATCAGCATCTAAAAAATTACAACAATATTTATGAAAATATTTATTTATATTTATAAATGTGTGAAAAAACTGCACCAACCGCTTCATTATCCATTATTGTAGATCTTTGAAGGTAAGAAACACCTCAGAAAAGTTTATATATGTGAGCTGCTTTAACAAACAAGGCAAGGCAGGGCAAGGCAACGCAAATTTATTTATATAGCACAATTCAGTACAGAGACAATGCAAAGTGCTTTACATGATTAAAATATAGGAAAATAAAACAGAATACAAGCAAGTAGGGATAGAAAGTAGAAACAAAAAAGAACATTAAAAACAGTAGAACAGTTTAAATAGAACAGTCAAAGGCAATTTTAAACAAATGTGTAGTAGTTAGAAGTTAGTTTTCAAGATGCAACAACTGAAAATTATATTTAGTGGAAATTTATTTCTTTTAAATCTTTACTCTTTTGTTGTCTTGTTGAAACCTAGAAAGAGAAACAAACTCCATAAACTAAAGTTACTAGCATGTCAACGCTAGCATTACGTTGAGGTACGCAGGCATTAGCATGCCAACGCTTTGTTGGCAGGGTTAGCGGTGTTTATGACTACAGAATTTATGATTTTGATAGATCATAACAACCTCTGAGCACTTTTTAACAGTGAAAACAGTTTGTTTTATGTTATTCCTTACAATGAATGACTCAATAAATTGCTTATTTTATTTCTTAATTGTTGATTTGCAGAAATTAATGAAACTATATTACCGATTAGCATGCTAATGATACATTAGCAGGCTTCGCTTTTGGGGTCACAAATTATATTTAATTTAAAAGATGAGGGGTTTAAAGGACATCAGTGTATTTTTACTGTATCATTGGACAAGAGTGGAAACGGTTTCATGTACATTTCAATCTTTAAAAGGATTCACTCCCTGCACTGCTTATATTTCCAGTCAGTAGTTAGTGTTTATTTCATTAAATTCAGCTTGCAGAAACTTTTAATTGATGCGTTGCAATGTGACACGAGCAACATTGTCTTTCTACAATTTTTCTCTCTCCTCACATTATGTTTTTAGTGTTTTTGTTGCAGAATCAAGCCCAAGATTAGCATCAAAACTGTCACTTGGTTCCTTAAAAGCGATGAATGTGAAAAGACTCTTTCCAATTATCCAGTATTTCTTGCCCAAATTTATTCTCGGCAAAGTTAGAGAAGCTCATTATCAACATATATAGAGGGTAATAGGACACTAAAACCCAGCGTAACAAGAGGAAAATATATTCAAGCACACTTGTGTGGAACCCAATCAAAATGTCTCATTAGAATGATTTCGGCTTAATGGTTTCCCGCAGAAATTGATCAATTAAACACTGTCATGAAACAAACTGCGTCGCATCCATCATGGCGACCAGTATCCAGTTTTGAATAAGTAGTGACCAGACACATCAGCAAACCAATTAATCAGTGTGACCCAACGAGATGACGTCCCTTCGCCAGGGTTCACACTCGGCCCACTCAGTCCATTTAGTAGCTAACAGCTGACTGAAGAGGTGAAACCAGGCTATTATAATGTAATTATGATGTCAACTTCCATTGCATTGAGTAAAGTAAGGGTCTGGGGAAGCGGCACTGGACCTCCGGCTCCCTCCGGCCACTTGTCATCAAGTGTTTCACACCGGTCAAACACGAATTCTCTCTCAGTGGCTCTAAAGCACCTTTCCCCCTTTTTTTCCTGCTGCTCAGCATCTGTCCCCTGGGTGTGGGCTCTCGTCCAATCACACACAGCATAAATCCATAACTTGTGCTCTCCCTTTGGCCCCCAGGAAAACACAATAAACTGTGCTCATCTTTTATGCATGATTTTTCTCTGTCTCTGTAGCGAGCTTCACTCTTGGTGCGTATCAATCATCACCCGGATGCTGCGGGGCAAGTGAAACATAGGCGGGAAGAAAGAGCGACGGCGGGTACACAACATACACGGTTGCACAACAAGGCGAAATGAAGAGTCCTGTTTCTGCCTCTACTCACTTGGATTTCTATTTCAATTTTACCTGATGCCTTTTTTTCTTCCTTCCTCTTCATTCAATCTTGTATTTGTTCTCGCCCCGTTCTCAGATCGCTCTTTGCAGAGTTAAAAAAAAACAAAAACAGCTCAGACTGACCTGCTCATCTCTCAGTGCATCTACAGCAGGAGGACAGATGCATGTTTGTGTTTTAAAGAGACACTTTTTCCCTGGGGCTAAAGGAAGTCAAAGCTGAGGGCACGATCTTCCTCCTCCTACTCACTTCAGTGTGGTATGCTCTGCAAACATATGCAGAATGGGTCTGCACGGGCTTCATTGGCATGCTAAGATATTCACAGACAGTCAGAGCACAGCTGGCTCATTGTGGGAGAGGGCAGCGGTTAGACCTGACATGCAACCCGACGGCAGAAAATAAATGACTCCCTGTAGCTGCAGAACATTACCTGTTCAGGGTTCAATAATAATTCTGTTTATGGAGAACGTTCTTCTGCACAAGTGTTTCCAGGAGGTACGTCGATAAAACACAAGAGGAGGACGTTATTGGCTTTCAAGAAGCGGTGAATTACACCATCAAATATTCAGGCAGGTTACTAAGTTGAGCATCAGAGAAGTATGTTATCAAAGAAAGCACATTATGTTCTTGTTGAAATGCCACTTTATTAGGTACACCTGCTCGGTAACTCAAATAGCGGCAGCAGTTTTGCATATTTAGGCATCTAGATGTGATGAAGTTCAAACTGCACCAGATTTTGGTTGGGGTGGGGGTCTGCTGGGATCATCACCCACAACCGTCTCTCAGGTTTGCAGACAATGGTCTGAAGAAGAGTGAGCAGCAGCTGTCTGAAGGAAAATGTGTGTTTGAGGTCAGAGGAGATTAAACGGGCTGCTTTCTGGTGGTAAACAGGTATCTGGTTCCAACTCAGGTCTGCAGATCACCATCTCTGAAACAACAACATGTGGAGAGTTTGGTGTAAACAACCTGAAAGCTTGGATCCATCCTGCCTCGTACCAACAGATCAGGCTGAAGTTGGTGGTGGTGTCATGGTATGGGGACAATGGGCAGCAAATTATCATCAGACCTGATCATATGCTATTTTCTCTATAATCTTACTTCAGAAGATTGCTACCTGCAGAGCTTCCTCTGCAGGTAGCAATCTTTTTGGTCGGCTATTTTGACTTGAGAATGGTTCTTTGTTGTTATTAATCAAAAAGGATAATCTTTGCTTTCTTTGTAATGGAAAGATGCTTTTCCTTAAAGTTGTATTACTGATATGAAAAACAGGCAGTGCAATGAAATCTACCACCAACTTTAACAATTTGATTTCAATGTTGTCGGTACCATAGAGTTTATCTTTACTTTCTTGTAAAACATTTTTTTATCATGATCTTCTTTGAATTCAACAAATCTGAACGTACAGTTCTCAGCTTACATTATATTGTTACATTTTAGTTCATATGAAATATGTTCTTCTTGTCTGAACTTCATGGCATTTCTCAGTTTTAGAAATTAGTTTTAAAAAAAATCTTCTTTAGTTTAGAGAGATTAAAAATGTAAGAGCTTGCCTTGTTTTTCTTCCCATTAATTAATTTAATGTACCCCATAATTTTACATTATCTAGCTTAGATTAATTTATATTTTTTGATAATATAGATGTTTATTTTATTTTTATTTACTTTGGTTACATAATTTCATAATTTACAATAGTCACTTCATTTTTCTGAACTATTTGTTGTTATTGCTTCTCTTTTGAGTTTATCCCTTTGTTTTAATAACTTCCTTAAGGCCTTATCCAACCGAGTCACCTGTAGGATGTGACGGAGCCGAAGAATCTCATCGTGGATGAAGCTATCATGTAAATATGGACCAACATCTCTGAAAAATTACTTTTTAAGGCAGTGTTGAGGGGGGAAAGGGGGTTTCTGACCTGATGAAGTTGCTAACGATTGTAAATGATTTGGTCTTTAAGATGACTTAAAATATTAAAAAACTGTGCAAAAGTACAGACCACAGAGTCCATCAAGTTTTTACTTCTAAAGTTCTATGCAAATATGGATCCTGCTACAGATAACTGGGTAAGCTTCTTATATTTGATTCTTATATTTGATTCTTATATTTGATTCTTATATCTGATATATATATATATATATATATATATATATATATATATATATATATATATATATATATATATATATACTACCTTTAAACATGAACAATTTAGGAAGGGCAAGAATACCGCCTGACTCTGCCCCAAACAAATAACGATCAAGCAATCATGTCAAACATTGGATCAAACTAACTACAACACTTGCTAATAAAACTCAACTCAAATGACAGCTAATCAAATTAAGGTGTTCTCATAGCATCCATTCATGTCCTTTAAGCTCAGGAGTAGATCTGTGATAATGTGAGGCGGTTCTTTCCCAAAGCTCTTGGGAATCTTGTGGGGTCATGACCTCTGATCATGATAATGATCAGATAATATCATTATAATCAGATAATATATGTCTAAATTCACACAGAATAGGTTCACCAGACACCAAATCAGACTTTTTTCACGGCCACATCAGTCCCCAGACCGGATTGAAAGCCTCTGGACTAAACTGAAGAGAGGAGAAAAGGGTCTAAATGTCTCTCTGTATGCTCCAACCTTGTGAATTGTTAGAGGAGAAGGCTAAGTGCCGTCCTGCTGGCAAAATACAAACCCAGGGTTTTACTGGAGATTTGGTCAAAAACAATAATTTAGTGCTAAATTATGCTTTTTGCAATAAAATACACATTTTAGGGCTTTTCCACTTTTTAACCAGGGATGGCTATAAGTACGGGTGGTGCTGTAAGAGCTTTATTTAAACAGAGAAAGGCGTCCATGTGTAGCTTGCATAGAACGACTGATATCTGAATGTAGCTCATAATGTGCAGTTCTACATCTACTGAACGTCAGAGAGGTCAGGTGTCTGCAAAGAGCATAAATTACTTCTAGAGACAAAAAAACTCTGCAGCTACAGGTGGTCCCCCCTGCTGTTGACCTGTAAGTGACACACAAGTACCCGCCGACACTGGCAAGGACATGCATACTGAACCAAATGGAAATAATTACACCAGCAGCACACCCGGGGTGAACTTTGTCATTCCGGCTTGAATGTATAACATAATTGACTCCAGTTTACTGCTAAGATCTTTCCTTTTATTAAATGTGCCATGTTCAAGGTTGCATACAGTATATACTGGAATATATTCAAGCAGCCAATCACTAAGAGCTGCTGAAGCCTTCGTCTCAGCCAGAAAAGCTTTCAGTTTTTCACAGTTTTCACTTCCTCTGACTGCACTGCCATCCCAACATGACAGGCGTTCTCTAAACACGACTTTCACAGCACCGTTCTGGGCCAGGTCCTATTTTATTTTCTTAAATGTACTTTTGGTCATTTCAGTCTCCAGCTATATCATACGGAGGTCATTTTGAGGGTTCTTTGAAATAAAGTTGAATCTTATAATTCATTTTCTGGTCAGACATTCTAGGTTTTAGTGTTTTTGTGCAACCTGGCTGGGATTAAAGGTTTTCTACATCTGTTCTAATTCAGAGGGGCTTAGGTGAGTATAAAAATGTAAGCTTTTTCATTGACTAAAAGAAATAAGGCCTGGCAAGATTAAACTGACACTGTGATTGTGATAGATGTCGTCTTAGTTGTTGATTATGAGAATATTGTGATGTTGCAGAGGCCTAAATGTTATCATTTGCTGGATTTAAAGGCTGCATCAGAAGTGGCGTCATTTTGTGAACTTGAAAGAACGATCTAACAGTTGTGCTCTTTTCTTTCTTTTGTCATCAGACACATCATTTTGTCAACAACATGCCTGAGATATTTTGAAGGTAACTTCAATAAGAACTTTATTGGCATGTTGTAGCTGTTTCATTTATTTCATTAGTCATGTTTAGTCTGTTATCCTCCAAAGTAAACTAGCTTTAGCTAACAGTTCACTTGCTGCATGTAACGTTCTGCTCTAATTAATCTAGCTAGCAGCAAAACACTAAGGTTGATTTTTAACAAACACCTAAATGCCTCTGTGATTGTCCTGTTTTGCCTTCTCTTCTTTTCTTCCCTGAGCAGTGACAGCTTTGGCCTTTTTGACATGATTCCAGCTTAACTTCTTGCCTCTAAACAGACTGTGGAGTGGTTGGTATGTGCGTAGCGTCAGTAGCATCCCTGTCTGAGGCGCGCTGTCTAGCTAGCAGTGGCGCGCCCCCTGCTCAAAGAGTACCTCAGGAGTAATATGCTTTATATAAGTCACACTGGGTTTTAGTAATTTCACAACATAATAGTATATAAGGTAGAAATGGTTGTCAGCTGTTAGAATGAAAGGAAACAACTAAATAAATGATAAATAATGGCCATCACTGCGTCCCTAGCCTTTGCATATGCTGCCTGCAGTCAGAGCTGACTCCCATTATAGTTCAGGATAAATTACTTTTAAACTTTAAGACTTACACGGCAATGGAAGCTTATGAGAAAAATATTCCATCCCTCTGTTCCAAGACTGCAGCATTTTAGAAAAAACGGTAAGTTGGGAAGCACCTCCAGCTAAAGAAACCAGCAACCTGCTCTGTTACCTCTACCTTGTAAACAGTATAAATCAACAAGCTCGAATAATAAGCAGACCTGTCAACACTGCTGGAAGCCTGGAACACAGTGCTGAGCGTTTCTGGAGGTCTTATTTTCCCTCTGTCATCAGATTCTTTAACAAACGTGCAATAAATCATGACTTTTAGGGTTACTTATTATTATAACATCAATAATAGCAATATTGTTATATTTAATGTGCACCATTTATGAATTAAAAAGTGTAAAGAAACATACGTTTCCTCATTGCTATGTAGAAACAAGTTTTTCCTAATTTATACATACCGGTTAAATGATGATTATAGGCCTGTAATAATAGAATTAGCTGTAATTTTACGCGGTTTAGCGAGTTTCTTCCTTGCGTTGATCCGTTGGGCGAGATGAGAGGACAGCCTCTGCTACCTTTCTGTTAATACGGCTCATTTTGAGGCCTCAAACATTTCAACCAATGTTTAAGCTGTTGTACAGTTTATTCTGTAGTTCTTGATTGAAAAGCAACAGTGTAGTTAATAGTCATTTATTTAATAACAGATATGACTTTACATTGGTAGTTGTGCAATTCATCTTTTTCCTAAATGTGAAATACTTTTAATTGTTTTACAAAAAAAGTTCAGAACTTCCTCCAGTTGTGCAGTGAGATTTATGTCTTTATCAATGTGCCATTGTGCACATATTTTCACATGTGTGTTTGTATTGGTATAATTTAACAATGCCCTAAATTTTATATTATTTTATTTTTTGTTTTATTTATGTCAAAAAAATGTATTTGTATTTTCTATCTTTAACTTGCACAGTATTAAGTTGTTCATCCAGTGCGCCACACAGGCTAGGACCGGCCCTGTGCATCAGCATACAAGGCAAGAAGGCAACAGCATGACGACAGCTTTTAATATGCTCTTTAAGAATTTATGAAGAAAAAAATGCTTTTATGCAGGTAAAGTGAATTCTTGTCTTAATAAAACCAGATGCTCAAACAGACCTGGAGCTGCTTGATTGAAAAGAGCCAACAATATTCTCTAAGTAGCTCACTTTGTTTCTCTGCTCACATGTTTCAAATGGATTGAATTGACCTATTCTCATGGAACGTTTAAATTAGTCATTAATGTATAGGTTATAGAAATAAGGAAAGTCAGAGTGTACAACGGACTCAAAGATTTATATAGCAGCTCACTGATCAAACACCAGCATTTACATGTCATTCATTTGAAGCTTTGATAATGTTTTAGATTCATTTCTTAAGTTATTAAATGAAAAGATTAAATCATTGAATTAACCTGAGACACAAACATCATTTAAAATCATCTCGTAATTTCAAGCAGGAGAAAATGCCAGACACCTACTCACTGCATTCATTTCTCTGCGTTTAATGTCTGAGAGCTGCAGAAAGGCATCCACATTTACCACATACAGAACTGTTATTTTCCACACAGCTAATTTTTGACAAGTATTTAGGAGAAAAGTTCTTTTAGAAGAAAGCCTGTGCTTTGCATAACCACCCCTGGCATGCAGGTGCTCATTATTCTGATCCACACCCCTACAGGCCAATCCATCGCAAACAATCAGTCAATCAAATGCTCTTTTTGTCATGCTTTTAACCGAACGATTCGTCACCCTTCACCTGCCGTTTCACTGTGCCGCGCACAGCAGGAATGCAGATACAAAACAAAATGTTTTGCACTTCTAATGGAACAGCGCGAAGCTGAGGTGTTTAAAAGCCTCCGTGTAACAGCAGCAAGTGTGTTGGCAGGTACTGAGTGGCGGCCGCAGGGAGGCCGAGATTACAGAGTAAAGCCGTCCTCTTCGTCCCTCAAGTAATAACAGTGAAATGAGACTGACATTTCACTCTGGAAGAAACGCACACACGCACACGCACACACACGCACACACACACACACACACGCACACACACACAGTGGGCGGAGAGAGCAAAGGTCCAGCACAAAGACAGAGCAGGAAATGGTCCACATCCACAAATGATGGAGAGAGAAGAAGGAACTGTTACAAAAGGCACAAAATGACAGAGGAGGAGAAAATTCAAAGATAAACAAGATTTTAATCTCTTAAATAGTTAAATAAAACTTGCATTGAATTAGAGTCCAGAGGTTTTAAACCAACTGTAAGTTGTTGTTACAGATGTTCTGACACTATAAAAACATCTTCACATCCTGAGTATCTGAAAATCTGGTTTTTGAGTATTTCAAGCAAGCTGTGTGGGTTAGAGAAAGTCAAAGTTCTGCCTTTATTTCTTTACATTCCACCTTTAAAATAAGAACATACTAATGAAAAGGCCCAACATGTGTTGAAAGTATGGTTAATATTAGCCCATTTGATAGTTTCTAAAGATTTTTATAGGGTTTTTGTTTAGAAAGCAACTCGTTATTTTCTGTCTTTTCAGAAAAAAATTACTCAGAGGGAACATGCACTTTTTTGTTACAGTTTTTGCAAATGTATAATATTTCATAGGATCTCCCTTTTCCATCAGTTTCAAACACTCCAGTTTAATTCTCATTTCCACATCTCAACTCACTGCCCTCAGGAGCAGGGAAGTCCACGCTCACGAATATCCTGAGGGAGTGGTGAGTGAGACAGGTGTAAACAGGTGGAGTATCAGGTGGAATGAATTGGCCTAATTAGTGGCTACAGGTGCAACAGATAAACTGACGGTGAAGGTGTAAGAGTGGAGCATGGAGGGGAGAAAGATCGGCCACAAAAACCGCACATCATGGCAGACCCTTAAGGTGTGTTCACACTGGTGCAACAATGTCGCTACTTTTGCAAGCCAGAAATACAGAAACACCACGGCGCCATCTAGTGACGCTTTCACTTCCCTGCCACTCCAGTCTCCTCACTCTTATCCTGGTTTGCTCCTTTCTAGACGCGTAGAATAATAAATGGTGGAGTCGTACATCTCAGCTTCGTCTCCGCCACAGTCCTTCACCTCACAGCCACATCCACTTCCTGATTGGTTGACACAATAGTTTATTTATTTAATAGTTTAGCTTTTTCAACTCCAGCATCTGTTACTTCACATCCATCACAGGTTTCGTGTCACTCTGGCTTTGCTTTAATTGATAAAATCGTTAGAAATGCCTCTGTGGCCTCGCTTAGCGTTGCTCCCATGTGGCACCTGTGTGTAGGATATCCTGCAAATCTGTCGCTCAGCCTGATACATTCAGGCTCAATGTGAACGCACCTTAAGACAATACTACAAGTAACACGAGACACTTTCCATTTCCCCATATTCCTTATGGATAATAAATTATTTTATTATTTGAAAAACAATTTAATTGTGAATGGACAACTATATAATGAAACAGAGTAAAAGGAAAAACAAGAAGGCGGATAGAAAGAGTTATTAAGCGCATATTAATGTTTGCTCTACTCTGCCGTGGCTCTCTCTCTTGAGATCTGCCCGTCGCTACTTTAAGCATGAATACTTAATCACACACCAAACACTGTCTAATTCCTCTCCCCAGAACACAAGGAGCAAGTCAGAGCCAGAGAGAGACAGAGGATGAAAGAAAAAATGCTGCAAAGAAAAAAAGAAAAAGATTAAAATGTCACAGAGGCAAAGCTGGGATACTAATAAAGCCATGCAAATAGCAATTAGCTGAGCCAATAACCTCTGAGTCAATAGCAAGCCATTCAAAAGGGAATACCCCAGCACGGGGCTCCTGAGGTCATAGGTCACGCTGTGATTAGAGGTCCCAGCTCAAGCCGATAGGTCACATTACTGCGGTCAGAAGAAGACGGGAAATATTTGCAAGAGTTAGAGCTTCCATTGCTGCAACTCTCCAAGCAAAAAACGTCTGTGTTGCTCATGTGATCAACATGACGACAGGAAAACAAGTACTAAGCACAAATATTTCTGCCATCACACCAATTCAATTCAATTCAATTTTATTTATATAGCGCCAATTCATGAATCATGTCATCTCAAGGCACTTTACAAAGTCAAGTTCAATCAGATTATACAGATTGGTCAAAAATGTCCTATATAAGGAAACCAGTTGATTGCATCAAGTCTCTCCAAGCAGCATTCACTCCTGGGGAACCGTAGAGCCACAGGGAGAGTCATCTGCATTGTACATGGCTTTGCTGCAATCCCTCATACTGAGCAAGCATGAAGCGACAGTGGAGAGGAAAACTCCCCATTAACGGGAAGGAAAAACCTCCGGCAGAACCGGGCTCAGTATGAACGGTCATCTGCCTCGACCGACTGGGGTTACAGAAGACAGAACAGAGACACAACAAGAGAAACAAAAAAGCACAGAAGCACACATTGATCTAGTAATCTGTTCTACATTAGATGGTAGTAGCGGGTGAGCCGTCTTCTCTGGATGATGTCACAGTTAACAGAACGCCATACCAGGTGTACCTACTATGAAGATAAAAGAGAGAGAACAGAAAGTTAAAGCAGAAATGACAACACGTAATGCATAATTGAAGAACAGTAGAACTCTATAGAGTGAGAAAATTAGATCCTGATATCCTCCAGCAGCCTAAGCCTATGGCAGTAAAACTATAAAAGGTAGCTCAGGGTAACATGAGCCACTCTAGTTATAAGTTTTGTCAAAAAGGAAGGTTTTGAGATTAGTCTTAAAAGTAGACAGACTTTATTACCAACCCAAAGTAAAGAGGTCCTGACCTTCACCACCTCCATCCGCCCACCGGTTTTACCCGTTTATCGGTGCAGGATGGTGGGGGAACTGCTGTCTCTCTGGTTCACCCTCACCAGTTCGCCGGTCCTCCAATGCCAACGCAGACAGACGGGACAAACGTACGCATTCCTACCACACATGCACTGAAAGACCCCAGGCCGCCTTCTGTTGCCTCTTTCCTGCAACGCAACAGTAATCGTGTTTCCATTGAGCAACAAATTGTGCAAATTGTAATTACGAAAATAAATTTGTTTAATGGAAACACTGCAATTTCAAAAATACTCCTATTTTTCAATAAAAATGTTTTTGCATTAGGATGAGGTGACTCTTTTCAGCTGTATCGAAATTGGTATATTCTGCAAAACTGCAATGGAAACAGTTTTTTTCACATCACATGAGTCACGTGATCAACAACCAGATGTTACTATAGGTAAAATAGAGGAAGGAGACGACGGGAAGTAGTAGCAGGATGACGCCGTATTATTTACATTTAGTTCGTCATAGGGGTATTACCAACATACTAGATTCAAAATTTACCAAGATCTTGAAGCGCGGTAGTTTACTATGAGCCTTGGTAAATTTTACATTCAAAATGGAAAACTCTGAAACAGAAATACCTGCCAGGTAAGAGAAAGCTCAGCAAAAGTGGCGGCGGTGGAAAAGATAACATTTGTTTCAAATACTTCTCCTTCATGGACGAGATAATTGTGTGAATAAACGTACGATTTTAATTACATTTCTTATTTAATGGAAATACCGCAATTGTGAAAATGTGTTTTATGGAAATTAGCAGAATATCAACAATGTTTAGCACTCATTTGTAATGGAATCGCAACTAGTACAACCGCACCGCCATGCAGCCCCCTTCACAGACGTCATCAAACCAGGAGAGGTTCTCATAAGATTTCTTCTTGGTGAGTAAAATGAATATCACTAGAGTTTTTTCAAAGAGCCAGGGAGCACTTACATGGAGCTTCAGTTGAGCTGAAGACAACAACAGTCGACCTCTTTGCACACCCACTGCACAAGACTCCACTGCTGAAGAAAACACATCTTTAATCTGGTTTACAGTTTGGAGCAAACATTTGGAGAAGTTGTTGAAGTCCTGGGAAGATATAATCTGTGGGATGAGACCAACTGAGGTTTGTGGATTTCCTTACACACCATGTTTGGGAGAGAGATGGCTCCAAATCGACCCAAAAACAGCAGGAACCAGCCGTGTAGTGGGACCTGGGAAGAGCTTTCAGTTAAGGCAGACTTTCAGTTCAGGCAGACTCCATTCATATTCATAAATACATTATCAATAAAAATCAGAAGATCAAATAAGGGGGGATTTTTCCCAAACACTTTCAGCTGGTTTCAGAGAAAGACAATAAAGCTGTTGGAGCGACTTGGATTCCGATTAGTCTCCTGACAGGAATCTAAACATTTATGGAAACCACTGAAGACATTAATGAAGAGAAGAAACTCAGAGAAGCATGAAGATCTGAACACAGTTTGTGAGGCAGAATGAGCAAAAATACCACCTGAGGAACAGGGACCAGCTTTTCCATACAGGAAACCTCTGGAAATGGTTGTTGACTGATTTCCCTCGTGTTATTTCACTTTGTTTCAAGAAACTCAATTAAGGCCTCATTAACAAAGCCATGTGTGTTTATTTTTTATTTTATTTTAGGATATACGGTTTAGATTTCATGTCAATAGCTCCATCAGAAATATAATAGAGAAAAAAAGTTGACGCGTTCGATACCTAATTTCCCTGCTGTATTACAGACTCAGAATAGTCACACTGCATCTGCTTATTTGAATTTTAAAAGTTGTTGAGCCAAGATTTGTAGACGCTGAGCCGTGGCAATTTATTTTTATGTTCTTACTTCTCAAAGAAAGACTGGCAGAGAAAAAAACAAACATCTAAGCTCCAAGAACAGCTTTGTACTAATACTTTTACCTCTTCTCTGGAGATAAAATTAGCATGGGCAATCAGCGGTGAAAAAAACAACTCTGGCGGTGACTGGGTTTGCGTGCATGGGTGGCACGCGTTCTGAGCTGGAAACAAGGTGCAACCAGGAGGGACTGACAGGTGAAACGATTGCACTCCTCCCATGAAACAAAGCCTCGCAGCGAGAAGTAAACAGAGACAGGCGAATATCAGCGTGCAGCTCGTGATTGTGTGCGTGACAACAGGAGTAAATTTCCCTGGAAGTGCATCGTGCTTTCACACATTTTCCATCTCCACACTTAAGAAGCGCGCTGCACAGATCCACAGGCAAGTGTACGTGACTTTCGCCTGAGGACTGTGTTGCTCCTCTTGGCTGATGTCAGAGTCGCTTCCTAACAAGAGAAACTCCTGAAATCACACAACGTGGGCTCTCCTTTTGCAAATAGACAAATAAACACCGGCTCTGACTAACATGACAGCCTTTTCCTCACCATTCTGTCAGTTTGTATGGGAATTATGAAGCTTACTTGTCCCCCTGGTTGTCCTCTCAAATCCACATTAATTTGCCAATCAGAGAGTGCAGAGACTATTTCTCTAGATAGTCCCAAATCCTCCACTATGTTCTATTTTCATCACCCTGATTGGTGCCTAGTCAACATATGCTCGCATGCTTTGGATCATTTTCCTGCTGAAAGACCCAATAATAACACGCCCTCCACCATGCTTAGCAATTAGCTCACCAAAGACACCTCCTTTCTTAAGGGTGTACCTCCCACATGCCAGTTCATCCTACAGTTAATAAATGATGTTATTTTC
Organism: Fundulus heteroclitus; assembly: GCF_011125445.2. Taxonomy (NCBI): domain Eukaryota; kingdom Metazoa; phylum Chordata; class Actinopteri; order Cyprinodontiformes; family Fundulidae; genus Fundulus; species Fundulus heteroclitus. Next base: position 24,667,184 of record NC_046377.1, on the reverse strand, counting down.
TATAATTTGCTGTAAGGAAATCCTCTTGTGGGACTTAAATATCTCCTGTTTGCAAACAGGAAGTCACTCAATTGGAGTAATTTTGGTTGGATCAGTGATCACACTCTCCTATATTTCCATAAATCAAAAGGCTCAAACTGGGATCAAATCACAATAAATGAAATAAAATAAAATAAATCCTGCATGAGATTTGTGAATTATAATCATCTATCGTCATAATTAATCTAAAATACTTTACTTCCAAAATAAAATACACATGTAAAACTGAAAAGCTGAATTTAAATCTTATCTTAACTTCAGCAGAATCCTAGTTTCATTAGGATTGGCTAATTTCACTAATTCTCTGTGTCGTTTCTTTAGCATTTGGTTTTGTTTGTGATATATTATGCCATTTTTTTTTCTCCACGGGTTGCTAAATGTATTTAAATCAAAGCGTCTGCAAAGGAAAAATCATTCATGGTTGAAGTGATTAGAGCTCATAAAGCACATTCAGCCGGTGATGAAGGGTCACAAATGGGCATGGCTTTGAAAGCCTAAAAGATTACCATCTGCCAAGCCAAATCACGATTATAATGCATGTTGCAATCAACAACTGCCATGCAGAAACACTTTGTGTTAACGGTCTTAGATGCAAAACGTTAAATAACAACAAATCAGCCCCGGGTGTCAAAATAAACTTTTCAGCGCTGTTGTGAATTTGCAAAGCAGTAACGACAGAAACTAATGAAGTGTGATTTGAGCTTTCTGATCCATGTTAAAGGGTCATAATGACCTTCGCTTTGCACCCCGCCCCGACACGCCGGCCCAGGGAGGCGTCCGCTTCTGATGTGCCGTTAGCTCTGAAGAGCAGCAGGTAGCCCCAGGCTAGCAGGAGAGCGCAGGATTCAGAGAGACGCAGCAGCCGGTGAATATGCGTCCAGCGGTGATTTTTGAGGAAAGCTTCTGCATGTTTACAGAAGGCAGAGCGGAAATAAAAGCAGAACGTGGGAGTTTGTCCCTCTGTGGATTTCTGGAATACTTTCGTTTCATCTGCTTCAGAGGGAGGAAGAGCTCTCAGGCCGCTGCCGCTGCTGGAGCTCCTGGTTTGCTCAGCTAACAATTATCAGCACTCATCCTGCTTTGGCATACCCCATGTCCCAATATGTTAATATTTCATACATTTCGTATAGCACGCTGTAAAAAAAATCGTACTCAAATACTTTTTTTCTTCATATTTTGCTTCCTAGTCACTGGGAAAAAATAAGCAGATACTTAATACATTAAACTCCAAGACAATTATCTAAAAATCCACTGATGAAAATCAACAAAAGCACTACACTTCCCCCTTTTCAGTTTCTATAAAGCCCCATTCATGCCTTTCAACTTATACAATTCAATAAAAGTTTATTTATAAAGCTCCAATTCTCAAGTTTCTTTCCAAAGTCAGACTCCATCAGCTCCTCCAGGTTGGTGAGAAAGTTTCCTCTCTAAGGAAACCCAGCAGGTTGCATCAAGTCTCTCCAAGCAGCATTCACTCCTCCTGAAAGAGCGTAGAGCCACAGTGGACAGTCGTCTGCATTGTTGATGGCTTTGCAGCAATCCCTCATACTGAGCATGCATGAAGCGACAGTGGAGAGGAAAACTCCCCTTTAACAGGGAGGAGAACCTCCAGCAGAACCAGAACCAGGCTCAGTGTGAACGCTCATCTGCCTCCACCCACTGGGGCTTAGAGAAGACAGAGCAGAGACACAGAAAGCTCAGAAGCTCACATTGACCCAGGAGTACTTTCTATGTTAGAGAAGACAGAGCAGAGACACAGAAAGCTCAGAAGCTCACATTGACCAGGAGTACTTTCTATGGTAGAGAAGACAGACCATTCCTGTCCTTGTTAGTTACTTATCCCAGCAGTTCATAAAAGTCTCACATCTGATGTATAATTTAATTTAATTTAACTGAATTCATGTTACAGCACACTACTCTTTATTTTGGTTCTGATGCCAATTTTGGCCCGTTTCACTAAATAAACATGATGGAGAACCATGTTCTCACATGGCTGATGCTGAGTTGCTTATTAATAGTTAGTTTAAGAGTATTTATTGTCAAAGTGGGGACGAAATGTATCTTGCCTTTTATTGTTTTTATCTATATTTTATATTGTTTCTATCACTTTAACTGTGTTGATGCCTGCTGCCGTCATCAACAGGATTTTATCCTGTGCAGCACCTTGGTTCCTTATGGTATGTTAAAGCGCTTTATGAATAAAGTTTTAATTGATTAATTGGTTGTATTGAATAGGTGAAAAACATTGAGGGATTTGGTTAGAAAGATGCAGCAAACCTGTCATAATTCCATAAGCAGCAGGTCATACCTGAGATCAAAGTGCACAAATAACTCTTTGAACAGTCTGCTGTTGTCATTTGATCTCACATTTCTTTATTTATGAGCGCAGATTCATAAACATTTGATATGCTCATGTTTTCTGGATGTTAGAGGCTAACTGGCATCCTCGGCTTGGTAAGAATTATTTATTACTGTAGCCATTTCTATGAGGTCAAGCTTTTAGCCCAGTATTTGTCTTAGCTATAATCTTATGTGTGTTTATCCACATGAATTATTTTTATTTTATTAGCACAATACGGGACGATTAACCCTGCATGTTTGAACCTGTAAAAACACTGGAAGCATTGATATTCAGTAGCAAGGGTCCAGTTTGACACGGTAATAACTCAGAAAAGACAGCGATTGTTCCCACATTCACGTACGCAGAAATGATTCTGAAAGAATTTATACCGACACAAATAGCTCAACAGAGATCCAGAATTTTAATTAAAAAGCCGGAGCAACAAAACAAGCGGTGGCAGAGAGCTGGGAGAGAGGAGATGGTGGAGGCTGCTTGGCGGTGTCAGCCTTCTGGATATGAGCGGAGCAAATGAGGAAGAACCAGTCAGCGCTCCAGACAGGCAGCCGAATAGACGAAAAGAACGGGGAGACAGCCCTGCAGGGCGAGAGGGAGGGAGGCTGTTATTGTGAGCTGCGACGTGTGATGGCAGAATCTGGGTGCTGGATGTCACTTTGGAACAATCAGGACTGACGTCCCAGGTGGTGCGCGCTGGGAAAAGGGGAATTTGCCGTAGAGAGCTGCAGCATTTTCCAGCCTGATTTCACTTGTAAATAAATGCTGTGGCCCAAAACACACAGAGAATCTGTTCAGGACATGTCAGCGACACCACAGCCGGTCCAGACCATCATCAGGTGGGCTGTCGTTGCACCTAATATTAATATTAATATTCTAATAATCCAGGTGAAAAATAACAGACTGGTTCTGATTGACTCCGGCTCTGAAGTCTCAACAACAATCTTTATTTCATTTAATTTAATCTGTGAGCTGGTAATCATTGTTTCTTCTTGTTAAAGGAAAGTTCTCCTTTCCACAGTCGCCATCATCAATGTCCAGCACGAGGGATTGCTGCAGACTTAACGAGGCGTTGCTACCAGCTGGGTTTCCTTACACAGAAAACTTTTTACCAGTTGGAATAATAATCTATTCTTTACTTTTACGTTTATTTTCAGACGACTCTTATAGCAAACGAGTGATTTATTAATGAACTGAACGGAATCGCTTACCCCCTCTGATTTATAGGGGTATAAATGGTTGACCTGGTAATCTTACAGACATTATATATATTTTCTATGAAGGTTTCATGGTGATGCGTGCTGAAGAAGAGCTAATCAGCAGCATCTAAGTCTGTTCCTTTTATTTAACGCCACCATCCAGCAGAATAAACACACATTAAACCCTCTTCTGCTGGGAAAGGGTGCGTTTAATTTAATATTTATTATTTATTCATTAAGCAGGGATGAACTGCAGCTTATTAACGGTCCATGCCAACATGTTCAGGCTAGCTGAAACATCATATTAGTCAAATTACGAGTGTCCCTCCGTCGCCCTTCTTTTAATCAAACCCAGCTGTTCAAAATAAAAGCACGTCCTGTTAATTTCCTGTAAATATGCAGGAATAAATAGTTCTGTCTGATTTACGCACTACATTTAGAATACGGTTGACTAATGATATTTAGCATCAGACTCGATGTAGGGAGAGATAAATCTCTGCATGAGGCAGTTTATAGTAAAAGGACGGGTGGTAAAAATGGTACAAAGCGTTCTTTAAAGAACACTTCCTGCCTATTCATTATTACCAGGTTATTAAGCTATTTAATCTAACCTTTTAGACAAAAAGAAACACTGTTATTTAACAACAATGTGGACAAAAGGGAAAAGCCCCGTTTCCACATGATGCAAGAGGAACAATGCAAACTAAATGTGTGACAGCCTCTTTAAAATCCAACGATTGGACAGTTTTATGGAACAATTTAGCCCAAAAGCATTCAGACCCCTTCAGACGAAGGTTTAATCAAGACTAAAAACACATTTGTTTAGGACCGCATTGGACTGCACTAGTTAAATAGTCGAATGCAAAAATATATATTTTTTCCAACTGCTTTTTCCTACTTGCGTTTTTTCTGCTTTATTTTCTGTATTTGAATCATGTAAAGCACTTTGCATTGTCTGTGTACTGAATTGTGCTATATAAATAAATGTGCCTTGCCTTGCCTTAAAACTACTGTACCTTCTAATTGTACCAGTTTCATCTGGCAAAGACATATTAATGTTTCAGAGTCCTGACATGGATCTTACAGAGGGAGCTAAAGATTAGGGTGATGGTAAGGAGGTCCTCCAGTTTGAAAGAGAGACAAATGTTAACTGAAGCCATCTAATTATTACTACAAGACAATATTAACCACAGATGTGGTCTTTTCAGCCCGCTGCCGTCTCCTAGGAGTGGACAATGTAGCTAAATTAGCAACTTTGTGACGATAAAGAAGATTAAACAAGTATCGTCCTTTCTCTCTAAGTAACATATGGTGGGCCAAGCTTGCAAGGTTGCACCTGAACGGATGACAAGACTTCTGGAACAATTTTCTTTGGGTAAATGACACCAAAGTAGATGCTCAGCAACATGTTAGCTGAAAAACAGCCCTAAACAACTGGATTGGGAGTCTACATTACGCTGTATAGGGAAATATTCTAGGCTCAAACGTAAACCCGTCTGTTTGGGTCAGCACCAGGACCCAAAACCAGCAGCTGATCCACCACAGAAGGGCTGAAGACGACGAGAAGCGAATATTAGCAAACACCCAGCCGAGCTGTAAAGGTTTTAGTTTTTATTTTAGTTTTTTGGTTCTGGTCATTTGAAAGAAAAGCTGCAGAGAAAAAAATACAGAACCAAGAATAGGAAGAGAGGGACGGATATTTAGATCATTTCTGAGGAGGGAGTGGCACAGAGAGACAAAAGAAAGGGTTTTATGTCTTCCCGCTAACCGTTTTCTTCCTCGACCTTCCATCCTTTTCTATTTTCATCCTGCTACATCTATCACCCCCCCCCCCTACCCTCTCTTACTGTTCTCACCATCAAGACTTGTCATGACAAGGCTGTTTATTTCTAATGGCTGACGTTTCTCCCCGTGCTTCTCACCTGCATGAACACACCGGGGTGAATGCGTTGCCATTTCAAAGCGCCGTCTTCTTATTAGCCGGCGTTTCCGCCTTCTAACACATTCGGCACACAGATGAACACCTGCACCAGCCAATCGGCACGCAGACACGCAGACGTGCACAGCGAGAGCTGCACACCAGAGGTGCGTTTAAAAATGGAAAGATCTATCGGCTTTCTCAACCTTTCATCTGCGAGCCAAAAAAAGCAAGTTTCTGACTCCCACATCATGTTCAGCTGCTTTCTCTCCTCTTTTTTTCCACCTTTCTCCACCTTGCTCCATCCCCTCCTTCGTCTGTGGAATGGAATTATAGCAGGGATTAATAAAAAAGACTTGAGCTGTGGTCAAAGTGTGTGCTAATGGGTTACAGGCCAATCACTGTGGCTCTCTGACAGTCAGGATTTAGATCCATTCTCTCAGTCGCCTTCTTTTTTTTGCCTTTTCAATCTTCTATCTCCTTTGTAATCATTTTCTCATCTCTCATGCTTTGTCTGTGATTTGCCTTTTTCTATCCCTATAATTCATGTAATCACAGCTCCACCTGCTTCTGCTCCAGCTTTTAAAAATCTTTTGCATTTTTTTTAACCTGATTGGGGAAATTCTGGGGGAAACTCTTCTTATAGTGGATCCACAACAAAGATCCGCAGTTCTGATGTTTCAGCAACCTGGTGGTCAACACAACAGGATCTTTGAATGTACCTTTTGACTCTGCTTTTCCAGATTGTCATAAAAGGCTTCTGCTATTTATTATTTGTAAATGCAGAAAGGACGTCAAGTTTCCCACAAAATCCAGAAATGTTTTAGATATAAGTATTTTTAAGGTGTGCAATAGTATTAATCACACCTGCAAGCTGAATTCTCATCGTATTTCTGCGTTCACAAACACACAAGAATCCATCTTGCAACTGAACCAAAAACGGATTTGGCCAATCACGTTGCAGTATTGAGGTTTAAGGCGGGACATAGAGTGGCTGAGCCAACATAAACACACAGAAGGAAAGCAAGAAGTGCCTTGACTAGCTTACCTTGCTGTGGTTTCTCATGACGCCTGCTGCTCTCGTTTTAAATTTGATACCGTGATTGGCTAAAACTAATCTTTGTTTGGCGGGCACAAGGTGTCGCTTCGTCCAATCAGCTCGGGAGTATCTGCTGAATGCCCCCCCCCCCCCCTTTAACCAAACGGAAAGTTGGACACATTATCAATCTGAATAAAAAGTATGGGATCAGAAAATATGTGCAGAAATATTTCTGTTTCCAGAAGTGAGTTCCTTTCAGATTGTGTGGAGTTATCTGACCATTGCTATTCCTTTAAACACATTTTAGATTTAATTAAGACACAAGTAACACATGATCAGCCTGATATGACTCAAATGCTTCCTTTTGAAAGCACCTGGCCCAGTATTTCTGTTTGGCTGCGTTTCCTCCATGGGACGAGTGGTGACTGATACCAGCGTCCAGTACTCGTTCTCGGTGCTTTACACCCAGAGGTTGTTTGCTGACCCTCTAAACGAAAAAGGAGAGAAGATGACTGAATCTGTAGCCGAATTCATCACCCTTGATGGTCAGTTATTTTCAGTGGTCAATTATATTGTTAAGTTATTTGTGATCTATAAGTACCAAATTATTAAATGTATTGGTACTTGGAATCTGCAAGTATCCAAACCAAAGTACTCGTACTTGTACTCGGTCTGGAAAAAAACTGGTACAGGAATTCCTGATAATGCATGTACAGCTGAAAAATCTGCAATAGTTATTCAATTAAATTTCTATAGCTCCAATTAACAGCACACGTCATCATCAAGGGTCTTTCCAAAGTCAGATTCCATCAGATCCTCCAGGTTGGTCAGAAAGTTTCCTCTCTAAGGAAACCCAGCAGGTTGCATCAAGTCTCTCCAAGCAGCATTCACTCCTCCTGAAAGAGCGTAGAGCCACAGTGGACAGTCGTCTGCATTGTTGATGGCTTTGCAGCAATCCCTCATACTGAGCATGCATGAAGCGACAGTGGAGAGGAAAACTCCCCTTTAACAGGGAGGAGAACCTCCAGCAGAACCAGAACCAGGCTCAGTGTGAACGCTCATCTGCCTCCACCCACTGGGGCTTAGAGAAGACAGAGCAGAGACACAGAAAGCACAGAAGCTCACATTGACCCAGGAGTACTTTCTATGTTAGAGAAGACAGAGCAGAGACACAGAAAGCATAGAAGCTCACATTGACCCAGGAGTACTTTCTATGTTAGAGAAGACAGAGCAGAGACACAGAAAGCACAGAAGCTCACATTGACCCAGGAGTACTTTCTATGGTAGAGAAGACAGAGCAGAGACACAGAGAGCACAGAAGTTCACATTGACCCAGGAGTACTTTCTATGTTAGAGAAGACAGAGCAGAGACACAGAAAGCACAGAAGCTCACATTGACCCAGGAGTACTTTCTATGTTAGAGAAGACAGAGCAGAGACACAGAAAGCTCAGAAGCTCACATTGACCCAGGAGTACTTTCTATGTTAGAGAAGACAGAGCAGAGACACAGAAAGCTCAGAAGCTCACATTGACCCAGGAGTACTTTCTATGTTAGAGAAGACAGAGCAGAGACACAGAAAGCACAGAAGCTCACATTGACCCAGGAGTACTTTCTATGGTAGATGGTAATAGAGGATGATCTGCCTCCCCTGATGATGTCACAGCTAACAGAACACCAGACCAGATGTACCTTCTATGAAGAGAAAAATGACAGAGAACAAAAAGGTAAAAGCTGAAATAACAACAAACAATGCAGATTGGAGAGCAGTAGGAGAACTCAGCAGAGTGATAAATTAATTATGTGCTTTAATTACGTCATGTGATCATGTCAATATGGAGCAAAGTCTCACAGTAAAGCTTTCAACTCCTTGTTGAATCTGTCATGAAGAATTAAAGAAGTCATAAAAGCAAAAGTGGGTGAAAAGCAACAGTAGCAAGGAATACCTAATAAAGTGGCCAGTGAGTGTGTATATTAGAACATAATTTGATCAGTCAAAATTACAAAATGATGTTTGCAGTGAGTTTATGGTGACCTGTCTCCAGATAATAAAGCATTTTAATGACAGCGAGTCACGTAGAGGTTTGGTTCCGGTAGAACGGTCCGCATGTCTGTGCTGCAGGAAACAGGTTTTTCTAGAGCGTCCTAATTTTTAACATGGCTGTATGGATCTAATAAAATCTTACCAAATGGTGCTCCGCGCCTTCAACAGGAGTCTGTGTGGAACTCCATCAAATGAAAACATTTGTCGAGGAAAGACAGATAAGCCAGCAGTACAGCTGGGAGCTGGTCGATAGCCGGCGCGTAAAAACAGGGTTTACTCAAAATGGATTAGATAGCTTTCTTTCTAAACTGTATATTGCAATCGACAGGTGGGGCAGGATCAAAACTGGCACCGCGTGAGATGCTGCCAAGGTCCGGTCAATTCCCATCAATTCAACTGGACGTGGAATTTGTCCATAGGTGCCTGATCCAATTCGCAGCGCTGACACGGACGAGGAGCGAAATTGAACAGTGGACTGAATGCACAAGGCGGCATTATTGGTGTTTTCCTGCGCTGACGGAAACCCCGGGAGAAGGCCACTCTCTCCCAGGTGCTGTGCACACCTTGTACGCTGCCAGGCCCCATTAGAGGGTGACAAACAGACGTCCACTCAGCTCAGCGCTGTCAGAGCGCGGTAATGAAAGACACATCAGCCTTAGAGAAAGCCGAGGAGGAGGAGGAGGAGGAAGGACGACGGGCCGTGCACCGGCACAAACACATTTTAAGACTAATGGCTTAAACGCGGCTGCAGACGGCTGCAGTGAGGGATTCTAAACTACGTAATGAGGTGAAGACAAGGAGCATAAAAAGACAAAGAGCGACTGAGCACAAACAGATAAAAGGGATAAAAAAGAACGAGATAAAAGAGAAATACAAGAGCAGAAGGTTCTGTAAAATCTAATGAAACAGAAAAAATGCTCAGAAGCAAGAAGGAATAGATGAGCGGGGGCCCTCTGTGTCTCATAGAGCTACATGTGTCGGTGCCGCGCCATTAAACAGCAAAATACAACATCAATAATTATCTCTTTTTCACCCAGATTGCTGCCAAATGATTTAGTAGCTCTAATAAAGGCCGAACACAACAAAGCATCCGTCTTTGGAGCCGCGGCGGAGAAGTCGGCTCGCCGTAATAAAGCTGCTTTACAGTGTTGTTATTCCCTTTACAATGAGTCGGAGCTGCGATTGTGTGAGGCGTGCAGCAAAGCACAACTACATAACCATGAATTATGTACAAGGCAGCAGACAGGTGCAGCTCCGCGCGTTATGGATGGAGCAGTTTTGGAGTCTTGTCATCTGCAGCTATTGATGCTGATGTAGGACCGGCTGCTTATTTATGTGCGGGGGGGAATCCAAGGCTGATAGTGTCACTCACTGTCCTGCGCTGCTTTGTAATCTTTGCCGAGGAGAAGGATGAGACCCGGCGGTGTCCGCGGGGAAATGTGTTCCCCCTGCATGGATGTGGGGCTGAAGTAAGCAGCCTTTCCAAATCTATATTTCTTCCTCATTGATGCCTTGAAAAGAGGAAAGACTCAAAGAAAGCAAGTGAGCAGTGCGGTTGGGGTTTATCCGATAGATTCATTTAACGGCCTCGGTGACACGTCTGACGAGGCGCTTTCCGCTGCTGTTGACTCCCAAGTCAAGCGGGGTGAAGTCGGGAGGTTTTCGCTCCAAACGGCGCTGTAAATTATTACAGGGAAGGGAGAGGACTACCAGCCGGGCCGGCTTCACACTGGAAATGGCAGCTCACAGATATTATTATTATTATTAAAAGGGGACATATCCTGCAAAATCCAATTTTCTTCAGCCCATAAATGCATTGTGTTGAGAACTTGGTGAATAGACATGCAGAAAAGTTGAATTTAGTCTCTTTCTGCATTCTGTTTGGGTGATGTTCAGTTTTCGCTGCTCTACATTATATATATTTTAACATTACGTCACAGTACCGTATTTTCCGGACTAAAAGTCGTAGTTTTTTTCATAGTTTGGCCGACTTATACTCTGGAGCGACTTATGTGTGAAATTATTACACATTTTTACCGGTATATCATTACACCTGTTATTTTCACACCAAACCGCAAGAGGGCGCTCTAGACCTGTGTTGAATCAGACGTAAACAACGTAGAAGAGGAAGTGTCGCAGCTTCTACGTTAACGGAGTTATTTGAAAATGACACCGAGGATGAAGATTTCACTGGATTTTAGTTATTTGGAGTGACACGGGCGCTTTGGTTAACTTCTCCGCATGTTATTTATGCTATAGTTATCTGAATAGCTTTTAATATGTTACGTTAACATACCAGGCGCGTTCTCAGTTGTGTCATGTAGCGTAAGCTAACCGTACAATTATTCAGCCTGTTGTTGCCTCCGTTCTATTTTTATTTAAAATTGCCTTTCAAGATGACATGTCTGTTCTTGATGTTGTATATTATCAAATAAATTTACCCCAAAAATGCGACTTATATATGTTTTTTCATCTTTATTATGCATTTTATGGCTGGTGCGACTTACGGAAAATACGGTATTCGCTGCGGAGCGGCTAAACAACATCACAGACTTCCAACTTATCAATAAAAATCTACAGTTTCTGGTTCTCTACTGAGATTTCATAGTCTAAGATGCCAAAGCGTCCTCCAGCAGACTACAAACATGGCTGATTGGGGCGGACGCACTGCGACCTGGAAGGAGGGGGGGGGTGACATGTGCGTCCACCTGGAGGAACGGTACCTCCTGATGGAGACACTGTAAAACCGACGGGGAGAATTCCCATTTTCTGTCATGTTCTGTGACTGAAAGGAGGCTGAGCCCGTATTTTTAATGCATCTCTTGCTCATTAACCATTCTGATGCTCTTAAATTTGTTGGTCCTGAAAAATGTAGATTATATTCAATTTATGGTTTAAATCCCGCTTACGGTAAAATGTGATTGCAGCTTATTTAGCTGCATAATAAAAAATACAGACTTCCCTAACAGTGGGGAGGTTTTGAGTCTAACGAGGAAATTTTTGTCTAATTTGTTTAATTAGGTGCAATGAAAAAAAACCGATCTATAACATTTGTCTATTAAGAACACACTTTATTGTAAATTGACTAAAACAGATGATTTGGAGTCACAAAAATCAAGTATACAGACCCTATAAACCAGAAAATTATTGATAAATTCATGTATTTCAGTAACTCCATCATTAAGTCAAACACAGATTAACAATGTCTTCATTTCGTAATTTCTGTTACTTATGAGGATTTTATGTTTACAGTGAATGAAAAAACACAATATTTAAGATTCTAATATTACATCAAACCAATACAAACTGTTTTAAAACAGAAATGTGGGCTTAGTGAGAAATATGTTTAATTCAGCTGAGCCTCATCAGAACGCATATTCTGATTTACTGAATAGGACTTTTAACACATATTGTTGTCTTATTTTATTGGAAACGGTCATCGTTGCCGTTGTGGTGAGAGCGCCATGAGTAACACCGTCAGCACAGAGCTGACTAAATCATTACGCCGCTTCCTCTCAGGTTAAAACTCCACACTAAACGGCCACTTAGGAATATGGATCGGACTTGTAAAATGGTGAAAGGCCAGGTTAATGCAATCAATTATTTTTTAACAGTAATGGCTATGCAAGAGTCCTTGACATACCCACACAGTCTATCTGTGTAATGTAATGGGCCTCCATGAGTCTTCTGTGTGGGCTTTCGCTGCCGTTTCCCCCTCCATGACATTTCAGAGGGACCAAAGATCAGTTCATCGGGGGGGAAGCACAGTTTATGCGTTTGTACCTGTTTTACTGTACAATTAAAGCAAACCGCTGCATAAAATGAAGTGTAAATGTTAAGATTTAAGGCCCGGTAACTGTGCAGTTGGGTTTGTTTCTCCTTCCCCTACAAGCTGCTGGATAACGTTGATCCTGCTGATTTTTTTTCTGAGAAAAGAACTGAAGACTGAATGTTTCAGGGAAGGACTGAATGCACCGAAATGGCTTCACAATAACCTGAATGTCACACTATTATACACGAGATCTACAACTGATTCACATCGTGTAAAGCTCAGCATCCGCTGTAAGACGTTTAAATCTGAAGGCTTTTTTAACCACCGTTTGAATTCTCTCCTCAATAGAAATACGTTTTGAGCGGCATTCATCACCATGTGAATAAATAATAATTCAGTGGTGGATAAAGTGTACATTTACATTTTGCTTCCTGCTCAGTTACAGTTGATTTTAAAAGGAAAAGCAACAACAGACCACTAAAAAAAAAACAAGAAAAAAAAGGATTTTTAAACACAAATTTCTTCCGGATATTGCCTTGCACTGTTGCCTTGCAGCAAGAAGGTCCTGGGTTCAAATCCTGGCCTGGGTCCTTTCTGATTTTAAAACCATGGTCCGGATATTCTCAACCGTGGTTCTCAGGAGTAGAGGGCAGTAGGCAGTATCTGCGTAAACAGCTCCCAACTAAGAGCACCCATCAAATTAAGAGCAAGGCAGAGCAGGGGTCAACAAATCAATTCTGACAAATTAATCCAATCAAATATCAAAAATTTCATTCTGATTCAATCATTTAATGCATCCACTCATCAAACTGTCATCAGTTTTGGATTTAAGTTGCCCCGTTACCAAAAGTGGGCCATGTGACACATGCTTTACCAAACAGAACCTATAGAGCAAGAACCTTTATTGGTACCTTTATGATGTTAATTTAATGTGAATATAAATAAAAATGTTTACATTTCAAAGCTTTTGCAATGAGCACTGGTAATTTATCTCCATTGACATTCTGACTTACAGGCATGAAGCTGTCGGTCATGAAACGTGTTTTATCATCCAAGCTGTTGAGTTCAATTAATCTTCTGTAATTTACTTACAGTGTACTGTACAGAAAAAGGTGCTGATGTACCCCCCCCCCCCCAAAAAAAAGTAACACACACTTAGATTTGAAACTTTGCTTATTAATACATTTAAAAACAAGTAAAAAACAAAGCATGAACAAAACTTTGACAGATGTACATAAAATATCATTTTGGTAAGTAAAATCAGCGCCTTTTTCATTTTTATGAATGAGGAGTGGAAACATCATCAATATTACAGCAATCATAAACATCATTAGATTCAAGTCGGGACTCTAGGGCTGGCATCGCAAAATGTTACAAGTTTTATTTAGAGAAGAAATGTGTTAAAAAAGATCCAGGAGTCTGAATAATTTTGTGTCTAATGGCATTTACCAGCAAGAGGTCACTTACAATAATCTTGCTTTTATTAGGGACTATAATCTATCATAGCTCACAAGAGAGACTGGTAGTAAATTATTATTAATAATATAATTAAAAATACTTAATATTCAATGAATAACGACAGATAGAAAAGGGCTTGTTGTAAATGTTTGAGAAAAAAAAAAGCATTCCGAGGAAGTCTGAAATTTGTGAGGCTAAAGTTGTTCTGCTTTGGTTCTGGTCCTAACGGGGATCAGAACCATAATTTATATAAATAGATTATGTAAATATGAAGACTTTAGAACATAATCTATGATAAAATGAAATCGTTAGAACTTTCTAACTTCATGGATACAATGGAGCCTCTGGATGGTGGCGCCCTCTACAGTCCAGGCAGATTAGCTCGTGAATGTTGGAAAACCAAACAGCTGAAATAAAACAAGGATTATATAATTTTACGGATGCATATTTACCATCAGAACATGAAACATGGTTTAACTTTCCAGCTAATCCTCTCTGGGATATTCTGTGAATTCACAGTTTTTTCTTTTGCCTCCAACAGTCCATCTCTCAGCTAATGGTGTAAAATATGCAGCGGTTTATGGAGTAAAATCGTGTCCATTAACAGTAAACCTAAAGATGGCAGCGGCTTACGTCAGTGAGCAAATGAGCACGCAGTACATAAGCACACACGGCGGGGGGTTAAAGGAACAGCAGAGTTTTTTTTCCCGCTCCGGGGGTCCTCATTACAGCAGGGAGTGGGTGTAAAAAGACACGGCTTGGCATGTGAATAAAGCCACATGGGGGCAAGAGATTGGGTCCTCTTGCGTCAGTCTGTTTCCTCCTTATTAGTCGCCTTGTTGGTTTACATCTGCAGCTGACCACAGAGCCCAGATCTCCTCCGTCTGCAGTGACTTTGTGCAGAGGCGTCTGCAATGTGACAGCGCCGAGACGCTTTATTTGTTAGCCCGGGGCGAGACATTGGAGGGAAAATCCACCTGCTGGGTTTACTGATGTAACCTTAGTAGATCTGTGCTGTTTGACTTCCAGTTCAGGCTGTCGCATCATTTACAGTGTTCTGCTGCAGCTCGGGGAATAAGAAGTGGTTTGGATGTAACTCCAGGACCTATACAGGACCTGGGTCTACCATGAACTGCAAAATGCTGCAACTAGAAACGCAAACTTTCCACAGGAGGAAAGATTTTCTATCGTTGAACTGAGAGGGTGCGTCTCATGAAAGATGCCCCTTTTTGTCGAGCAAAGCTTTCCTGGCTCTAGTAGGCAACCAGCCTCTTCTTCAAATGGAGGCGCGTTCTCTGGTAGTTTGATGGACCAGCCAGGGTTTGGTGGTAACCAGGAGAACAGTACTTGTCTGACTATATGGGGCCAAGTGTAAAGTTTGGGGTGCAGGGGTTGTTTTTCAGGAGCTGGGATTGGCCCCTGAGGTCCAGTGAAAGAAAGCTTCAGCACACAAAGAGATTTGGGACAACTCCATCTCCGCAACTTTGTGGGAAAGGTTTGAAGAAGGCTCCTTCCTCGTCCAACATGACTGAGCACCAGAGCGCAAAGACGTGATCTTGACTGGCCTGAAGACTTCTGAACTCAACCAGAAAGATGAATTAGAGCGCAGGCCTTCTTGTCCCACATCAGTGTCTGACCTTTAGTGATACAATCACTAAAAACTAACAAACCTTTGTTTTTCCAGCCACAGAAATAGTCAGTGCTCATTTCCTGTATTTCGTCTCTATATGATGGATGCGAGGATACTGGGATATGTTTGGGACAACATGGGTGTCCTGGTCTGCATTTATTTTCCCTGTGCATGGGTGGTTTCTCTCTGGGTACTCTAGCTTCCTCACACAGTCACAAAACATGTTAGATGAGCTGGTCTCTCCAAATTGGCCTCAGGTGTGAGTGCGTACCTGTCTGTCCTGCTTGGCCAATGCAAGGCTAAGCAGGCAAAGCAGATGTATCTAGGTTCAGTAATAATTAATAAAATCCTCGTTTTCTTGTTTTACTTTCCGTTTATTGGGAACTCTCTGTTTGCTAAATCTTCAGTAATAACTTGGAGTTTGGAAATGTTTCACATTTATGGTCTTTTTGTGGGAAAGGACCTCCAAGGACAGGATGTGACTGCGCTGCCCTCAGCATTTGATTGACATGTGGTCCGAGGTAAACATGCCGGAGTAAGAACCAACGTCTGAGAAATTTGCTGTAATGAAAGCAAAAACAAGACAAAGGGAAGTCACAGTTGAGAGCTTTAAAAGCTTTCTTCGGTGTTGCGGATAGCTGCTTTGTGTAACAGGAATCGTCCGTCTCTAATAACTTACTTAAGTAATGTGATTCATTGCTTTTGACAGTCACGCACCTCTGCAAATCACACTTTAGCAGGCATGGAGCACACTACACACATCTTAAAAGCCTCGGACTGAACTCCTACTTTACAGCCCACGCTAAAGACAGACGACAGCTACTTAGCCTTTTCCAATTATGTCTTTAAGTTAATTGAGAGAAACAACAAGCATATTTTAGTCTGAATTGTTGTATTGATGGACATTTTCTAGCAGCAACAACCATTAGGACTTGTTTATGAAAATAACATGAGGGTAATATCCATAATGTTAATAATATGTTTATTCAATGCGGCATGTACAGTCGCCTTCATTTATAAGAGCGTAGGCAGCATGTGCTGGATACTTAAATATAACATTTGAATGCATAATCGATAATTTCCCCGCTCTCTCTTTCCGTTTCTCAGGCCGTGTGTTTATGTGGAGCTTTAAAGGGCTTTCTTTCAGACGCTCGGCTAATTTAATTTTAAATCTGGCAAGCGGCCGATGCAATATAGGGGCTGAGCTGTCATCTGGGAGCTGCATCAAATCCTTGATAATGAACACGGATGCAACCCCAGCTAACAGACCCAGCCAGTGGCTCTGCAGCATGGGGGGGGGGGGGTGATGAGGGCTGGGAGGGGTAGACAGTATCTCACCTCAACCCCATCGCCTCTTGGTAGAAAAAGAAGGGACAACAACAATTACAGTTTAATCGACAGCCAAGTTAACGTGGTGATAAAAGCAATAAGGGCTGGGAAATTGGAAGCCACAAAACTGATTTAGTTATAGGATGTGGGTAGTTTTCAATTGACAAGTGAAGGCACATGTAATTAATTTGAGCCCACAGTGAGTTCACGTTAAGTTCATTATGAGAACGCCGCTCTTTAGATCATTGTGAGGAATTAATTATGAACGTTGTCCACCTCCTATCAGCCCAACAACACTGAAACATAAATAACGGTAATAATAAGCACGTTGTCATTTAGAAATGATGAGTTCAGGGCGGTGGGAATAATACAGTAATGAATTTAAGAGTAAAAATTGACCTTTTTGGTCATGGAACATAATGGCTTCACATTACTATATTAGTAATGTAGTATTGACTAGCAGTAACAGACAATGTTAACTTGGTTACATGAGTCTCTTCCAAAGGTGTACACCTACAACACCAGGGAGATGTTACCTGCAGTTATTACTCAGTTATCCCACCATCTGAAGTCCATCATCCTGCAGAGAAAAGATGATTCCAAGGAGGAGAACATCTCAGCAGCAGCCGACCTTCCAGGAGTGGACGTCCCAGCAGCTTCAGCCCAAGTTCAGAGCCGGAAGTCCAGAGAAATGACCAGAATCCCAGGAGATCCACCTCAGACTCTACAGGCTGAAGCTTAGAGGTTAAAGATTGAAGGGCGAGCCTCTAGAACTGACAAAGACTCCTGGATCAGTCCGGTTGTCTCCGGTTTAAGCCCGTTTGTGGTCGCCATGACCTGGATGACGGAGAATCTGGCCCAGTCAAAGTCCAGACCTCCACCTGACAGATATACTTTGGCAGGACCTTCAGAGAACTTTGCTGAAATCTGGATAAATGGAAACAAGCTTGGAAAGCAGAAGGTCCACAAACCCTCCACAACATGAGAGACTGATGAAAGTCTAGTTGTTCCCACAGGTGGATCATAGGGTGTGCTCAGGTTTGCTTTAACACAGATTTTTCCAGTCGCTTTAAATAAATATCGACACTGTAAATATGCTGGTTGTACTACACTTGAGATAGCGTTGAATTCTGTTAACCTGCTGAATACCAAATAATTTCTTACTGTGTCTTCATAAGCATCGCCTCAGAGTTGACAGCGGGTGTATTTTTCCATAACATGATGCTTTATTGGCTGTACAAAACGTCTTTAGAAAAGACCAGATTGATTAAGTTTATCTCCAAGACATTATTTGGTCTGTTTTGTTGGAAATGCATAGCATGAGAGGTGACAAATGAACCGGTGAATGGGACAAGTCCACATGTCAGAAATTTGTCAGATTTCAGAGAAACTGATGGAATTTCAGTCAACTTGAATTTATCTTTGTAGTCCTGAGCGGTAAATTAGTCTAGAAAAAGGGGATAAGAAGAAAGCTAGAACAGACCAAGTGGTTTTGATTTGACAGTGTTCCAAATAGAAAGAAATACGAGCAGAGAAAGATAAAACTGTTGAGACTTGCTTCTCATGTGTTCCCTCTACATCAATATCTCCAACCTTTTAGCTTTAGGGAACCCTTTATGAATTAATCCTATTGAGAAAACTGGTCTTTGTAAAGAGTACTTTGGTTCTGGAACGTTACTCACAAAAGGGAGGAAGGTAAAAGAGCAAGAACCTGCATGAGAGAGGAGTTAAAAGGATGAACCTGGGAGTGTTGGCCACAGTTGTTCAGCAGGGTAAGAAATGCATTAGCTAAGGGGTCTTTCAATGGAAGGGGGGGTCGTCACATCTTGAACCCTTTACTATTTAAAGCTTTTGCTGTTTTGGTCCGTCTTTACATGATTTGGTAGGGGTTTGAAAGCGAGTCGTCTGACAATGGATGTTTTGAACCAACCGTCCCTCCCATCACTCCCACCTTAGGGGCATTTTGCACCTCCTTTTGTCGTAATTAGCCATAATCTTCTTGTAGTTTTCTAGGTTTCCTACCAGCAGGAGGCCATTTAGATATTTACAGTTTGATCAGGAGTCATAATCTCACGTATTTCATAGAAATCAACTGCCATAAACATCAGAACCGCAATTAACTGAAATTAGTAAGTAAAAACTTTCAGAGAATAACAGACCAGAAAATAAATTTAACATGAAATCTGAGCATTTTTGCATGATCCTGAATCTGAAATGAACAAATATGCATTGATTGGTACATGAGTTCAAACGGGCTCGTTTATGGGTGTGAAATGGAAGTAGGAAGGGACAAACGCATTGAACAACATTAAATGGAAACAGAGCATGATGTAAAATCTAAAGATTTAAAAAAGGGATGAGATTTGAGACTTAGATTGATAAAACCCAAGTTTCTTTAAAATGCATAGGAATAAATGGAAAGGCAAAGGTTACTTATGTGAGTGTATTTTTTTACTTACAGAGATGAAATGGAAGTACAATGGGGCAAAATGGGGAATATTAGTGAAGACGATAAACTGAAGCTGGACCTGTCAGAGCAGAACCTTTACAGCCTACATCTGCACCTGCGGTCATTGTGAAGAAGACGGCCCAAACAACCTCCATAAGTCACTAAAGTCTACAGAAATCTTTCAGGTCATCCATGATTTCTAATTTATTTCAACACCAATAAGAGAAAACTAAATAAATGTCCAGACTTAATGAAAATGCTTTCTGTGCGTCACTGTGAATAGAAAGGTGGGCTCTGACCGTTGGTCTCTACCTGGATGTGAGCGACAGTCTGGCCAACTGGCTGTCCAGGTCTGAAATGATTGCAGCCTGCATGAGGCAACATCTGCACAGTTGCACCTGCGACGTTCCACGAAATATCCAACAAAGACAAAATGCCTCCTCTTCTTCTCATTTAGCTTCTCACACTGGACATCTTCTACTAAATGATTTACTCACATGAATTTTATGTGTTTTCATCATAATCTCTTTTAGAGGATAGATCTAGTGGCTTCTTGAGCCTCAAGCCAATGTACATGTTTAATAGTTTCATACATAAGCTAAAAATACTGGTACATACGATGCAAGCTACGATGATACCAATCTACACCCTTAGCATATGTTTGCCCATGGCAAGCCTGGTTCTGCTGCTGTTGGCTGAGTGGAACGATGGTTCAGAGAGTTTCCTCAGGCGATTTCCTGTTTTCAGCCCTGAGGAATAAAAAAAGCTGAAAACTGGAGTAGAACCCTGTTTGCATATATGTTTGAGATCAGAGAGCACATCATTAAACTGAGGAAATATTCATCTTTTTATCAGCCTTTCTGACTGTACGGAAGGAAAAGGCAACGCTGACATGAATCTTACTTATACACTTCTTTGTTCAGGGAGTCTTAAAAGACGGGTGATAAGTTTCAATTGAGCAGAAACTCAATCAGAGCTTCTGAGATTGGCCTCGTGAGGATGAAGCAATGTGACAGGCCTAAAGAGGTTAGATGCCAGGTTGATCCAATTATAGTCCCCCAATAAACAATTCCAGAACCCCTCCATCCCCCAGTCGGCTCATTGCTCGCCCTCCCACCACACTCGGTTTGAAACTTGACCCGCCATCTGTATCCATACAGCGCTGACGAATGCCACTGCGTCGAGCGCCGGCACCGATGCGCGATGAGTGTGCAGGTCTCGGGTGTGCCAATCTGCGGCAGCCCTCAGTGCCCCCTGCCCGCTAAGCAAATATTCACAGACTCTGATGGCATCGTTTTTGTCTAGATTAGTGGAGAGCCGTCTGCAGATGATGATAATGAGACACTCAATTTCCTCGACTCTGGCCATCTGAGAGACAGTCAGACGGCTGGATAATCTGGTTTGCGTCGGGGAGCTCATCCATCGAGCCCCAGTATTGCGTTGACATTAGAACCAAGACGTATTAGCACATTAGCCCAAATGGGCCATGATGTGCTCTCACTCAGTTAAGCGGAGTGCGATAGCGGCTGTGTTATGGTTATGGCAATGGCTTTATGCAGTCCTTGACAACTGCATTGATCTCCAGAAGCACCTGAAGTGAGCAAACAGTGGAGGTTTCTGAAGACGGACGGTACAGAACCCGATCTCAAGGTGAGCAAAATCTGTGTGAAGCGAAAACAATCAAACAAAGACGCCAAGAGGGAAACCAGGGTTAAACGAGTTAATGAAAAGTGTTTCTAGTGTTTTCAAGGATCAGGAGATTAAGTGAAGTTTTCTGAGATGGAGAGGGGGGCTTTGAAAGAATCCATTTTGATCCTAATTTAGCAGCCTAGATGGATGTTCCTTGAAGGAGCAGCAGCCCTGCGGTCTAGTCATTACATGCCACAGGCCATAGACACAGATCTATAAATGTTTGGTATTAAACGGACCCACTGATGGCCTGCCCTCACTCCCTCTGCTACCGTTAATGGAGCTTTTATGAATCTCAGGCCTCATTTGTCTCTCATGGTTAGCGGCTTTCTGCCGTCTGAATTGTGTAATAATGGCAAACCCAATTTGCTTTGTGCTACGTTAATCTCAACACGCCCCTTCTCTCTCTTTCATGCTTCCCTAACTGCATTCAGCCCATTCATCAATGATTCTATTATCACTCTCTACTTTTAACTGTGTGTGTGTGTGTGTGTGTGTGTGTAAAGAAATCATAAAACAAACCCAAATTATGCCACTCTACTCATAGGAGACAAGAAAGGCAACATTGATGAAATTCTTCAGAAAAGTCATTAACGTCGGCACTATTATCTCATTTAAAATTCTCTTTTTTGTTCCTAACCCAAAGTATTTCCTCAAACAATCAGACAATTTTTAATGAAACGTCTTTCAACAAGAAGAATAATAATAATGCGCCGGTTTAAGCTGCTGGTGTTGCTGAAAACTACAGGAGGGGTTGAGGGGTTCACATTGTTTTGGGTGCAGACGCTCTGGTGTCAGCAGGACTGTTGATAATTACAGAGAAAATACCCGCAGAGTCACGTTGGAATATGAATTTGAGTGCAGAATTTAGCGGAGAATGATGCCAAAACTTGCTTTAATGTATTAAGGGATTAAGAAAACACAGTTTAATGTCAAATCTACAAAATATGTTTTCATCGTCCTGGTTTTGGAGTATGTTGGGTGTGCTTGTGTCGTCTCTCCAGAAGCAGCAGGACCTGTGCCTGGCAGGCATGGTCTACCATCGACTACCATCAACTAGTTCACATCCAGATGCTTAAGCAGCTCTGTGACAACTCTGCAGGGCCTGATGGTCAACCGTTACTGGCAGAAAGTCAAGCTAGCCACTAAGATCTTTGAGACTTTGAGACCTTTTGCTCTTGCAGAATGCACCATTAAAAGTATCACCCCACAAAGACCCTTGGCTGGCCTCATTTTTCCTTTTGTTCACACCCCTAGACACATTTGGACCCATCCTTCTCCTTTCAATAAGCCGCTCTGGACCAAGCCTCTGTCTCCACGGCCATCAGACACCTTGCAGCTCAGCCTTCTCGCTCTCCAGCTGATCAGCTGTACTTCCTGGAGACTTTCCCTCCTCAGAGCAACCTTCACCTCCAAAGTCAGATATAAAACTCAATCATATGTGTTCCAACACCATTACCACCAATCACTGTCCAGCGGTGATCCTTGTCCTTCATCTTCCACATACCTGAGCAGCCTGAGTTTGTCACAATAGACCTAATTCTATCCGCTTTTTTCTCTGCAGGTGGGTCTGAAACAGACTCAGAAAAGGACATTAATTACATCAAAAGCTGGTTTTGTGTTTACAGAGTTAAAATACTTCTTTAAAATAAATATGCCTATGAATAAGTGGTTTTAACTGTAGTGGGTGCATTCTGTGAAATGTTCCTCCGTGTCCCATTTTAACAAGAGGTCCAGCAGGCAGATCCAGTGTTCTGTGCACTAATGCATCCTTTTTCATGGGCTTATTGAAGAACTGGTTGGAGCGACCATCACGTCTGCTGGAAGAGAGCTTTTCAGTAACCAGGTTGGGAACCCCACAACTGCGGGAGATGTTTTCTTGTTGGGGCTTGGATCGCATTTTCTAACAGGGAATTATCCTCTTTGAGTTGTTTGTGTATATTGGGTTGAAGAAATGGGAATAAATTGTTTTTTGGGACAAGCTAAAGGAAAGGGTCTGATTTAAAAGTGTTTTTTTTTGGCTAGGTTGTCTGCTGGAATATCTGTTGATCCCAAGCTGGTTCACACTGCAAAAAGAGAACTAAAAGTAAGTACAATTTTCTTGAAATCAGCATATTTTTCCTTTATTTAAGCAGCTAAATAAGACTATTTGCCAATGGAATAAGATTTTTACACTTAAAATAATACAAATTAAATTTTACCATCTTATTTCAAGTGCAGGATATCTAATTATCTTATTTTAGGGGTAAAAATACTCATTCCATTGGCAAATAATCTTATTTAGCTGCTCAAATAAAGGAAAAATATGCTGATTTCAAGAAAATTGTACTTACTTTTAGTTGTACATCCCTTAAGTTTAGCAGCCTTTTCATACCTGAAACACCAACAAGTTCATTGTCTTTGTGCAGCATTTAAACAAACTCTTAGTGACTCTGCTTAAGTTTTCAGTTTGTCTAAGAAGTCCACTGCTGAATCTGAACTTTTAGATTTTAAAGTTGCTTTTCCTCTGAGATCTTCCAGTGCTGCAGGAGTTTTTCACACCTGATATTTGCACTGGCATCATAGCAATTTTGTAAATGAAGTACGAATCAGCAACGTGTAGAAACGTAGTCACTCAGATTTCTACGAGTAATATCCTCACAGAGTGTTCATTTAGAGATCTGTCATTTGTCAGGAGATGGAAAGTAGAAAAGTAAATATTTTCAAAGAAAATGTGAAAGAAATTGTGGCACATCAGTGGCAGCTGCCAGTCATGTCAACATTTAGATTTTTCTTTTCATCTTGAACTTTTAGGTTTCAAGCACTGATCTCTGCTGGCTTTTCTTTTTAAACAAGTCTTATCGGTAACCATGGCAACCGAAGTCATACTGATGTCCAGAATAAGACGTCCAAAAAAAAAAAAAAGGAAAACGCAGAACCGACATTGTGAATGTAAGACAGAAACGAAACAGGAAGGATTTACAATCTCTGGTAGAAGAAGAGCCGCTGAAACGTACGCAGACATATTATTTTTTTTTTTGGCTTGTGACCAAAAGCTGCTGCAGGAGGATAACGGAGGAACTCCTCCTCTGCCCCAAACTTTTAACGCCAAACCGGCAGAGAGAACTGCAGACGGGGCAGAAGATGCATGAAGATTATTTCAGTCTAATGCTGCAACCTTTAAATCTTTAATTTTGTTTATTTTCAAATAACAAGAGTTTACATGTTGCATATTATTTCTAATAATGGTCAAAAAGAACTATTGCAGAAGTGGACCAGAACTTCCTCCCTGACCCGTCTGCTGGGTTCCTGGGTCTTCATGACGCTGGATGTTCTCTAAAGAACCTCTGAGGCCAGAACCAGAACATCTGCAGTTGGATTAAATTGCCGAAAGCAGGACTCTGTTTACTGATTAAGAGGTTCTTGAAGGCAATTGTTTGCACTAGATTTTATTTAGGAGTATCAGAGTAACAAAGGCTGAATACAAAAAAAATGTTGCAAATAAAGCAAAAAAAATATTGTGTTGGTCTTCTAACACATTGAATCCAAATAAACTAAAGCTTGTAAAAGTCAATCTCAGCCTTTGCTGCTTTTATTGTTAAACTAAACGAATTATTAATTGCATAGTGTATTTCTTCTAGGAAAACACCCTGCTGTAATAATTTTTAAACAGAATTTATTTGCCCACCTATTAAGCGCATAATAAAGACGTGAGCCATTGAGTGTTTGTGAGGATGGAGTGGTGCTTTCCAGCGTCAGGAACAGGTGCAGCTGAGTGGTTCATGCAGACACAGATGGATGGCTCTCCAGCAGAGAGCCACATGTTGGCAAACAGACAACTTTGATAGAAGCTGGGCCCACGAAATCCGTCCCTGTGAAGAATCTGCCTAAATGTGACTCCAATAATTCGCCAGACTTTCAAATGGTCTGGCAGTTTCTTTTTCCACCAACCTCCAGACCAGTCTTTGCCTTTTACCATGATGGCCATTGCTTAAAGGGGCCATAACAAATTTCATTTTTCTGAGGTTTAGGGGGTTCAGTATGAAGTGCTGTGCTCTGATGAGGCCGTGTGAATGTCTAAAGGACACCAGAGGACCTGCTCACAGGGTCAGCTTTGTCTCTCTGCTCAAAAACAGTTAGACCAGACAACGGGTTGTCTTTCTACGTCATTCATATTCTCCAATCAGAGCGCACCATCAAGCCAACAGCCTTCCTCCTCCTGCCAGCTGATGCACCGCTAGTCGAGCTAGCATGTCTGACCGCTCCACTTTTAAATGCATTCTTGCACAAATGCCCTTTGCACAATCAAATTCTGTAAATACAAATGTTTTTCTTTTAAAAATAAAAAATACTCACCTGTACACTGTGACTTCTCCTGCATTGTCTACATTTAAATTGTTTACTTTTAAATCACTGCTGCACCTTATACTGTAATTTAATTTTACTGCAATTTACAAGCTGTATTAGTGCTGGGCGATAAATCGATTTAATCGATTAATTTGAATTTACAATTCTTTAAGATTTCATTTTTTGGAAAATCTGGATTTTATTTTGCCAATACACTCATTGGGTTTCCATGAAAAGAACAGCATGTGATGCTGAATATATGTTTAGGCAAAATTATTATCAAAATATTGTTAAGTGGAAACTTTTTTTTACCATAATACGAAGTACTTCATTTACTTATTTACTTTTTTTTAACTTAGTTTGAAGTTCACAAGTGCAGTGAAGCCTGTTCTTAGCTCAATGTGTAATACCACTAGCAGCAAATGTTTTGTTATATTTTCATTGTTTATAATGGCACGGCTGCCATCTTGTTTTACAAGCATGTTTCACAGCTTGTTTTTAGTTGCACTTTGAATTCAGGTCAACTCCCTGACGAAATGCTTGACATAAAAGCAATGTTTTAAAATAATTTTTAAAATTTCTTTTTATGAAACAAAAAGGAGGAAAAAATCGATTATTTGGATTTGGTATGATAAAATCGGAGATTTATTTTTTAATCCATAATCGCCCAGCCCTAAGCTGTATGCAACGAAATTTCGTTCTGTACGCATACAAAATGACAAATAAAGTTGTCCAAGTCTAAGTCTAAGTCTAAGTTCAGATGAGGAAGGCAGAGGAGTTACTAAAAACTGGAGCTGATGTGTCTGAAGGAGGTCAAAAATGGATGAAGGTTCTACTACTGAAGGACGAGAGGATCACAGAAGAGTAGCTGAAGTTCATTTAAACGGACTTTACTGAAGACGGTTTCCTGGCAGGAATTCTAGTCGTGGTTTTTGAACAAACGGATTAAAAACAAACTTTCGTACCGACACGGAAGGTGGCGACCACACGCTGTCATTACCCGGCCGGAAGTTTATTTCATTTCCAAATGCTGTCAAAATCTGAAAACTCCTGTTGACTGACTGAAACTAAACCGCCTATGTGGTAATGTTTTAAGGTCTCACGGTGTTGAATCGCGCTGCCAGGTTTAAACCTTTGGTCAGCTTGGCCTCCCGTCTGACATCCTGCAACAGAAACACGTCCAACAGCCATAAAACCATAATAATGCATTTGTAACGGAGTGTTGCACCGAGAAGGGAAGTCCTGTTTGATGTTTCCACCAGTAGATACATACATTATCTACTGTACTGGTTTTATTGGTTTTATGCCCACCTGCTTTTATCATTTTGTAACTGTTCTATTCAATTGTATTGTTCTTTTTCATTTTAATTTGTTGCACATTGATGTTTTTGTCATTTTTAAATATTATATATTTATTCTCGGATGGCTAATGGTTATTTTTCCTCTATTGTGTTAGTGCTGGTCTTACCTGAGTTTGATTGTAGGGTGCTTTACCCACCTCTGAGTAAAAGTAGTCCTGGAAGTACGTCGTTAATACCCGCCTAACGTGTCAACATGCAGGTTTCCTGGAGATGTAACAGAAAGCTGGATTTTAAATGAAATCATGTTGGTTTGAAGATGGAAAGGCATCAGAGGACGTCTGACTTAATGTGGCAGAACTTTATACTATTTGTACAAAAGCAATTCAGGAGTAAACACCCCAAAAAACTATGTTTCGTCTGTAATGATATCTTTTATCAGTTAATATTAACTACTCATGATAAATATCTAATTAAGTGTTGTTTTTTTTTAAGGTGCACCAATAGATGCAATGAAGGTTTCATTTTAATATTTTAGATCAAACGTTACCTTCCAGATGACTAAATCTGAAAAGGCCAAAAAAAAAAAAGCTGCATTCTGAAATGAATCTTTGAAGTAATGCTTTAATGCCAGGAATTACTAAGCCCTCTTGGCAAAGCTTTAAACCTTCCTATATCCATTTCCCTTGGTCCTTTTTTAAAGACATGAAGCTGATATAAAACAGAAAACATATGTTGAGCTGCAAATTGTAGGGTGCCTGATTCCTGAAGTTAATCTTAATGCATGAAAATGGTGTTGCGAGGGTCCCACATGTGCTGTTGACTCATCCTGGAAGGTCCCCTGTGTTCAATTATATCCAGGATCAAAGCCATTCCATGCAAATTGTGATGGATCGCAAATGGCAACAAAGTCCTCTTTTATTGTTATTTTGCTTTGGGTTTCGCCTCATAACTATTTAACTAGTGCAAATGTACATGAAGCAAGTGGAGCATGCATCAGCCACAAAACTCCAGAGTTTAAATAATACAGGCGGAGCTGCTCTTATGGCCGTTGCCACCATTATCAGCTTCGCTTCTGCCTTCCTCCTCACCGTCTAACCACCCTAACCCGCCAAATTTACCTTAAATCAGGGTTCTTTCTGTAATGAAAACGATCGGAACCTGCAGAGTTGAGTTAAGACGGCGCTAAAACCTTTAGGGCTCAGGCCAGGAATCACCGTTAGGGAGGCAGCACAACAGTAATTAAGATTTTTCTTTTCCAAACATGTTTTTATAACATAATTAGAGCTGCGCAGCATTGCAACCTCACAATGCAAGTGTGTGCAGTATTATAAGCACCGTGTTCAGTGTCAGCCAATCACTCTGCAGGATGGTCACATATTTGCCCGATCCAGGGGACTTACCGTCCTGAATGCCCCGACCGGCTGAACCGTGGAGCGAGAGCTCCCCCATTTTTAAAGGTGGGGGAGCAAATGTTAGTCTCTGCTCCTCCGTTTGTGACCCGCAGGAATCGGACCTCTCCCTTAAGTTTGACAAATTGCCCAAGATGGTTTTTTAACTTGCAAAAGATGACATAGAATATAAATGCAAGACAACATTTTTTTCTTCACCTCTGAGTCGGCTCACTCCCTACACGGCAGTCTGGCTTCGGACGTTTTCAGTCTTTAATTGAGCTGGTATGGAGAAAAATGCACAAAGTAGTGTTGGTATTACGAAAGATTTGTTGAGGTTTGTGGATGTAACGTGACAAAAAGAAACTTTCAAGGGGTAATAATGTGTTGACAAGACTCTGCAACACAAACTGGAGCCATGATAGTTGACAGTTAAAGAAAAATAAAACATTTTCCTGAAGCGTGACGCATGATCCAGCCTGTCCAACCCACAGCTGTTTGACACAACAGATGAAATGCTGCATTAGCACAACAAAATTTATAGAAATCAGCATCTTTCTTAGAGGGTTAAAGTTTTCATACAAAAAAAATAGTTTGCAAAAAAATAAAAAAATCTGCTGTTGATCTGTTCAGACAGAGAAAAATGACAGGTAGACTAAAAGACTTCAGCACTTTCCCCACAAATTGCAGCAAAAGAAATCTAATTCTTTTAGGTTGGTGATCTGTTGTTTTGTTTTTGACAGATAATCACAGAGTTAAAGCGACTGGCTCTGCGATTATGAATCAGCTGTGTGGTCTGAAGCCTTCACCATGAGAAAACTGACCTAATTATTCTTTTTTTTTGCTGCAGAGGACTCAGTCAAGGCTTCAGCTGGTATAATAATATAGAGAATTACGGAATGACACAGATTTTATGTTTTAACACCTTTGCTAATAACGGTTTAGCTTTGCTTTTTGATTTTAGATGATTTAGCAGCGATTCAGTAACTCATCAGCTCAGAGTCCATCCCTGGCGGTCTGCCTGCTGCAGAAGGTGTGCTGGAACGGTTATCTGCTCGTGTTAGCCATGGAAAATGAAAATAGAAGGGTTTGAAAAGGTTTGCTGTGAATCTGAGACGATTGCCTGCATGTCTCCTGGTTTTTTTATAGTGCATGACTGTGTTTGCTGTCAGTCAGACGTCTTCCCCTCATACAGAGCACCGTGCAGGTTAACACGCCAGACCTTCTGTGTTTAGCATCCACTTTCAGCTTCGCTCAACAGGCCAATTTGAAGAAACTGGGTTTTCACAAAAAGAGAACATGACGTCAGTGGATGTAGCCGAGGCAGCTGCAGAAAGGTTGCAGCCGGTCATGCTGGAGATGTTTGCATGGTTGTAGACGGGGCCGGGGGGGCAGGAGAAGAAGCCACACATGCAGAACCCGCTGAATCCAGCAGCCGTTTGCCAATGATCTGGAGGAGAACCAGCTGAGATCGACTGCAAGGACTAAGAAGACAAGAACGTCTCCCCATCCGTCAGGATCAGGTCTGGAGGTGTTTTATGGCAGAACGTGTTTGAATCATCGGAATAAGCAAACTTCAATCAGTTCATCCCCACACAAGAAAAAAAAATCTGAGTACTTTAGACACTTCACAAGAAATCTCATCTTTCTAATCTTGTTTGAATATTTGGTGTTGGCTGGATTTAATTATAACAGAGCACACATTCTCAGAGCGCGCGGTGCAAGCAGTGCCTGAGCATCTCGGTACGCAGTGTGCTGTGAGCATTTCAGAGAATTAGATAGGCTACTGATATAAAAAAAAAATGACTGAGGAAGGAGTAAAGAGAGTGTAGGCGTTGGTTTGAAAGAGAGAGCTTCATCTGTGCTGCGAAAAGATGGCAGCGAGGAGAAGAACAAAAAAAAAAACAGGAGCGTAGATTTGGAGGAGGAGGAGGAGGAGGAGGGGGATAGGGCGAAGGACGAAGGGCATCCTGGGATGTGTGAGTGAATGCCAACCGGACAGTTTTTGTTGTTTTTACTCCACAACCAGAGGCTGCCAAGACGCCACCTACACACAGACGCAGACACCAGCAGCCTCTCCGAGACACACGGGCTAGTAAACTCAGCGTGTGTGAGCGTTTGAAAGCGAGAGAGAGAGAGAGAGAGAGAGAGAGAGAGAGAGAGAGAGAGAGAGAGAGAGAGAGAGAGAGAGAGAGAGAGAGAGAGAGAGAGAGAGAGAGAGAGAGAGAGAGAGAGAGAGAGAGAGAGGGAGAGAGCGGTGGAACGGAGGCCATGTTGCAGGAGCCCATTTATGAGTGAAACCCACTTCCTCCTGCACATTTCAGCATTTATTCTCCGTCCTGCTTGTGTTCAATTAACTAGAAGTTAAAAGAAAAGCATTTTGTCAGCCTTTGGGTCTTTTGTGTTACCGACAGCGAGTCCAGTCAATGAATCTTTGTCTGAGTCACTCGCTCTGAGATCTGAACCGTCGGCGGAGTCTCAGCTTGACAGCAGCTGAAGTCCTGAAGGAGACGCAGCGGCCGATGATCTGCAGTCACCAACAAACCAGCAGCGACTCCAACATCTGATGAAACTGAACACTTCATCCCGTAGCACCAGCTTCACACAGCAACATCTTAAGCACTTTGTTGCTTCCTGCTTTGGTAAGCCGGTATTTCATCATGTTTCCTCATATATTAACAAACCAATATATGAAACCAACCACAGCACCCAAACACTCATCTACATTACCAACTATCTTCTGACGCCATCAGCCTCCTCTGCATTCTGCTTTCCCAGATATTAAGGCTAACAGGGTATCGCACCCTTCCTCTGCAACCTTTTCTCCACTCAACCACGGTGTTCCTCAGGCTTCAGGTCATTCACCATCTACAATCCTCTGTAGCCTTTCTTGCCCATTTCTTTTTGGTCAATTTTTGTGGCACTAGTGTCCTTTTTAATCAAAGTAGGCAGACCGGAGGGGGGAGCTGAAAGGGACAAAGGTCCACAGGCCGGAGTCAAACCTAGGACAGCTGTGCACTGCAAAAAGGGAACTGGAAGTAAGTACATTTTTTTGAAATTTGTTTATTTTTCCCTGATTTGAGCAGGTAAATAAGACTATGTGCCAATGGAATTAGATTTTTTGCACTTAAAATGATAAAAATTTATCTCCATCATCTCATCCTGCACTTGAAATCTTATTTCAAGTGCAGGATGAGATAATAATCTTATTTTAGGGTTAAAAATACTCATTCTAATGGCAAATAGTCTTATTTAGTGGCTCAAATCAAGGAAAAATACACTAATTTCAAGAAAATTTTACCCCCTTTTAATTTACTTTTTACAGTGTGTGAACCGTAAATGGGTCGCACATGCTACCCCTGCACCACCGACACCTTTTGTCACCATTTCTATGCTGATGATACATAATTGTATCCCAGCAACAAATCCACCAATTAGCCCAAGAACTTATTTTATGTTTGGCCCTTTTTTCTGTCTTTATATTCACTCTAGGGTCCAAAGCCAGGCTGGTTAAGCAGGACCTCCTCCTGCAGAAGTGTTGTTATGAGCGTAGATCTCCACTCACACCAACAGCAGAGCTACCAAAATATGAGATTCTGCATACTTTGGTTTGTGTTACTTTTATGTGATTGGATTAATTGGCATTTATGTTAACAACTTGATGAGGTGTACCTAACAGAGTGGCTTGTGATTGTATTCTGACAAGGCGTTAAACAGAGGCAGTCATTGGTCAGATGTGTAAGTGAAATAAAATCCGATGGGAAGGATAATTTGACCTACGTTTTTAAATAAAACAGTGTATTTCTGGTCTGCCGGTTTGTGACGATTGAGCTGATTTCGTCTGAACAGAAGAGGAGACCCACGGTGATCAGCTCAGACGAAGAAAAACACGATTCGCTTTCAAACGCGTTTCATCTCATCCGCTGTGAGGCAACATGCCTAAACCTGCGTTTAAAATCTGCCATTTCCATTTCCTTCCACTTTACAGGAATCTTTTTTAGCAAACACTTCCCAAAAAACTGAAATTACACAATCTGCTCGCCAAGTTCAAGAGATGCCAAAGATGCCTTGTGTTGCTTATAAACAACTAAAATCATTATTGGTCATTTTGACAATTTGCAGGGCGCCTCTTTTTTAGCATTTTCTGCACAACCAGAAGATAAAAGCCCCACCTTCATGTCATCTGAGCTCTACCACCTTTTTTTTTCTCTGGTAGAGGAAAAGATGCATTAGAAAATCCTGGTTTAGTTCAGTCCTCAGAGTCAACGCATGCTGTTACCAAGTCAGCTACATGGTCAGAGGTGTGAGGCGGCCTACGGATGGGCCAGAGACATTCTGATGGTTTGAAACGAGCAAACTAAAAGGCTGTATTTACTGCTGTGTGACTCCCCGGGGTTCAGGAGAGAGGGGGGGAAATATGGCCCCTGGGAAGGGAAAGTGAGCAATATACTGCTGCTCCGCCAAGCGTGCTGTTAAAGCCACAACCTTTACACCCCCTCCCTGGAGACTGGTCAGGTGCTGCGTGCTATCAATATTTAACACGCCACATCTCCACTGAACGTACGGCTGCATCAGGGGAGGAAGGTGTAAAAAAGCC
Organism: Fundulus heteroclitus; assembly: GCF_011125445.2. Taxonomy (NCBI): domain Eukaryota; kingdom Metazoa; phylum Chordata; class Actinopteri; order Cyprinodontiformes; family Fundulidae; genus Fundulus; species Fundulus heteroclitus. The sequence continues at coordinate 24,634,655 of NC_046377.1, read as the reverse complement.
TGCAGGTGATGACTTTTTACGGCGGCCCGTTAAAAATGGGTGAACCATCTAAAGCATTACCTCAAAGATCTAACGTCTGACGGAGAACACAGCGCTGACGGCTTCAGCAGCAGATCCATTTCTTCTGATGTATTTTTAAGCACCTGCTTCCAAACCGATCAGTGGAGGGTCCATTTATGCTCCCATTGTTGGAATCCAAAAATCTGAAAATCAACTGGACATTTTTTTTTTACTTTTGCAAATAAATATTAGAAGCAGCTGCATCAAACCGAGGCCAAATTATCCTGCGGCTAAATATGAAAACTCCAGGTCTGCATCTTGAAAGACCGTATTAAGGTCACAAGAATATAGCAATGTGCCACCAGTAAAGACATAAAAATGAACTAAAATATCGTATTAAAATTAGAAAATTACCCAAAATATCTGGAGTTTCTGACTAATTTGTGACCAAACATTATATTTTAATGAACAATGAATTTGTCAATTCTCCAAATTGTCCTTAGGTGTGAGTGTGTGTGTGAATGGTTGTTTGTCCTGTTTGTCTCTCTGTGTTGCCCTGTGACAGACTGGCGACCTGTCCAGGGTGAACCCCGCCTCTCGCCCAGGGAACGCTGGAGATAGGCACCAGCACCCCCGCGACCCCATGAGGGATAAAGCGGTTTGGAAAATGGATGGATGGATGAATTTGTCAATAAAGCTCGCTGGGTTAGTATCTTTATGTGACTATTGTGCAATAGTACACAACACTGTTAAAAGTGTTTGCTTGTCACTGTTCACATATACCATGCAGACTTTAAGGAGTTTAACAAGGGGCTGAGTCCAGCTCCTGAAATATAACCATGATCCTCCCTCCACCAAACTTGGGCTTGACCAAATACAATCTGGTTGAAACTGTCTTCCTGGTAATTAATCCAATTTATTGCATATAAGCCCGATTCGTCTTTCCAGGGAACATGTCTCCACTGTTCTAGAATCCATTGTCTGTTTGCTTTATGCATTTTTTCTCTTTTCTATTAGACATATTCAAAAATACATAATTTTACACTTTACATAATGATGTAAGGCTTGAATGCAGCTACTCAGCCCTGGAAACCGATCCAATTAGGCTTTTTACAAACTACTCTGAAGGCCACATGCAGTATGAAGGTTTGCAGCTTTATTCTGCAGAAAGATGGTGGCCTATGCTCCATGTTATCCTATCACGGTGCCCAACAGAGCGACACATTTTCAGGCAAATGTCTATAACAGCAGACAAGCCTAGGCGCTGGACTTTATACACCTGTGGAGTTCAGCATGGCTGCAGCACCTGAATACAGGGATATGGATGGTTAACAGAACATTTTTGGCAATATAGTGCCAGAGCACAAGGAAAGCTGCCTAATCAACAAAGAGAATTAGGAAATAGTTAAAACAGCAGGTTGAAACTATCTGGTTGAGCTGTTGGTTGAGAACTGGACGACATTATGTCTCCTTGCCACCTTTACAGAGGAGTCAGCAGAAAAAGCAAGCACAGCTACAAGAAGAACCAACATTGCCTGGGGCCAAACATCAACCCGAAGATCTATTTCTTGTGACGGTGGTGCAAGAGATAGCAGGTCTTGGTGATATCACAATAAAATGGGCAAAAGTCTGGACTATTTCTGCCCTGCGATGGACTGCCGACCTGTCCATGTTGTACCCCGCCTCTCGCCCATTGACAGCTGGAGATAGACACCGGCACCCCTCACGAACCCAGCAGGGATAAGCGTGTAAGAAAATGAATGATTGATGTTCTGGGCTATTTATTTTTTCTTGCCATCAAGATCTTTGCCAGCTGGCGCCAGAAAATACTATTATTGGGCTTTTTTCGTCCGGAAACAAAGGCATAGAAACATCTTACGAGCGCAGCCATGATGACGTGGTTGAACTCGCTCAGCTGACAATACAGTGATCCGATTGGCTGAGCAGTAAAAAATCGAATCACGTGACCTCTTGGACCGGAGCGCTACAGTTGAGATTTTTTATCGACTATAAGTCATTAATGTGCAAGTGAAAACGTGGGAACATTGGTGTTGTGAGATCACTGCTATGTGTAGCAACTGATCCCGGTGGAAGAAAGTTGCCGTCTGACAGTTCATACGAAAAGTCACAGATTCTGGCCCACGGCCTATTAGAACAGAGAGACGTCACATCAAAGGGAATTAAGATAAAAGCGAGAGAATCTAGATCTAAACAGCGACAGAACACAGGAAGTGACGCAGTACGCCTTACCCAATCAGATCCGGTTCAGCCAATTCCACTTTTATAATGTGCCGTTAACCTTCAATTGACTTCTCAGGCAGAAAGCCCCCCCAATGTGTCTGAATTAAATCAATTCTGAACAGCAGAGCAAGTTAAACTTGCTCCACAGTGATGTTAAAGATTCATTACCAGTCATCATGAACACTTGATGGCAGCTGAGGCCAAGTTTGGAACAACCAGTTGGTTTTCATTAGGCCCGAGCAGCGAAGCGCTGCGAAGGCCTATTGTATCTGTAGTGTTAATTATTAGGCCCGAGCAGCTAAGCGCTGCGAAGGCCTATTGTATCTGTGTTGTTTAATTATTATTAGGCCCGAGCAGCGAAGCGCTGCGAAGGCCTATTGTTTCTGTGTTGTTTCTTCTTATTAGGCCCGAGCAGCGAAGCGCTGCGAAGGCCTATTGTATCTGTGTTGTTTCTTATTAGGCCCGAGCAGCGAAGCGCTGCGAAGGCCTATTGTATCTGTGTTGTTTAATTATTATTATTATTATTATTATTATTATTAATCTGCCACCCCAAAGAGGGGCCTTTTTGGGGGCTTTATCATACTCAAAAACTCACCAAACTTGGCGGATGCAAGAAGACTGTTTAAAAATGTTGTATTTTAAGGTCGTCACAAAAATCAAAACAAAAATGCCTCAACGGCGCCACCTAGCAATTTTCAAAAGACCCTTTGCTATTCACTTACTTCATCGTAGAGACATGAAATTTGGTACAGTGGTAGAGCTCACCAAGACGCTCAGAATTTACAATTAATGTCATAGTGAAAATATCACAGGAAGTCGGCCATTTTAGATTGAAGGTCTGATTTTGACCCCATTTTTGACGTTTACAGCATTGGTACTTGATCGAACTCCTCCTAGGGATTTCGAGTGAGCGGCTTGAAACTCGGTCAGTCTGATCATAAGGCATGGCCAATTAAAAGTTATCAAAACGGTGAGTTTTTGAGCATGTTGAAGGGGCGTTAGCAGGGGTCAAAGTTCACCTACTCGCCACAAAACATAAAACTGTTATATCTCCTACACAGAAACACACAGAGGCACCAAACTTTCTGTGATTGATCATCATCGGGTCTTCTACAATATCCAATGGTCAAATGATGACATTGCTTAGGCCACGCCCCCTGACAACAGGAAGTGTTATGTTTTGTTGTAAGCGGTCGCTATGTTACCCCTTTAAGCTAATCAACATGAAACTGTGTCCACAGACAGAACACATGTTGATGTGTTGTGGATTTCAGGCCCAACTGGATTCGATGGAGCAGGGGGGCGTGGCGGCGTGGCATATTCACCTCAAACGCTGCTGTCATACGTTTGGCTCTGAATTCCACAGTTTTGGGCCAAGCTGCTTAAAACTCATTTGGATGCATCCTTATCCACCCCCCAACAGGAATCCATAACAAACTTTAGTGAGCAGGACTTAGTTTCTCCATAGCGCCACCAAGCAATTTTCAAAGGACCCTTTGCTATTCACTTAGTTCATCGTAGAGTAATGAAATTTTGTACAGTTGTAGATCTCAGCAAGACGCTCAGAATTTACAATTAATGTCATAGTGCAAGTATCACAGGAAGTAAGCCATTTTAGATTGAAATCTGAATTTTGACACCATGTTGACATGGTATCAAATACCATCATCATCAAGTTTGATCATATTTGATCAAACTTGTCCAGCAGGGGGCAGCAAGAGACCACAAATAAACCCCGAAGGAATTTCTCTTGGTAAGTAACTGATCTTAACTCTTTGGTTTCCTTATATATTTAAGTTGAACAGATATACAAATCCTGCTTGAAAACTGACAAACTTACTCTTGTTCAATACATTTCAGTTTTTATTTATATAGCGCCAAATCATGAAACATGTCATCAGGGGTGTACTGGGACAAAAAAAATCGGCCCTGGCATTTTGGATTAGACTGGCCCACCACATTTTGTTGTGTACTGAATGTGTATACCAACTGTACAATACCTTGAGGTCAGGTTAATGGAAATTAGTGAGAGTGGACACTTAAAATACTTCTAAAATCTTAATTTATTAACACGGTAAAATGTAAACTCCATCACAGCACAGCAACTATTCTTAGATCAGAGAGAGAGAGAGAGAAAGAGAGGTGTCAGGGTCAATCACACATATTATCACGTTACATCATTATAAGAAGTTATTGTAAGTTGCTCATCAGATCTATTTAGTCTTCCAGATACTGTAGGGTAACATTGGACTAATGTGCACTCACTGTGTAAAAAAGGATGCCAATGACAAAATGAACCAGAGAAAGGCCTCACTTATCATGGAAAGAAAGAAAATATATAATAACATAATATAAATTTTGATTTACTCAGTCATTTGTAATAAGTATTTTATTTATCTAATTTCCTAATTTTTGATCATATTTTCTTTAAAATCGCAGACTTTTTGCTATTTTTCATGTAAATCCTTGGTGGCGCTTCATAGCGAAGCCGGTGAGGCCGCAGCAAGCTTGGCCTCCCCTGGGATTGTGCAATCCCATGTTAACTGCGCTGACTTCCATTCTGTGAATGCATCTTCCTGTCTCTAGATCATAAATTCAATTGTTCAAACAGTTATGAACAGATTTTCCACAATTTAATATAAGTGGATTACGAATTGTGTTTTGGTCATCAAACTGTGTGCAGATAACATGTTTTCGTGGTGCTGGCTGATCATAAACAGCAAAGAACTGGTTGTAGGTGAGGTCGGCAGTTCCTTGGCCGCTAGGCAGGGGGCGCTCAAGGTGCACCGCTCGTGATCCCCAAATAGTAGAGTCAAAACAAGTTATGGATGTATTATTAGCGAGTTTTGCTAAACAAGTAAAGCACTAAAAAGACTCTAAACATAGAGCTGGAACAGGACTGATAAGGGAAGGCTTTCCTCCCTGGCAGTGAGCTCCACTGAGACTGAGAGACTTTTAAAACTGAAGAAGATAAAGAGAACTTTTACCGGAAAATGATGATATTTTTGTTCAGAAAAAGCGCCGCAGGGACTTAAATTATAAGTAGAGGTAAGACCGCGATACTTATTCATGTTTTGTTTTTGTGATAAAATGTGCGTAATGTGGGTTATAGTTTTAGAATGTGTTACAAATGCAGAAATCCATCATAACTCATAAACTGTTACAGTCAAATGACAAATAATTTATTTTTATTTTTTCATCAAATAATCAATATTTTTCCATGTCTCTTGGTGAATTAATTTGGCTCAATCAGTCTCCTTCAGCACTTTGCAACGAGTCTACTCTGTAGAGTGTATATATTTGTAAATCTGACTCTGATGACGTCAGTACCTCACCAGCTATGAACCCTACCGCACGTCACTGATTACAACCACCACCACCACCATAATCTGCCTTGACCGACTGGGGGTTACAAAAGGGAGAGAAGAGACACAACAAGACAGACAAAAAAGCACAGAAGCACACATTGATCCAGTAATCTGTTTTACATTAGATGGTAATAACAGGTGATCTGTCTTCCCTGAATGATGTCACAGCTAACAGAACGCCAGACCAGGTGTACCTACTATGAAGAAAAAATAGAAAAAACAAAAAGTTAAAAGTTGAAATGACAACAGTCATGCAAAATTGAAGAACAATAGACCCTGATGTCCTCCAGCAGCCTAAGCCTATAGCAGCATAACTATAGAGGTAGCTCAAGGTAACATGAACCACTCTAACTATAAGCTTTGTCAAAAAGGAAAGTCCCAAGAGCCAGCTTCTAGTGGAGGAGTTCAAGTATCTTGGGGTCTTGTTCACGAATGAGGAGAAGATGGAGCGGGAGATCGACAGGCGGATTGGTGCGACGTCTGCTGTGAAGCGGGCGCTGTACCGATCCGTTGTGGTGAAGAGAGAGCTGAGCCAAAAGGCCAAGCTCTCGATTTACCAGTCGATCTATGTTCGTACCCTCATCGATGGTCACGAGCTTTGGGTCGTGACCGAAAGAACGAGATCCCGGATACAAGCGGCTGAAATGAGTTTTCTCCGTAGTGTGTCTGGGCTCTCTCTTAGAGATAGGGTGAGGAGCTCAGTCATCCGGGGAGGACTCGGAGTAGAGCTGCTGCTCCTTCACATTGAGAGGAGCCAGTTGAGGTGGCTCGGGCATCTGGTTAGGATGCCCCCTGGACGCATCCCTGGTGAGGTGTTCTGGGCACGTCCCACCGGGAGGAGGCCCAGGGGAAGACCCAGGACACGCTGGAGGGACTATGTCTCCCGGCTGGCCTGGGAACGCCTTGGGATTCCCCTGGAGGAGCTGGCCCAAGTGGCTGGGGAGAGGAAGGTCTGGGCCTCCCTCTTGAAGCTGCTACACCCGCGACCTGACCCCGGATAAGCGGAAGACGATGGATGGATGGAAAAAGGAAAGTTTTAGGATTAGTCTTAAAAGTAGACAGGGTGTCTGCGTCACGGACCAAAACTGGGAGTTGGTTCCACTGGAGAGGAGCATGATAGCTAAAGGATCTGCCTACCCTTCTGGTTTTACAGACTTTAGGAACCACCAGCAGACCTGCTTTCTGAGAGTGAAGTGGTCTGTTAGAAATTACTAAAGTTTGTACACAACATACACATGTGGAATATTGCTAACGTGTTACTTTAGCAATATTCCAATTGCTAAAGTGTTACTTTTACATTATTACTTTTGGGTGTGTATCCACCAATTTAACTGTCAAACTTTCATAAAAGCTGTCTTAATGCAAGAAATGAAACCCTTAAACACATGAAATAATTAACTTTAAATAACTAAAAAGGTTTTGTTAACTTTTCACATGAAGCTGGATTAACAGCTAGTAAGATACCTTTGATTAAATTTGTATACTAGTGTTTAAACCCGGGGTGTCAAATGTACGGCCTGCGGGCCGGATCTGGCCCACCAAACAATTTAGTCCGGCCCGGTGGCCAAATGCATTTTCATTATTCAACGGCTGTGTCTCCTCGGTGCATCGACAGATCTGCACCATATTTTTTGTGAGTCGTGGGGGAGCGCTGCCCAACGCATACGTGTGTTTTGCATGGTAGACGGGTGAGGAAAATGCATGACAGCTTCTGCAGTGGCTGGCGGCGGGAGGTGCGCGTACCCTAGCGGTGGCCCATAGGCCAGAGCGGCGCTTGGCTGCGAGGGCCGATCATCACCGCTTGTTAGGCCCGAGCAGCGAAGCGCTGCGAAGGCCTATTGTATCTGTGTTGTTTAATTAGGCCCGAGCAGCGAAGCGCTGCGAAGGCCTATTGTTTCTGTGTTGTTTCTTATTAGGCCCGAGCAGCGAAGCGCTGCGAAGGCCTATTGTTTCTGTGTTGTTTCTTAGCTGCGAAGGCCTATTGTTTCTGTGTTGTTTCTTATTATTATTATTATTATTATTATTTTTATTCTGCCCCCCTAAAGAGGGGCCTTTTTGGGGGCTTTATCATACTCAAAAACTCACCAAACTTTGCAGATGCATGGGGACTGTTTAAAAATTTTGTATTTTAAGGTCGTCACAAAAATCTAAAGAAAAATGCCTCAACGGCGCCACCTAGCAATTTTCAAAGGACCCTTTGCTATTCACTTACTTCGTCGTAGAGACATGAGATTTGGTACAGTGTTAGAGCTCACCAAGACGCTCAGAATTTACAATTAATGTCATAGTGCAAATATCACAGGAAGTCGGCCATTTTAGATTGAAGGTCTGATTTTGACCCGATTTTTGACGTTTACAGCATTGGTATTTGATCGAACTCCTCCTAGGGATTTTGAGCGAGCGGCTTGAAACTCGGTCAGTCTGATCATAAGGCATGGCCAATTAAAAGTTATCAAAACGGTGAGTTTTTGAGCATGCTGAAGGGGCGTTGGCAGGGGTCAAAGTTCACCAACTCGCCATGAAACACAAAACTGTTATATTTCATACACAAAAACTCACAGAGCCACCAAACTTTCAGTAGTTGATCACCACTAGGTCTTCTTTAATATCCAATGGTCAAATGATGACATTGCTTAGGCCACGCCCCCTGACAACAGGAAGTGTCATGTTTTGTTGTAAGCGGTCGCTATGTTACCCCTCTGAGCTAATCAACATGAAACTGTGTCAAGAGACAGAAGACATATTGGTGTGCTGTGGATTCCAGCCCCAAGTGGATTCCATGGAGCAGGGCGGCGTGGTGGCGTGGGGAAGTCACATCAAACCATATATTTTTAATGTTTTGACAGCATTATTTGCTCAAACCTGTCCACCAGGTGGCAGCAAGAGACCACAAATAAACCACAAACCAAGTTGTCTTGTTCAGTAAGGCAAGGCAAGGCAAATTTATTTATATAGCACAATTCAGTACAAAGACAATGCAAAGTGCTTTACATGATTAAAATATAGCAAAATAAAACAGAATAAAAGCAAGTAGGTAGGAATAAAATGTAGATAGAAAAAAGAACAAAAAAGTGGTGATTCAGTTAACTAGAACAGTTGAAGGCAATCCTAAACAAATGTGTTTTTAATCCTGATTTAAAGGAACTCAGGCTTTACGCCCCTTTACAATTTTCTGGAAGTTTGTTCCAGATGAGTGGAGCATAGGAACTAAATGCTGCTTCTCCTTGTTTAGTTCTGGTTCTAGGTATGCAGAGTAGGCTAGAGCCAGAAGACCTTAATGGTCTGGATGGTTAATACACTGATAACAAGTCTGATGTATTTAGGTGCTAAGCCATTCAGGGATTTATAGACGAACAGAAGTTTTTAAAGTCTATTCTCTGATATACAGGGAGCCATGGAAGGACTTTAGAACTGGGGTGATGTGCTGTACTTTCTTAGTCTTAGTGAGGACGCGGGCAGGAGCGTTCTGGATCAGCTGCAGCTGTCTGATCCACTTTTTAGGCAGGCCTGTGAAAACACCGTTGCACCGTTGCAAATATAAACGCATGGATTAGTTTTTCCAGATCCTGCTGAGACATTAGTCCTTTAATCCTGGAAATGTTTTTCAGGTGATAGAAAGCTGACCTTGTAACTTTCTTTAGATGCTTTTGGAGGTTCAGGTCTGAGACCATTACTACTCCAAGATTTCGGGCCTGATCAGTGGTTCCTAGCTGAAGCGACTGAAGCTGTGTGTTAACTTTTGATCTCTCCTCTATTGGTCCAAATATTATTACTTCTGTTTCGTTTTTATTCAACTGAAGAAAATTTTGGCACATCCACGTATTGATTTCTTCTAGGCATTTACTCAGTGCTTGAACTGGTTCATAGTCACCTGGTGACATGGTGATGTAGAGCTGTGTGTCGTCTGCATAGTTATGGTAGCTGATGTTGTTGTTTCTTATGATCTGAGCTAGAGGAGCATGTAGATATTGAATAGGAGGGGACCCAAGATGGACCCTTGGGGAACCCCACATGTCATTTTTGTAATCTTCGATGTAAAGTTACCTACTGATACAAAAAAGTCCCTGTCCTTTAAGTAGGATTTAAACCAGTGGAGAGCTGTACCACAGAGGCCGACCCAGTTCTCCAGGCGCTCTAACAGAATGGAGTGATCAACAGTATCAAATGCTGCACTGAGGTCCAACAGAACCAGCACTGTGGTTCTTCCACAGTCTGTATTTCTATGGATGTCATCAAACACCTTGATAAGGGCGGTCTCTGTACTGTGGTGAGCACGGAAGCCAGACTGGAAAACGTCAAAGCGGCTGGTCGTTGTTAAGAAGGTGTTTAATTGTTGAAACACAGCTTTTTCAATAATCTTACTGATAAAGGGGAGGTTTGAGATGGGTCTGTAGTTCTGGAGTAGTAGTTTGTCTAAATTGTTCTTTTTTAACAGTGGTTTGATAATTGCTGTTTTTAGGGAAAACACCTGACAGAAGGGATGTGTTTATTATCTGAGTCAAATCAGACGCTATGACAGGCAAAACTTTCTTAAGGAAAACTGTGGGTAGAGCATCAAAACAGCATGAGGAGGAACTTAGCTGCTGAATGATCTCCTCTAAGCTTTTGGAGTTTATTTGGCTGAATTGGGACATTTTGTCAGGATAAGTTCCAGCTGAATACGGCTTTGGTTCTAGAGTTGGTGTGGATGTACAAACTGATCTTCTAATTATCAGTTTATTTATTTTTTAGACTAGTTCCATATGAGAGGTTGCAAGAAAACTTGTAACTTTACTGAATTTGCAGCTTAAGAAGATTGGGTTTGACAGACAACACCAACTGTCCCCTCAATCCAGTGCACACAATACCACAACAGACCTCATCACGCTTTACAGTACATCAAGAAAACTAAATCAACTAAAACAAGTTCACGAGTGCACATGAAATTAAGTTAATCCATATTTGTGTGTCAGGGTGTCTAAGCACTCTCCAGAATTTGACATCTCAGCAGGACCTGTAATAATTATAGAAAGTAACGTTATAGTTGTTCTGCCTTTTGTTAAGACAGCAAGGAATTCATGTCGTGAATACATTACATAAATAAGATATAAATTAATTATTAGTCAGAGGAAATCCATGGTAAAACAGTTAGAAACGTTTTGGGTTCATATTTAATCAGAGTGAGACATCACAACTTTGTTAGATCTCTATGTGAATTACGTGAGATAGTGAGTGCTCTCACCTTAAATAAAAGATCTTTGACGTATTTTGCTCTGGGAAAAGCTGCTTTTCAGCGATGAAGCTAGGGAAACTGCTAATGTTGAAGTTGAATTTGTTCTACACGCTTCTGCCTTGGAAAATATTCGTCTTTTTACAAAAAGAATGTTTAAAGCCAGATTTGTGGATAAAGGTTATTCAGACAACGCAAGAAAAGGAAGCTTTGTGTGGGGAACTTTTGTCCTAGCTGTCTAGCTGCATATGGCCCCAGGACAGCACAATAGTTTTCTTGAAGTATAATTTTGGAGAAGTAGAAACAAGTATTAATTTCAAAAGGTAGGTAAAAGAGGAAAAAAGTTTTTACAAAATCTTAAAATGTTGGATAGTTGTTATTTCCATCTTGCTGTGAAAATTGGTGAAATATTATCATTTTTAATGCTTAGATATAAAATTGCAAGGCAATTACTAAAATTGCCGTTTCTTGAAAATGTTTTTTGGCATGCCATACTTTATATTTATAGGTAGCCTAGATGTGCATAATAAAAGAGTGGAACTAAAAGCTGGTCTAAAATTTTTATGGAGCTTTAACTTGCTAAGAGTAATAACGTTAGATCAGGGGTTCTCAACCTTTTGCAAGCTGGGCCCCCCCAAAGTTGGTTCGTTGCAGTTGGGGCCCCAGTGCCCCCCGCCCAGATCCCCCCGCCCCGCTCTACCTTGCATAGATAGATAGATAGATAGATAGATAGATAGATAGATAGATAGATAGATAGATAGCCCTAGGCTATTATTTTTAGGCCCACATTATTATTATTACCATCATCAGTAGCGGTAGGTAGGCCTATTATCATTTCTAGGCTATTGTTATAATTGGCAGTAGCACCAGACTTCTAATGTGAGCTTGCAGGCATTATTATTATTATTATTATTATTATTATGAGTAGTATAGGCCTATCACCATTACTAGGCTATTGCTATATAATTGTGAGGTTACATGCTTTTTTTTGTTGTTATTATTATTATTATTATTATTATTATTATTATCATCAGTAGGCCTATCACCATTACTAGGCTATTGCTATATAATTGTGAGGTTACATGCTTTTTTTTGTTTTATTATTATTATTATTATTATTATTATTATTATTATATTATTATTATTATCATCATCATCAGTAGGCCTATCATCATTACTAGGCTATTGCTATAATTGGCAGTAGCACCAGACTTCTAATGTGAGCTTGCAGGCATTATTATTATTATTATTATTATTATTATTATTATTATTATTATTATTATTATTATGAGTAGTATATGCCTATCATTATTACAAGGGTATTGCTATATAATTATGAGGTTACATGCTTTATTGTTGTTGTTATTATTATTATCATCATTATTATTATTATTATCAGTTGGCCTATTATCATTACTAGTCTAACTCTTGGACTGAACGTATTTTTTTGCCAGATGCATTCAAATATTTACCAGAGTAAAGAAATGTATATTATATGTGAATTATGTGCGCCGTTTGGAAGTAATTTTGATAAAACTTGCTGTTTAAGCGAAAGAGCACGAACATTCTGCATTCGGGTTGTTCCGGAATGCGACGTCACAAACAGAACTACCGTGCATCAGCCTGCAAATACTACGTCTTTTGCTACCGATTTGTTAAATTTTATTAATAACTCTTACTCTACGTACAAAAAAATAAATTAAAAAAATGTCTGATACATCTTCAAACTCCCCCTCAAGCATCGGCGACTCAGATAAGAAATTAATATACGAAGAAACGGAGTTCGAACAAGGTGAACCTGAGGAGACTATATCCAACACTGCCCCATAGAGCCCATGCTCCATTGTAAGTACCCCTCACAATCCTCGCTTGTGAAGTGTGAATTGCATAAAACACTTTTGTCACTGCTGGCAATCCAGTCCTTTTGCGTTTCTTTTACGAATGTATCCCATTTCTTTCGGACCTTTTAATCATTCGGCCAAGTATGTAGCGCTACTTTCTGGCCGGCACTAGACCGCGGTGAAGTTGGCTTGACATTGGACATTCAAGCTCCGCGGCGTCAGCGGAGCACTCTTGAGAAACAAAAATCAAATCAGATTTATTGACGGTCCCACCGCGTATGGGAGGAAGGAGCAGCTGAGAGACGCTAGCCGAAATCGGAGTCCTTCAACCGGATCAACCGTGAGCTAGATCCCGCTGACTCCGCGGAGGTTGAATGTCCAATGTCAAGCTAACTTCACCGCGGTCTGCACTACAGCTGCTAACTACGGCGATTTTTTTTAATATACATACATGTACAATGTATGCAAACCCTCTGGCATGAGTCTGTGAAAAGGATTAATAGGACAAAAACACCGAAATAATCCTTAGTGAACAATGTTTGTGTAAACCTACCGGGCGGCTCGTCCTCTTTGCTGAAGCGCTGTGTGTCCGCTTTCTGATGTTAAACAAACATGTCTGAACGTCCATCCATCCATTTTCTGACCCGCTTAATCCCTCATGGGGTCGCGGGGGTTGCTGGTGTCTATGTCCCGATATAAAATAATTCTTAGCCGTCCAGTGGGTTCATGGTTCCATGCTCTCTCATGTGTATTGCCTGCCGTGTTTATAAGGCAGCTAAGCTACTAGCTATGTCGCCGTACAAGCCTTGGCCAGCATTTCACAGACTCCCTCCGTCCCTTCAGGCTTTTGCTGTATAAATATGGCAATATGATACCATCAACCATCAACTTACTCTTAAAACGATCTTGTGATACGTTATCTAAAGAAGAAAAATATGCCGAGAACTCGTCAGCTTCCTTCCAGTCCGGCGCGCATGCGCGAAAAACCCGGATGAAAACCGCTTATCACCTGCATTTGTGCTCACTATCGACAAAACAATCAAATTTGTTCAAAACTTTTTTTTTAAAATCAGTCCAAACACATTTTAATTTTTATTCAGGAGTTATGTATATACAAAACTTTAACTTTTTTATGAAAGTAGTTTAGTGATAAAAAAAAAGTGCAATTTTTTTTTCCAGTTTTTTTCCACTCCCATCCTGTAGCCTACTCGCGCCCCCCCGGGAGAGTGTCGGCGCCCCCCCGGGGGGGCGCGCCCCACCGGTTGAGAACCACTGCGTTAGATGATTATATCTTTAAAATGAGATAACTGTCTCATAAAATGTGATAGTTTACTTGGTCTAAAGAGATGATTCAATTAAATGTTATTTATATAGCGCCAATTCATGAAATATATCATCTCAAGGCACTTTACAAAGTCAAAATCAATCAGATTATACAGATTGGGTCAGATTATACACATTGGTCAAAAAAATTCCTATATAAGGGAACCAGTTCATTGCATCAAAGTCTTGACAAGTAGCATTCTCTCTTGAAGAAGCGTAGAGCTACAGGGAGAGTCGTCTGCATTGTACATGGCTTTGCAGCAATCCTACCTACTGAGCAAGCATGAAGCAACAGCGGGAAAAAAACTCCCCATTAACGGGAAGGAAAACCTCCAGCAGAACCGGGCTCAGTATGAACGGTCATCTGCCTCGACCGACTGGGGTTACAGAAGACAGAGCAGAGACACAACAAGAGAGACAAAAAAGCACAGAAGTTCTACATTAGATGGTAGTAGCGGGTGATGTGTCTTCCCTGGATGATGCCACAGCTAACAGAACGCCAGACCAGGTGTACCTACTATGAAGAAAATAGGAAAATCAAAAAGTTAAAAGCTGAAATGACAACAGTCATTCAAAATTGAAGAACAATAGACCCTGATGTCCTGCAGTAGCCTAAACGTATAGCAGCATAACTATAGAGGTAGCTCAGGGTAACATGAGCCACTCTAACTATAAGCTTTTTAAAAAAGGAAAGTCCAAAGAGCCAGCTTCTAGTGGAGAAGTTCAAGTATCTTGGGGTCTTGTTCACGAATGAGGGGAAGATGGAGCGGGAGATCGACAGGCGGATTGGTGCAGCGTCTGCTGTGAAGCGGGCGCTGTACCGGTCCGTTGTGGTGAAGAGAGAGCTGAGCCAAAAGGCGAAGCTCTCGATTTACCGGTCGATCTACAATCCTACCCTCATCTATGGTCACGAGCTTTGGGTCGTGACCGAAAGAACGAGATCCCGGATACAAGATCCCGAAATGAGTTTTCTCCATAGTGTGTGTGAGCTCTCCCTTAGAGATAAGGTGAGGAGCTCAGTCATCTGGGGAGGACTTAGAGTAGAGCCACTGCTTCTTCACGTCGAGAGGAGCCAGTTGAGGTGGCTTGTGCATCTGGTTAGGATGCCTCCTGGACGCCTCCCTGGTGAGGTGTTCCGGGCACGTCCCACCAGGAGGAGGCCCAGAGGGAGACCCAGGACATGCAGGAGGGACTATGTCTCTCGGCTGGCCTGCAAACGCCTTGGGATTCCCCCGGAGGAGCTGGCCCAAGTGGCTGGGGAGAGGAATGTCTGGGCCTCCTTTATAAAGCTGCTACCCCCGCGATATTGCTAAAGTGTTCCTTTGGCAGTAGTCCAATTGCTAAAGTGTTACTTTTACATTACTTTTGGGTGTGTATCCACCAATTTAGATGTTAAACTTTCATAAAAGCTGTCTTAATGCAAGAAACAAAACCCTTAGACACATGAAATAGCAAGTAACTTTAAAAAACTAAAATGGTTTTGTTAACTTTTCACATTAAACTGGATTAACAGCTAGTAAGATACCTTTGATTAAATTGGTATACTAATGTTTAAACCAGGGGTGTCAAAGCTACGGCCCGCAGGCCGAATTCGGCCCACCGAACGATTTAGTCCGGTCCGATGGCCAAATGCATTTTCATTATTCAACGGCTGTATCTCCTCGCTGCATCGCGCGATCTGCACCAGATTTTTTTTGAGTCATGGGGGAGCGCTGCCGAACACGTTCGTGTGAATCGCCCAGTGGACGGGCGGGCAAAATGCGTGACAGCATCTGCGGTGGCGGGCGGGCGGCGGTGCGCAAATCCCAGCGGTGGCCAATAGGCCAGAGCGGCGCTTTGCTGCGAGGGCCGCTCATCACCGCTTGCGGTTTTAATTATTATTATTATTATTATTTTTATTCTGCCCCCCTAAAGAGGGGCCTTTTTGGGGGCTTTATCATACTCAAAAACTCACCAAACTTGGCGGATGCAAGAAGACTGTTTAAAAATTTTGCATTTTAAGGTCGTCACAAAAATCAAAAGTAAAATGCCTAAACGGCGCCACCTAGCAATTTTCAAAGGACCCTTTGCTATTCACTTACTTCATCATAGAGACATGAAATTTGGTACAGTTATAGAGCTCACCAAGACGCTCAGAATTTACAATTAATGTCATAGTGCAAATATCACAGGAAGTCGGACATTTTAGATTGAATGTCTGATTTTGACCCCATTTTTGACGTTTACAGCATTGGTATTTGATCGAACTCCTCCTAGAGATTTTGAGTGAGCGGCTTGAAACTCGGTCAGTGTGATCATAAGGCATGGCCAAATAAAAGTTATCAAAACGGTGAGTTTTTGAGCATGGTGAAGGGGCGTTGGCAGGGGTCAAATTTCACCTATTCGCCACAAAAAATAAAAGTGTTATATCTCCCACACAGAAACACACAGAGTCACCAAACTTTCCATGATTGATCATCATCGGGTCTTCTAAAATTTCCAATGATCAAATGATGACATAATTTAGGCCACGCCCCCTGACAACAGAAAGTGTCATGTTTTGCTGTATACAGTCGCTATGTTACCCCTCTGAGCTAATCAACATGAAACTGTGTCCATAGACAGAAGACATGTAGGTGTATTGTGCATTCCAGCCCCAAGTGGATTCGATGGAGCAGGAGAGCGTTGCGGCGTGGTGAAGTCACCTCAAACGCCGCTGCCATACGTTTGGCTCTGAATTCCACAGTTTTGGGCCGAGCTGCTTAAAACTCACTTGGATGCATCCTTATCCACCCCTTAACAGGAATCCATAACAAACTTTGGTGGGCGTGACCTAATGCCTCAACGGCGCCACCTAGCAATTTTCAAAGGACCCTTTGCTATTCACTTACTTCATCGTAAAGACATGAAATTTGTTATAGTTGTAGAACTCACCACGATGCTCAGAATTTACAATTGATGTCATAGTGCAAGTATCACAGGAAGTTGGCCATTTTAGATTGAAGGTTGTATTTTGACCCCATTTTTGACGTTTACAGCATTGGTATTTGATCGAACTCCTCCTAGGGATTTTTAGCGAGCGGCTTGAAACTCGGTCAGTCTGATCATAAGGCATGCCCAATTAAAAGTTATCAAAACGGTGAGTTTTTGAGCATTTTGAAGGGGCGTTAGCAGGGGTCAAAGTTCACCTACTCGCCACAAAAAATAAAACTGTTATATCTCCTACACAGACACACACAGAGGCACCAAACTTTCTGTGATTGATCATCATCGGGTCTCCTACAATATCCAATGGTCAAATGATGACATTGCTTAGGCCACGCCCCCTGACAACAGGAAGTGTCATGTTTTGTTGTAAGCGGTCGCTATGTTACCCCTCTGAGCTAATCAACATGAAACTGTGTCAAGAGACAGAAGACATATTGGTGTGTTGTGGATTCCAGCCCCAAGTGGATTCCATGGAGCAGGGCGGCGTGGTGGCGTGGGGAAGTCACATCAAACCATATATTTTTAATCTTTTGACAGCATTATTTGCTCAAACCTGTCCACCAGGTGGCAGCAAGAGACCACAAATAAACCACAAACCAAGTTGTCTTGTTCAGTAAGGCAAATTTATTTATATAGCACAATTCAGTACAAAGACAATGCAAAGTGCTTTACATGATTAAAATATAGCAAAATAAAACAGAATAAAAGCAAGTAGGAATAAAATGTAGATAGAAAAAAGAACAAAAAAGTGGTGATTCAGTTAACTAGAACAGTTGAAGGCAATCCTAAACAAATGTGTTTTTAATCTTGATTTAAAGGAACTCAGGCTTTCCGCACCTTTACAATTTTCTGGAAGTTTGTTCCAGATCAGTGGAGCATAGGAACTAAATGCTGCTTCTCCTTGTTTAGTTCTGGTTCTAGGTATGCAGAGTAGGCTAGAGCCAGAAGACCTTAATGGTCTGGATGGTTGATACACGGATAACAAGTCTGATGTATTTAGGTGCTAAGCCATTCAGGGATTTATAGACGAACAGAAGTTTTTAAAGTCTATTCTCTGATATACAGGGAGCCATGGAAGGACTTTAGAACTGGGGTTATGTTCTCTACTTTCTTAGTCTTAGTGAGGACGTGGGCAACAGCGTTCTGGATCAGCTGCAGCTGTCTGATCCACTTTTTAGGCAGACCTGTAAAAACACCGTTGCAGTAATCAATTCTACTAATTATAAATGCATGGATTAGTTTTTCCAGATCCTGCTGAGACATTAGTCCTTTAATCCTGGAAATGTTTTTCAGGTGATAGAAAGCTGACCTTGTAACTGTCTTTAGATGCTTTTGGAGGTTCAGGTCTGAGACCATTACTACTCCCAGATTTCGGGCCTCATCAGTGGTTCCTAGCTGAAGCGACTGAAGCTGTGTGCTAACCTTTGATCTCTCCTCTATTGGTCCAAAAATTATTACTTCTGTTTTGTTTTTATTCAACTGAAGAAAATTTTGGCACATCCACGTATTGATTTCTTCTAGGCATTTACTCAGTGCTTGAACTGGTTCATAGTCACCTGGTGACATGGTGATGTAGAACTGTGTGTCGTCTGCATAGTTATGGTAGTTGATGTTGTTATTTCTTATGATCTGAGCTAGAGGGAGCATGTAGATATTGAATAGGAGGGGACCCAGGATGGACCCTTGGGGAACCCCACATGTGGTTTTTGTAATCTTCGATGTAAAGTTACCTACTGATACAAAAAAGTCCCTGTCCTTTAAGTAGGATTTAAACCAGTGGAGAGATGTACCACAGAGGCCGACCCAGTTCTCCAGGCGCTCTAACAGAATGCAGTGATCAACAGTATCAAATGCTGCACTGAGGTCCAACAGAACCATCATGGTGGTTTTTCCGCAGTCTGTATTTATATGGATGTCATTAAACACCTTGATAAGGGCGGTCTCTGTACTGTGGTGAGCACGGAAACCTGACTGGAAAACGTCAAATCGGCTGGTCGTTGTTTAGAAGGTGTTTAATTGTTGAAACACAGCTTTTTCAATAATCTTACTGATAAAGGGGAGCTTTGAGATTGGCCTGTAGTTCTGGAGTAGTAGTTTGTCTAAGTTGTTCTTTTTTAACAGTGGTTTGATAATTGCTGTTTTCAGGGACTGGGGGGAAAACACCTGACAGAAGGGACGTGTTTATTATCTGAGTCAAATCAGACGCTATGACAGGCAAAACTTTCTTAAGGAAAACTGTAGGTAGAGCATCAAGACAGCATGAGGAGGAACTTAGCTGCTGAATGATCTCCTCTAAGCTTTTGGAGTTTATTTGACTGAATTGGGACATTTTGTCAGGATAAGTTCCAGCTGAATACGGCTTTGGTTCTAGAGTTGGTGTGGATGTACAAACTGATCTTCTAATTATCAGTTTATTTATTTTTTAGACTAGTTCCATATGAGAGGTTGCAAGAAAACTTGTAACTTTACTGAATTTGCAGCTTAAGAAGATTGGGTTTGACAGACAACACCAACTGTCCCCTCAATCCAGTGCACACAATACCACAACAGACCTCATCACGCTCTACAGTACATCAAGAAAACTAAATCAATTAAAACAAGTTCACGAGTGCACATGAAATGAAGTTAATCCATATTTGTGTGTCAGGGTGTCTAAGCACTCTCCAGAATTTGACATCTCAGCAGAACCTGTAATAATTATAGAAAGTAACGTTATAGTTGTTCTGCCTTTTGTTAAGACAGCAAGGAATTCATGTTGTGAATACATTACATAAATAAGATATAAATTAATTATTACTCAGAGGAAATCCATGCTAAAAACAGTTAGAAACGTTTTGGGTTCATATTTAATCAGAGTGAGACATCACAACTTTGTTAGATCTCTATGTGAATTACGTGAGATAGTGAGTGCTCTCACCTTAAATAAAAGATCTTTGACGTATTTTGCTCTGGTAAAAGCTGCTTTTCAGCGATGAAGCTAGGGAAACTGCTAATATTGAAGTTGAATTTGTTCTACACGCTTCTGCTTTGGAAAATATTCGTCTTTTTACAAAAAGAATGTTTAAAGCCAGATTTGGGAACAAAGGTTATTCAGACAACGCAAGAAAAGGAAGCTTTGTGTGGGGAACTTTTGTCCTAGCTGTCTAGCTGCATATGGCCCCAGGACAGAACAATAGTTTTCTTGAAGTATAATTTTGGAGAAGTAGAAACAAGTATTAATTTCAAAAGGTAGGTAAAAAAGGAAAAAAGTTTTTACAAAATCTTAAAATGTTGAATAGTCGTTATTTCCATCTTGCTGTGAAAATTGGTGAAATATTATAATTTTTGATGCTTAGATATAAAATTGCAAGGCAATTACTAAAATTGCCTTTTGTTGAAAATGTTTTTTGGCATGCCATACTTTACATTGATAGGTAGCCTAGATGTGCATAATAAAAGAGTGGAACTAAAAGCTGGTCTAAAATTTTTATGGAGCTTTAACCTGCTAAGAGTAATAACAGATGATTATATCTTTAAAATGAGATAACTGTCTCATAAAATGTGATAGTTTACTTGGTCTAAAGAGATGATTCAATTCAATGTTATTTATATAGCGCCAATTCATGAAATATATCATCTCAAGGCACTTTACAAAGTCAAAATCAATCAGATTATACAGATTGGGTCAGATTATACACATTGGTCAAAAAAATTCCTATATAAGGGAACCAGTTGATTGCATCAAAGTCTTGACAAGTAGCATTCTCTCTTGAAGAAGCGTAGAGCCACAGGGAGAGTCGTCTGCATTGTCCATGGCTTTGCAGCAATCCTACCTACTGAGCAAGCATGAAGCAACAGCGGGGAAAAAACTCCCCATTAACGGGAAGGAAAAACCTCCAGCAGAACCGGGCTCAGTATGAACGGTCATCTGCCTCGACAGACTGGGGGTTACAGAAGACAGAGCAGAGACACTACAAGAGAGACAAAAAAGCACAGAAGTTCTACATTAGATGGTAGTAGCGGGTCTTTCCTGGATGATGCCACAGCTAACAGAACGCCAGACCAGGTGTACCTACTATGAAGAAAAAAAAAATCAAAAAGTTAAAAGCTGAAATGACAACAGTCATTCAAAATTGAAGAACAATAGATCCTGATGTCCTGCAGTAGCCTAAACGTATAGCAGCATAACTATAGAGGTAGCTCAGGGTAACATGAGCCACTCTAACTATAAGCTTTTTAAAAAAGGAAAGTCCAAAGAGCCAGCTTTTAGTGGAGAAGTTCAAGTATCTTGGGGTCTTGTTCACGAATGAGGGGAAGATGGAGCGGGAGATGGACAGGCGGATTGGTGCAACGTCTGCTGTGAAGCGGGCGCTGTACCGATCCATTGTGGTGAAGAGAGAGCTGAGCCAAAAGGCGAAGCTCTCGGTTTACCGGTCGATCTACGTTCGTAGATAGTTTTAAGATTAGTCTTAAAAGTAGACAGGGTGTCTGCCTGGGGAAGACCCAGGACACGCTGGAGGGACTATGTCTCTCGGCTGGCCTGCGAACGCCTTGGGATTCCCCCAGAGAAGCTGGCCCAAGTGGCTGGGGAGAGGAATGTCTGGGACTCCTTTATAAAGCTGCTACCCCCGCGATATTGCTAAAATGTTCCTTTGGCAATAGTCCAATTGCTAAAGTGTTACTTTTACATTACTTTTGGGTGTGTATCCACCAATTTAGACGTTAAACTTTCATAAAAGCTGTCTTAATGCAAGAAACAAAACCTTTAGACACATGAAATAGCAAGTAACTTTAAAAAACTAAAATGGTTTTGTTAACTTTTCACATTAAGCTGGATTAACAGCTAGTAAGATACCTTTGATTAAATTGGTATACTAATGTTTAAACCAGGGGTGTCAAAGCTACGGCCCGCGGGCCGAATTTGGCCCGCCGAACGATTTAGTCCGGTCCGGTGGCCAAATGCATTTTCATTATTCAACGGCTGTATCTCCTCGCTGCATCGAGCGATCTGCACCAGATTTTTTGTGAGTCGTGGGGGAGCGCTGCCGAACACGTTCGTGTGAATCGCCCAGTGGACGGGCGGGCAAAATGCGTGACAGCATCTGCGGTGGCGGGCGGCCGGCGGTGCGCAAATCCCAGCGGTGGCCAATAGGCCAGAGCGGCGCTTTGCTGCGAGGGCCGCTCATCACCGCTTGCGGTTTTAATTATTATTATTCTGCCCCCCTAAAGAGGGGCCTTTTTGGGGGCCTTACCAATTTCAAAAACTCACCAAACTTGGCGGATGCAAGAAGACTGTTTAAAAATTTTGGATTTTAAGGTCGTCACAAAAATCAAGAGAAAAATGCCTCAACGGCGCCACCTAGAAATTTTCAAAGGACCCTTTGCTATTCACTTACTTCATCGTAGAGTAATGAAATTTTGTACAGTTGTAGATCTAAGCAAGACGCTCAGAATTTACAATTAACGTCATAGTGCAAATATCACAGGAAGTCGGCCATTTTAGATTGAAGTCGTAATTTGACCTCATTTTTGACGTTTACAGCATTGGTATTTGATCGAACTCGTCCTAGGGATTTCGAGCGAGCGGCTTGAAACTCGGTCAGTCTGATCATAAGGCATGGCCAATTAAAAGTTATCAAAACGGTGAGTTTTTGAGCATGTTGAAGGGGCGTTAGCAGGGGTCAAAGTTCACCTACTCGCCACAAAACAGAAAACTGTTATATCTCCTACACAGAAACACACAGAGGCACCAAACTTTCTGTAATTGATCATCATCGGGTCTTTTACAATATCCAATGGTCAAATGATGACATCACTTAGGCCACGCCCCCTGACAACAGGAAAAACTGTTATATCTCCTACACAGAAACACACAGAGGCACCAAACTTTCTGTGATTGATCATCATCGGGTCTTCTACAATATCCAATGGTCAAATGATGACATCACTTAGGCCACGCCCCCTGACAATAGGAAAAACTGTTATATCTCCTACACAGAAACACACAGAGGCACCAAACTTTCTGTGATTGATCATCATCGGGTCTTCTACAATATCCAATAGTCAAATGATGACATCACTTAGGCCACGCCCCCTGACAACAGGAAAAAACTGCTATATCTCCTACACAGAAACACACAGAGGCACCAAACTTTCTGTGATTGATCATCATCGGGTCTTTTACAATATCCAATGGTCAAATGATGACATCACTTAGGCCACGCCCCCTGACAACAGGAAAAACTGTTTTATCTCCTACACAGAAACACACAGAGGCACCAAACTTTCTGTGATTGATCATCATCGGGTCTTCTACAATATCCAATGGACAAATGATGACATCACTTAGGCCACGCCCCCTGACAACAGGAAAAACTGCTATATCTCCTACACAGAAACACACAGAGGCACCAAACTTTCTGTGATTGATCATCATCGGGTCTTCTAAAATATCCAATGGTCAAATGATGACATCACTTAGGCCACGCCCCCTGACAACAGGAAAAACTGCTATATCTCCTACACAGAAACACACAGAGGCACCAACTCTGTGATTGATCATCATCGGGTCTTCTACAATATCCAATGGTCAAATGATGACATCACTTAGGCCACGCCCCCTGACAACAGGAAGTGTCATGTTTTATTGTTAGCAGTCGCTATGTTACCCCTCTGAGCTAATCAACATGAAACTGTGTCCACAGACATGTTGCTGTGTTGTGGATTCCAGGCCCAACTGGATTCCATGTAGCAGTGCGGCATGGTGGCGTGGCGAAGTCACCTGAAACGCCGCTGCCATATGTCCAGACTTCCATAGGGTATTGACAAATTTATTAAAAAGTAACTTAAAATTACCTTAAAAGGACAACATTTTTAAAAGTCAAAAGGCTTATTTGATGCTTTGAGAACATCTCTTCTATTCGGCTACAAAATCAACTGGATTCGATGGAGCAGGGCGGCGTAGTGGCGTGGCAAAGTCACCTGAAACGCCACTGCCATATGTCCAGACTTCCATAGGATATTGATAAATTTAATAAAAAGTAACTTAAAATTACCTTAAAAGGACAACATTTTTAAAAGTCAAAAGGCTTATTTAATGCTTTGAGAACATCTCTTCTATTCGGCTACAAAACCAACCAAAACAGGATGATCTTTTAAGCTATAAGACCATTTTTAAGATGTCAATACATAGATTTTAAGCTGGTGGGTCGCCACTGCCTCCGGTGGCCAAATGCATCGCTGCATCAACTGATCTGCACCAGTTTAATCTCGTCATGGCAAAATTATTTTTTCTCTTCATGTGTTGGCCCTAATACTCCATCGTAAGAAACACCGCTGTCGTTACCGCGGGGTCCTGGGAAAAAAAAAAACGCTGCTCCTGGGGGGAATTTTTGATTATGCTCACGCATAGATGTGTAAAACTTCACATTGCAATTCAGACAGGCGCAGACTGAACCGTGCAGTTCATTTTAAAGAGGCAGTTTTGGAGCATATTCCGATAGAAACGGGCTGCGGGGAGCCTAACTGTGTTGTCGTGGGCGTGTTTACCCGCTGCAGGTAACCGCTGTGAAACAATCAGAAAGATTTCCCTGATTAATAACATCTTTATGGCGCTCATCTTATTGTTACTATGTGCTGCTTTAAACCAGTTCTCTCTCTCTCGCTCGCTCGCTCGTCATCGGACAAAAATCAAACTGCTTCGTGTTTGTATTTGAAATTGTGCGTCAGACTCAGATTTAGAAGTGTTGTTACGACGTTTGAGCTGTAACTGTAACTGCTGTAACCGTTTTTTATATATATATATATATATATATATATATATATATATATATATATATATATATATATATATATATATATATATCTGGTAACTTTACTGAATTTGCAGCTTAAGAAGATTGGGTTTGACAAACAACACCAACTGTCCCCTCAATCCAGTGCACACAATACCACAACAGACCTCATCACGCTCTACAGTACATCAAGAAAAACTAAATCAACTAAAACAAGTTCACTAAAACAAGTTCATGTGCATTTCATGCACATGAAATGAAGTTAATCCATATTTGTGTGTCAGGGTTGTCTAAGCATTCTCCAAAATTTGACATCTCAGCAGAGCCTGTAATAATTATAGAAAGTAACATTATAGTTGTTCTGCCTTTTGTTAAGACAGCAAGGAATTCATGTCGTGAATACATTACATAAATAAGATAATAATTCTTAGTCAGAGGAAATCCAAGGCAAAAACAGTTAGAAAAGTTTTGGGTTCATATTTAATCAGAGTGAGACATCACAACTTTGTTAGATCTCTATGTGAATTACGTGAAATAGTGAGTGCTCTCACCTTAAAAAAAAGATCTTTGACGTATTTGCTCCGGTTAAAAAAGCTGCTTTTTCAGCGATGAAGCGAGGGAAACTGCTAATGTTGAAGTTGAATTTGTACATCTAATCAAAAAAACAAATACAACGCTTCTGCCTTGGAAAAAATATTCGTCTTTTTACAAAAAGAATGTTTAAAGCCAGATTTGGGAACAAAGGTTATTCAGAGAATGCAAGAAAAGGAAGCTTTGTGGGGAACTTTTGTCCTAGCTGTCTAGCTGCATATGGCCCAGGACAGCACAATAGTTTCTTGAAGTTTAATTTTGGAGAAGTAGAAACAATAGTATTAATTTCAAAAGGTAGGTAAAAAAGGAAAAAAGTTTTTACAAAATCTTAAAATGTTGGATAGTTGTTATTTCCATCTTGCTGTGAAAATTGGTGAAATATTATCATTTTTAATGCTTAGATATAAAAACCGCAAGGCCATTACTAAAATTGCCTTTTGTTGAAAATGTTTTTGGCATACCATACTTTATATTTATAGGTAGCCTAGATGTGCATAATAAAAGAGTGGAACTAAAACCTGGTCTAAAAATTATTATGGAGCTTTAACTTGCTAAGAGTAATACTGTTAGATGATTATATCTTTAAAATGAGATAACTGTCTCAAAAAATGTGATAGTTTATTGGTCCTGAAGAGATGAGGCAATTCAATGTTATTTATATAGCGACAATTCATGAAATATGTCATCTCAAGGCACTTTACAACGTCAAAATCACTCAGATTATACAGATTGGGTCAGATTATACACAAAAATTCCTATATAAGGGAACCAGTTCATTGCATCAAAGTCTTGACAAGTAGCATTCTCTCTTGAAGAAGCGTAGAGCCACAGGGAGAGTCGTCTGCATTGTCCATGGCTTTGCAGCAATCCTACCTACTGAGCAAGCATGAAGCGACAGCAGGAAAAAAAAACTCCCCATTAAACGGGAAGGAAAAACCTCCAGCAGAACCGGGCTCAGTATGAACGGTCATCTGCCTCGACAGACTGGGGGTTACAGAAGACAGAGGCAGAGACACAACAAGAGAAACAAAAAAAGCACAGAAGTTCTACATTAGATGGTAGTAGCGGGTGATCTGTCTTCCCCTGGATGAAGCCACAGCTAACAGAACGCCAGACCAGGTGTGCCTACTATGAAGAAAAAAGAAAAATCAAAAAGTTAAAAGCTGAAATTACAACAGTCATTCAAAATTGAAGAACAATAGACCCTGATGTCCTGCAGTAGCCTAAACCTATAGCAGCATAACTATAGAGGTCGCTCAGGTAACATGAGCCACTCTAACTATAACTTTTAAAAAAGGAAGTCCCAAGGGGCCACTTCTAGTGGAGAAGTTCAAGTATCTTGGGGTCTTGTTCACGAATGGAGGTAAGATGGAGCGGGAGATCGACAGGCGGATTGGTGCGGCGTCTGCTGTGAAGCGGGGCGGCTATAACGGTCCGTTGTGGTGAATCTGCACCAGATTTTTGTGAGTCGTGGGGGGAGCGCTGCCGAACACGTTCGTGTAAATCGCCCAGTGACGGCGGGGCAAAATGCGTGACAGCATCTGCGGTGGCGGGTGGCGGGGGCGGCGGCCGGCTGTGCGCAAATCCCAGCGGTGGGCCAAGGCCGGAGCGGCGCTTTGCTGCGAGGGCCGCTCATCACCGCTTGCGGTTTTAATTAGGCCCGAGCAGCGAAGCGCTGCGAAGGCCTATTGTATCTGTGTTGTTTAATTATTTATTATGATTATATTATTATTATTAATCTGCCACCCCCACGCAAAGAGGGGCCTTTTGGGGGCTTTATCATACTCAAAAACTCACCAAACTTGCGGATCAAAGAAGACTGTTTAAAAATTTTGTATTTTAAGGTCGTCACAAAAAATCAAAACAAAAATGCCTCAAACGGCGCCACCTAGCAATTTTCAAAAGACCCTTTGCTATTCACTTACTTTCATCGTAGAGACATGAAATTTGGGTACAGTGGGTAGAGCTCACCAAGACTCTCAGAATTTACAATTAATGTCATGGTGAAAATATCACAGGAATCGGCCATTTTAGATTGAAGGTCTGATTTTGACCCCATTTTTGACGTTTACAATACAAAGCATTGGTACTTGATCGAACTCCTCCTAGGGATTTCGAGCGAGCGGCTTGAAACTCGGTCAGGTCTGATCATAAGGGCATGGCCATTAAAGTTTCAAAACGGTGAGTTTTTGAGCATGCTGAAGGGGCGTTAGCAGGGGTCAAAAGTTTCCACCTACTCGCCACAAAACATAAAACTGTTATAATCTCCTACACAGAACACACAGAGGCACCAAACTTTCTGTGATTGATCATCATCGGGTCTTCTACAATAGCCAATGGTCAAATGATGACCTTGGCTTAGGGCCACGCCCCCCTGACAACAGGAAGTGTCATGTTTTTTTGTAAGCGGTCGCTATGTTACCCCTTTAGCTAATCAAACATGAAACTGTGTCCACAGACAGAACACATGTTGATGTGTTGTGGATTTCAGGCCCAACTGGATTCGATGGAGCAGGGGGGCGTGGCGGCGTGGCATATTCACCTCAAACGCTGCTGTCATACGTTTGGCTCTGATTCCACAGTTTTGGGCCAAGCTGCTTAAAACTCATTTGGATGCATCCTTATCCACCCCCCAACAGGAATCCATAACAAACTTTAGTGAGCAGGACTTAGTTTCTCCATAGCGCCACCAAGCAATTTTCAAGGACCCTTTCTATTCACTTAGTTCATCGTAGAGTAATGAAATTTGTACAGTTGTAGATCTCAGCAAGACGCTCAGAATTTACAATTAATGTCATAGTGCAAGTATCACAGGAAGTAAGCCATTTTAGATTGAAATCTGAATTTTGACACCATGTTGACATGGTATCAAATACCATCATCATCAAGTTTGATCATATTTGATCAAACTTGTCCAGCAGGGGGCAGCAAGAGACCACAAATAAACCCCAAAGGAATTTCCTCTTGGTAAGTAACTGATCTTAACTCTTTGGTTTCCTTATATATTTAAGTTGAACAGATATACAAATCCTGCTTGAAAACTGACAAACTTACTCTTGTTCAATACATTTCAGTTTTTATTATATAGCGCCAAATCATGAAACATGTCATCAGGGGTGTACTGGACAAAAAAAATCGCCCTGGCATTTTGGATTAGACTGGCCCACACATTTTGTTGTGTACTGAATGTGGTATACCACTGTACAATACCTTGAGGTCAGGTTAATGGAAATTAGTGAGAGTGGACACTTAAAATACTTCTAAAATCTTAATTTATTAACACGGTAAAATGTAAACTCCATCACAGCACAGCAACTATTCTTAGATCAGAGAGAGAGAGAGAGAAAGAGAGGTGTCAGGGTCAATCACACATATATCACGTTACATCATTATAAGAAGTTATTGTAAGTTGCTCATCAGATCTATTTAGTCTCCAGATACTGTAGGGTAACATTGACTAATGTGCACTCACTTTGTAAAAAAGGATGCCAATGACAAAATGAACCAGAGAAGGCCTCACTTATCATGGAAAGAAAGAAAATATATATACATAATAGAATTTTGATTTACTCAGTCATTGTAATAAGTATTTTATTTATCTAATTCCTAATTTTTTGATCATATTTTCTTAAAATCGCAGACTTTTGCTATTTTTCATGTAATCTTGGTGCGCTTTCATAGCGAAGCCGGAGGCCGCAGCGCAGCTTGCCTCCCCTGGGATTGTGCAATCCCATTTAACTGCGCTGACTTCCATTCCTGTGAATGCATTTCTGTCTCTAGATCATAAATTCATTGTTCAACATTAATGAACAGATTTTCCACAATTTAATATATGTGGATTACGGAATTGTGTTTTGGTCATCAAACTGTGTGCAATAACATGTTTTTCTTGTGCCTGGCTGTATCAAACAGCAAAGAACTGGTTGTAGGTGAGGTCGGCAGTTCCTTGGCCGCTAGGCAGGGGGCGCTCAAGGTGCACCCGCTCGTGATCCCCAAATAGTAGAGTCAAAACAAGTTATGATGTATTCTTAGCGAGTTTTGCTAAACAAGTAAAGCACTAAAAAGACTCTAAACATAGAGCTGGAACAGGACGATAAGGAAGGCTTCCTCCCTGGCAGTGAGCTCCACTGAGACTGAGAGACTTTTAAAACTGAAGAAGATAAGAGAACTTTTACCGGAAAATGATGATATTTTTTGTTCAGAAAGAGCGCCGCATGGACTTAAATAAATTATAAGTAGAGGTAAGACAGCGATACTTATTCATGTTTTGTTTTGTTGATAAAATGTGCGTAATGTGGGTATAGTTTTAGAATGTGTTACAAATGCAGAAATCCCATCATAACTCATAAACTGTTACAGTCAAATGACAAATATTTATTTTTATTTTTTCATCAATAATCAATATTTTTTCATGTTCTCTTGGTGAATTATTGGCTCCATCAGTCTCTTCAGCACTTGCAACGAGTCTACTCGTAGAGTGTATATATTTTGTAATCTGACTCTGATGACGTCAGTACCGTCACCAGCTATGAACCCTACCGCACGTCACTGATTACAACCACCACCACCACCACCATAAATCTGGCCTTGACCGACTGGGGGTTACAAAAGGGAGAGAAAGAGACACAACAAGACAGACAAAAAGCACAGAAGCACACATTGTCCAGTATCTGTTTACATTAGATGGTAATAACAGGTGATCTGTCTCCCTGAATGATGTCACAGCTAACAGAACGCCAGAACCAGGTGTACCTACTATGAAGAAAAAATAGAAAACAAAAAAATTTAAAGTTGAAAGACAACAGGCATGCAAAATTGAAGAAAATGACCTTGATGTCCCTCCAGACGCCTAAGCCTATAGCAGCATAACTATAGAGGTAGCTCAAGGTAACATGAACCACTCAACTATAAGCTTTGTCAAAAAGGAAAGTCCCAAGAGCCAGCTTCTAGTGGAGGAGTTCAAGTATCTTGGGGTCTTGTTCACGAATGAGGAGAGATGGAGCGGGAGGCGACAGCGGATTGGTGGACGTCCTGCTGTGAAGCGGGCGCTGTACCGATCCGTTGTGGTGAAGAGAGAGCGGAGCCAAAGGCAAGCTCTCGATTTACCAGTCGATCTATGTTCGACCCGCATCGATGGTCACGAGCGTTGGGTCGTGACCGAAAGAACGAGATCCCGGATACCAAGCGCCACATGAGTTTTTTCTCCATAGTGTGTCTGGGCTCTCCCTTAGAGATAGGGTGAGTAGTCCCGTCATCCGGGGAGGACTGAGAGTAGAGGACGCTGCTCCTTCATATTGAGAGAACCAGTTGAGGTGGCTTCCGGGCATTCCGGTTAGGAATGCCTCCTGGACGCTCCCTGGTGAGGTGTTCT